>NC_143438.1:80767500-81380000 GCF_987193195.1 Phasianus colchicus
AATTTTGATGAAATTAAAATGCTGGTATCTACTTAATCCATATTAAAACCATATTTAACGGCTCTGGAGAAAGTGCTATTTAATCTGTTTGATACTTTCCAAACGGAGACATACCAAGCTGCATACACCCTAGCCTCTGTGGCATTGTCTGCTTTCTCTGCACACAACACACCAAAAAGCAAATCTACAGTCTGTGCTGGGCTAAAATCAATTGGCTACTCAGCTATTAAACTTAATTAATCAGGTAAGCATGGAATGAATAGCTTTCTCTTTAACAAAGACCTGGAAAGTGGGAAAAAAGAAAAAACTACAGAAAGATACAGTGAAACATGGGCAATGTTAACATTTGTTAATAGCACCAAGTGATGTTTTTACAGAGGACAGATAAGTACTTATCCTACAGTTACAAAATACAAGTTCTGGAAGCTGATGAAGCAAAAGTCGCCTTGAGCTGATTTATCACCTGGCTGTAGCACCACTGGATAAGACAGAAACAAAGCATCTCAGCTTTCCTGCCTGAAGAAAAGAAACTCCAAAGAAATTAAAGATATCACTGTAAGAAAACATGTCTAATACACATAATGCTCTCTCTGGATGGTTACAGTGACAGCTGTTTACATACACACAAAGAACTTCAAGTTAATTGGTGCACTACTAGATTTCAAACTAAAGGAGTGTAGATTTAAATTGGATATAAGGAAGAAAATTCTTATGATAAGGGTGGCGAGGCACTGGAACAGGTTGCCAGAGGTGGTGGATATCCCACTCCTAGAGATACTCAAAGCCAGCTGGATGGGGCTCTGAGCATCATCATCTGGTGGTAGGTGTCCCCATTCAATGCAAGGGAGTTGGACTAGATGGTCTTTAAGAATTCCTTCCAACCCAAACGGTTTTACAATTCTGTGTCCTAACCTTTTTGTTGCTGTATATGAAGCTTCACAACAAAGACTTGAGAAATACTTAAAGTGGAACCTGTTCCCCATCTCCAGTATGCTTTTAGAATAAAGGCCCTTACAACCATTACACCAATTTTAACACAGAAGTTAAAATACATATATGCATATATATATATATATATATATATATATATATATATATATCACACACATATATATATACACACACACATACACTTATCTTCCATTACAATCTTTGACATCTTGAAGTAATGGCTTTGATAAATATCTCCGATTGTAACAGTGTCTGTGGTAAAATACACACACACTGATCTGAATACATTGTACATAAGCAAAGGCTAAATGGACAAGATCAGGTAAATTTGAAAAGCAAGGTAGCTGTGGAAAAAATAATAATAATAAAAAACTTATTCCTGAACTTGTTGATAAGTAACAATTTCAGCCCACAACATTACGTACAGCAAGTCAAACTACCATCATTTCAACTGAAGGACTCAAAAAGCCCACATTTCACCCTTATCTTGACTGACTACAGTCTTAATACCAACTTTTAGAAAGCCTTTGGAAATGCAGTTCTTGGAATAGTAAACTTGCATTTTATGTCACTCGACAGCTAATAAATACCAGATGTTAAAGTCTTATTTCTGAACTTGACAAATTTGGTGCTTCAAAACATAATTCCATAGGAAGCATAGCAAAATGGTGCGTGCCATTTCATACCAATTCAATCAGGTGTGAATAGTAAAATATCTTTTGACGCAAGACTGGAAGTTTCCAGAAGTTGGAATTCAACTACTACTAACAAAGCACACTGATCAGAGGTGGTCCTCATATAATGGATATTGCATCTGTTTTAAGGCAAAATTACAAATCACAGGATTCTGTAGGTTTTGTCTCAGTACAAAATCCTCTGATAAATTAATTTTAATTGAATGGAAAAATACTAGATTTGAACTGTAATTTTAAATATAGTTATATACTAAGCATTCCTGTACTATTTGAATACTTCTGGGAACTGGAAGTGACTGAAAATTATCCAAATTTTTTTATTCCCTGGCTGAGTTACTACATCAGCTGGCACCACAGTGTTTAGCTTATAAAGCTGAAGAATTCTGAAGATTTAACTACAGGAAGTCTTTCAAAGAGTGCAGAATAACACATTGGGCTGAAGAAAACCATCTAAATATGATTACTATACTGCACTACTAGGGCACCTGAAGGATCTAGATGACATTCCATATTACCTCCTGCTTCATCTCATGCTTATAGTTTCTAAATCACCACTTTCCTATTGTTTTGTTTTTGGTTTGTTTGGTTGGTTTTTTTCTGGTTGCTTGTTCTGGGGCTTTAAAGAAGATGATGTTTTTTTTTTTTTTCCCCCCCTCAACAGCACAAAGAAGAGGTCCCCTCACTGCAAGAAAGACATTGAGGCCCTGGAGCGTGTTCAAAGAAGGGCAACAAAGCTGGTGAGGGGTCTGGAGCACAGGCCTTATGAGGAGCGGCTGAGGGAGCTGGGATTGTTCAGTCTGGAGAAGAGGAGGCTCAGGGGAGACCTTATTGCTCTCTATAACTACCTGAAGGGAGGTTGTAGCGAGCTGGGGGTCGGCCTCTTCTCTCGTGTAACTGGTGATAGGACTAGAGGGAATGGTTTCAAGCTTCGCCAGGGAAGATTCAGGCTGGATATTAGGAAATACTACTTCTCTGAAAGGGTGGTCAGGCACTGGAATGGGCTGCCCAGGGAGGTGGTGGAGTCACCGACCCTGGAGGTGTTCAAAGAACGTTTGGATGTTGTGTTGAGGGATATGGTTTAATGAGAACCATTGGTGACAGGTGGATGGTTGGACTGGATGATCCTATAGGTCTTTTCCAACCTTAGTGATTCTGTGATTCTGTGATTCTGTGATTCTGAGGTGATTAAATCCATACATAGCACTAAGTGAGGATATACCTTGCTACTGAGTGGATGAACCAATGCACAACTCAAAGTTGGTGACAGGTCAATATCATTTTATCATTCCTTCCTTACCATTAATTGGCTATGTAAAATCTTGGCCATAGCTAGAAATATTCTATCTTACTGTACTGGTTTCAGCTGAGACAGTGTTAAAAAAACACCAATGTCTGGCTGTCTCCCAGTGATATGTGCATAACTAGGGCACAGTAGCCACTTGGTAGAAGAGCTGCTGCCATTATGGTCCAGCAGCAGGGAATTGACAGAGCCAGAATTAGACCAGCAGTTATTCCATACCACACGTGGAAGGCCATAAAGCTGTGGGCAGTCGGCCACTGCTCGGAGGGTTGCAGGACATCAGTGAGCAGGTGAAGAGATATTGCATTCTTAGCAGGCCCTTGGTAGCAAGCCAGTTGGTAGGTGGGCAGTTGTATTCTTATCTGAGTGTCAGTCAGCAGGTAGTACACTGCACATAGTTGCACTTTGGATATATTTTGTTTTCATCATATTTTTTTCCTATTTCCTTTTTTTTTTTTCTTTGTCTTAATGAATAGTTTATATCAACCCACAAGTTCAACTTTGTTTCCACTTCTCTCCCTCATTTCAGTTGAGCAGGGGAGTGAGCAAGCAGTTGTATGGTGCTCATCTGCCTACCGGGTTAAACCACAGCACTTACCTACCCTAAAACTCAGCACAGAAAAGGTAAGATACTCTTCATTCCCACCTTCCATAAAATGTGAAGAGTTCATGCCACAGATAACAGACATCTTGAATTGTATACAAAGGTTAAATTACCACAAGGTAATGCCCTAAATAAAATACTTCATAAGCATCTACTCTCTCAGTTGTTTCATTATTTCTCCTTTTAGCAGAAAGTAATTTTAAACTGTTGCAATTCAGGAGCTCCAGAATTTCCCAGCAAGCAAAACAGAAATCCAGTCTAACAAAGACAGGGCCTTCCTCTGCAGGTATAGCCTTCAGGCCTCCACAGTCTTCTGATGGGGGTGGTCATTCACACAGTGCAAGCACAGGCTTGCTAAAGACACTGACTGGTGAATTGACACAAATGTATTTAATGAAAGCACACACAACCTCTCATCAATTTTTCATTCACTTTATTACTGTGACACCTCAAAAGCTGTAGAGATTTGAGAATATAAAGCCTACAAAAAAAAAAAAATACTCCAAGTTATAGAAACAGCTGTTTTTACATAAAACATGAAATTGGTAATATCTAGAAGGAATTCTGGAAAATATATAAAAGATAAGATGTAAAAATGCTACTGACAAATAGATAGGTGAATTTAGCTTGATGAACTGAAGCAGTACAGGCACAAAAGCCTGTTTCTGTACAAATACAATACAAGAAGGGGAGATCTCTGGGTTTTGGTTAGAAGCTCAGTGGTTTGCCACAGGCTGCAATTCCTTTAAATCTATCAGGAACTTACATTTATCAGCTAATGTCTTGTAGTGCCATGAAAGATCTAAGTCATTCATTTACTTGTATCCAAGTGAGCTGCTTGCTCTTGGAACAGAAAGAAGTTGAACACAAACTGCAACACACCAAATGAGGTCATTAAACAGCTGAGAAAAGTTCATTAAAAAACACAGAAACACATCAAATGTTAAATCAAGGCATCTTTTAATGAACAGATCCATCTCTTCCTGATTTTTGTCCCATCACATTTTAATTTAGACTACACAACGACTCAGGCTAACAACAACCTCCATGATCACACACAAGCCATCAGTATAAATATTGTCTCAATATAAGTCAAAATGCATTATTACATCTGTGCACTCAAACTCTCCATTGCCCTGGTCACAGACTGGTATAACGAATTTCTCTGCAATGCAAAGTTTCATAACAAATTTCACAGTACATGGATTCATGTCCATTCCTACAGAAACCACCAGGGCCACAGGCACCAAAGAATAACTTTTTACAAGAAACACTTCTGTAACACAGCCCCAGGATTTCAATCCTGCGAGCAGCAGGGCATTAGATGCTATTACCACACTGTTAGGAGGCAGCGATAGGGCTGTAATAAAATAAACGTCCAAAATCCTGCTAGTTACAAGTGGGACAGACCATTTCAGCAGCACTACTAAGTGTATTATTTCTCCTATTTCACAAGACTCCAATCTTTTGAAAGCTGAAAACTTAGTATTTTAGCAGTTTTTCTAAACTGCCAACACAATTTATACTTATTTTTAACAATTTCAATACATAACCTTCATTTCAAGAGCGAAAGCTGATGAACTGTGCCCTTTAGAGCACATCAGAAGTGGGTAAAGGCAAAGTTTCAACATTTTCCAACTGATACACCAGAGCCTTACACATATATGTCAAAATACAGTTAATATGTATATTTCATGTATAAGTAAATCATCATCACTGAAATATTCAAAGTCCCTATTTAGCTAGCAGAGTATTGGCAAGCAGGTTTACTCTTTAGCATCAACTTCCAATACTCTCCTATTGATTTAAAAAATGACAGACAAAAGCAGCAGTAGGCAATTTTATTAAAGCAGGCTATCCTTTAATCAAATTGTACCAAACTGTAAACAGTTCAAAGCTAAAGAAAAACTGCAAGATAGTCACTCCTATCTAGTTGAACTTCAAAAAACAGTAGCTTGATTGGAAGAGGGCACGCTATGTTTTTCACGACAGTTCATCTCTTTGTAAAGACCATAACCTACACAACATAACGGCAATGCACATACTATTAAAGTGCTTGTCTTAAAATAAAAAAAACACCATTTCCAAGTGTGTTCAGAAGAAGCTTTTAAGTAACTAATAAAATCTCTACTGGCCCTGACTACCATGGCGGAGTGAGCTGGGCTTGTTCAGCCTAGAAAAAAGAAGGCTGCAGGGTAACCTCACTGCAGCCTTCCAGTACCTAAAGGGAGCCTATAAACAGGAGGGGAGTCAACTCTTTACAACGGTAGATAACAAGGGGAAATGGTTTTAAGATGAAGGTGGGAAGATTTAGGTTGGATGTCGGGGGAAATTCTTTACAGAGAGAGTGGTGAGGTGCTGGAACAGGCTGCCCAGAGAGGTTGTGGATGCCCTGTCCCTGGAGGTGCTCAAGGCCAGGTTGGATGGGGCCCTGGGCAGCCTGGTCTAGTATTAAATGGGGAGGTTAGTAGCCCTGCATATGGCAGGGGCTTGGAGATTAATGATCCTTGAGGTCCCTTCCAACCTAGGCCATTCTGTTGATTCTTTCAGTTTATAAAGATTTGCACAATGCATTTTCTATGTTCAAGCACTTACCCAAGCATCTGCCAGAAAGGCATGCTAAAGGGCTGAGATGGAGAAAGATCATTCTACTAAAGGTAATGCAATCCTGAGAATGAAGACTGACTTATTTTCAAGTTTTCATGCTTTAAAATCCAAAAAACATAGAAAAAAACACTAAGAAAGTGAGGTACTGTTGGTTATCTTCAACTTTTCCATCAATCAGAGATACTTGCTTTTTGTACCACCACAAAGACAAGTGAAAAACACTTCCAAGTGAGCTCCATGTCTAATAATAGCTATTGTAACAGTAAGATTAAAAATAATCATTCTAAATTTTATCACCAAGAAGCCCATTGGATAAGATAGTACAGCTTTCAGACTATTTCCAAACACCTATTCCATGTCCTCTTGCAATTTTACAAGCTTGAAAACAGTTCATTTTCAGCACTGGCAATAAGGTAATGATAACTGAGTTGTAAGTGCTCTATGTTAATGACAGAGGCTGCTTAGTATCCTCAGATCAGCATGAACAACAGACAAAAAGCAACCTACTTTCTACAACAAAGATCCTTAACACCAAGAGGACACAATGCCTGCTCAACATGAATAGCTGTGTCTATTATCTATCGCACAGATAGAATCACAGAATGACCTGGGTTGAAAAGGACCTCAAGTTCATCTAGTTTCAACCCACTTGCCATGGGCAGGGTCACCAACCTCCAGACCAGGCTGCCCAGAGCCACATCCAGCCTGGCCTTGAATGCCTCCAGGAATGGGGCATCCACAACCTCCTTGGGCAACCTGTTCCAGTGTGTCACCACCCTCTGTGTGAAAAACTTCCTCCTAATATCTAACCTAAATCTCCCTTGTCTTAGTTGAAAACTATTCCCCCTTGTCCTATCACTACCCACCCTTGTAAACAGCCATTCCCCTTCCTGTTTGTACGCTCCCTTCAAGAACTGGAAGGCCACAATGAGATCTCCCCAGAGCCTTCTCTTCTCCTTCTCCTTCTCCTAGCTAAACAAGCCTAGTTCCCTCAATCTTTCCTCATAGGAGAGGTGCTCCAGCCCTCTGATCATCTTAGAACAGGGACTCCATAGAACAGGAAGATCTTAAAACAAATGGATGGCAAAGCAGGCTGCAACATTTAAGCAAAACAAATGCAAATTGCAAATGCAAAAATATATGTTCAACGCAACATCCCAACTTTACTTCTCCAGTAAAGGACCAAAATTTTTTTTTTTTTTTTTTAAATAACGGAGACACAGCCTTTCATTGAATACACACAGCAAAACTCAGGTGCATCTTCAAACTCCAAAGCAAACAATATGAACAAATAAGCCTCACTTTATTAACCTAAAAATTAAATTAACCCATAAAAATGATTGAAAAACTTATCTGATATAAGCATCCACACACAAGCAAATCAGGAATACTCTCACACTTATTCCTAAATAATCTTGTATATGCATGCCAAAAAGATATTATCTAAGTTAAATAACTTCAAATTCTTTTTGAAATTTCAGATTGCTAAATAATCCTACAAAACAGTAACAAGAATTACTTACTAGATTTACTGTACAAGCATGACATTTTCCAACTACATATAAAAGCATTTTACATTCTATTGATACTAAGTAACATGCAGTTCACAATCTAACTGCTAAGCACTGTTATCAAAGCAGGAGGCATCTCTGCAATCTTAATGCTGTCTGAAGATTTGGAGTAAAAAAAAAAAAAACCACCAAGCTCTAAACTGTACCATCAAGAATGCATTTTGAGCACACACGTAGACAAGGAAAAACAATAAGCAAAGAAATCATACACAAAAAAACATCTGTGGCAATTAAAGATTAATAGAGAAGATGACAGCAACAGTAAGTCAAAAACACATTGACTTTTTTCAAAGACTAGAAAAAAGACAAGGTGACCTCTTCCGAGACCTCCCATAAGGGTGAAAGATAAAGTCCTATGACATAGAAGAGCATAAAACCTCTGTCTGCTGTTTTTCTGCCAGTGGCCTGCTATATTTCATGCACTTCTCTGAACTACACGAAAACTACAAGGTTTGTTGTTGGTTATGTTTGTTTTTTTTAAAACATACAATAAAGTGAAAACAAAGGAATATATTTAATAATGTTTTCAGTGTGCAAGAGGACAATGTTTTGTCTTTGCAACAAACCCAGCAACAGTAATCTCTGCAGTCTTAGGTATCTCAGTCAAAATCAACACCTAAAATAAGACAAAGGTGATGCCTACCACCTCTTTTGTTTCAGATGTAACATCTTGATCATTAAGATGTAGGAAATTATTTGGAAGATATTTGGTGGAAACACTCTCCTTAAAACAGCAAAGTAAGTACCAAAAGAGCACAACACGTTGTTTTCAACTGTGAAGTATGCATAAGCACAAGTCAAGAGACAAGTTTGATATAAATATAAAAGGAAAATAAAATAACAAGGACTTGAACTGTTAATGACAGTAGCACAGAGAGCAACATATTATTTCTCCATGCACACAGGAAAGAAAAGGTTGCTTTGAAATATTATTTTCCCCTTCAACTCTTGAAGTCTAACACTGTTCAACACATTTAAACCACCTCCACATTTAGATTAACTCCTTTTGTCAGCACACTGGTTTTGCAGTATGAAGTGATACCAGATGTTTTAGCTTTAAATTCCTCACTAGAGTCTACTTACCATGACATTTAGTAGATGCTGAGTGCACAAGTGCACTCTTACAAATCATTTAAAGTTTGTGCTCTGTTAACATGTATACCTGTTATCCATTCAGACGAAACACTGAAATTTTAATCCTCGGACCACCACAATGTAGTTGCTGTGTCCTTTTTAGATTAAGAACTCTCAGAGGGAACAGTATTTAGATTTAAGAATGAAATCAATAGCAAGAACAAGAGTTTAGAACAAAAAAAAAAAAAAAAAAAAAAAATTTCTTCCTTGCTAGAAGAAACCACTCAGACAAAGGACTGAAGGAACACTAGGTTAGGAAAACAACTAAATCAATAAATAAATAAAACAGCAAACCAATCTTTTGTTTGCTTTAAATAGGAATGCGACAATGTAAAAAGAAGGACAAAGAACACAGCTAATATTCTTGGCACATTCCATTCAACTCTTTACCACTTTGATTTATAAAACCGTGACTCTGGTAACAGACAAAGCTAACTGTTGTGGTTTCACACCAGTAGGCAGCCAAGCACCACACAGCCACTCACATTTCCCCTCCCCCTGCCTCAGCAGGACAGGGAGAAAATACAATGAAAAACTCATGGGCTGAGAAAGCAACAGGGAGATCATACTCACCAGCTACTGTCACAGGCCCAATAGACTCACCATAAATATGATCAGTACGATTTATTGCCAGTTACTAACAGATTAAAGCAAAACAAAGTCAACTAAAACCACCTTCTCTCTCCCTTCCATCCCCTTCTACCTCTTCTCCCATGATAGTGCTGGGGAACAGAAAACAGGAGCTGCAGTCTCTGCCACTCTTTCAAGGCCACTCTTTGCCTCTCCATGTGGGGTTCCTCCCACAGAACATCATCCTCCTGGACTTGATCCTGTGTGAGCTTCCCACAGGCTGCAGCTCCTCAAGCGCTGCTCCTACATGGGTCAGTATGGTGTGGATCATCCTTCACAACCACACTGCTTCAGCATGGGTCCCCAGGGGCAGCAGCTCCCCCATACTTCCTGGTCCCTGCAGCCCATGGAGAGGAGTCTACAGTAGAGCTTCTGCTCTGCACCCCTTCTGCACTGACCAAGGTGGCTGCAAGGCAGTTTGTTTCTCTCATTTTTATCACTTTTTTCTCTCTCAGGTGCTGTTGCTCAGCAGTTTTTGCCCCTTTCTTAAACCTGCTCTCAGAGGCTCTCCCAGCATCTCTCATGGCTCAGCTCTGCACAGCAGACAATCCCTCTTGGAGATAGCTAGAACTGGCTCTGGCCTGATACGGGGCAGTTTCTGGATACAGAGGCCACTTCTGGAGCCTCTCTGCTACCAGAACCTCATCACAGACACGCACACAGCCAACAAGTCAGTCACTGCAAGCCACTCTCCATAAAGTGCTATTAGCACTACTACAGTATTACCAACAAAATTACCTCAATGGAGCAGGAAGAGGAGAGAAAAGGAGCTCTCACCAGCAAAAGCAATGAGAAGCCTCCAAATTTCACTGGCATTTCACTTAGCCCAAAGAAAATTAAAGATTTTGTGCAACGAGGCTCTTTACTTTTCAACTGGAGTCCACACTTTCACTTCTGAATATAAGCACAGACTATATGACAGAAGATTCCCTCTGTTATATTCATGCAACTCACTGTACTTCAAGATAAGTAACATATACACACACACATACATATCTCACAAATAATACGGTATGCTTGCATCTTTTCTACCATTCTGGGAGCCATGAAGACATCCAGATAGTAACCAGATCATACACTAACTCTCAATCACAACTTAATTTGATCTAAACTTTTAGGGAAACAGGTCAAGGAAAAGTCAAATAGATGACAATTCAATTCAAAATGCCATTCAGGCTCCTCTGGAGGACACAAAGAAAATAGAGCCTACAGGACACACTATCCTAAAACCCCATTCAGTGCAATGTCAAGAAGCTGTACAGAGAACAGCAGGCAGAGCTTTAAAGTAGATTAGAAAATAAAACAAATAAAAATGCTTTTTATACTACAGGTGAGAGTACAAGCCATTAGGAACACTACGTCATCTCCAAATCAATGATAATGTAGTGAAGCTTAAAGTAATAGCCTTGGAATAAACCTGTCAAATCTCACACAAAAAACATCAACATTACTGTGAATACAAATGCAGAGGAAGCTTACAAAAATATATATGAAGAAGTTGGTTAAAAGTTATGAGTTGGACAATATACAGAGAGAGAGAGAAAGAGAGTAAATAGACAAGGCTATCTTAAGGTTGAATTCTGTACGTATTATTAAAAGCATGCCTAAACACATATTTAGATAACTAAGTAGCTGGAACAAATATTACCTGGCATTGGAACTGAGTTAATACTCAAGTGCCTCTGTCCTTCGCGTTGCTGTTTGCTAGCCTACAGGCATGCCTTACCTGCTGATATCCAGAAAGGTTTCTTTTGAATCAATTAGCATAAGTGTATAGAATATTCATACACAGTGTTTTATTAAAAAAGGAAATACGTTCTTTACTGAAGTAAAAAAAAAACAACCAACATATTAATGCATTATCCTGTTACTATTGCATAGCTGTATAACTGGAGCCATAACAATATGAAAAAGCTTTACTGTCTAGTCAACACTATTCTCCAAAAGCATTTCTGAATGTAGTTTTGGAATGCATATGATACATTCAGCAGGTTAGAATTAAATTTAAGAAGTCATGTTGGTGTTTAAGGACTCAGTTGGACAAGAAATTTTTCTTCAGCAAAAGAAAACAATCTTCACTGTTACTCATTTTACTGTTACTCCTAGGACATTCTCATGCAAAGGATATGCAAAGAACGAAACAGCTTCCCAACAACAGCATTCTTCCTGCTAACTACTAGAAAGATAAGAAAGATAAATGTGATTAACAAAAAAAAAACCAAAAAAAACCAAAAAAAACACCACTATAGTTGCTCTAACATTTCTAACATTCAGTATATTTCCCTTGCTAGAAGATCCCTTCTGCCCAACCCACAGCTGTTACTTTCCCAGGACAAAGTTTCCACATAACCACTATCTACCTACTAGTGGACAGGCATAACACAAAGTCCACCACATGAAATATCTACATTTTTGACTTTGTTTCATTTCTACATCTCATCAGGTTTCATGCTTATCTAGCAATCAATGTTATTCACCCTGCCTGACTTTATGCCTCTGAGTGGTACACTGGATCATCTCTGCTTTTACAGATTCGCATCTTGCCTGACATTACTATTGAAATTGTGAGACAGGCAGAAATTTGCACCAAGAGCATCTTCTGCATCTTTAGTAGAACAAGAGTAGAAGTTCCACTAAAAAGAGCATTCTAAAAATCTTCTAAGTGAAATAGAAATTCAGAATTTCTTAGAGCTGTAACACTTCCTGGAAAACAGAACAACCTTCAACCTTCTTCCTTTCCTCATAGGGTGCCTGAGAGTTTTGTTTTTATTAGCTTACCCAAAGAGCTCAAGTTTGCAAGATGAGGCTATGAAGCAGTGGGAAACAACAGACAAATGAAGAGGTCACCCAGCACCTTACAACCACCAACCTGACTCTCGCAGTAAAGCAGCATTACACCGAGCCTAAATAATAATGTACAACTACTCTATTGAAAAAAAAGGTTACAGAGCAAATGCTGAAGAGTTACTACAAACTTGAAACAAGGTTACATTCTGAGCTTCTTTTGTAACCATACATCCAACACAACACTTTTTAAACAAGTTCCCTTCATCAGCTCCTACCTCACTACTGCTACTCTCCTGCTGCTTCGTTTGTTCACTTTGCTGAGTGAGATAAAGTGCAAAGGCACTACAGAGCAAACAGCCAGCATTCCTAGTGCATGTGTAAAAGAAGCCAAATAAAAATGGCAAAATCAGAATTGTTGTTCTGAAAAAGACTGTCACTTTAAAAGACAATAGCTAATTGCTAGTAAATGCAGCTTTCTAGAACTGTATACTATCATAAAGAGAATGAACTGTACAAGAACTTAAAGTACTTTTATCATTGATCTGAAAAGCACAAAATTAAAGAATGTCAACTTTTCTTATTTCAAATATTCACGAAAGGACTAGAAACAGCAGCATTCCAAGGACAACAGCAATATTCCACAAGTGCACTTATACCTGAAACCCTGAACAATTTCCCATTGTTTCATGGTATGGTCATAACACCAAAAAGCAGAACTACACCATGAAGATAATTTTCGCAAAAAGTCATGCAGATTCCAAATAAGTACAGGGCATAACGAATGAAAAAGAGAAAGGATGACATTTGTTAGTGTTAAGGAAGCAAACGTGAAGATAAGGAAAAAAAAAAATTACAAACACTTAGTTTGGAAGAGACCCTCAAGATGATCAAGTTCAACCATCACCTAACACTACCAAGTCCACCACTATATCAAGTCAGTAAGCACCACATCCACACAGCTCTAAAATACCCCCAGGGATTGCAACTCCACTTCCCTGGGCAGCCTGTGCCTAACCACCCTCTTCATGAAGAAATTCTTCTGGACTCGATGAAACTTGTTTTCCATACAGCTATCGGCATAAATCAGCAGCATAGCACTACCAATTATGCTCCCAGAAAATGTAGATGTAGTTTTTGGAGACATCTGAAAAAGGCTTACGTACATATGCAATTTAAATCTGCATGTCAAACTTGAGAAGTTCTGCATAAACGATATTTATAGTCAACTTTACAAATTCAGAACTTTCTGACTACTGACACTCAGGTCTGCAAGGACAGGAGTTGTGTAAAAGTTCTGGCATATTTATAGACTTATATTCTGCATCTTGACACTGCTAATTGGAATCAGATGGGAACCAAGTCATCTCTGTTGCTTTCTGGACAGAAAGAGCAAGACAGAAATACTCATGGAAAGTCACCTGACTGCACAGATAGGTACTCATAAAAGAAGGCTGCCAGATCTACTCCATTAGTCTGAAAACTTCATTCTTCTGTATAGAAAAAGTACTATCAACATTCTAAAACTCATCAGCTTACAGCTTGAAGTTTACTGCAGCTCATTGAAGGGAAGGAATAGAAGGTCAGTGAACCAAATCTGATTAATTCCTGCAGTTGAATTCCAAAAATTCAGAGCTCCAAGCAAATAATTTAAATAAATAAATAAATACAAGCTGCTGTACATTTATTTCAAATAGCATGTAATAATTACCACCCCTTTGGAGTCAAATCATGAGTAACATCTGAAGTCTTTGCTAAGGGTGAAACTGAAAAACTAGCAAGCTTATAAACATAAAAGAAATGGTTCACAAGGCTTTGCACAACCGTGTCTGCACTACACCCAAACGCCGTGAGAATTACTTCATTGTTCGAATCTTAATATGATGCTCTTATCTGGACACCATTATTTACATAAAAAGTTCAGAGGACTCCAGGAAACGTACTGAGCTACCCACGGCAGTACTTGGTGCATCTGTTGCTACATCTCCAATCAACAAGGAAGAAAAGGAGTCAGACAATCTGTTACACACAAGCAACACCAAAGAATGCCTTTGTTCTTTCCTTCCATGCTCCCCTCCCTATCTCTCAAACACATGCACCTCCAGGTCCATACGCTTCCCTTTTTCCTCCTCATGCAATGCTTAGGGAAAGGTGTTACACTGCTTTTCAATTTGCTGTCAAGCAGAGAAAAAAATAGTTATATATAAGAGGCAAGACATGCTTTCAATCTTCAAGTGATGTTCCTGCTGTTAAATGTAGTTACAATCAACTGCGAATGCAGCTGGTATATCCAGAACTGCAGCCCTTAGCAGTCACTAAGCAGGTTGGAATCCAGCACTCCAAGAGCTAATAACAAACCCAGGCAGCCTTTAGGTTTGACTTCTGTTTAAAGTCACATTCTCAAGTTGCAGAATATGATAATGAGGTGACACTAGTTCTGGACTTCTAAAACAAACTACAAAACAGTCTGAGGTAACCACATCAATCAGATGAACAAGTTCTAGTGATGCAAGGCAATGAGCCATGGGAATTATTTGCTTAATTTTCTAGCAAAGGAAATCTTACCATCGTCACATACATCAAGTTTTACCATCTACACTTTCAAAGTGATTTCACTTTGAAAGAAATGAACTCCTATAGACTCCATGAAAGTAGACAGCTGAGCAGAGAGGACTCTACTGGAAGAACAAGCTTCCAAAAATGCCTTTAAAATGCAGTCTGCAGCAGCTAGAAAAGACTGCAGATCTCCAAATAGAGAAACAAGCTTAAGAAACTGTTCACTGGAACAGGTTGCCCAAGGAGGTTGTGGATGCCCCATCCCTGGAGGCATTCAAGGCCAGGCTGGATGGCTCTGGGCAGCCTGGTCTGGTGGCTGGTGACCCTGCACATAGCAGGAGGGTTGAAACTAGATGATCTTTGAGGTCCTTTACAACCCAGGCCATTCTATGATAAAAAGGTGAGCACTCTACCTTGGTCCAAACACCTACTATAATCCAAGCAGCAAAAACAGTCTTTCTTTTTGGTCCAAACTTACATTATAATGGTGTCTATTACAAATGGACATTTATGATAAATATGTACAGCTACTGTTTCTAAGAACTCCAGATAACACTGAAGATGCTTCATAAATCCTTTCATAGTCATTATCATGACAAATTTGAGCAATCAGGTTAGTGATAATCTCTCTCAAGAAAAAAAAAAAAACGAGGAAACAAAAAAGTTGCTTGTCAGCAGCCATACAAAAACAGAAAACAAGATAAGTGTTCTACGCAAGTAAAATAAAAATGGAATAAAATACTTAAGATATCATTATCTTGAAATACAGAAGCTGTAAGTCAAATATGAGTACCATTTGGCAAGTGAGATCTTGACTTTGCAAGAAAAAAAGCTGCTAGAAAATCACAGAATTGTAGGGGTTGGAAAGGACCTCCAGAGATCGTAGAGTCCAGCCCCCCTGCAAAGCAGGCTCCCTAGACCAGATTACACAGGTAGGCGTCCAGGCAGGTCTTGAATATATCTCTGGAAAAAGAGAATCCACAACATCCCTGGGCAGCCTATTCAGTGCTCTGTCACCCTCACTGTGAAGAAGTTCCTTCACATACTGGTGCAGAACTTCCCATGCTCCATTTTACGGCCATTTCCCCTTGTCCTGTCCCCACAGACCACTGAAAAGAGGTTGGCCATGTCTCCTTGACTCCCACACTTAAGACATTTATAAACATTAGTAAGATCACCTCTGAGTCTTCTTTTCTCAAGGTTGAACAGATCCAGTTCATTCAGCCTTTCCTCATAGGGGAGATGCCCCAGGCCCTTTATCATCCTTGTGGTCATCCACTGGACTCTCTCCCTTGGAGATCCCTGCCTTTTTTGTACCAGGGAGCCCAGAACTGGATACAGTATTCCAGATGAGGCCTGACCTGGAGGCATCATCAGACTTGTATTCTTCCTCTCCCTTCTGAGAAATTGTAAAGTTTGGAAAACCATGTTCACAATTACCTTTAGAAGTATTTTATAATAAGACACTCATGTACTCCATTCAAGTTACCACGTGTCTATAGCATGATACAGTTCTTACTGATTCTTCCAAATAAAATACTCCACGGAGAGTAGATTTAAGTAATAACACTTCTAAAAGTTGTGTGGATTTATCCCATCTTAATAGCCAGGGTTCCACTGTTAGCTTCTACTTCAGCCACAACTGTGCTTTTTAAATACTGTTGAACTACCTGAAACAAAACAGCACTTGTTACAAATCCAAATGGCACCATTACATAATAGAAAAAGGAATGCATCAGATTAAAATACTAAAGAAGTCAACTACAAGATGCCCTACTTGTACCTAATTTAAGAGGAAGCCAGAAAAGTAGGTGTTGCAGCAGCATGCATTATGTTTTCAAGTAGCACACTGACATTTAGAACTTCATTAGAAAAAAAATTAGTACTTTACTGTTCCTCTGAAATAACAGACTTCCTAGAAGCCTTTTCACATTCTCACACGTACAGAAGACTGATAGATATTCCATTTTGTATAAGCAAAACCAAAGCAGCCTACACAGTGAGCCTGTCTGAAAGAATTACTTACACCACCGCCAAGAGATAAGGCATCAATAGAGAGAAACAAATCACTGACTTCCTTAGTTCAGACTAATCCATCCCCAGTTTTGGCATGTAATTATTCTGATCACCATTAATGCAAGACTGAAGAATCCCCATTACTTTGTGAGAACATCGATGAGACACTGAGACTAGAAATGTTCCAGTAGAATCTGAGTATAACAGTCTGAAGACTGGCAATGGGAGACACTTTGGTTACAAAGGAAATAAAGCTATGCTAAAACTTCACAGGCATTGTGGATGTTTGAGAATCGCAGTTCACAACCTGAGAAAGCTCCAGAAAATCCACTGAGATGCCTTCTAAGTGGAAGAGTGAAAGCTGTCCATAATTTTCAGTAAGCCAGCTTCAGTTCTAATCTCCATAAAAGAGATACAACCACACTGTGTCAGAATAATACACACAAAGACAAGAGAAAACAAGAAAGTAAAAAGCATTCAAAGCCATTGGACAGACAAGAAGCAGACCACCAGGGCCACTCACAGCAGATGTGAGTGGTCAGAATTTCACAAAGCACATTACACATCTGTTCTCTTTACTTCGTTACGGCAGAAACAAAGTAAATCCAATCTAAAAGTATCCTACCCTCAAATATTTTTATATTATTCCCTCAAACTTGTTAAAAAACATACACACCATTGTCCTGGGCTCTAGCAGACTCTGGCCTACTTGCAACAACAGCAATCTGCTGTCAGTTGCTATATTTTTACAGCTATGCTTTGTGACTGGTCAGTATTGACTATTCTTTGACAAAGCCCCATGCACTAAAGCCACAGGCAGCTGAACACAGTAGTGCAGAAATGGTCACAAAAAGAAATTCAAGGATTCTCTTTTCAATCACACGACAAAGCAAATAAATCATTCTCTGCAGTCTTAAATATTTACTAAGCTGTATGACTCTGGGATGAGTGGGGACTATCCCTTACAGACACCAGCAGGTTTTTCAGTACTTACCCACAAATCATAATCTTTCTCACTCCTAGTCTGTAGTTCTCCATCACGCTTCAGCTGCTCACTGTTTCAGTGATACCCAGACAAGACGACAAAGAAGCAATAAATAGTGCTCCTACTCCTTAAGTAGAAGCTTAAGTAACCACCTTTTCTTCCCACTCTGTGTCATCCTGAGTACTATCAAGTGTACGATACATCAACAGACACAGGAAGTGCCAGCAGCAAAACCAAGAACCAACTTTTGCAAACACCCCTCCACTCAAAGCCTGCCTGCTCACCACCATTAGGACAGCTTCATTTTCTTAGTTTCTTTTAATAAAACACAGTAGGTAGGGCAAGCTCATCAAAGAAGTTAAGAGACACAGCAGATCAAGAAAACCCCACCACGTGCTCCCCTGTGACACTCGTCTGGCGTCACACAGCACTAGGTACGAAGGGTGGAAACGGAATGCGGGCACCAGAGCCTGCCTCGGATCGTGTAGGGCAACTCGCAGCCTCCGAGGGATGAGCGCAGGCCGCGGCAACTCGAGGCGGAATCGAGACGGAACGGAGCGCCGGCAGCGCCGCACGGACCGGGCAGGGCCGGGCCGACTCCACCGGAGCTCCACGCGGCTCCAGCATTTACCCCACCCACTCGCCGCCAGCTGCCCCCCGAGCACCGCCACTCACCAGTCCATCGATCTGCACTTGTTTGACGGCCGAGTCTCCCGTGGCGGCCGCCTTGCCTTTGCCCTTTGCGGCGCCAAAGCCACCGCCGGCCGCTCCGGAGCCTTCCTTGCGAGACGCCATCTTTCCCTCGCACCGACCGGAAAGAGAAAAGCGAAACACCGGAAGTGAGCTCCAAAGCCGAGGCGGTGCGCCGGAAAAGGGCTCCGGGCGGAAACTCCAAGTGAGGGAGGTAGAGAAGCGCGCACGCGCGGGGCTGCTGCTGTTGTGCGGGGGTGCGTCGCCTTGCCGCCATCTCGCACCGCTCGGCCGGCCGTGGCTCAGCGGCTGGCAGCGGGGAGGGAGCTTGGGGTCAGCCGTAAACTTGCATCTGGGTTCTTAGCAGGAAGATTTGAGGAAAGTCTTGCTCGATGCGGGGATTTATATTTAATAAACTCGCTTATTGCCGAGGGGGGAGCTTCTTTCTACTGGAAATCTGGGAGAAAATGCATGTGAAAGCCTAGGACTTAACTTCAAAAAAAGAAAAAGCAGACTCTGTGCAGTTAACATCAGTACCCGTCTTGAGCATAAACAACGGCTCGGCGTGCTGAGCTGGGATACAAAATCCTGACCCTAGATAGAAGTAAAACCCTGAAGCAGCAGCGACTCGTCTCTGGCTCGGGAGTTTCAGAGATGTACTAAAAGTCAATTGCTGCTTTTCATTTGGTGCTTTTTTTTAATGTACGCCAATCCCTGCTCCCGTGTTCTGAAAAATGAAATTGGCTGTGAAAGGTAGATGGACCAGGCATCAAAACCTCTCCAGATCCTGTGCCAAATGCGTGATCTCATAGGAATTCACCGTGAAGTTTTTCAATCATGTGGTTGATGCTAATTTCTAAGTGGGGCAGGGAAAGTTATTTTGCAATGCCAGTGCTGAGGTGTATCTGCATTTTCCAGCAGACACATGCCCAGCGTTCGTTCCAATAAAATGACCTTAGCATCACACAGAATGATCCTTACCAGCTGCCTGCATGAGGCCTGGAACAGATTCAAGCAAAGAATCTCCTACTCCATAACACCCACCAGGGAAATCATATCCTAAATGCCATTGATATCACTGACTGGATCTGCATGGACTGAGATGAGAAATCTAGGTGCCCAACTAAGCCTTGAACTCCTCACAACAGTGAGATGAGGCCCACTTTAGATTTCCCACTGAGGAAAAGCTGTTAAATGGAGATTGAGAGTCCCGTTTAAAATTCGCAGCATCAGTGAGGTCAGATGTGCTCCAAAGAAACTGAGGTGTGCATATGCAGCAGGATTAAGGACACTGCTCTGAAAAACTGGTCAGAGGCTGATGCAACAGCAACCCCAAATTACACAGTAGTATCCTGTGTAATCCCTGCTCAACCATCATGTAGGTGTTGCAGATTTGAGTCCTACCTTTCACAGGCTCCCGTGACTGCTGACTCCCACTCGTATTGTCTTTTGAAGTTTTTCTAGAGAACAAAGTTGCTTGATTGAATATAAATGCTTCACAGTACTGTTATATACACTTGCATAAGCAGATTTAATTTACACATATAATCAAATAGATTTTGATTAAAGAAAATTAAGATTAGAAAGCAGTATTATGGTAATATCGTGGTTTTCAGTGCCAGCCTACTGACTCCTGGAAATCTATGGGCTATTTCAAAGGTATTGGCAAAGCATATTTAAAAATAAAAAACATGCCTTCTGTCAGTAAATGCACTGTGCTTTACTACTGGCAAACTCGTAGAGACCTGAAAACTGAGAAGGAATGAAAACTACTTGAATAACGCAAATGTGATTCATTATTCCTGCCTATATTGAACAAAAACTCCATTTAATTAAAAAAAAAAAAAAGAAAAGTAGCTGCTGCACAGATCATCTGTATGTTCAAAGAGGATGCTGTGAGCACCCAAAATAGCTCTATTCTAGGGACTGGCACAGAGATCACATTTAGTGCATTGCCAGAACAACTCAGTCGATTTGGTTAATTATGATTAACATGAAAAATGAAAGAAAAATATCAACTTCCTTCTATTTAGAACTCTTCAGATCATGAGAGGCTAAAGGCCACAAGAAATTCACCACTGAAAATACTGAATTATTGAAAAAGAGGACATAAAAAGGAAGTCAAGCTGAAAAAAGAATTAGTAACATTGCCCAAGCTACTCAGGAAAACCACAGAACAGAAGACTTCCATCACAAAATAGTTTAGAAAGCTCAAGTAGTGCACAAACTCCATTAGTCATTTTTAAATTATACTCTAAGTCAAAAGGCAGATGGAACCAAACAAAGCCCTTTTATTCTCCAGTCCCACTTAAGTAAAAACCTTGATACAATTCAGATGTGTCATTTGCCTCCACAGCTTTTCTACACCATATCACTGCTATGAGCAGAACAAGTGCTGCTAAATGTAAATAATCTGATTAAGGCTTCAAAGATGTAATCCCTTCCAAATTGTCAGACTGGCTTTACCTTAAGGGCTAAACCAACTTGAATTACTTTTGTACATGCTGCAGGCTAAGACCATTCACATGAATAGTTCCAGAGATCAGCCAACCTGCAATGACTTGCTACCACTTGGTTAATGAGTTGTGTCTGAATTCTGTTTTTTTTCTTCCTACCCTCTGAGCAATTCCTCGTATTTCTAAGTATAATGAATACCTTCATTTCATTATCACACAGTGTACAGGAATACAAAAGAATCACTTAGGATACACATATGGCAGTCTGTACTTGCATTGAGACTCAACAGCACCCTAAATGCAAAGTTGCATTAATAGCTATAATCACCTAAAACAACATTTGTTATCTGCAAACAGAAACCATTTGCATTAAAATAATCTCCTCAACTCGGTGGCAACAGATTCTCCTAACGCCCAGTTAAAGTGATCTTTTAATACCTTGTGCCCTTACAGAAGTCTCAAGTTCAGAAAGGCTGTTTTCTGGAAGAGATGAGGTATTCAGGCTTAAATTTCCAAACGCCACAGCATACAGGCATCTGGCACATAGGAGTATATTGCTGCTCTTTTTCAGTGTGCCATTACATGTAATACACCCACTCTGCCTTAGAAGGTGAGTATATCACATAGAAGCAAAGTAACCATCTAAATTCTTTCCTTTGTACGGTAAGGCTTGCACTTGGGAGCACTGCAGTGAACATAAGACTGTACTTAGTCCCTACATTCAAGTGCAAAGCTCATTCCACAATTTCTGCACGTGCTAAATAGTACGGTGTCCTTCCTCCTTTTGAAATTCCTTTCTTACTCTCGTCTCAACACGAGCCTCACAGTCACACACCATCTCATATCCCATAAGGGAGAGTGACAATCCAAGAAAGCCCCTCATGCCTGCACTGACCCTGGCCAAGCATCCACCCATCTTCTTATTCACTGCATTCTTCCGTGGCATGGGGAGAAGCCAAAGAGGTAGAGAACCTGTATGTTCAGAAGCACCAAGTGCTATGTTCAGGCAATTTCACACACCCCCTCCAGCTCCAGTAAGCAGAGTTGTGTGTAAACCCTGTGTAATTCTGGATTTTCTGCCATTTGTATTCTGGTGACATCCGCATTTCAGTTCTAAGGGAAATGCAGCATCCTCTGGCTGATAAATAAGGGAGCTGATTATCTTGCTGATAAATAAGGCAGCACTCTCTTTGTTACTAAATATTTAACAAACATGCACTCCCGAAACACACTCACAGAGGAGAGACTGTTTATTTTCTGTGCTGGGTGTCAGATGGAATATTTCTACAGGTCAAGCACATCTCCTTCTTGCTCACGCAAGCTATTTATACATACTGCCCTACATTACTCCACCTTGTTAATACAGAAGAAATACCTACCTACATATTCATCAAGTGAAGCAAGTAGAATACTCCATCCCCTTTTGTCTTCTTTCCCCAGCCATCTGTGCCTGCGCAGTGTTGTTCAGCAGAATTATGTGACCCTCAGTGACGCAGTGACCCTCAGTGCTCATTTGAGGTGTGTTCCCCTTAACCATTTTGCCTTTATTTGTTCATGAGTCATCTAAGGACACTGCTGTTTCCCTTTTGGTGTCTCAGTTTTAAGACCAAAGAGGAAGTATAACCTGGGCCAGACAAATTTCTGCTAACATGCTACATTCTTCAGGGAACACTGGCAATGATCCAAGCATCAGCTATCGAAATAAACTTGAAATAGACAGTGATTAACCTAAGAATACATGTGTTCATTCATATACTTGGTATCATCTTCAGATATAAATCACTTCACCAGATGCAAGTCACTGAGATCACTCCTCTGAATACATATGCATGCACATCATCTTCTGATGAGTCAAATATTCAGACAGTGCTTACTGTGAGTGATGTTAAATGTTTGTAAATGTTGTAACATGATTATATGATCGCCTGGGCATTTTGTGTCTAAGAACTTTTAAGTACTAGGATTTGTCACGAGGCTAATTGGGATTTTAAAAGATGTTATTGGTGCCGATGCTGAAATGCATTGTGTAATTTTTTGTAATTTTCTTCTCGAGAATCAAAGTGAAGAAATGGTTTTATTGGATTTTTTCATTGGAATAGGGAATAGAAAGTAATAAGGTTCAGCAGTGATAGAACAATGGTAAAGGTGGGGGCGGCAACCACATGGAAACCCCTGGAGACAAACATCAAATGTAATAAAGAAACTACGGGGCAGAATGTGAGCTTTGAAAATTCAATTTCTTTTCATGAAACATGTAGGTTTCAGAGGTCGTACTTGCTTTTAGCCATGCTCTTAAACAGGTAACATTTTAGCACTTGCTTGAATAAATGTAAAGCATTGCCTTAAAATATGGGGCAGGTATCATGGGCATAATAAGGCACATGTGCATATGAGGAAAATATTTAAAAACTATGAGCACTTCTCTTTGGACTTTTCTTTCCACTGTTCAACTTTTTCTCTGCATTTTTTTTTTTTTTTAAATATCTATTTTCCCATCATTGTAAAGCAAAGAAAATAGTTATTTGCAATAATTTATTGGAAGTTGCTAAGCACAACCAAACTCTTACTGTAGTATCGTGTTAGAAAATTGGGCAAGTATGGGGAATATATATCATTTATTTCCATGGTTTAAAGATTCTACTTTTCTGTTCCCAATTAACTGACTTCTAATTACATCAACTAAAGGCTGAGAATATATTTTTAGTATCTCATGCAACAGAATTCTCTCACACAGATCAGAATTTGGGCCATAAAATTAATTTCTTATCTGAGAGAAGAAATGAAAGAAATTAACCACGAGATTTCACTTTTGATGTCAATTTGTTTAGTCCCATCTTTGTAATCAACTGGTGCACCTTCTGGTCCTTAATATTGCACAAGGTGTCGCACACAGAACAACCTTCTCTATGGAGAATAAGACATAAAGAATTAAATGGAAAAAAATGGATTTACTTTCTATCAGAAAGAAAACTAAGAGGGGAAGAGGGATGCTCTGCTCAGAATGAGAATGGACAGCTTCATGTGCACAAGAGATGAGCTTTAAAGCAGCACTTCCTTCTTTCCCTACCTATTATATCAGGTATCATAGAATTAGTGTTACATTCCAGTTCTGTGTACCAGAGACTTCCTATTTTCCTGGCACTTTTCTATCACACTTTAGCTCAGCCTCATGAACAAGCTCTGCAAGTGCAGGGGAACCACTGCTGCAATGTCACACATAGAGCAGAATGGTAACTAATGAGTGCACATCCTGATGAACAGTGCAGGGAGGAAAGGCTGCTCTCTAAGGATGCCCTTGTGTGTACTTACAGCAGCATGAAAACATTTGTTTAGCATGTACATCTTAACGAGCTTCATCAGACAAAAATGCTGCATAACCGAACTGATGTGTATCACTGTGTCTATTCAGAAAGATGAAAGATTTTGTTAACTGAGGTATGATTTTATTTAGCACTCCTAGAAATCTAGCTCAAGGTTAAAAAAAAAAAAAAAAAAAAAAAAAGTTGGTATAATATTTGAGAAGCTGTGGAGAATCTCACTAATTATTTCTTGCACTAATTTCTTACAGCACTAGGAAGAAAACTAAAGTTTTCTGTGACATCTTTGTTCTCCATAGCATTCTCCATATATTTGCTACTATAGGCAGTCACTTAAAAGCCTATATAGATGTCCATTGTCTTCGTTTTCTTACCCATGAAAGCCACAAGAATGTAGTGACAGTAAATATCCTAACTTCTGCATTAAATGTGCACTACTTATGATACACAGTTTACATGGCAGTTCATGCGGGATGTCCTGTGATGGGTAGTTAGGATATTAAAGACAGAAATAATTTCCAGTTAAGAAGTACAGTAACAGTATTTCAGTAAGGTTCTGAAAGCTTTATCACATATACAATTCTCATCTGGTGAGTTCATACCAATCTGCAAAGAAAAGCCAGTATTGCCACTGCCATGTTTATTAGAAATCCAGATGCTGCATTCCCAGGAGATAATAGAAAAATAAGTACTGTAAAAGATGAATGTATGTGATGAAGCTTAAAATTCAAAACCTCAAACCTAGCCCCAAGGTGATGAAAGGAGCAGCCAGCAATGAATAATAAACATTCTGACAAATACAATTTAGCATATTAAATGCTGCTGAAACTTCTGTGGCCTTCATATACATCAGAAAAAAAATCTAAAATACACTTAGGAATGTATTTTCAGATATATTCCAACAATGCTTTACTGTTGTATGCTTCTTTATCGTAATTTTTCATTTTTATAAATCAGCTCATTTTTTGTATCTAAGTATGCCTGGTGCTAGGACTTACTGCAGATAACCACAGAGCACAGCACAACATTTGCCTCGGGGCAACACATTCAGATTAAAAAGGTCTGACACAGGACAAGTCTGGGAGAATCGGGAGTTGAGAACTTTTCCTTGCCAAGCTACACTCATTTGCCAAGTGCCAGCTATTAAGGCAAATCTTTGTTATTAGGCCCACATCAAAGCTCTTTTGATAAAGAACAGCTCCAGAACAGCTAAAGAACAGCTATAGCTTCAAGTAATCCACATGTCATAGCAATTTCATGTTACTTCAGTCTACTCTTGCCTTAGCTCATATCTCAAAACAAGAGTTGAACTCTTTTATGCCAAGAGATGGCCTTCTCTGAAAAGGGCTAACGCTCTCCTGGTGCAAGTAATTTTGTGTGCAAGTGATGAAGCTCAATTTCCTATGATTCATCATTGCTTAGGTTTGGGAAGGTCAGTATCAAGCCCTGCTCACACTTTGGATATACAGATCTCCTACAGTGTGATGGCTTATTTTCATAAATGCTGTATATTTGTATATAGTTATTTCCATGAATACTTACCCACAGCGTATAAACATTATTGCAAAAGTAATAGGAACTGTTGTGGTTTGGTTTTGTTTTGTTTTCTGATTAGAACTGTACTGTAGGGCAGTATTCTTTCTGAGACCTGTGTTTCAGGCAAAGGAGTGCCACACTTCTAATTCTGTTTCATGTCTTTCAAAAACAGTTCCTGTCAGTCAGCGGTGGTCGTGCTTCAGCACTTCCCGTTCTCTTCTTCATCTTCATTTCCACGATGATGCTTCTTCTGGTAGGCAGTCTGCTGTTACTGCAGGTGGTCTGTTAGATCTTCAATAAAATAAAACGAACACTTTAGTCTTAAAGTGATGCACTGATAACTGGTGAAACTACTTTTAAACTACAAATACAACAGCAAGTAATTTGAAAACGGATCTTCCTCTAAGCTTTATGGCAAGTTTTCTTGTGCTATAGACAAGTCTTGGTAAGGTATGTGAAATACGAGAGCATTTGATTCAGTAAGTAATGTAGTTAAGGACGATTCAGTGGAAAAGAAATAACAAATATCAAGGGAAGTGGTATGTTAAACACACACAGATGCACAGAAATTACCAGTTGAGCAGGTGGTAACAAACGCAAGAGTGAAGAACAGAACTCTTCAGCTACAAACTGATGGGCCTTTAAAGGGACTGCTCAGAGCCACATTGCAGAGCACCAGCCTAAATTTTGACATTGGTATGGATCGGAGTGGATATAGGAGTAAGCAGGTGCTGCACATGAAAGCTGTGTTCCTCAGCTAGAATTCACAAGGCCAGAAGATACAGCCAGCAAACAGAGAGACAGGGACACATGAGTGTGTTAGAGAGCAATGGGTGTGTTTGCTTTCCTACATTAATTAAATCTTGTATATATATGTGTAATCCAGGAGCAAGGTTGAAGTTGAACTAAGCAATGAGAAGGCAGAGACCTTGGACCTGCACAGGTTAGGGAACCTGAGCTCCACACATGATTATCAGATGGACTGGAAGGCCATGCCATTTTTTGAGGGATCCCTGAATGTGAGGGATCCCTAGTGATCAGCTAGAAAGGGGGTACAGAACTTTGCTGTACTTAAATTACATATGATTTCTGGTAGTGTTATATGCATGGCCACCTGTGCCAGCACACATGGATGTCCAATGGCTGTACGCTTCAGCAGCCAAGAAGGAACAGTCTCTAGCTGTCAGAGACCACTGGGTTCAGAAGCTCACATAAGATCCTAAAGTTTCTTGTTAAAATATCCATTCTACATGTTTCAAGGACATAACAAAATAACTGAGTTTGAAAGGAAAATGATGGATTTTATTACACACAAAATACTATCAAAATATCAAACAAAATGTTGAAGAAAAAATGTACTAAGTTGATGTTCTTACAGGTACTACTTTTAACATTTAAAATACATTAAAATTATATCCTATAGGAATTACTCAGAAGAGAAATACAATTTACTGAACGGTATTGCAAGTAGCCTATCATAAGATGAGTGGTAATGGCCTTGCATAGCACCAGGGGAGGTTCAGGTTGGATATTAGAAAAACTTTCCTAGATAGAGTGGTGAGGCATTGGCACAGGCTGCCCACAGAGGTGGTGGAGTCACCACCCTTGGAGGTGTTCAGAAAAGGTTAAGGTTAAGATGTAGCACAGAGGGACATGGCTTAGTGGGCACATAGGGGATGGGTTGACGGTCAAATCAGATGACCCTAGAGTCTTTTCCTGCCTTAATGATTCTGTGATTCAGTGACACCATTCATGTGTTTTCTGCAAAATGAAGAAGTCAGTTTCGCAGTTTTGCCTGTTTGTCTTCTGAACACATTTCACCATACCAATTGCATTACAACTTGTCTGTGATCATGCTATTTACCAGTTGAGTAGGGGGGGGAAATACCTCATTACAGTGGTATTTAACACCCAACTTTGGATTACATCTTACTTTGCATTTAGTTGAAAGTGATGACTAGTTCAAACTCATTTACTTGCTTTTCTTTTTATCTCCGTTTTGTAATAGCAGCTGTTATCATTGCAGATTCGGCATTCTAGCTGATACCTCTGGTGTGCAATGTTCTGGTAAAGTGTTCTTAATCAGGAATAACTGCCTGTCTTTGGCAGTTAACTTGGTTTAAAAAAAAAAAAAAAAAAAAGGCTTCAAAAAAATAAATAAGCCCTGATCAAAGAAGGTTTTGCTCTGGAGTCTTATTGAGTGTATCTGATTTTTTTAATTATTAGACCATGTAATTAGAAGAATTGGGATACCAAGCCAGTGTAGAATAGGTCAGCAACATGAATCAAACTTAATAAAGAACAACAAATTCAGCATATAATTTACCCTTAGCATAAGGCATGTGCCCATGTATGCCCAGGGTACTCATGAACACATGCAACTGCTCCCTGAATGCTGCTGGAAAGAGCATAATGACAGCAAAATACTGCCAGCAGCACAGCCATAATGCATATCTTACTCTCAATCACCTGCTCTTCACATTTTTCATCCTGTAAATGCTTCTCCCATCTAAGCTTTTGAATTCAAGAATAGTAATTAGCTGCGTTATTTTTCAGTTTCTTTTAACACTAAGAAACCCTTCTTTCTGGAGGCAGATGCTCCCCCATGCCCACTGCTAACAAAAAAACCCACAAGATTGCAGGTGGGTAACGACCTCAAGTTGTGCCAGGGGAGGTTCAGCTTGGGTACTAGAAACAAATTATTCACAGAAACAGTGGGACAGGCTGCCCAGGGAGGTGGTGGAGTCACTGTCCATATAGATATTTAAGAACTGTGTAGATGTGGCACTAGGGACATAATTTAGTGGGCACGGTGGGGATAGGTAGAGCGTTGGACTAGATGATCGTACAGGTCTTTTCCAATATTAGTGATTTTATGATTCTATGAATAACCTCAGAGCAGACTGATTACACAGAGCAAAAATGTTTTCTTTGCAATTCAGTTGTCCCTGGCATTAAGATGTCTCCTGCCATACCTGCACAGAGCCAGATGTCTCTATTTATCATTAAGTTCTTTACAGAGAGAGTGGTGAGGTGCTGGAACAGGCTGCCCAGAGAGGTTGTGGATGCCCCATCCCTGGAGGTGTTCAAGGCCAGGTTGAATGGGGCCCTGGGCAGCCTGGTCCAGCATTAAATGAGGAGGTTGGTGGCCCTGCATGTGGCAGCAGGTTGGAACTTCATGATCCTTGAGGTCCCTTCCAACCCAAACCATTCTGTGATTCTGTGATCCATTCTGTGTGATCATTTTTATGGTGCTGAGACACTCCATCCCTTTTGCCTGCCCAAAATACAGGAATGAAGTTCAGTTTTCTCACTGCCACTCATTGTCTGCTCAGTCTGTGCAATGTCTGAATTATTACTGCTTCTGCACACTACAATGAAATTAAGTTCTCTATTTGCCACGAAGCAAAGAAAAAATCATTTGGAACATGGGTACAACTACTGCAGCCAAGCACTGCCAGTGGGCACTGAATAATTCTGCATGAGAAAAGTACAGCAACGCGTGACTGTGCCACACTAATGTTGAAGTTTTGGGGGCTGCAAATGAAAGAGGAAAGGGGAAACGAAAAAGGAAAAAAAAAGAAAAGAAAAGAAAAGAAAGAAAAAAGAAAAAAAAATAAAAATGAAGGAAAAGAAATAAAAGGAAGGAAAAAAAAAAAAAAAAAACGAAAAAAAAAGAATAAAAAATGAAGCGTTCCTCAGAGCCCCGGCAGCTCAGGGCGGGAACCCGGCACGCCCCGCCCCTCCGCACGGCTTCCGGCGGCGCCGCCATGAAGATCACGCGGCAGAAGCACGCCAAGAAGAACATGGGCTTCTACAAGCACAACTTCCAGTTCCGCGAGCCCTTCCAGGTGCTGGTGGACGGCACGTTCTGCCACGCCGCGCTCCGCAATAAGATCCAGATCCGCGAGCAGCTGCCCGGGTATCTGGGCGGCGCCACGCAGCTCTGCACCACCCGGTACTGCGCGTGCGGGGGCCGCACTGCGCGTGCGTAGGGCGCCTGGCGCTGCCGGCACCTCGTCGTGGGGCGGCGCCGTCTGGGTTGGAGCCGGGCGGGGGGCGATGGCTGTGGGGTGGGGTGGGGTGGCATGGGATGGGATTTCAGCCATCGGGCTGCGGTGAGCATCCATGAGGAAGCGAGCTTCCTTCATAACTAGCTGCTTTAGTTCTGGAGGTGGCATACGTGTATTGTGCTGTTCTGTCAAGCGATGGAGGCCTGAAGCTGCCCATCGTGGAGGCAAGTGTTGAAAGAATCAGGAAGATTTATACAGTTGGATAAAAATTAAACCCTATTCCACTGCAGAACTGACCCGTGCTTCTAAGCAGAAGAAGCTGTCAAGTCATGCCCTTAGCTTTAGAAGGTTTGGGAGTTACTGTATTCCAGTCATGTTTAAATGTCATTTTTTTTCCCCTTCTGTAATCAATATCAGTGGATCTTTTTTACCTGTTTGGATTTAGAGAGGCTGAAGAGGCTCATTTTTCTGCTGTCAGCACACTGAGTTGATGAGGAATCACCTTTGTGGCATGGCCAGGGCTTTTCCAAAGAAATAACCTTGCTCTCTGGTCAGAAAAAAAAGAACAAAATAAAAAGAACAGGCTCAAGTCTCCATAAAGACTCTCCCCAAAGGCTAAACTTTATTATCTAGAAAGAAAAATAGTTTTGTTTAACACCTTACAGTTACTTCTCAGGTGATAATAAGTAAGTAAAAGATCCAGAGTATTTTGTTGCATGCAGTTGTGATGAATTGCTGCAGTACCATATCCTTGAAGCTGTGTTTCAGGAATCATAGAATCACAGAATCGCTCAGGCTTGAAAGGAGCTTAAAGATCATTGAGTGCAACCATGACCTAACCACACTACCCTAACTGTAACAACCCTCTGCTGTACCATGTCCCTGAGCACCACATCCAAATGGTTTTTAAGCACATCCTGGGATGTTGACGCGACCACCTCTCTGGGGAGCCTATTCCAGTGCTTAACAACCCTTTCTGTAAAGTTTTTCCTGACATCCAACCTAAGCCTCCCCTGATGCAACTTGAGGCCGTTTATAGAATCCTAAAATTGCTCAGTTTGGAAAAGGCTGTAAAGATCAGGCCATACATTTTCCTACTGCATTCCACATGTAGTAGGTGTTTCATCACCTGCTCTCTCCTGAGTTTCACCCAGTTATGATCTGAGATAGCTTCACTGTGCACTGCTACACTGTCCTATGCCCATGTCAGCTGTGCTAAGAGGAGAGCTTCAGCTTTGTGTTTTCTTGTCTAATTGGAAGGTTGTAGAGACTTAAAATCCCAGATTTTTAATCATGTGGAGAATCTCCTTTTGCTTGAGTCACTTGGCTTCCTACATAAGCCTAAAGCAAGGTGATGGATACTAATGCAGAGTTTAACTTGCGTGTAGTGTTTAATCAATTTATGCTAATTCAAGTAATTTTATTTGTTAACTAGCAGTTCATGTGCATAAAAGTGAGGACTTAGCGTTGCCATTGATACAAAATGTTTTGAAATCCATTTAATGTAACTTACTGTTGTTTCTGGTTAATCTTGTTTGGAGCCAAGGAAGTGTCACTGAAGCATTCAGGTTGGTTACTCCGTTCAGATTACTGGGTGCCATTGATAGCTCACAGAGCCTGAACAAGTGGCATTGCTCATTCCCCATTAACGTGATAATTCATACTGTCAACCGTTTGCTATTGTAAAAAATGGTGGTTATTTCATTGTTCAGAAATCGCTGTTACTTTTGGGTTTTAGATGCATTCTGAAAGAATTGGAATCACTGGGGAAAGCTCTGTATGGGGCAAAATTAATTGCCCAAAGTTTTCAAGTTCGAAGCTGTTCTCATCACAAGGATCCTGTGAGCGGCTCGGCCTGTTTACTTTCCATGGTTGAGGAAGGCAACCCTCATCACTTCTTTGTGGCTACTCAGGTAAAAACGAGCGTGGGAGATGCAACTCCATTTCAATTAGTGTGATCCTTTGGTACATAAGGGCAGTGAAATTTTGGTTATGAGATTTGTGTATAGTTTGTGGAAATTAGTCTTGTAAAGCCTTACTCACTCTAAAATGTAATTGCTAATTATAAAATAGGAATCTTATGTATTATTTGAACAACCTGTTTGTTTTACCAAAGAGGCATGTTGCTTAGTATAGCAGAAAATGGAGAAAATATACCAATTACCTAGTAACAGGTAAGAAAAAAAAAGTAATGAATGTCAGTTTGCTTCTGTGTGCATCTCCTGCCCCATACTGCTGTGCATGGTAGTCTGATAAGTGAATTTAGAGTACTAAAGCACCATAGAAGTGCGGTTTTAAATGATTTTATTATTTTTTTTTAATATCTAAAGAATGTAGAACTTGTGTACAAATAAGATAAGCAAGGTTCTTTTTTCCTTAGGTCTACTCTTGGGACTGTAGGTGTAAGATATACAATATATTCAGTGGCCTACAGTAGAATTATTATACTTATGTATGATACAAGGAGTTTTAAATATCTTGTTATGGAGTGAAATAAAATGTCACTTCTCAAAAGAATCCATGTAGGCTTACACAAGCATGGAAAAAAGGAAACAACAAATTTTCCAACGAAGTACAGCTAATCAGAGGGAGAAAAATTTAAATGTAAATTGCTCTGAAAGACTCTGCCAGGTATATCTACTAGATTAAGTTTCTTATCTTTTTCATAATGTAATTTATCTTTATAGTTTTGTATTAAAAGTAGGTGCATTTGAATTGCAAATGCTGTTTAATCTCAAAATATTGACTGAAGTATTTAATTTTACAGGACCAGGATTTAGCAAACAAAGTGAAAAAGAAGGCTGGCATTCCTCTCCTCTTTATTATTCAGAACACTATGGTGCTAGACAAACCTTCTCCTAAGTCTTTGGCATTTGTTCAAACGTTGCAGACCAGTCAGCTTGTTCCAGAGCACCAGAAACAAAGCATCATACAACTTAAAGAAAAAGAAGGACTGGCAAAGCAAGAAGGTGAAAAGAGAAGAAAACGTAAAAGGGCAGGTGGCCCCAATCCTCTCAGCTGTCTGAAGAAGAAGAAGAAGACACAGGAGAGCCAGAAACTTACTGAAAAGAAGAAAAGAAGGAGAAAGCGAATTAGGGTTAAAACAGAAGCTGTGCTGTCAATGCAGAAGAATGAGAAAGAATAAACCCATCTTTGTGAACAATGAAGGACATTGGTTGATCTCTGCAAAGAGCGAGATTAATTTGCAATAACTGAAATTAAGTTGTTTATATTAAAACTTATTTTTATGAGGTGGTACTGCTTATTATTGCATTTTCAACATTCGCAGGTTATTGTCTCAGTAATTTATTCTGTTGTTTAGAAATTGGGTATGCAACAAAATATTTAGGAGCCCTCAAGTTCCATTATTCTCTCCAGCATCTTGATTCCTGCCAGAGTGTGCAGAATGACTGGGTGACCTCAGCTAGTCACTGCCAGCCTAACTTATAAACTTTATAAGCTCCATAGGAACTGATGTGTCTGTTCATAATGTTTACTATGGAGATCTTGTAGGGCATGTGATTTCATTGATATGCCTGACCTATTATAGTCTCATCATTAGTTCTATCTCATTCTCCCATTTTAAATCAGAAGAATACAAATTAAAAATGCTGAACTGATGCTCCAGCTTGCACTTAATGCCATCACAGCACTGCTGTGGAGGAGTACTGAGAGATAGCCCACTGACTGATGATGAGGAGACTCCTGCACAGATTCTTAAGTATATAAATGTACTTACGTAATTCTGTGTAGCTGTAACGTATGATTCTTTCTGTTGCCTTTTCAAATTGCAGGGGCAGTTGTTTCACAGAGGTTAAGAAATCAGCCTGGGCAGGGGAGTTGCAGGTTTCCCTCAATTCTATGCACGAGGGTATCCCAGTGTGCTCTGCTTACAGCACAGTGCGCTGGTGTTAAAGATGCACCGGATCTGTTATTTTTCCCAATGAGAGGCTGCATGCACCTTGATAACTGGCTACAAACTGAAACAGCAAGGAAGGTTACTGTACTCAAGATGAAAGTTGCAATTAAAAATTAAAAACAGTCACATTCATTGTGGTGGTGTTCCTCCAGTGATCGCTAATAGTGAGTGCCGAGGAGAAATCTGCTAACTCATAGGAACTCCTTCGTGCAGCGTGATTCCTAAATGTATCACCTTTTGCAAGTTGTCCTGTTCCTTCCTTCACTTGTTTGGGCACAGTGTAGTTTGTTTCACATTCCTCCTTTAGTGCTGCTTGTATTTCTTTCCCCTCCCAAACCTACTTCCAGAAAGCATTGCTGTAAGTAAAGTTTGGAGCTGACATCAGAGATGGTTCAACTTCCAAATCCCATTCTGAGTAAAAATAATTAAAAATAATAGCTTTACTGTAAATATTGTTTTAAAAAATAGGCAGAAAATGCACCACAATTTCTTACAATAGTCCCTTTCAGTGCAGTTGGACCACAAAACTTAAATACAAGACTATAGGCAGACAAAAAAAAATTAACATAATTACTGCAGAAATAATACTTTAACAGTCCTCTAATGACTCCTACTTAAAGAACTTTAAAAAAACATTCGCCTCTGTTTCCTTAGTGTTTTGTTAACACAGACTGAGTCATGATGTTGCCGTTGGGAATGAAAAGGGAGTGAGGTCTTAGGAGAAAAGCTATAAAATTTGTCTGCAGCTCTCCACCGGCAAGGTAAATAACACTGCTCTCAGTTGTGGAGGATGGCTCCTGACCAGGCAGCAAGCAGAGGCAATCACAACATTTTGAAATTTGATTAAAAAACAAAAACACTGTTTCCAAGTAAAACAGGTCCACCAGGCCCAAATTGAAAGGCTTATTTATATCCTTAATGCAGTAATGCTCAAGCTAGCCTGTAGCACCCAGCCGTGCTGGCAGGGACCGGCCCATCTTGGGCGCGCGCGGTCTGAGCTGGTGTGGCTGCATGAGCTGCCCCAGGGGATGGCACTGGCCTAGCAGTGGTCTGATGGGGCTCAGCTGGTCCAACTGCACACGGTGCTGGGGTCCCTCTAACAATTTAGCCGTGCAGATCACTGGGAGCATCCCTAGGTGCAGTGTCAAACGCCGCTGTGGAGGTATCTGTTGGGCTGCTTCCATCTGTTGTAAGAGCTTGAGCTGTGCGTTCTGCCCCAAGCCGTGGTGGCCAGGCCCACGCCCTTGTTTATCAGTGTAATAAATGGTGGTCTGACCTACCTCTGCAATGAGTGTCCCCAGAGTGACTTTTCTAATAAAGGATCATTTTGCTGCAGTCCGTTGGAGAGAATAGCTTTGTTTTCAAAGCTGCAGAAAGCCAGAGGTAAATGAAAAGGAGCTTGAGAGAAAACTTCTTTGGGCTTATTGATTTGCTCTTTTCTCAGACATGGTTACTATATAACCTCCATCCTACGTAGTACCTCACTAAATCCTTTTTTTTAGAGGGAGATAACCTGTGTTGCTGAGTACAGTGTATGCTGCATGTGCACAGTAATAGAAGAAGAAATAATGCTTCAGCCACAGTCTGCAGAGCATTAATACTGTATTTAGGACAGAGCCTCATCTACCAGCAGCAGAAGATATTTACCCGGACTGTCTGCCAATTCAATTGGCTGGATTTATACGCTGGTGTGATCTGGTATTGTACAATAAATCACTCCCTAAGCGTGTTAACAACACTAAACAGATGAGTTAATTAGAAGCTTCTGGAACCTGGGACGTTTATGAATCATTAAAGTAAATATGAATATAGTATGACTCGAAAAATAAATGCGTGCTGATGCTGAAAGGAAAATGGGATGTCCAGAGCAGTCCTGCTCGTTTGTTTTCAGCCGCAGCGATAAGGCATGAATGACTTCTCCATCAGCCTCTGCATGTTCCTGTAGTTTGCTGAACACGTTCTGTCAGACAGAAGATGAAGAATGTCAGAGCAGCACCATTATTTATACTCCCTGCATCTTTCATACAGAAGTTTCCCAACAAGCTGCAGCATATTTCATACCTCCGCGTGGGCGTAATATCTCACACAGGGAGCAGCCAGAGATATGGGGAATGAACAAACAAGAGCCCCTGCAGGTGTTATCATTTACAATTTCAGAGAGAAAGATTGCAGTGCGTGGAGAGAAGATGACAGAAAGTGAGGTTTTTGCACCCAGAATGCCAGGAGTGGCAGACAGACGATGCCTGATGGTGAGGGGTGGACTAACTGGGGTGGAGGGGTGATGCATTTCTGGTAATTATTATGTCTGTACGCTCTGAGTCCCAAATCTGTCTCAGAGAACTCAGCTGCCGGCGCAGGGAGTCTGTCATTTTGCAGAAGTTGCTTCAGCTTGTTAAGGAGGAGACAGGCCGGGCTCTCCAGGGGCTGCACTGCCAGATTTCTTCCTGAGCTGAGAGGGGGAGCGTGCAGCTGTGCTCCGAGTGTGGCAAAGGGAAACAACCAGGCAGCTAACAGGAGCCAGGCTAACAACCCAGAGCCAGGAGACGGGAGAAGAGACAGCAGATTAGTCACTGGGGTTTAAGAGAAACCGAGGAAGAGAGGAAAATTTACATGAGGTTTTCTGGGTATGAAGCTGTGGAAAGGATTGGTCACTAGTGAAAGATGAATTACGAATGGCTTAGCTGTCATTGTGAGTAGGGAACAGAGTAATAAACCAGAAACAAATTCTGAATTCTTTTGAGTTCCCTTAGGAAAATGCCATTGCCCTTTCTGACTCGGCTTCTGCACCTTTAAAACAGTGAGCTGGGCTGACTAGCAGTTACACAGGTTTTGCATCAATGCAGTTCCCACAGAACATACATCTTCCCATGCCAAACATGCCTGGCCTTTATGGTTTTTCAGTTACTCTCTGCAGCACTGGCAGGTTTGCAGCCAAATCCTTCTGCAGAGGCAGCCTGAGGCTTCCTGTGGCTCATTGCCCAGGAGGCAGATCCTGTGGCCAGAAGGAACCTTAGCTGTGCCACCAATTGTCCCTGGGGTACTGGCAGTGGGAGACTGAGATTCACTGAGGCTCTTCTGGCTCTGGAAATCATGACCAAAAATGTGGTATGTGTTTTTAACTCTTATCTTCCAGGAATTCTGTGGGGGATTTTGAAGTTTTTTGTTGCAGTCTTGTCTTCTGGTTGATCCACAATGATCTTTTTGCCATGTTCATACCATGGAGACCAAAGATGCTGATGGTTTGACTCTTTGGGGTAGTTTCTCTTTCTGGCTTTCATGGGGAAATGTTTGGGAAATATTTTACTTTGTGAATTGGCACCCATTTTGACTGGAACATTTTCAGAAAAAAAGACAAAACAGTTGTCTAGTTTTCCTGGTTCCCTCTTTCCCTCTCTAATTTCTCTGTCAGCTCCTGGGAATATAAGCATCCTGGTCCAAGTCAGTCCAAAAATCTGTTGAGCCCAGCATCACATCTCCAAGAGCGACCAAAAGCTGTTCCTCAGGGATGGGATAAAAATAGATAAAACAATTTTGAGGAACTTCCCCAGATTATTTTCTGACTTCCTGACAGTTTATTAGCAAGTTCCTGACCCCAAAGACGTATTTTGTTTTAACAGCACACAATAGCTTTTGGTTTCACTAATTTGTCTAGTATCTTCTTCAGACCATGTTAGCATTTAGCTGCTGTTATTTTCTGCAGTAAGGAGTTGTACAGCTTCAACTTGTTCTGTTAGAAATACTTTCTCTTGTCTGTTCTGAAAGCCCATATAATGGATGAATTATTACACTGTCATTCCTTACTCACCCTTCCCATGACACTCGTGGCTGCAAAAGCTCTGGTTTTTCCTTTCTTTCTTTTTTTTCCACTTTGAAGGATCTTCTTCAACCTGGTGTGAAGCCTACAGGTCACAGGGGAAAAAAGGCTGAGAAGAGAAGCTCTGCATTCAGCTCTTGGGTTGTCACATTCTCCTTGGGTACCCAAGCTCTGTGCCCATGGATGTGCTTTGCCTGTGGACGTGTCTTGGCTCCTTGCCTGTGCAGTGGTGGTACAAATATTTCCCTGAGATCCTGGGCTCTGGAGAGGTTGTGACCACTAGCACACACAAGTCAGCTGACTACTGAACTAACACTATGGTATGAGACTAGTCTTCATTCAACAATTGATAGTCTGTAGTAATTAGACGATTATCTGAATAGACTTATTCCTCCAGCTCTTGTACTGTACTTCTGTCCTATTTACAGACCTCATTTCTCAGTGTCCACAGTGTGTTTTCAGAATGGGAACTGCTTGTCTACTTGAGATATTCTTTATTAATTAACATGCATATAGAAGAATAGAATGAGGTTTCAGCTTCACTGGTAGAGTACTTACAAAGCTGCAGTGTTTCTTTTTTATGTTGTGTAGAAAAAAAGACAGATCTCTTGCTGTCCTAAACAAGAACAATACAATTGACGTCAAGTTTAAGCCAGAGAGAAATTTGCCCAAGAAATTCAAAATCAGTGACTAGGATAGAAGCAGAGCTCAAACAGGCCTGCCAAGCTTCTGCACTGAAGAGAGTGAAAGTAAAATGGGGATATGGCATTTGTGCAAATCACCCCTTGGCGCTGAGCAGCAGTCTTGTTCCTGTCTGGCTTTTGGTGATACTGGAGATCTTGATTTCAAGTCTGTAGTTATCTCGTAGTGCTAATGTGAAGTAGAACATTGTTATTACGTATGCTTGACCATATCAAAATGTCAGATAATTAGCTGCAGTAATGTAGGCTATCTAAGGGATGTTTAATTAATTAGATTTTTAATTGGTCTCTATGTGTAATAGGATAGAAGAAGGTAAGAAATGCGGCTGTGTAATTCATCTGAAAAAATGTTGTTTCCTCCCCTCACTCCTTTTTCAACTGTTGAGATTTCTTTTTGTCATTATTTATAACTTATTTAATTGTCTGCTTTGGAATAATCTTTAGTGGATACTTGCCAGTTTACTAATATTCACTGCCCACTACCTGATGGTGTCAAAAACACACCATCTGTTCACTTGTGCCTTCCAATAGTCTCTGAAGTAGCTAGCTGACTCAAGCTGCAGGTGGTAGGATTGCTCAAAATACATTATCACCAAACTTCTTAATAACAAAACTTTTCTTTCATGTATGCTTTTTAAAACTGTGTTTCTGACTTCATTATGGCTTTCTCAGCTACTCTCCTACAGTACACAAACTTACCTCTACTGCAAACAGATGTGGCACTACTGTACTGAGGAAAACTCGAGCCATAATTTTACATTTTCACATTTGTGCTTTTTTAATCACATTTTTTATTTATTTTGTTTTGTTCTGTTTTCCCCTGTAAAGATTTCTCAGCATTTTCACAGTCATTGCGCCAAAGCTGTGCATTCAATCCCTGGTCACATTTCTCTTGACAGCCTACTCATCCACCAAGCAATAACCAACACCGGTTTGGTATTTTTGAGTGATGTAAGCATTGCTCCTCCTCAGCTGGACTTCTATACCAACATCTCTGCATCAAAGCCAGATCCCCATGGCCTTTGCATCTTCATCCCCCCTGTGAGCTGGACAGACACTTAGCAGGTGGAGATTGTAAGTTTGGGGACTGCACAGGGTACCTTTATACATGTACTGGGCCCAGAAAAGAAGGTCTAACCTAAAAAATTAATTGATAACAATAACAGTTAGTAAGTTTAAGGAAGTTTATCTAGTTACTAAGTTTACTTTTAATAAAAGCTTGAGACAACGGAATTTCAGCAGGGTATCTGGGAACAGAACAAACAGGTGAGAAATGTATAGCACAGCTGTGAAAACATGTACTGTTCAGCAGTCTTTTAGCTTCCTGATCATCCTCACCTGGCTGCCTGGCTGGTAAACCTGTGCAGGAGTAGGTTTGTGATCAGCACTTCTTTGCAGAATCATGAGTTTCCCAATCACCCCAGGAGATAACCTGTTACTTCTTCTTGGATGAGCTCCCCAGTGGTGCTGGGCAACTAACATGCTTGGTTCATCCTGCTGCCAGGTTGGGATTGACTGGGAGAGCTGGTAATCTGCTCAGCCTGCTGCTCAGGCAGGAAAACCACAAACTCATTAGCCACTGTTAAAATACCTTGAAATAGGAAGTATCAGTAGTTTAAAAAGATAAAAATATAGCAAAATACATTCTTTTAAAGGGGAAAATAAGTTAGTGTTTCTGGTAGGAGAGTGGAGGTCTCTATAGGCTTTTACTTAAACTCCCTGAAATGTACGGTGCTATTTCTGCCACTGAAGATTAATTTCAATGCCATTATCAAATGTAATCCTTGAGGAATTAATTGTGTTTCTATATCATATCAAGGTCCTATTTATATAACCAAGCAATCTGGAACAGATAAGCTCCTTCTTGGGAAACCTCTGCTGCTCAACAACATTTGACTTTGTCTCAGACAGGTTATGGCCCTTTGGGACCTGAGGAGCTCACTAAAACACCATTTGTAATGCAGTGTGACAAATCCCGGAGCCAGGGTGATAATCTCCGAGAACTCTGTGCAAACACTCCCTCTGTCTCAGCAAAAGTGATTAATGGGCTCTGCAGAATCAGCATATGGCCCTCTGTATTAATTACTGCATAGGTCTGCTAAATGCAACCCCCAAAATCTTGTATGGAGCCTTGAATTTGTCTGTGCTAATGTGGTAAGCTGGACCAGGCTGACTTATCCAAGGTGGGCATTGGACACTGAATTCTTACCCAATTTGGGGTTGCAGCTCTGCTCCTGAGGGGACTTTATGTCCCAAAGCAGAAGGAACAGGCAGGTGAGTGGATGGGAAAACATAAAAAGAGTCTGGTTTTCAGCTGAGGACAGGGACACCATTCAGCTGGGGACCAGGAACTGAAGGGGATGTGATGGTCAGAAGGGAGAGTGGATTGCAATATTCCCTCTGTTTCTGCCATAACTGATGTGATTTAATATGCATAGGGCTTCCATAAATCATTGCAGCTTGACTGCAGTGAGTGAAACTGTGCCAATTTATCTCCAGGGAAGATCTAAGCCTAAATGTTTTACAGAGGAGGAAAGGAGATGGGGAGAGACATGTGCATTTATCTTGCTAGTATGTTCCCTGGGCCTCATCCAAGGGGAAAACGTCTAGGTCTCGTCTCAGGACCCTTAAATCCTGGCTGTGGGATGTCGGTTGGAAGCCCCATGGAGAAGTCTTAATGAATTTATCATGGATTTATTTTTGATTCATTAAAATTATGTTGAATTCAGTACAACACACCAGACTTTCTTCATATTTTTCACTTGTCCTGTAGAAGTCCATGGCAGGGAGATCATTGCCTGCCTCAGGAGTTACCCAGTTATGGCAAAGCCCTGACTGGGCTGCCAGATAGGATGTATTTATGCTCTGCAGGCTTCACTCCCAGTCATCACACAATAAAAACGATTTCAGCTGGAATAAATCATTTGGCCATTCTGACAGTTCTACGTGGTCTGGTGACCACAAGAACTTTTCTGCACTAGGACAGGGATTATTGATGGATTACTGTTGATGGTGCTGCATCAGGTGTGGAGGCACTTGGATTAAGAGAGGTTTGTCCCTCTCTCCCTTGCAATGCCATGTGCCTTTGAAGATGGACCAGAGAGCGGCATAATTCTCTATCCTATGTCACACACAAAGAAATAAAAGCAAAGATGACTTTCCCATGACAGAAAATAGTATTGCATCTTGAGTTTATTATAGTGCCCTTAAAAATTCCTAAGACCACTTTTAACTGTTGGTCACCATCTAGACTGAAACAGTACTTCAAAATGGATAAGTGTAGAGAAAGATACCCTGTATCTATTTGGCTACTTTGCAGTTAGCTGCTTAATAATAGATATTTTTTAAGCATTGGAAAGTCCATAGAACAATTTTTCATTTAGTCATTGCTCCCACTTATTAGGCATTAAACTTCCTGAGGGCACGGGTCTGAGTGAAAGTTAGCAACTGAAAAGTTTACAAATCAACCATAAAAAACAGTACTAAATGTCCTACGAGTCATCTGCCAGTATCTTTAAGCATCAAAGCATCTTTTAAGAATTTGGTTCTCAGAACTTCACTGGTGAAGCCTGAACTGAATCTGCACAGATAAAAACTCACTTGTTTTCCTTGCACTCTGAGAAGCAAATATGTGAAATGTTTGGAAAGTAGCATCGTGCTTAGCTTTACAGCATTCCTTCCCCTGAAATTGTGTGGATAAAGGCAGTGCAGCCAGAAAGCTGCATCCATACCAAAGAGTCTGCAGTCTCTCTTCTGAGAAATAGGAAAGCCTGAATTTAAAGGGACTTTAAATAAAATGAGCAATAACTCCTCTGGAGGAGCCACCCAGGCAGACAGGTTGGGCATTGCCTGTCCTTATGCTGGTGGGTACAAGTGCCTGGGGAGTGGGAGGAGCTGTGGTGCAGGCAGTGGGCTCCTGTCTGCATCACGACCTCTGAACTCATGGAAGGAGTCTTGATTCTTTTCTGAGAAGTTTCTGTCAGTCGTGGTGTTCAGAGATAATAGTTAACCCATGACTGCTAGCAGCAGCTGAGCATGAAGAGGAACAGCGGAGAGCTCTCTAAACTCTCTAAACTATTCCTTAAAATCAAGCGGGATGGGATTACCATGTTTCTGTGGCATGGGCCTCAAACCAAGATGACTTCTCACTGGATAAAACATTTCATGCGCTGGTTGGACTGCAGCCTGCAGCTGTAGGAAGCTGCTTTTCCTTGAATTTTGTCTCTTGCTTTCAATAGAGCTTGAAACAGGGCTAGCTCAAGGCACTGCCAACCTTGTATTCCTGTCTGACTACCTGCTGCGTTAATTCAGTGATATCATGCTTTGAACCCATTGGTTTATTGATTTAGCCCTAATTGGAACCCTGATGTAATCACTGTGTCATTCCACTCTTAATTAACTTGGCAAAATTGTAGTGGGCTAAACCTCACTGCCTTTTGAGTAAACTCTCTTGCTTATTCTTTTTGAGAAAATCCACTTAAATAAAATCCACCACTACAGTTTATTCTGTCAGACTACACCATGGGTCAGAAGCCCAAGGGTAGGTGTAATTTAAAACAAAGTATTTCCAGGACTCTTGGTTCTTCTCTCAGATTAGTATGAATTCCTCGCATAATACTTGGAGAGCAAACATGGCACAGAAGTGAGCACAGAAAACAAAGCAGAACGAGAAGAAAGGACTGTTTTCTCATGCTACTTATTTTTCCAGAAACACACTGTTAAAACATGTAATTATTTCTACCTTAAACACTTACAGATTGAAACTGTTCAGGAATATGATTTAGGCATGGATAAAACGACTGTTCTTACTGGTAAACAGAGTACCACGTGTCAGACCATTCAGTAGAGTGGCTTTCTGTAATGGTTATGGTTCACACATAGACAGGACCTTACATCAGCTTTGCCTTCTGTCATGTTTGGTAAGGAAATAGTCCACTTAGTGTAGAGGAATTTCAACAGAAAGCCTCTGGTGGAGAGAGTAATCATACTTTCTGGGGCTATTTTCCATTCCAGCTGTCCGGTGCAGTTGCTATTACTGAACTCTGCAATTAGTTGCCCAGGTTTTTTGCAGCAATATTATAGTTTTCAAATCGTTCCCAGCATGCTTTCTGTTAGCTGTTGTTCATGGAAATCTCCAGTACTGGGTACAAAGCACAGTGCAGGACCTCTGCTTTTACTGTCCCTATGTTTTATACAGAGAGCTTCTACTCTTGCCTTCTGCATCCTTCTGGCACTCTCAGAAATATGTTTTTCCCCTTCCATTTCTCTGGCCTTACAATTATCATATTTACATCCCTTACTTTTTCTTGTATGAACCAGAGCCAAAACAAACCACCACAGGCTGAACATGTGAACTAAGAGATTAAAAACTCTATCAGTCAGTTCACAAATCTGATTTTCTAATCCTAATATTGCATAGAAAGAAGGGAAAGAATGAGTGTCTTGCTTGCCTAGAAGAAGTGGGGTGTTTGTAAATGAGAAGATGAGTAAGAAACAGCTAGCATGTACCAGAATGTTGGTGCAGCTCAGTTTCAGTCTGTAGAACTACAAGCAAGAAAAATGAACTGCATCTCAGTGACTTGTAAAAGAATCTGGGCAATTGAGTGCAGTGAGCTTGAAGCTGCTCTAATGAAATCATTCCATCAGATGGGTGTAAACAGCTGGAAAGGGAAAACAGCTGGTAGAAACACTAGAGATCTCAGACCCTAGGATAAATTACTCACAAAAGAAATAGAAACTGCAGGAAAATGTCAGATTTGTTCGAGTTTCAAGGAGGATAGACAGCTGCTGCCCACATTGGTGCAAAGGACAGAGTGGCTGCCAAAAAAAAGCAAAGGTTACGAGCCATGAAACATTGATCGCTTCAGCAAAACAGATCCCCTCCTCTCAGCAGCCTTCACTGGGAATTGAGCCATTTCTGGGATCGCTCTGGACGCATGGCTGCTGGTGGCTGGGGGTTTACCCACACTGGTCCCACACAGCCATGCAGGAGCACAGTCCCACTGGTGGCACTGGGTGTGCTGGGCCCTGGGACGTAGGATGGTGGGAAGGACGGTGCCTTTGCTCTCACTGTGTGGCTGGCCAGGAGCTGGTGCAGAACGCTTTTGTTTTCCTGTATTGGACGTAGTATTGTAATACTGTCAATATTTGAGCTAATTTTTCATGCAAAACAAGTCCATCTGCTCTCTGCTAACGGGAGTATTTCATTTATCATCACGCTTTTTCCAATTTTCAAACTTATGCTGCCAAGAGAGCTCAAAGGTAATCCCGTGCATCTTGTTAGTGGATAGAGCAAACAGAAAGGCCACTGCTCTGCTGGCTCACCCGCTCATCCCCTCGTAAGTCTGTGCTTTCCTGATAAAGTGCTTTACAAACTAATGTTCCTCACCTAAAAGATTAAGCTTCTGAGATGAAGGAAACAGCTGGGTTGCAGCGTGGTGTGCAGAGCGTGAGTGGTAGCTGCAAAAAAGCCTGTTTAATATCACATACAATGGGATCTTTGCAGCATCTTGTAGGATACAGCTAGTTATTTTAAGCCTTATACAGCAGACCTTCCTTTCTCCAGTCACACACACAGGTACACCAGATACTTAATCCTCTGAAGGGAAGGAGGATGGATCAACTCAACCATGAGAAATGTGATTCCAAAGAGTCCCTGCAGCTTCAATTCAAAGCTCGGATCAATAAAGGTAACCCTGTGCCTTAGAATAAAGACTTGTAAATACGTGCTTGCCACCTGACTCTCTTTGTAATGTGGCCAGGGGGTACATCTCAACAAGTGATAATTGGAAAACAAGCACATGTGAGAAATCACCTTCCTTCAGCAAGGAGACAGCCAAAAATAGAACCGAACAGATCGCAGCCCAAGGCGCTCCAGGATCTTTCCACATGAATGAGAGCGAGTGGAAATGAAACGGCAAGAACAGAGCTGATGACAGCCTGCCTGCCTGTGAGATGTGACCTGCAAATGGATTTTACAACATTCCTGACTACTATCACAATTTGAGCTGCATATCCCTGTAACCAGCACACATTGTAGAGGGAGAAGTGTTGTTTTTTTCTGGTTGTGACTCAATAGGTGTGAGGTATCCCCTCTACTTTTTGGCTTGATCTGTGCTATCTGCTATCTCTGCTATCTGCCAAACTCTCCTCTCCTAAGTCCAGCAAATAATTTTGGGAATAATGGAAGAACTGAGGTAGCCCTGGCTTGGTGCTGGGCATCGGAACTCGAGGTGTGGGCTGGGGATGGGGGTCTCAAGATGGCAGCAGAGTACTGGAGAGCAGTAGACCCATCTCTGCCCCATGCACTCCCAAAGTCTGCTCCCAAGCACAGGGAGGGCTGGGCGCTGCACAAGGGTAGCATAAGCCTATCTTGTTCTTCCCCAGAGACTGCTACATCCACTAATCCTTTTCTGAGGGAGCTGCTGTTGTTTCTAACACCGGGGAGCCTTCTTCCAGAGGCGTTTCCAATCGCCATACTACACACAAATCTCAAGTGTCTGTATATCAGGATGGCATGTTGCAGCACCAAAAGCATTTTCTTTTTGCTTCTAACAAAGTCAAACTGAGATATATCCAGAGGGTGTCAGAGACCCCACCACACTGAAACTGTTGTCATATCCAGATGGAAGAGCTGCCCAAGGGAGGTACCAGTTTGCCTGAGGTTATTTTAAGGAAGGATCAAATATCTGCCAGGTTAGAGGGAGCCCTGGGCAGCCTGGTCTGGTAGGTGACAGCCCTGCCCCCAGCAGGGGGTTAGAGCTGGATGATCTTTAAACTCCTTTCCAACCCAAGCCATTCTGTGATTCCATGATTCTGTATTTTTGCTCTGTAAGAGCAGCTGCATGCATTTATCGCTGAAGCTTTTTTCCCAGGTACCTGGGAAAAAAAGAGCAGAGCAACCTGACCAAAAGAAATCTGGAGTGCAGGGTTCAAGGACAGGTTTCTGTTGGCCTCCTTAACACGTCAAATGTCTTGAGAGGAGAATGGCCCTGACCCTGTTACTGAGCATGGAAACAACCAGCAGACAGCAGCTGCAATAGAACAACAAAACATAAGAGAACCCTTGAGGAAGCAAACACATGGCTATCTGTGCTGAGCTGTGATCCTGGGCAGTAGCCAGTTCTCTCCCCTTGACCAGCAAGCTGTTTGCCTTTCTTTAACATGGAAAGAACTCACCTCTTCCATCTATCTTGTTCAATTAGCAAAAAATAAAGAGCCTATCTTCCTCTTCTGGACTGCTGTTTTGTAGCTCCATTCACTTTCGGTGTTCAGTAGATTTCTATTTCAGAGGAAGGAGGAACTCCTGGCACAGGCCATGTGTCAGATGAGGAGGCCCAATTTGGGTTCCCCCACCCCTTGCCAGCTAAACCAAAAGGGCACCTCGTGGGTTAACCGACCCAATTGGCACAAAGAATCGTAGAATCATGGAATCATAGAATCACAGAATCTCAGAATCATAGAATGGCCTGGATTGAAAAGGACCACAATGATCATCTAGTTTCAACCCCCCTGCTATGTGCAGGGTTGCCAACCACCAGACCAGGCTGCCCAGAGCCACATCCAGCCTGGCCTTGAATGCCTCCAGGGATGGGGCATCCACAGGATGGGGCAACCTGTTCCAATGCGTAACCACCATCTGTGTGAACACGTTCCTCCTAATATCTAACCTGAACCTCCCCTGCCTCAGTTTATATGGCCATATACTGTCTCAGTTTTACATGGCCGTATAATGATAATGTCTGGATGTTAGCTGTGTTTTCTTAGCACAAGAAACATCCACTGGTTTCTTTAATCCTGACAAAACAGCTTTATATTTTCTGATAGTGTTACTTGTTAGTCTTGTGTTAAACCATTATGTTGACGATTATCCTTTGAAGAGGATCATTGGCTACTATCTTGGATGGGTAACAGAGTTCAATTATTAAACCTTCTCTGGCACAGTGAAGCATAAGGAGAGCATGAAACACCAAATGTGTGGGCAGCCACTACACCATTTCTGTCCATCCCAGCACAAAAAGCACTGACACAGAGCCAACCCTGTGGGATGTGATCTCCAGTGTTCCCAGCTGGGACCACTGAGTGTCCCCCAGGTAGCCCAGCTCCATGGTCCCACAGCCCAGGATGGAAAAACTGAGACCCAAGGGGAAAATAACACTCCCTTCAATACGGCTTCCATTTCATCCAGTTTTTGTTTCATGTGACAGGATAACACACTTCTTCTGTTGTTCTACAGTCTGAGTTTAATAATGGAAAACACAAGATCATTGAATCATAGAATCATTAAGGTTGGAAAAGACCACTGAGATCACATAGTTCAACCATCCACCCATCACCACCATAAAGGAAGACAGCAACAGCTGAGGAAGCTTAAATGAGAAACTCCCAGTGTGATGGAGTATTAGAAAGATAGTAGGTAAAAGATGCACTATGGATTTATCGCCAAGCTCTGTTATTTTTGTATGTAGTCTCGTCATCCATCACAGGGGTTTTTTTATTTTAATGACTGAAGTATATGGCAAACCATCATGTTCACATAGAGGAGTAAAACACCTTGTCTTAATTCTTGCAAGAGCTTTCTGAGTATCCTAAGAACATAAAAGCCTTTTTCTGTAAAGACACTTCTGCCCTGTTTCATAATAACCCTGCTGTGATGGTGTGACATCAGTTGGATTCATTGTACTTCATTTATCAGGTTCGCAGTGATACACAGAAGACATCCCTCCAGGGATAGGAAATTCTGATACTCGCAGAAATAAAATTTAATAACTACTTTGCTGGTGTAATGGAAAATTTTATTACTTTCAGAGATATATTTCAAGCTGGGAGACAAAGGTTTTAGGCAGATCTTTCAGAGAAAATTGTGTTTTATTGAAAATGGATATAAAAGTAGATTAAGTCTCTTCCCATACATTAATGCAACATTCTTTGGTCTGCTTGAAGAAATCTGGCCAGCTGGTGAAAAATGTGAGCTTGTGTAACTGACAGCCAAGTTTATCAGGGCACATCCTACAGGTGAGCCCAGTGCTTATATTAAAGCATCCTGAACACTGGGAAGTGGCTGTAAAACTAGACAAAAGAAAACAAAATGATACAGCTAGAAAATCCCTAGTAACAGAAAAAGTGCATATGAAAAACATCTGGCGAACATTTAAATGCTGTAAAATAATACAGCAGCTCTAACTTCAATGAACAAACTGGAGTTGATGTCTTGGATATGTAATCATAGTCTTGTCCTCCACTCTTCTGGCAATGCCTATATAGTCACTTAAGATTTGATACCATTGCCTGAAAGATAGTTAATGTCTCAGAGCAAAATGCTATTTACTGGTGCTAGTGCTCTTCTCACTCAAAGTGGACTTAAAAAGGAGAGGGCACCAGTGGCCTGCAGCTGTGGTGGGACTTGCTTAGATGGGAATCTCACCACCAGAAGTGTTTTGAGATATCCACCTCAGTGTTGCTGACCAACATGAACTCTTCTTCTATTCGGAGGAAATTCTCTGCTCCAAGGGTGTTTCTGCACAATTTCACCAAACCCCAGTGTATGTCAACAGCACTGATCTTGTTTCCACCCCTCAGGTGCAAGTCGTGCTTGGTACACTGACAGCACAAGTGGCTCCCTGGCCAGATCTCCTAACACAGCTGTCCTGGAGTGAGCTTCTCTTAGGACCAAATGCACCAGGCTCTTTCACACGTCCTGGAGCTGCAGGCACTGGATAGGTTCTTGTACCAGGGAATATGCCCTGCATGCACCTAGATGAGACAATACCTATGTACACCTTCAACTTGATGGACAATCTGAGAGGATTCTGAAAAACTGGGACATGATTTGAAAGTTGCTCCCATTTATGATTGTATTCATATGGGGAAAACGAAAGAGGGAAATCCTTTATGCTATTGGAGGTGCATTTGTCATACTTCACTAAGCTAAGAGTTGCTACTGATGGCAGATCTCTGCCTGAAATGCCCCAGTATGGGAATTTATGATAGTGGAGTGAGAGTAATTGAAAGAAAGTGTGGGAAAAAATAGTCCTCTAAGGATTTTGTCATGAAGAACCGTCCCTGTTGGGCTGTTTCCTTACTGGATAATAGCTAATGGGATTTTAAATTCTCCATCTAGAATATCAGCTTTTATGGGTTGTTTTTATCTGCTGAGGAGGTAGGGTGATTTCCTTTGCTGTCTGTCATTATCCCTAGGGCAGATGGCTTGGCCTTTCCCAAGGGACTGTGCTCCAGTGCCGATCTTCTAGCTGCCTGGAGCCTTCTAAATCCTTCAGAGCCCTCTCCTTGCTTAGCAGCAGTGCTTCCCCAGCACAGATGGCGGTAAATAAGAAGCATGGCTTCTTCAGTAGGAGTCTGGTTGCTTTTATCACCAGAAGCTGCCACCACTTTCTGAGTGTGTGGATGATGTTGGCCTTTGGGACTTCAAATGAAGGCTCCAAAAAAAGCTGGTTTACAAATATAGAAGGAAGGGGCAGATAGAAAGAAGGAGTAATTGCTTTCAAAGTGTTGCCACAGATCCAAATTATGATGTGGACCACAGGGCGGAAGAAGACCTTTCTGCCAACAAGGCCTCTCAGATTAGAGGGAAGAGGAGGAAGGGAATAGAAAGAATTTCAAAGTCTGTTTGCTATACAACTGAACTTCTCCATGGCAAAAAAAGCATATTGTATGAATGCAGAAACTCATTAGCGCAGACCTTTGGGAGACACCAGGATTAAGCAAAACAGAGCCAGATGAACATTTGAAAGAAACAACAAACTGCCAGTGCAGAGAAAAACAACGGAGTGCCAAGTAACTACATTTGCAGATTCATTAACAGAATATTCAGGAATGTGACTTCTGGGAAACGTTTCTGACTGTGAGAGCAGGCACAGAAGGAATAGGTTGGGTGCCTCCGTGGCAGCGTGGACAGAAATTTTTCTGGCAGTTTCCATCTTATAATCTTATAAATATTTCAAGAGTTAAAGCTCCTTCTCTGGATCACTTAGATTCTTAGTTCCTCTTTTACTGAGGCCTTCCCAGATTAAAATATCAGTGCAGAAGTGCCATGAAGGCATGTTCCCTTCCCCTTCCAGAAGGAAATGCAGGGTTGTGATGGAAGATAAATACATGTGACCTCATACACAACCTTCAGTCAGCAGGAAATTAACTCTTTTAAATCTTAATTTCTTGGTCTTCTGCCACCATTACATGGCTTTCATCAAGAACTCATACCTACCAGACTTTATGGTGCTTCGTAAGTGTAAGCCTTAAAAAAAAAATCTAATTTAGGTGACTGGAGTTAAAAATACATAGAAATTGTAGCTTTCAAGGGATTGGTTTAAATGTTAGATACTTCTACTATATTTAACTGGAACCTAAGGATCTATTAATAGGAGGAGGTTTTAAACATGTGCAGACTATGTATCGTACTGATGACTTGTCAAATTATAAGTTAATTAGTTGTGCAATCAAACTTCATATGCGTAACACCTCACTGCTGTACCTTTCAGTTAAATTGGATTTTTCTACCCTGTGTTCAGAGTAGAATGATTTTAGACAGCATTAATTAGAAGCTGAAGTTTTCAAATAATACTCCTTGTGACGGGCTGGTCCAATGATCTTAAAACATTATTTTTGCTATAAATGCTGGTACCAAATTTACCATAACAGTTTAAGCTACCCCTTTGCATCTAAAGCCATTCGCTACTCATTGTAGCAGCTGGAAGACAGCCATGGGTGAGCCATTCCCTGCTCCCATCTGTCTGAGTGTGATGTGCAGATGAAACCAGCTAGACTTCTCTTAAACGTGCACAGTTTTCACATTCCTACTACAAAGCGTAAAGACTTTTTTTCCTCCATCTCCACAGGCCTTGTCCTTGTACTCCACTCCAAGTCTTAGCCAAGTGGCATGGTCCCTAACCCTAACAGAGTGCTCTCTCCACCTTACTGCTCTCCTTTCCCTCTGGCAGGTGAAGGGAAATGGAGCTTTGGCTTTCTGCAGCTGTAACATACTTGAGTCAATGCAATACAAGGGTGAGAAGGCAGGGTATGCACCTTCAGCACTTTGATGGCTCTCTTCACATGAGCTTCACCGTGGTCAGCCCTGACCAGGCTTTCTAGTAGGACAGGCTGGGAAATTCTTCTGCTGAAGAGGAAGACCAATGGGCACTTCATATTGCAGGCAACTTACCAACTGCAGCTCAGGTGGGAACCTTTCCACATACTCATGCATCTTGTGGAAAATATCAGCTCCCATGGGGCAGGCAAACCACGGGTGTGTGGCTGTCAGGGAACACAGTAGCTGGCAGCTCCATACCAAACTGGAGGCTATAGCATCAGAGTACGTTTCCCTTTTGACAGCACAACACTCAGGCCAAGTTTTATCTGTGTACTCAGAAATGATGTGTGAGTCACAGTCATTACACCACAGGAATCAAACAGCTCTGATACGTTTCTCAAACAGTATTGTCTCCTTCAACCAGACACAGACATTGATACCATGTGCCCATTTAATCTCAGATGACAATCACACATATTGCACTGCCATGTGTCCAAACATATTGTAACCAATCTCATCTTCCTGTGAGGAAAAAGTGATAAGTTAAAAAATATTACTGTTCAGTTGCTAAGTAAATATAGATATATAAAAATGGAAGTAGGAGGTAGGAGCAGGTTATCACTGAAATCTATGGAGTTGTGTCTTTCTTCTGTCCAGTATGCAGGTTTTGATCATGGACTTGGCCCTGGTGAGGCCGCAACTCAAGTACTGTATTAAATTTTGGGCCCCTCAGTACAAGAAAGACATTGGGGCACTGGAGCATGTCCAGACAAAGGCAGTGAAGCTGTAAGGGGTCTGGAGCACAAATCTTAAGGAGAGCAGCTCAGGGAACTGGGATTATTCAGTCTGGAGAAGAGGAGGCTCAGGGGAGACCTTATCACTCTCTACATCTCCCTGAAAGGAGACTGTAGAGAGATGGGAATTGGTCTCTTTTATCAAGTAATAGAGATGGGACAAGAGGGAATGGCTTCAAGTTGTGCCAGGGGATGTTCAGGTTGGATATTTGAAACAATTTCTTCTCAGAAGCAGTGGTGAAGTGTTGGAATGGGCTGCCCAGGGAGGTGGTGGAATCACTGTTCCTGGAGGTGTTTAGGAAACATGTAGATGTGGCACTGAAGGATGTGGGCACAGTAGTAATGGTTGACAGTTGGACTAAATAATCTTAGAGGTCTTTTACAACCTTAACTATTCTATGATTCTATGTCTTATTTACTTGTAAGGTAACGATGTGCTTTACTTTCCAGTGCAGAATGATTTTCTTGGGAGTAAGCACAGGGACCCTTGGATCCAGAAATCTGGTCCTTTGAGAGAAAAAGTCTTGGACATGAAATTAAGCAAGAAAATGAGTTACAGCAAAAAAACTGGATCTCAGGGACCATAGAATTAGAGGGAGGATTTGAGGAAAGGACAAAGAGACAAAAATACATTCATGGTTGCACCTGTGAGCCTTCTAAACAGGAAGATGTCTTCATCACATTCCCGTCCCAGCTCCTGGAAATGACATTCAAATGGGTGTCATGGCCGCAGAAGCAGCCAAACTGCTTTTCCCCTGCTGCATTCCCCTCACAGATGGTGGACCTTCTGCCTCCTCCTTCTGTGGGATGCAAACCCACAGTCCTCTCACTGTTAGTCCACCCCAAGGGCTTCAGAACTGTACAGTTCCACTGCTCATATGGCCAGCACATCTGGTTGGATGTAGTGGTGGCTGCGTTTCCCTGGGGAAGTCAATGATCCGCACATCACACAAAACCAGAATAGCCTTTCATAACATACTGGGTCATGAGAACAAAGGGTGCCATAAATGCAAAATAATTTAGGTAAGTATACATGCAAACCTATCTAGGCAGATCTAAAGTTCTGAGGTAGGCCCAGCCTTCTCGCCTGGCTTGGCATGTTGGGAACAATCTGCTGCTTCCCTGACGGAATGGCTCTGGGCAGTTGGACAGAGTGTGCTGGCTCCTAGGATGGGCCGCATCAAAAATACCCACTGTAGTCGTGCACCAGAGCTGGAACTGCTCACTCAGTTGGGCCTTATCAAAAGAAACTCATTGGTAATCAGTAAAAACTGTTTGACATCTGCTGTGCTCTGCTGATTGTGTCACCACTGCCAAAGAAACGACAGAACCAGAACAGGGGGGGTGGTGAGTGTCGGTCCAGCATAGACCAGCCAGGATTGGGTTAAGTGTTCCATTATGTTCCTGGTGTAGGCAGCAGGTGTGCTGTTCTGGGGTTTGATTTGAAACCTTTTCAACAGCAGCACTACCCCTTCAGCTCTGTGCATAGCTGCTGTGTAATTCCACAGACTCAGCGCAAAGGCGACGGAGATCCCAGCCCCGATCCGTGCTGCAGGGAGCAGACTGCCACAGTAAACCAACTGGAACTACTTCTGACAGATGTGAAGATGAAACTAAGCACTGGAAGCACCCGGTGTCTTCCACACTTATTTCAGCCTTGAGAAATGATTGAGAAAAGCTGTGGCTTGTGTTGCTAAGGAGCAGCCGCCACCATTGCAGATCTGTTTGTGCCTTTTCTGGCTCATTGCTGCCTCCCTCAGCTTCATCAGGACTGGCTGCAAGTTTGTGTTCACACAATTACAGAATTCAAAACCATCCATTTTGCTTATTTTCAGAGTTTCCCATCCGTTATTTGACCTAACAGAGAAACGTTCCTACGTTAAGCATCAAATTCAGCTTTTGTATCCAAATGTTGAACTGCTTCTCCTATTTTTTTTTCCTCATAACACTGACTGCGGTTTCTTATTCCTAAAACATCAGCATTTCTTTTGTTTTGGAGATCAGTCCTGTAGTCAAGGAACGTGAGAAACAGTTTCATTTGTACAACAACAGATGCTGCTGAATTTTCTGTCATTCAGAATGCTCAGCAGTGGGACAGTTTAAGGTATCACCCTCCATTTGCTGCAGAGTCATCGATCCGCTGCAGTGTGCAGTGTGCTCTGATGGGCAGCGCACGCTGACTCCGATTCTGCCTCACTCCAGATTAACGCGAGGACTGTATATGAAATGAATAGGAAGCACAGATGCATTGTCTGGCACAGGTTGGATTTGAGTTCTGTCATAAAAATATCCCAAGTTTCAACTTTGGTCTCAAAAATGCAGAATATTAATGGCGTTCCACCAGTTGATGGTAGACATGTCAACATGCCAGTTGTGGCCAGTGCTGGGACTCCTGAATTCAAATAGCATTACAGTGAGTACTTTTCCGAGGCTAATTTAACACACATGTAAAGTTGGCACAGTCATCTGAAAAAGCACTGCTCACCCCTTCCCTCCTCTCTTCTTCTCCCGCCTGGTGCTCCTTGAGTTGTTCTGGCACAGGTTTTTGTATGGCTGCCCAGCGAGCAGCATGCAGGAACTGATCCAGCTGAAAAGCAAAAAAAAAAAAAAACAAAACAAAAAACCCACACATCTCTATTGGTGGGCTTTACCCTGAATCGTTTCTACCTTCCCCAAATCTAGATGATGGGTACAACTAATTGCTAGCAGTACCTGGGGGACATTGCAAGACAGGGAACTACTCCAAGAAGGCAGCAGAACAGCTTACTTCAGAGAAGAGCCCTTCACATAAAGAACATCACTGGCTTCCAACCCCCATCTGCTCTAGAAGAATGCTAAGCGTCAGGAGCAAATTCACTATTTCTTACTGCATGCATTCTTGATCGATGTCAAACAACGTTTATAAACAGCCATGATTAAAGGTCAACCGCACGGTCCTCAATTACTCAGCATTAGATTCAGGCTGTGTTCTAATGTTCAATATTTTTATTGAAAACAAAAGTTGGGCAAACAAGAAAAGGGGGAGAGCAGGGGAAGAACATGCAGAGAGCCGACTCATGGCAGCCAAACGACTGCTTGTTTCCTTCCTGGCTGCTGGGAAATAGCTGGGGCCAGATGAAATTGGAGGGTGTGTTCTCCCAGAAAGTTTCTGGCACTTGACTTGTAACACAACATTAACATTAACGTTTGGCTAGTATGAATATCTTCTCCTAGCTGTGTTTCTGGAGTTTTTTGGACTCTATGCACATAACGTTTTCAAGTAACACGAATGTAAGAAGAGCTCCTGTGAGAATAGCAAGGGAAAACTTCTGTTTTTCTACTTCCTGTTCCTATCTCCCCAGTGGCTTCAGCTCACTCTCAGTTTAGCAGTAAACAGAATCCTGTCTTTTTTTCTGTGCGAGTTGAGATAATCTATTTCCTCATCTTTTCACTTTTTGACGTGTACACACTGCAGAGTTCACAGTGTGGAACCTAGGCTATTGTTTTTAGGTATAAGAAAAGAAAAAATGATTGAAAATGATATGGAAGAATGTGAACTGAGTTCATGAGTAGACATTTGAGAGCCTCCCCCCCAAAATATTTCCTATGTACCACCACGAAGAGGCACATTCACCCCAGCTGGATGGCAACAGGGTATGGAAAACAGCCTCTTGAAGGCTGACCTCCTTTAGCTGCAGGTGTAGAACAACACCAGCACACAAGGCCAAAGCTAAATAAGCAATCAAGGAAGTGCTTATGAAAGACGAGCTCAGCCCAACATCCCAAATTCTACAGCAAGACATCCCAGTGACTCCAACAAAGTTCCCAAAGCAAAGTTGCACATGGCAGCTCAATAGGATTTTAAACTGATTTCATTAGCAACTGAAATGTGATTTCCAATGATACTTTCAGCCAATATTTTTATAGGAATGTTAAAAATCAGCTGAAATTCTCTGAATTATAAAGTCCTCTGCATATATCCTGCAAAGAGCTGTTTAACTCTACAGATATAGGTAACATTCCCTGCCTCGCTTCCCTCCTTTCAACCCGCTTGGAACAATAACAGCTCTCTTGAGATATGGTCAGAGCAGTCCATCTTCAAGGTGGTCAGACACGCAAGGAGAGAATTAATTTCACAACCGAATCCCTTTGCAGGAATGTTTTCCTTAGATTTATGAACTGCTTTTCCTTTCACCCACCGGAGAGAAGTCATTTGGAGAGCAGTGTGTGGATAGTAAGCACTGCTGTAAATACTTCAGATTTCAAGAGAGAACAAACCTGCTGCCTGCAAAGATGGAGCAGTAACAGAGGCATTCACTGCACTGTACTGCACTAGTGAGGGAAAGGAACTGTTGTAGCCAAACAGGCTGGAGACATTCCAGCCTGAACGATAAAGCAGAAAGGAACATTTTAAAGCAAGGGTACAAATCACGTCTAAGTTCCACATAAGAAGACTGGAGAAGTACTTGGAGAAGATGATGCTACTCACTAAATAGCGAGGAAAGTAGCTTTTATTAGGTAAAAAGCCAATTGAATACTACTGGTTGACTCTTATAAAATTGTTTAAACGGTTATTTGAAGAGTAACTATAACAAAAGGCAGATTACAGCTTTGGGAGTTTTGTTTTAGGGTCCAGAGGAGGGCCACAAAGATGATCAGAGGGCTGGAGCACCTCCCCTACAAAGACAAGCTGGGGGAGCTGGGCTTGTTCAGCTTGGAGAAGAGAGGGCTTCAAGGTGACCTCATTGCAGCCTTCCAGTACCTAAAGGGAGCCTACAAACAAGAGGGGAGTGAACTCTTTACAGGAGTAGGTAATAGCAGGAGAAGGAAAAATGGTTTTAAGTTGAGAGGGAACATTTAGGTTGGATGTCAGGGGGAAGTTCTTTACAGAGTGGTGAGGTGCTGGAACAGGCTGCCCAGAGAGGTTGTGGATGCCCCATCCCTGGAGGTATTCAAGGCCAGGTTGGATGGGGCCCTGGGCAGCCTGGTCTAGTATTAAATAGAGGTTGGAGCTTCATGATACTCGAGGTCCCTTCCAACCTGGGCCATCCTGTTTCTGTTTTAAATACTCCGGTATCTTCGTAAAGAGAAACAAAGTAATGCTGCACAACAGCACTGCTGCCTCTCACGTCTGCACAGTAAGATCAGGAAAATACATCTCTTGGAGATATAACAAATGCTCGTATAAGAGAGCAAATGCTTTGTTTATCACCATTCCTTTGTCCTTGCTCAATAGGTCATCATTATACTCTTGTGAAACCTGCTTTCCAATAAATCTGTTTCTCAATATTACATGCAGGCCACGTTCAATAGTGCTGAACATGTAACAAATCCTCTGCACTACAAAGCAGAGCTTGCAAAGATCGCTTCAGATTATGTTTAGTATCACCAGGAGTACATCTTTGTGAAGTCAATTTGTGGTGAGTGAGGATCCCAGTGGTGCAACAAACTGCAACGTTGTTGACAAAGATGTCCTAAACCTAAACCAGAGAAAACCCCAGAGAAGTCACCTTTCATTCTGGTCCCATGCTTTAGTATCTCCTCCTTACAGACCTTTAATCAAAGAAATGAAAAACAACTCTCGACTGTCCAGTGCAGATAAGCTGCACACATGCACATACTCAACCTAGCTCAACACGGGCCAGCCGGCAAACTTGCAGCAGACAGAATCAGCTGCTTCCAAAGGTGGCTCAAACTCAAAACAGTACAGTCACTTCTGTGTGATGAAGTTATCTCACTGGATCCAGGCTGGTTCTGCAGTTCCCAGAGACAGCATGAGTCAAACAGAATTCATTACCCTGGGTTCTGCGTAAGCTCTGCAGGTAACCCGAGGGACTCCATAGGAGATCTGCTGCTTTTACAGGCTCAGAACCAAGTGTCTGGATCTACAAGGACCTCGTATCTTCAGAAGCACTGACATATTCACAGAGGCAATTCTAGAAGAAAGAGAACTGCAGAGCTAAAAGAATTCAGGGCTGGATATGTTCTGGCATTCGGAAGGGACTGGCATGGAGATGAATCACTTTATAGAGTCTCCTCTAATTTTCCACACAGACATTCCTAGCATAGAGCGCCTGAACAAAACCACAGGATGGCCACTGAAGTCAGTTCTCCTTCTTAATGGTAAGAAATCTATTTGCACATTCAAGCTTTAAATCTCTCCAGCAGCTCTATCAGTACACTTCCACTCCTAATACCAAAATAAGCAATCTGTAAATACAAGGTCCCTGCTACGTAAGTGAAAGGTGTTCAAAGAAGATACGGAGCTCACACATAACAGCTTATAACACAACTTTTATTAGAAAAGTTATACATAACAGCATCAACTATTTTCAAGAATATTATTCTTGAAAAGCAACAAAACCAGACTAAAAAGTGTAACGAGAAACGAATGACCTGTTCTATAATTAAACATTCAAGTTATCTACAATGTCTCTTTTTACAAAGGGGAAAACCATGGTTTTACAGGCACATCATGATGAAAATAAAGCTGCAGTAATTTTATACAATTAATTAACTTTTCCAAGGATTATTAAAACATGATCATCATGGAGTTGCAGATTTTTTTTTTAAAACATTCACATAATTTTACATTTCTGTATACACTGAAATTTCAGTCCCAAAATTACACCACAAAGTGCCCACATTAAAACCAGAACCTTCAGTGTGAATAATTTTGCCCTAAAAAAAGTTAAGACAGGTTTCCATAATCAATATATTCACATAATTTCTGGTACTACTTGATCTAACAGTAAAGCTTCATTGTTTGTATGTAAAATCAAATGGGACTTCTTTTGCAAATCTGATAACATGTTTGGAACACAGGAGTGTGCATTACTGGAAAATCAATACTAAAACCATAAATATATCCAAAGAGTCATTAACACGCTACACAATTAAGCAGAACTATGCCCGTTCACACTGTATATTCAAGCTTGTTGCCCTTTCAGTACAGGTGGTATCTGAATGTAGTACCTCTACAGAGGTAATCTGTTCAACTTTTTATTCTTACTTTTATAAGCCTGCTTCATAAAAATCAGATAATTTACAATCTAGAGTTTGTTTTAAAAAGTCTGGAGTTTATATACAGCTCTAACAAACCTAAAGTATTTTGATATCTTAGAAGGTTTAAATGAAATGGCTAGAGTTTTCACTTGATGCTTATTAACAGTTATTAGCCATTAACAGTAGTGGACTGTAATGAGGTGATAAGTAGAAAGTTATGTTTCATCTAAAATGCTTAACACACATTCAGTCCTTTCATGTATGCAATGGTGTCACTCCCAGAAAGGGCTTTTCACAGACACCCATTTCCCCTTAGCATCAAGGGCTACAAAAATCCGACTGCAAAAATGCAGTGACAAAGCAAGCTGACGTATCAGGCACTACCTTTCATATTGGCAGCTGTAAGAGACCCACAGTATGCACAGAGATCTAAGGAAGGGGAAAAAACCACAACTATGAGAAGCAGACCGAACATTTTAGACAAGTTTGGCAAAATTTTTAACCAGACAATAGGTTGGCCATTCAGGTTTACTTGTAGAGGTTTTAAAATATCACTATTGAATTAACTAGTCGAATGATAGTAAGACATTGTCATGATACTCAAACATTACATGCACCAATATTGCACACATCTGCTCTGCCTTCTTAGCACAATCTTCATCCGGGTCCTTGAGCTGCCTGGTTTCTGCAGCTGGAACTCAAGCCTCCCACCCCAGCAGTTTCACTAAAAATTTAAGTGGTCAATTTAAAATACAAAACCCAGGTAACCCCCGAAAAAACCCAACGAGGACTTTATACAGACAATAAAATCTAAGTTTTCTGCAATGGTCTTGAGGGCCCTACAGAAGGGGCAATACACATATGCACTAGTGAACAAACACTAGCTCTGCCGTATCTAACCATTCAAATAATATGGAATCTGGGACCAGGTGTTGCAATGATGTCACTGTAAGGCTCCTCCTGTGTCAGCTCGATAGCTTGCTGCTTTTTAAGTACCAGGAAACTGTAGAATTTTGCAGCTGCTTGTTTTCTATTTGTATTTCTGCACAGCTCAAGCAAACTGATGGATTCTGCTCCAGTCTTAGCAAGAGCTCTCTGAAAAACACAAACATTGATAAGGCAAATTTAAAAAATGCATACAAGCATGAACAGCAATTGGCAAGATTCTGTTTTGTCATCATCTGAGAGATGCTGGGAAGGATTGTGATGGACTCAACACTGGGCAGGGACACTACAACACGTACATAAGTTGCACATGGATCTTATCTAAATGAAACCAACGAAGATCCCCCAAAGTGAGTGAAAAAGAAAAACAGTCTTGAGGCCACATATTCCAGAAACACCGCAGTATAACAGAAAGGCTTTGGATATCAGCAGCCAGCTGGCTTTTTGACTACAGAACAACTATCTCTGAAGAGACATAAAAAATCATGTTTTACTTCTCAGAATGAAAATAACTCCAAACAGAATCGTGAACTGTTGTTTCAAAAAGTAATTCAGGAGCTCAGATTCTGTACAGAGGCATCATTTTCCCAAGGTGGAAGCCTGTTTATTTCTAAAAATCCTCTTTGTCTGAAATAAAGTATCCAAAAGCTGTTTATGTTTTTTTAAAGTCTTGGCCAGAATATAAAGGATGCAGGGAAATACATTTGTTTGCTGCCTAGAACAACTACTAACATCTTCAGTTTAAAACAGAGCCATCTACTCTGGAATATCTATGAGATGAAAACATATTAAGCTGGCCAAATGAAATTACTTCATATTAAACAGATCCTAATTTTGAGTCTCATTACAGATTTAATGTTTCAGCTATCCAGTCTGATCCTTTTTTGGGCACATGGAGGAGACAATCAAACAAAGCTAGATGTGGCCCAAGGCAAACTCTGAAGCTCTTGTAAGAAATCCATGATTCAACAGAACAAAAATAAGGAACATTACCAACTAAACATCTGTACACTTTAAAAATGATTTTAATTGACAGCTGTACTAATTTTAGCTGGGATAGAATTAATTTTCTTCATAGCAGCTCATCTGGTGCCACGTTTCGAATTTGTGATCAAAACAGTGTTGATAAAACACCAATGATTTAGCTGTTGCTAAGTGGTGCTTGCACAGCATCGAGGCCTTCTGTTTCTCATGCTTCCCCCAAAGCAAGAAAGCTGGGAAATGCACAAGATATTAAGAGTAGCCAAAGCCACAACAGCTGACCCCAACTGATACGGAATATCAGCTAATATTCTATACCATACGATGTCATGCTGAATTAAATCTATGGGATAAGAGGAAAGGAAGGGAGTGTGGGACGTGTCTCGAGTTACTGCGTTACTATGCTGGAAAACAGCTGAGCATCTGCCTGCTCGTGGGAAGTAGTGAATGAGTTCCCTATTTTGCTCTGGTTGTGCAAGCAACTACACTTCAACTGCTACTCCATCTTTACATCAAACTGTTAACTTTCTTGTTTTTAGCCTTCTGATATTGTCCCCCATCTCACTGGGGAAGTGATGGTGTGCTGCCTAGCTGCCTGTTAGACTTAATCCATATAAGCCGTTTAAAACGATCTTAAGCTTGCGGAATTCTTGCAGGCAAGCAAAAGAACAGACTTCATTCACATCAGTCTTCAATGTCACATGCTCATGCTCCAGAAATTTAAAGCTTTTGCTTGAGTATGTATTTCTGAGAAAACAGAAATTACCACTAAATCATACTTGACTAAAAACTCAGCAACGTAAAAAAAAAAAACACACAAAAAACCCCCACAACTATAACAGAACTTCAGAGATATAATAGTGACAATGAGCTTTTATCAGAAAATGTGGACTAATTTTACCCCAAGAAAGATGACTTTGGAAAACAAAGCCAGCTTAGTGGGATGGAATTGACACTCCAGTGGTTTATGAGTCAGCCCTGGGAGCACAGGTGAAAGCAATTCACCTGTGCTACAGGAAGGGGTGGAGCCTGGCTCCACCTCTCCTAGACCCATTTAAGAGCTGACTACCAGTGGGGAAGGATCTCTCTCTCTTCAGAAGATCTGCTCCACTGGTCTTTCCTGAGCGAGCCCACAACACGGGTAAGCTTCCTATTTATTCTCTTTGTCTCACTGCGCCTAACTCTCTTGCTTATTTCATTATTATAACATCTTAATATTATTTGATTATATAATATTCCTTTATATAATTTTCATTGATTATACAGGACCACAAAACAGACTTGAAAGCAAAAGGCAGACCTACATGCAAGCAGACATGAGCTTGCACTCAACTTCAAGTATATACTAGAGGCATTCAATTTTCTTATCAGAAAAAGCCCTTCAGTTCTAGCAAGCAAGAATCCATTCTACAGACGATTATCTGTTGTGCAGACTGACAATGGCAGTCTGAAGCCACCTGCTGAAAAGTAATGCTGCACTACAGAGCCAAGGTCACATTCCCCCAGTTGCTGGGGATTCAGCTTATCGTAGCACAGAAGATTTCAGACTAGTCCATCTAGGAGCAAACATCCCACAAAACAGTTTTGTTCCTGGATCTTGACAATGTTTGTCTATTCTTACTTTGCCTATTCTTACAGAGCTCAAAGTCAGGGGGTGCTAAGGTTTCATTGCAAGAACACAAACTCAGTTATTTTAGAAACAGCATTTCTGGGAATCTTACTTGTGTACAAAGTGTGGCTGGAAAACACGTAAGTTAAAAGTCCTATTTCAAATGTTATTTGAAAAAACATGGCAGTTACATTATGATTTAGTCAGTTACAAGAGTATTTTCCTCCTTATGACAGAGCTGATATTTTAATTCCGTATTTTCTGATAATAAAGGCTTTAAACTTTCACCTCAGGTCAACAGCACCAGGGGGTACATTCAAAAGCTACTTCAAGAGAAAGTAAATAACTGATAATGTGTACCTGAAGCCCATGAAGCATTTGTTGAGTCCTCTTGTTCCATCTCCGTTCTTCTTGATCTTGATCACCCCCTGTGCCATCTTCTTCCTGCAAGCAGCCAGAACTCACTTACAAAACCAGAGATGTTCTCATGCACCAACTTCTACAAGAGGTATTTCTATGTATCAGTGCAGCTTTTTCTTTTCACCAAGACAGATGCAATCTAACCAGGTATGGACAACCTGACTCTTAGGGTACAACTAGGAAATGGGACAGAGGAAGATAAATGCTTAAGCTGATGTATCTTAGTAAGGCTGCATGCTGCTATGACTATACCTCAAAATGTCATGCTGCTAACTAGCAACACAACGAAGTTCAGTCATGCTGGCTTAATGAAAAAAGACTTATCTAAACTAAACATAACATCAACAATTCTTTTATTTTGTAAACATTATTCAACACTGACATTCTCATTTCAGTGTGGAAATGGAGTCAGTGAAAAAGGAAAACAGGTTGCTAAAAGCTGCAAAAGGGAGCTGTGTTATTAGAGAGGACCATGTCCAATGAAGCACTCAGAACTGTGTTTGTTTTATGGAAGATGTATTGCATATGGCTTTTAAAATGAAAGTTGTATTTCAAGCCTGCAATTATAAAAATCACCATGAAAGCAACACATGCAAGTATCTTTGTTTCCAGTCTTAAATCAAGTACTTCAAATTGAGCAGAAAACACCACCTGGACAATTTTTTTCTTTCATCTCTCAAAATTAAATCAAGATGTATTTCTTAGTTTTGATTGTACTCCTATAAAGCAACATTTCACTGCAAACAGCAACAGCTTGCTGCAGTACTAAGAAAATCAAAGTCCAAAATTTCTTGCATAAAGCATCAAAATTCAGAGAGAGCAGCTTAAATCGAACCACATGAGAAGAGAAGCATCCTCTAACTCCCAAGAGAATGCAGATGTGATTTGTAAAATGGTCATGCAACAACTACATTTCTCTAAATAAAAAGTTAACATTTCTTGAATACAAAAATCAAACAGTGCCAGGGAACACACAAACCCTTTTTACACAGCTTGTTGTTGTTTTGGTTTTTTTTTTTGTTGGTTTGTGGCTTTTTTTTTTTTTAAAGAGCTCTGCTCTTACCTCCTCCTCTTCCTCCTCCTCTTTTTCTTTTTCCTTCTCCTTCTCTTTTTCTGGTAGAAGTTCTAGCTCTGGTATTAGCTGACAGATGTTTTGCGGCTCCTCTGGAGGCATTTCTACTGGTGGTATTTCCAGCTGTTGCGATGGTGGATGCTTTAGGAATACACAGCACAGATAAACAGAGAATCACTTCTTTGGTGCTTTTACAACAGAATGCTGACACTACGACAACGTTCCACAACATCCAAGTCTCTCTAACTCTTCTCTTAGCCATTTATAAGAAGTTTTGAAAAATGAGAAGTAATGTTTTTGTCCATTTGCTCTCCTGACCTGCATTTTTAATGCTTCACTCTCTGCTCAAACAAAAGTTAAGGCATCACTAAGGAAAAAGGCTTCCCAGCAAAACTACTGATCTCATTTCTTGGATCAGCACACGTAACCAGACACAGTACTACGTGAACAAACTATCTCAGTCAATAAGACACCTTCAGCATATCAAAATGTTGTCCCTTGTAATACAAACAGAATAGAATTAAGAATGAGGCACTCTAAAGTTTCTAAGCATTTACTACTATATGAGAGCATCATAGGGCAGGTACCTCAAAGGTATGTTTACCTAGAGACCTGATCTTGTTGGCATAATCCAAGTTACCCCAAAACACATTATCTAATTCAGCAGTTGATACCAATTTCATCCATTGCTCTGCTTTTTATAAGACCATGTAACATCTGTGTCATTCAACAGTAAGTAACCTGTAATCCCATGAGAAATGGGATAACAAGTTCACAAGCGTGAGAAAGACTGCACGATCCAGGACTGTTCCTTCTCACCAGGCATTCAGAGATCGTATCTTTAATTTTGCACTTTTCTTCTCTCCCTTAAAAAAATATGGTTTCAGTTCATAGTGCAGCACAGTTTTTACAGAAGGGGTAGATATGAAATAGCTTACCCATAACCCAGAGGAGAAATCTCTCCTGATAGATCTTGTTTGAACTATTAACAGTGAACCACCAGGAATATCTTTTAAAAGGTAGAATGAATCTGTGCAGCTCACACAGTCCTTTCTAATATATACTTGCCACAGCAGAAAGTCTTGATATAATTTATTCATTGAAGACTTTCCTTGGATGAAACACCATCAGTTCCTACCCAATTTGAATTCAGGGGAAAGCTTACACAAACTTTTCGGAAAAATCCCATAAAGGCATTACACTCAGAGATTCTGGTACTACTCCACTGTATCTTGATAGCAAAGAAAGTCAGTACCTCAAATTTGTGTCACATTCTGCTCAAAGATACTTCCCACTTCTGATTAAAACTAGAAGAAAAAAAATCACAATAATTCTTACAGGTAACACTGGTTCTGGTTCCACTTGCTGCAGTTTGCGTTTAACACCAGTTTGTGGTGGTGGAGGTGGCATAACAGATTCATCCAGGTTGGTCCTGCTGCCTTCCATCATTGACTCTTGTAAACGACTTGGTTCTTCCAGAATTGGTTCATCTATATTCCATAATAAAAACAGTTCTAGTAATGTAGTTTCAAATAGTACTGATGTATCTAGGTTCAATCTGCTATTTAGAATGAAGTATCCTAACAGACTGCATAGCTTCTGCAATGATCTGGTACAGATGTGTATACAAACCAATACAATACCCATTTAATCCATTGGATCAAACCAAATCTGTCTTCTATTTCTAGAAAAAAAAAGCTGTTTTAAATCAGGGACTGTATAAAAAGCTAAGCAAGCAATTAAAGTCCTTACTTCATTATATTTAGGAAATTAATATTAAAAACAAAGGAAAGAAACAAGCTCTGAAGGAAAGCAGAGCATCTTTGACCAAATGACCAATGACAAACAAACCAATGACATCTCGCTGCTGTTGCTGCTGCTGCTGTTGCTGTTCCTCTCTGGGCACCTCTGGGTTTTCAAAGTCTTTAAGGAACTCATCAAGGTTGTCAGCTTCTCCACCTTTCCTCCTCTTTCTTAGGTCTTCTGGAACCAGGGGTGTCAGACAACGAGTAAAGAGCTAAGGAGAAAGTTAAATGACTCGCTATTGCAGCTCTCAATATCTTGTGTCACATAAAGCAATCACATGCCATCTTTCCTTCCTCCTTTTTAATCTCCTCTCCAACATTTATAAACAAGAAAAATTGCTTTTGTAACTGATAAATAAGCATTGGTATTTTATGTCGTTTTTACTGAGTCTTTCTTAAAAAAAAAAAAAAGCAAAAACAAGAAGAAAACTGATGAATATTCCTATCATTAGATTGTAACTCAAATACTGGTGTTTACCAGCGAGGCACAATCCTGAACACATCCCATATAAAAATTAATTTGTATAAAAGCATTACCTTCAGTAGCCTGTTATTCCACAAAGGCTGCGCAGGCAGAGAGAAAAGCTTCTCAACTCCTCCAGTTTCTTTCCACATCATCAGTTTCTTCGTAGGGGGCGCCAAGTCCAGCGTTGTAACAATATCAGAGTAATCACTTAATTGGGCTCGAATGGTCTTGCTATCCAACTCTTTCACACTGTCCACAATGAGCTTTCTCTTCCTCTTTGCTTTGGTTTCCTTGACTGTCGAGATTTTTTAAAATTAATGAAGGTGAGTTCACCAAGATACCAAATCGTAGTAGAAATCTTACAGATTTTCTACAGGCCTTACTTGACCACATATAATGCAGCCACAAGAATAAGGAAGTATCAGCACTAGAAGGTATGAAAACCTAAAAGCACTATATCAAATGTTACTCACTACAAATACAGTCCCACAGCCTACAAATTCTTCTGCTACACTCATAGTGTAACTGAATCTTCCTTATAATTGTCAATATCCTTAGCTGCATATGCCTCCTCCCTCACAGTTTGTTTGGCTGGTGTTCTTCATGAGCAAACCCCTGAGATGTAAGGTCCCACTGGCCAAAAAGCTGAAGTACTGTAACTTACTGATGATTTTTTTTTCCTTAAGCCCTATGTGAATTTTGGTAATACGGGTGGTTGTCATACCTGTACCTCATTCTGTTCTAGAAGGCTTTATTGTAAATTGTTTGCAGCGTGGCCCCTGGCAGCAGACCCTGAAGCTCTGGTAAATGCTGTCTTTGCTGGTCCCAGCTGATCAGCTAAGGACCTCTGTTGCTACCTTACCACCAGAGGGCAGTGCCAGGGCTTACTAACTGGTCAAGCAGTAAATCAGTTTGGAGTTCCAAATACAGGACAAACTACATTTAATAGATCTTAATTTTATTTTCCTTTTTTTTAGTGACACTTAAGTTAAAGCAGGGATCTGTTTATATTGAGCCAAATGCAATACCACTTAAAGAAAACAAGTGTGTCTTGCATTAATGAAATTCTGTCTTTTTCTCTATTTACTAGAGCTTGAAATAAAGAGATTTCTCTGCTGGAATCAGCAATTCTTAAAAGCTATACTAGAAAAAAGACTACTCCTTCTCAAGCAGCATTCACAATTTAAACAATCACTCTTGGCCATCAAAAATACTAGTCACCGTGGGGTTTTTTTTGTTTTTGTTTTTGTTGTTTTATTTTAAACTTCACGCATTCTTCAAAAGTTACAAACCAGTTTCTCCAGGATTACTGAAACAAGTTACCTGTCCAGAAGCACTGGAAGGTCAAAATTAGGATAAAATGAATTCAGCACTCAGTCCTTGGTTTCTTTCTCAACTGAGAAGTACAGTCATTCATTTCTACTCCATCATATTAAGGTGGGCTCTGAATGATCCAAAGAAAATATTTCCAAACAGTTTACTTACCAGTTATGTCAATAGGCTCCAGAGCAAAAGCTTCTTCTTCATTGGGAACAAGAGTTGTCTGATCAGTCATGGTTGGTAATGGTTCAACTGGATCTACTGAGTCTGGGCTGTCTGGTCCACCCACTGCCAGTAAGAACAAATACAATGCACTATAATGTCAAAATACAAACAGTGCTATGCTTCCCATCCTCTCCCTCCACATCTTAAAACAGTCTGACACATTTCATACATACATTCAGTTCAACATACTCCTAAGGAATTAAGATTCTTAATTAAACCTGGTTAAAAACAATTCAAGTTCTAGCCTTAGATCATACTCACTTGATACATTATCATCATCATCCATATCGTCATGGGGAGGTTGCTCTGGCATCATTACTCCACCTTCTGAGAGTGCAGGTGGGTCATCAAAAATACCACCATCATTATTACTGAGGAGTTTGTCATCTGAAACGACCATATGAAAACATCATCACTTTGCCTCCACAAAGTACAAACAAGTTTATAATGAAGTATAGACAAATTTAGGAGAACATAGATAAAGACAGTGCAGAAGTTAGAGAAATCTATACTTTTGATGCTGACATGAAAGCCATCACAAAGCATCTTCCAAGGCAAATTTCAGCTCCAACTCACAACTTAGAGATAAAGTTTATTACAATACACTTGCCACATACTTGCACCTTGCTATGTTTCTTAGTACTTCAAGTGGAAGCATTTAATATAACTTGTAACATATTAACAAAACCACTGGGAGAAGTCAGAGTTGTATATTGTTTTTTCTTTAAAGAATGTTTCCTACTTTACTGAATGGGAAAGCTCTGGATGATTTGATTTTACTTCATTTAAAAACATACAGTTCACCTGGAATGTACTGTCTGTGCTGCTACAGCACTCATAAAGCAGAATTGTACTGCTGAAAGCACAACTTAAGAGGATCAAAGTAAAAAAGTAAACAACCTCCTCACTCTCCTTCCCAAGAAAATATTAAGGTACAACATAAGAGAGAGGAAAAATATTTTAATTTCTCAAACATACCCAATATTCCACCATCATTTCCTTCTCCAAAATTATCATCTTTGTACTGGTCTTCATATTCCAGGTGATTAGCTTTCTCATTAAGGTGACTGGTGCTCTGTTCAGGTTCCAGTAAGAGATTAGAAGCACTGGTGCTCACTAGCATGTCATCTTCAAATGCACTACCTTCTCTCATCATCTCACGATCATCCATCCCAAAGTCACCTGCAAGAATATGATTTCACAGCTGTAAATGCAGAAGAACTGGTATGCAAGGGACCTAGCTAACCCATCAAGAAAGGTCCACTTGTAAGACCAAACCTTTCCATCATTTTAATCCTGTAATTTTTCATGGAGTGCAAAATATATATTGGAACAAACATTTTCAGAGTTACTTTAACTTCAGAGTTAATAGGCAAAATAGAAGAAATTGTAGAATCATTTGAGTTGGAAGGACCTTTAAAGGCCATCTAGTCCATCTGCCCTGCAATGAACAGGGACACCTACAGCTAAAGCAGGGTGCTCAGAGCACTGTCCAGCCTGCCCTTCAATGTCACCAGGGATGGGGCATCCATACCATCTCTTAGCAACCTGTTCCAGTGCTTCACTACCCTTATTTTATAAAACTTTTTCTTCTATTCAATCTAAATCTCCCCTCTTTTACTCTGAAACCATTTCCCCTTGTCCTATCACACCAGATCCTGCCTTCTTCCTCACAGCACGCCCCTCTAGACACTGAAAGGCTGCTATAAGGTTTCCCTGAAGCTTTCTCTTCTCCAGGCTGAACAGTCCCAGCTCTCTTATCCTGTCCTCATAGCAGAGATGTTTTACCACTTGAATCATTTTTGTGGCCCTAAATAATGTTCATCATTTTGCTAACAGCAGAAATACTGTTTAAACAATTACAAGAAAAACATCTCCACTTTAAACTTTTTTGAAACAGATTTCAGCAGGATCTTACAATCAAAAGACAACTCAAAAAGTTATATCCTATGTCTTGAGACTGAGCTGCATGTACAGTTGCCAAACTGATATCAAATAAACAATCAAAGCTCAGACTACACTTTCAATAAGATTTTTAAATTATGGATATTATTACACCCTCACTATCCAAAGGTAAATACTTCCCAAATATTTTCAGGTTTTGATTCAAGTCTTAGAACACCATCCTTGAGCAGATATTGAAAGGAGCATCAGCAAACCTGTCACCACCAACTGCTAGAATTTTTTGACTGAAAACATGCCTAGAATTCAAGTGACAATTGACTTCTTCATATCATATCATATTAAAATTGATATAGTATTTCACTAATTAACGTGACAGAACATTCTTCAGCTTTAGGTAAGCAGCCAGAAGCATGCTGAGTAACAGAGGGCAGACTTTCTGGAAAAACTCAAAAATATAAAAACTAAACATATGGAAACACATCCTGTTTGATCTAATTTGTTTCTGTACTTACTAGCAGGAATTCTGTAGTAATTGCAAGACTGTAACTTCACAGTTATCAAAACTAATTTATCAACAACATAATATACAAGATTTTACCAAAGTCATTATCCTGGAGGATACTGATGTTGCCTACTTCTTCTCTCATTGTAATTTCTTCCACTCTACTCTGGTTCAAACTGAACTGCTGGGCCACATCAATATCACTTAAACAAACAGAAGACAATTATTAACATCTCCATTAAAAAATAAACAAACAGATAAGTTCTTAGATAAGCATGTAATTCCTAAACAGTTCACTACACATTTAAATCAATGAAAAAGTGGATGACAAACACAGAATAGGATGTCCTACTTGAAGCACTGAGACTATTAAAGGTTAAAACCTCTAACTCAAGTTGTGTCATCTTCCGGAAAATGTATCAGTACCTCTCTTTCAGCCTTGTTATGCAGGGCCACTAATTTTAAGGCCAATTTAACAACTAAAAACAGCACTGCCCTCCTTCAACTCCGACAGCTATTAATATAGTTATAAAAAAAAATGTATCTAGTAAATGTACTAAGTTAATATTCAGCTGTGTGTTAAAGCACTTTTCTTAGAAAAGCTTTTTTTTTTCCAATTGAAATTTAGTGTATAATCCAAATTGAGTACAAACCACAGAATCACAGAATTGCCAGGGTTGGAAGGGACCTCAAGGATCATGAAGCTCCAACCCCCCTGCCACATGCAGGGCCACCAACCTTCCCACCTAATGCTAGACCAGGCTGCCCAGGGCCCCATCCAATCTGGCCTTATCCAGGCATATTTTGAATATTTCTAGACAAGGAGAATTCACAGCCTGTCTTGCCAGCTTGTTCTTGTGCTCCATCACTAACAATAAAGAATTTCTTTCCTGTGTTAGTCTGGAACTTCCTGTGTTCTAATTTGTTCCCATTCCTCCTCATCCTGTCATTGGGCACAACTGAAACCAACCAAATAGACTACTTATTAAAGCAAGCCACATCCCAGAAATTCCATTACAAATAATACATGAAACAGTATCCTTTGTAACCCCCCTATTTCTTAAAGGCTAAGAAGTCTTCACAGAATCACAGAATTGCCAGGGTTGGAAGGGACCTCAAGGATCATGAAGCTCCAACCCCCCTGCCACATGCAGGGCCACCAACCTTCCCACCTAATGCTAGACCAGGCTGCCCAGGGCCCCATCTAATCTGGCCTTGAAGCTGTATACTCTTCAAGCTGTATACTTGCCATGTTTACAGATAACTCATTAAGAAGTTATAAGAAAAGCATCAACTTACTCTAAATCAGGAAGTGGTTGGTCAAAATCATGAAACTCCTCGGGTAAGGTAATAGCATTGTAAGCAGCCTCTCTGTTTTCCTCAGGCAAATCCACAACCCCTGCAGAGAAAAACACTCAGGCATGAGTTCCCATTCCTTACAAGGACAGCATCTTCCCCTGTGCTTTCACTGAAGCTGTTCTTTCATAAACTTATTGTCTTTCAATTGTTGAGTTGAAACCATGCTAAACACCTATGAAGAAATCTTAGATAATATTAGTATTGAGATTCAGGCTAACAACAAAACAACACCTACTTATCAAGCTGTCATACTGAACTGTATAACCCTGCAAGAACTGCAAGCTTTGGGTCACTAAATGTTTGTGTAGCACATTGCTGAGCCATGCAGCTAAGGCAGGTATTCTAGGTCATCACAATATTACACAGGTATCTGTTAATGCAGGTACCTGGTAGGAATTTGTTTGATCAGGATGCTCCAGATGAGATACACAGTTCTACATTTTGGTTTGTGCTAAGCAGCGACAACACAATAACTACTCTGCTTCTGGTCAGGTAGTCAATTCAATTAACTTCTGAAATCCCAGCACAGTACTTGGACCACCCACACAAATTTTCTACTTCTGTACTGAAAATAGCTAGATGATCTAAACTACATCAGTGTTTGGTTGGAATCTTTTTTAATCCTCCTGAGATACTTTATCTGCTATTCAGTGGGCATCATCACAGAAAAACAGAACCAGTAAGTAGCAACCTAATACTATGTAGAGCCAGTAGTAACATTGCCCCTGTTTAATTCAAAAGCTTAGAGGCCAGGACATCTGCAGGGGAAATGCAGATTCAATTCCTTCTGTATCCAGAGGGAGATCTGAGCTCCATGTTCTGCCTTCTGACCCACACAACACAGGCCATTCTGAGCTACTGTACTTCAAAAACACTGCCAACTCTGTTCTCCTTCACAGTGGATAATCAAAGAATCACCATCCAGGGTGTACCAGGAACAAGCACGACTCCACAGATTTACTTGTCATAGTCCTTGGCTAGCAACTAAGAAACTTAGCCCTGCTTTCAGGGCAATTCAATATTTGTACCTGTTAGTTGATTAAAACATGTAAGCAATTCTCAGAGCAAACGAACACCACAATGGTTAAGCTGCAAAGTAAACTGAGAACAGAGATAAGTGCCTCAAATTGTTTCAGGTCAGCATATCATTTTCTGAGACTATTTTACTCAGTCAGCTCCAACAGGAAAAGATTTTGTTCAGAATCCAATCAAAAAAATAATTCATCATACAACTCATTCACATAGCCAGCTTGAAGCAACACTAAGGAAAACAACTTATCCTGTAATTATCCTATACAACTTTAGGTAGTTATTCTATTAAGAACAGGAAGTAGAACTTTATATCACCTTAAAAAGGGTAATAAAACTTTAGATGTACTTGGACAAATATAGGTACCTGGACGAAAAGCCATCTTAATCTTAATGAAGGCCTCATTACAGTCTGCAAGGAGGTACTTCGCTTTCCTGTGGTAGATTCTGACAACGCCTAATAAGAGATGTCCTGAAGTTCGAAGTGCCATCTTCACCTAAAAGAAGATTGTACAATCAGTGATTGAGGTATAGCCTTACCTCTTCCCTATGATTAAATTTGCCAGCTTTGTATGAGTTTTTCAGCAATATCAAATATTCCAAATAAAGATAAAAATCAGTAGAAAACTCTAAACAAAGAAAGAATGACAAGTTTACAGTTTCAGATGATGCTCTGTATATTACTCTAGGACAAGTTGGAAAATGTAAGTAAATTGTAAATTGGTGAGATCTCACGTAAGGAATTTCCAAACATTGGAAAAAAAAAGACATCAAGACAAAATCCATTTCACCATATCCTTTTCTGACAACTTTGTCACTTCAGTTGTGAAAACTAAACAAACGATCAAGTTTTGAACAGCCAGAAGTTACTATGTGATTAAGGCTGAGGTGTGGTTGAAGACAATGCTGTGCTACCTCTCCATCATCTGTCCTCCACTTACAAAGTAGAACAACAGTGGAAGACAAAAGATGTTCATAAACAAACATTGTCATATTAAAGTTAGCTTAAATAGCTCTCCTCCTTAACCTGAATGTTTTGCTGTGTAATTGAGTACTTCATGCACTGAAGGAGTCATAGGAAATCTCCAGAGGATTCTTCTTAAATGTTTCAGTCACACAGGCTACTTGCGTTGAAGAAAGATTAAACCTTAAATGTCTACCTTCAAACTTTATGAATACAAAACTGCATACATTAACTCACATTACAGCAACTGATGAAAGTCTTACACAAAGGTAAACATATGAAAGAGTGCCCAGCAGTTTCTCCTTTTTCTGAAAGGAACTCTCAACTGAGTCCACAAAAATTATCCTTTCCAAATCCTTCCAGGACTGGCACTGAAAGAAATGACTTTGTACTAGAACAGTAAGCATCTCTGTAATTGTATTATAGGTATCTTTGCTTCATAATGGCAACTGTTCCAAAATCCAGATTAGCACCATTGTGACACTGTTTTGTTTGATTCAATGAAAAAAAAAAAAGAAAAATAAATTTTCGTTCTTTTTTACATAGGGACTTTCTTACTCTTAAATGACAGAATTTATAACCAAATCAGAGCACCAGTTCTTGAACGGATATTTTCATTTTTATGAGCAGCAAAGGAGAAAAAAACATCAAGAACATAAGTTCCTCAAAATTCCCCCTAAAAATTTTCACAGTAACTGTACAGCTGTTACATTCTTCCAATTTTGTCCCTGTTTTCTTTCCATGAACAAGCAAAAATCCAAAAGGTTCAAAAGCAAGGCTTCTACATTACCCTGTAATATTGTTATTGAATGAACCTATCTTCACAAAAAACAGTAACACTGCAAGCTATTCTAAGTCTTTGCTTCTTTTTGCTGGTGATAAAAAGCCTGTTTCGTACTTTGGTCACAAGCACAAACAATATCTCAAATATTATTTCTGCAGCTTCCAGTAACAACAACTCCGAAAACACATCAAAGGCCTTTAAAAGATAACTTTGCACACAAGTTCAGGCTTTCTCTTTTGCAAACATCTGCTTCTAAATGATGCACAACATACCAAGATAAAAGTTCTCCATTTATGCAAAATGAAATATTTTCTAACTAAACTGCATGATACTCTAATATTAGAAAACAGACAAGAAAGTCATCTTCAGAATCATTCAAAAGAGTACTTCATATCTGAAAACGCCTTTTCATGCTTTAGAACAGCAATTCTAAGCAACCCAAATAGTAACTACCACCTGCACAAACAATTTCTTTTCAGTACAAGATAACATTACATCAGTGTAAAATAGATACCTTTGGTGAAATGATACTCTCCACGCTGCTCTCTAGATTACATTCAAAAACATGGGCTTTGGTTAGCTTCTTATCCCAGTGGGCCGCCAGCCATATTTTGGCCAGCGGCCCACGCTTGCTCAGGACAAAGTGGGCATAGAACATGGTCCCAGATGTCTAAATCGAAGAGCAGATCTGTAAAGAGAAAGGCAGATAGAGAGAAAATTCTTGATTAGTAACATCCTCACAAATATACTCCTTATGTTTGCTTTTCATTCATTAAGATCAAACCATTTGTATAAAACACTGACAGGTGTCGGTTATGTAATACATAAATTTTGTGCAATGAAAACATGAAGCAGGAAGAACTGTGATCAATCAATGCTCCTTCCACAGACTAAAACCATTCACATAAATTTAAAATGTTTACCATACAAGGAAAAAAATCCTTGAATACATTTAACAAAGTTGATGACAGTACCAAACTGTCAGAATGAAAACAGACGTGTACCAGTTTTCTTAGCCACAGTGGTCTTCTACCTCTTCCATTTCTTCCTAGTCTAGCTTTCTCAGTAGCTCCTACTATATTATATACTGTTTTAGCAAAACACAGAGCATTCTAAAATACAGTGGTCAACTCTGCAGACTGCTCCATGTTTTCTTAAAACAGAAAGTACAACTCTCTACTTCTGAACAGACTGCTATCCATCTCAGAATCCTCTTAGTAATATTTCATATTTTTTTATGCAAGTGATGAGAAAACTAATTGCATCATTCCAAACTTCCTGAAGGTTTCACTTTCTTCTTCCTCCCCTATCAGAAAGTAAGACTTCCTTCCTCTTACCTAGCAGCTACCTGTTTTCTACTTATCTAATAAGTATCTCCTTACTGCTGATAAAGACACCAGCATATAAAGCCATGGGGAAGCAGACACGATGAGGTCTTGTGACATAAAGCTGCTAATACCTGCAGAAGGTAAGCATCTGATTGAGTTTAACTACAAGCTAGAGGGAATTTTGCTTTGAAGAGTTAGAAGATTTTCCACATACAGCTTCTTTTCCAGCACTACCCATATCAGGGGGGGGGGGAGGGGGAAGAAATGGAAAAATGGGAGAAAAGCAGCAAGCACAGCTGAGGCTTTTGAGCACCAACACTGCAGTAAGTAGGGGCAGTTTTGTTTGGGTGACACAAGGAGCAGCAATTTCTAACCAATAAAAACACGTTTTCCAAACATGTACCAACACAAATTACAAGCAAACAAGGATCACAGTGAAACACAACCTTGGTAAACACGATAGCCAGAGAGAGATTCTCACCAAGACAACAGCTAGGTGACTACAATCAGCTTACAGGTAAAAGAAACAAGTTTCATAGCAGCTATATCAGAGTTGTTGGTATTTATGGTGTACACTCATAAAAAGCACTTGGCTCAGTGGAAGCAAAGCCAACCTCTGCATACCCAGGTAATAAACAAAAATCTACATATCTAGGAATAGATTCCTGAAAGCAAATGTCAAGCATTTGAGCTCTAAATTTCTGCTGCATTAAATACAGAATGGAAACACTTCTGTTGCCCAAAAAATTATCAAACTTGCCTGACTGATAAACAGGCTGGCCACCAGTTTTGCCCATAGCCAAGAACGGACACAGTACATGAGATGTAAAGAGAATAAAGGCCACATTCAGCTTGAACTAACATAGCATATAGCAAGCATTACAATTTCTGCTATGACTTCAGAAGACAGGTGTCAGTCATAACAGCTGCAAATTAACAAAAGTCAGAGTTACTTATTTTTGTGTGTTGAGACTGTGTGGGTTTAAGAACAGCACTGCACCAAGCTGGAAATGAGCAAGTTTTTTCTAGGAAGCAAAACAAAATCACTTTGGAAGCATCCTTGGTCAATAAAAGCTTTCTTTCCCTCTTCCTCCTACTGGCTTTTGGAAAACTCCACGCTGCCCCAAAGGCTACTGGACAATTCAGTCCCTCACACAGTTTCAAACGTCTCATAATACTTTTTGGCACTAAAAGCCAGGCTGGATGTGGCTCTGGGCAGCCTGGTCTGGTGGCTGGCAACCCTGCACATAGCAGGGGGGTTGACACTAGATGATCTTTGAGATCCTTTTCAACCCAGGCCATTCTACAACTCTATGATGCTATGATTTTAAATACACAGAGACATAACTTCGTAGCACAGCATTTTAGTAACTGGAATTGCACTGCCCTGAGCAGCAGGTAAGTTACCCACAGATGTGAGGAGGAAGAGCAGAGGAAAGCAAACACACACTTAACAAGACCTTCCAACAGTTGGAGAAGAACGTACATTGATTCACAGAGTTTGGTACAATTATACACTGATACATTACAATCATTAAAATATGTAACATGAGCATGACAGAACTTCAAACATACCATTAACTGTAAGCCTGAAATGTACTGAAGATTTCCTGTCAAACATGGAACATACTGTTAGGACTAATGAGAAGAAGCGACCTATCACTGCTGTCCAGGATTTGAAGCAATAATGCAAGCAGAACACAAATGGTTAAGAATTGGAGAGGAAGCAAGTTGCCCCTATAAACAAGGAGGTCAGTTATACCTCAAAGATGAAGGGTTTTTGCTTTGACTTTTTGAATCAGAAATTACTAACAACCTCTGTCTTTCAAAGAGTTGACAGCCCAAGTCAAATGGGAACGGGCTTTAAAACGTATACTCTATTAGTAATTAAATCAAAGAACAGAGGCTGAAAACCACTACACCACAAAAGCCAATCTGCTTGCACTGCTTCTTAGGTTTGACTCCTCTCAGTACCAGAATTATGGCTCAAACCTAAAGCTCACTCATCTTGCAGGCAGGAAGAATAAACTGCACGTGTATGGTATTTAGAAACTTCTGAAGCACGTATGAATCCAATATAACTAACTTCTGACAGAGGCTGTTTCTTTTCAGCCATTATCGAAGCCTCGCCACAGCAAAACACATCAAGAGAAACCATGAGCATCAGAGTACAAATCATTTAAAGCACTTTAAAATGAACTACTGCCAACAAATAATACTTCTGTTCAAAGCAGCACTATCTTCCCATGTCACAGTAAGGAGTCTCAGCAACTTGGAAATTCCAGCCAACCTGCTGTATTCTAATACCTTTGCTTCTATCAGCTGCAAAAACGTGTCTTTGCATGTCTTAGCTGCAGCAGATGAACTGCAGTTACTTAGAGCACCAGCACAATGGCTTAAAGCAGACCCCAAGGGCTGCTCTTACTTTCTTCAAATATTTTTTCTTTCTTTTCAGATAATTATTTTCCTTATTTTATTGCTTGACCTTTAATGCATAGGGCAGTATATCAGTGCAGAGGCATAAAAGGAGGAAGATTTTCTGGTGTAATTTAAGGTTGGCATCAATGTTAAAGGCACTAGAAGGTTTTCTGAAGAGACAGCATTCAGGTAGACACATAGAACATCTGTCTTTGGATGCAATAACAACAAATAGGAAGCCTCAAAAGAAAAAGGGTAGCTGATGGCTCTTATGAAGATTATAAGGTAAAATATCTTTGTCAACTTTTGAAATTGACTAGTTATGGAGCAAGACCTCAAAACTCATCATAAGAACTTACAGCACTCCAAGAAAGACAGAAAAATGAACAAGGTAAAAGTAGCATGTACTCACACAAGACCAGCTGGGATCAAATCCCAACCCTGCCCAATTGCAGTTTTAAGAAAGCTTAAACTTGATTTTAATTCATTTTGAATTTGCTTCAATGATCTGTTATGTTACTGTGGGAATGGAATGTTGTTTCTGCATTTGATATTAAAACGTAGCAATTGGTTTGAAGAAGTAGAACATAATGCATTTGTATTTTCTAACTTATCCTTAGAAATAGTTGATCTAAGAAGTAAAATACTGTATATGTTAGCGGCATGTTTTAGAAACATTATTACTGAATTATGTGATTAATTCTTTCTTGCAAAACTGTAATAGTTGTTAAATGTTCCAAACATATAGTGTGCTAAGGATTAGAAAACATATTGTAGAGCTGTTCTGTTAGGATAAGAGACTCTCAGCAAAAGAAAGACAGATTTAGCAAACATCAAAGAAGTTAGGGCCTCTTCACAAGGCTGAACTGTCTCAGTCCGTGAGAAGGTTGGGGTGTGAAGGCAGGCACCAGGATACTCCCCTGCCTCTCTCCCAAGCTTATCTTTGTAGAAAGAAGGACAAGCAGATATCTGCAAAATAATGATCAGATGTGGAATAAGTTAATTAACTACAGATTTACGCTTATGCAGCAAAAATTTATGTTTGTCCAGTGTTTCCATGTTTAGTGAAGCGTCGAGAAGATTGTGAACCTGAAGTACTCAGCCAATGGGGAACCAGGGGAGTAAGAGATGAGCGTCGGGGAATAGGGAATAAAAGATGTAACTCTGTTTTTCTGCGTGCTCTCCTGCTTGCAGGAGGCCCGCCACTGCAATTACGAATAAAATCTGCTTTATCAGAGATACCGTCCTAGAAAATTATTTGGATATTTCCTACATTACTGTCAATGTTACTGCCTTCAAGTTCCTCTGCCCAAACCTTGCTCAACAATCCCACCATTTTTTAATATTTTTCTTTCTTCAGAAGTATTGAAGTCTACAATTTTATATGCAAAATAATTGAATATGTGAAGTAATACTAATACAATTCAGACAGTTCATTTTCCTATTTAAAGTATCCAGCAACTGATCCACTCAAAAAAGCAACAGGAAAGCTGGGCAGTCAGTACTTGGGAAACTTCATCTTAATCATGAATTCAAACTTATGAAGTCACAGAATGAATCACAGAATGGCCTAGGTTGAAAAGGACCACAATGATCATCTAGTTTCAACCCCTCTGCTGTGTGCAGGGTCGCCAACCACCAGACCAGGCTGCCCAGAGCCACAGCCAGCCTGGCCTTGAATGCCTCTAGAGATGGATTTCCACACCCTCCTTGGGCAACCTGTTCCAGTGGAGGTGTTCAAGAAACATTTAGATGCTGTACTGAAAGCCATGGTTTAGTGGGCAATATTGGTGGTAGGTGAATGGCTGGACTGGATGGTCTTGGAGGTCTTTTCCAACCTTGGTGATTCTACGATTCTAACTCCTTAAGGCTCAGTGCTCTCAGCATTATATCATCTCCTTCCTTTGATAACCTTTACAGTTCTGTTGTTAACTCACATTTTTCTATATTTAGTACATTTCTTTGTGGCACCTTCAGCTTTATGGAAGCTCAATGACAAGTCACTTTCTTATATCCAAAAAATCAATTATTCAGAAGATGAAATTGAACTAGTCCAACCTGACATACTTTTGATATACACATACCAGCATTTTCAATTTGTCTCCAGGTTTTGCCTTTTTCCATCACCTTACATTCCAACTTGCTATGGCAAAGGGTGTACTACTAGGTCTGCAACTGCTCAAAACACTTACTTCTTGTTATGTAGGAAATGCATTCACTGTTCTCCAGTCACAATATACTACATACCAACATTATCAAACTTCCAGAACTAGCACCCACTAGCACCATCTAATTCAAACAGCAGATCTTTCAGAATCCTCACTGTCTGAGGTCACCAATCCTTAGGAATGGTTCTCCTTGTCCCAGCCATGACCTCTATTTTACTTGCAGGTATCCTGTCCTGCCACCTAGATTCAGCATGTCCATTTACACAATGGAAAAGACTACTTTTATGTCCTACCTCAACTATCCCAAACCATACAGTGAAACTGCAGCTCCAAGTCAAAAGAGTAATGATCCAATTGCAGCAAAGAAGTATTAACACACTCCTTAAACATACGTTAGTTGATAAAGACAACAGACTTTATCAGTCTTTTATTTTTACCCAAAAATCTGACTGTAAGAAAACTTGATTCTTCACCTTCTGCCTCACAGTTAAACTCATGCATCAACTGAGCAACTACTCTCATTTCTGGGGGATACACCATCATATCTGGAGTAGAACAGCAGCAACCTGGATGGTCAGACAACAGTAATTTGTGTGGCAATTTCAGATTATTGTAGGTCTCACAAACTTCTTGCTCCTCCTTTTGTTTCCCCTCAGCTTCCTCTGTAGTAAATATTTTAGATCAGCGTGCGTGGCGTATCCAAGTTCCACAGAACATCAAACATGCAAAATGAACCCTTACAACTCGAGACTGATCCTAATGCTCTGACACTTCCCCATTTCTCATATACCTGGTTTTATGGAGTATGAGGTCAACAGAAGTATTAAGTGTGCTTAACACAGACGTTCACACAACGGGGGCCTGCACGCTAACTTCTCTAAATTTACAGTATTTTTTTCCACGCACCAAAAGCCACTTTTACCCTCGCAGTGCCACGCCAACGAAGCACACATACCCCCACCTCCTTTGTTACCGACACAAACACAGCACCTCGCTCCGCGCTTAGCAGAAGCCTTCCATCGAGAACCACAGAAAGCCCTCAGAGCGCAGCAGCCCGCGGACCCTCACTCACAACTGCCCCAACCCCGCTGCTGCCGGACCCCGAAGCCCGGATCTCCGCGGAAACCCCGCGGCTCCGCGCCGTGCCCGCCACAGCCCGCCCCGCCTCACGCCGCGCTCCCCGCGGGCCGTGCCCGTACCGCCAACAGGCCGCGGCGGCGGTGCGGCCGCCCCCGGCCCTAGCACGGAGCCGCCGTCCTTCGGAGCGAGCGAGGCCGGTGCCGCTCCTTACCCGTGTCCGGGGCGGGGGGAGGCTGGCGCGGCGGCTGGCCGGGCCGGGCTGGGTACCCGCTGCACTTCTCCGAGCCCAGCCGAGCCGCTCACTCAAACAAACAAGATGGCGGCCGGGGCCCTTCCTGCCGCCCAAACCCGCCGTTCAAATCGGCAGGATGTTTACTGTTAAACTGCCCCCCTGCGCCCGGCCGCGCCGCCGCCACCGCGCCTGCGCGGCGCAACAGCCGCCACCGGGCGAGCGCCCAGGAGGAACTGTAGAAGTGCGCATGCGCCCGGCTGCGCCGCTCCGCGCCGCCGGGCGGGAAAGCGGCGAGCGGAGTGGGGGGGGGGGAGATGACGAGAGGTCGGCTGAGGCGACGGAGCGCGCCTGCGCACTGCCTCGAGCTCCGCTGCGGCGCCTCGGCGGCCGCGGGGAACGACGGGAGGCGGAAGTGGGGCGGGTTCAGTTGCCGTGGAAACAGCCGGGCCTAGGAAGCGTCGGTTTTGTTCGCAGGCCTGGATCCGTGCTGGGTGTCCCACCCTGGGTCTCCTTTCTGGGGGCTGTCCTGGCTTTGCGTGGCTTTCCCATCTCCCGTTGCCAGCAAACACCAAAACCTCAATAGCAGTGCTTACTTTTTAGTTAGCCTGTAAAAAATGGCTCTCACTGGAAACACACGTTCCCTCTTTATGACCTACTTCCTTAAGAAGATCAGCACACTGGGTTTTCTCTCTGAGCTTTGTAGCACACTCCTGGTATCTGGGGCACTGCAGGCATTGCTTCTGTGCTTTGTTGGCAGCTTTGGGAACACCTGCACAATCCATCGTGACTTTTTTTTTTTTGCAGTACTTTGACTTCTACAGGATTTGAAATTGTTTACTTGTTTGAGATTTGCCAATGTGTAAAACAGAGAACTGTGTCCATAGCTGAACATAGGCAGGAGACCATGACTGCCGAAAGGAGAGGGGAAATGAGGAGCCTGTTTTGGGAGCAGGATCTTCTGGTCTTCACTCTGAGGTCTCACATTATGAGTGCGTAAAGTAACATTATGGATGAACAAGAAACAGGTTTCAGCCCAAAGGAAATCAAAACACATAAACTGTATTAAATAACTCTTCTGAAATAATACATATGAGGCATCAGTTTCACCCCCTCCCCCCCCCAAAAAAAAAAAAAAAAATCAAATACCAAGAGTATCTTTTTACCGAGAATCTAAAAAGTGATATTGCTATTTGTAAATTTATCAGATAATATATCTTAGTGGATAACATCAACGCATAAGACATAAAAATGCATAAACTCAAGTCCCTTGATTTTCTTTCCCGTCTCAACTTTGCAGATTATATCATTCATTTTCTTTAATGATGTCTCATTAGAGTTTGCTGGCTACTGTAGTGTTTCAAGTGTTGTTTTTTTGTTTGTTTGTTTGTTTGCTTGCTTGTTTGTTTGTTTTTCCTGAAAGAAAGCATCTGGTGTACCACCACTCTTTATTTGCTTCTCTGTGTACAAATTGATTTAGTGGTTCAGACACTGAACCAGCAAGTGTGTAAGTTATAGGAGGTTATCGTCTACCAGACCACAGTTTAGAAATTGTTAAACATTGCAACAGTGATGACACGCTGGATTGTGTCAATTCAAGCATCTGTTGAAGGAGTGGAATAGCTTAAAGAGTGTGATATAGAAAAAAAACACTCAGAGGAAGAGAATAGCCATACCAGTAAAATCATGCATTTTTCTTCTTCAGTTTTCTAGCTATAATAAGGCTGAAGCATGACTTTGTGACTTAGAAATCTAAACTCTCTGTAACTCAACCTATATTATTACTCAAAAGTCTATAGCATATCCTTGTTTTGGATTATGCAGTATCTGAAAGTTGCATGCATTTTACCCTCTTTGTCTCAGCAGATACTGAATATTAGTGGCTTTTGGCCAAAATTCCTTTTCTAACGAGTGTTGGTCAGTGTATGCTGGTTGTCTGTCTAGAAGAAAACAGCAAACTACATTTGTCTGATAACAGAAATTAACTATGGGAAATAAATAACTGCCCACTTTTTTTTTTTTTCATAAAATACTGAAGAAACAGGTCTCCAGTTTTGTGTTGTTTTTTTGTTTCATCCTCTAACCTGCTTACGCAATCAATAATGTCTCTCTAAAAACATATTTTTTAAAAATAAATCTAAGATGTTTGATGTTAAGTTTTGGGTAGCACATATCATCCAGTTAAATTATAAAACTAGTATATATGTCCAGACCTTTCCAGATGACTCTCTGTAGTCAGATTTTGCAGCTCTTCCAAAGTTTAGTTTCCAGTCTTTCCATACTTAGTTATTATCAGGCTTTAAGAATGGATACATCAAAGAAGCATGTATATGCAAATCCCAGGGATTTTATAGCCTAAATTCAGCTCAATTTAAATCTGAAGGATTTGAATTATCACATCTGTTTCTTATGGCAATGTGACTACTGTGAAGATCAGTCTATAATCTTGTCCTGTAATTTATTTTTTAATATGCTATAAAATGGCACCAGCCTAAATTAATATAGCTTATTTTTTTCCAAGTTGTTTTAGATACTTTTCTCTTTTGACTGCCAAGAATACTTTCTTCCAACAAAATTAAAATCAAGACAGTTTCTTTGCATGGGCCAAAATTAAGGTTAACTATGTGATATAAAAACGTTTCGTTTTGACTGTGGAGATAAATGCACTTTGTGTGCAAGTCAACTTTTTAAACTTCCACATAATTTTCAGGTATTCTGCTAAAAAATGAATGTAATTATAGCACAATGAACAAAGAGGACTAAAATAGAGTGTATTGCAACTCATGTCCATTGAATTATATCCACTGTTCTTGTTTTAAAGGGCACAAATGAGTTCTCTTCATGAATGCTTCAAATGTTTATGATAGAAGTAAATTATTTTTCAGCAGTAACTTTTTTGCACTTTAGTTGTCATGAAAATCAATTCTTTGGAAAAAGCAGTTTTTCTCAATTTCAAATGTTTGTTTACAGTTTTCACCCAGATTGGAAATACTGTGAGTATCCTGACCTCAGAGTGTAACTCATCTTCCTCCCCCCCATTCTTTTTCCTAAAACATGACAAGAGAAGAAGCCTGCTGTTTGATTTGTATGCTACAATCAGTACTTCGCTGAATTTTTCTCTGGCTCTGCTCAGACACATGCATTCCAGATGGTACTTTAAAAAGCAAGCTTGTGACTGTTATGTGCACTCTTGCTGGCATATAGCAGAGCACATTATGCAGTGACATTTAGAAAGAAACTGAGGCAGAAAGCCTGTTTTCATTTCCAGCTTCAGCCAAGTGTATCTATCAGGCAACACAACCGTAATTTTCTAGTGCAGAACAGCTTAGTTCATATATAAATAGCTTGCACTTCACAGAGGGGACAACTTGTTGTAATTCTTTTTGAATAACCGGGGTAATCGTTTTCTCCCTTATAAGTACTGGAATTTGAGATCCAGATCCTCTCTGAAGTCACACACCTGTCTTCCAGTTCTTTACAATCTAAGTAATTTCACTGAATCATTACAAATTACTAGCAACATTTTTGGCAGATAAACTGCTTTTTTTGAGCCATCAAATAATAAAGGACAGTCACAGTCATACACCTAGAGCACAAAATAGAAGAAAAAATATAAATCATTATTTGATTAGAACCGATATTTTCTAAAAGCACTGACATCTCAAGACAGGTAATAGGAAATTTTTCCAATGTGTTGGAGATACTTTGAGGAACAAGTCACCTCTGCTGCAGCTGTATGGAAGAGCTGGAGGTGCTTGAAAGTGTGAATAGACAGGAGTTTTCAACTGTAAACCTCAGCTCCCTTTTGATGATCCATAGGTGTTGTGGGTTCTGAAACTGACATTCAGCTGCCACCATTAAAACATCATCATATTCTATTCCAAACATTAGAAGACAAACATGTTCTAGCTGGCTTATTAGACATCTTCCAGTAAAATAAAACTTTTACTTAAACTTTTGAGGAATTCAAATTAGTGGTAACCACTCTAACTACCATGATATTCAGAGATGACAAATTAAAAAAAATAGTCAGCTTGGTCATCAAGCACAACTAAGAAACTGCGACTCTTTAAAAAGGAGTTATTTTATGAAAGACATCATTTATTACCACATGAACAGGAAAGTTCAATAGATCTCAAGCATCAAAGTGATCAGACAGAACCTTTCCTATACTTAGTTCCTTGAATATATAATTTCTTTGAGAGTAAGAAGTCTCCACCTGATTCCATTAAAATCAGACATTTTGTAGAAAGCAGTTGTTCATCTGAGCGCTCTTTGTAGCTTCACCAGGCTTCCATAGGCACAGTAGAGCTGCACTGGTTCTGCCAGTTTGCAGTGCCTGACTCCCTGATTATTACCTGTTTTCACTATGGGCCATTCTAATTTTTGCCACCTGGCACAGATCCCACATGCTCTGTACCTACTGGATGGGAATAACAGGATAGGAGTATTCTTTCCTCTTCTGATTCTTGTTCACAATTTTGTCATTCCCTTCTGGCAAAAAGTTTTTTTATTTGCAGGGAATTTTTTGTGTGCCAAGTCAAAGATGATTCATACTGCTTTGTTTTTTTAGGGGAATGCAAAGAGATATAATTGAGGCAAAAAAAAAAAGGTCTAGATTTCTGAAATGACAATGGAATTTCTGCTCTTGGTTCTAACACTGGGTATGAGTCTTGATGTTAAGATCTGACACAAGAAATTATGCACAAAATAATCAGTACAAATAATCTTGTCTTTATTGGAGTTTTCAGTGTCTCCTTAATTCTGCTATTACAATTATTTTTTTTTCCAGCTTAGAAAAGGCAATATAAGAATTTTCTGTAGATGCAGCATTCTTGTACTCACCTTTTCACTCAAATATAATTATCACCCCACTTCTACTGAAAAGACTTTAAAAGATTCTAAAAGGAAAACTTTGAAAGCATCCTCTTTTTGTTTTCCCAATACAATTTATTTCCAGTAAATGGAAAGATGCGTTTAGCCAATTGCAATTTAATTTTCTGAAAAGGCTCTTCCTTAAAACTGCAGCTTGTCTGATGAAGTTTCTCTTAGGCACTAGAGCTTAATATATTTCAATTTTAATCAATAAACACCAGTATTTGTCTCTTGGGCCTGAAGGTTTCCACGTTACTGCTCAGTTCCAGTCTTTCTCTTCTTACATCTTTTGCTGCCCTCTTCCAACTTCTATCTTTCTCCTCCCAGTCTGTAAGCTGTAATTTGTCTTCATTTTTAACTTTAAAAGTGATCAGAATGGTGAAACTGAGGAACCTGGGAAAAGAGTTCAGGGACAGCCCTACAGGAAACGGGGAGGCTAGAGACAAGACTTAGAAATACAAAATAAGCATTGATTTTTAAATATACCTTCAGTCAAATCCATCAACACATATTTTGAGTGCTGATAACTTTATAGCATCTTGGTTGAGAACAGTTTTACATCCTGTAAACTTTGCAGAAATTAAATTATGTCTCTGTCAGCATGGTTATATTGATTTGTACTTGCCCTGGAAGTAGCTTATAGCTTTGCTGTGCTTTGTTGGAAGGCACAAGTCTTTGAGATAAAATTGTCAAGGAAGACAAATCAGATCCTTTGGTGAACACATTCCTGTAGGCTTTCCAAATTGTTTTCCTGCATTCCACTATTTGCTCAGGCTGGTAGCCATGGTACAGGCAATGACTATAAAATGATCTTTCTGATTATGTACACTAAGATGTGGCAGAACTATGAATAGTTTCCTAGAGTATGGCAAGCCCTAAAACACGTCGGTATCTATTAAATAATAGCACCTGTCTTCATGACAAGAATTTTAAGAGTGACCTCTGTGCTTCACTATAACTTATCAGAAGGTAGAGCGCTGAGCTTTCAGAGGAAAATAGCCACAAGTTTCAGCAGGTGCAAAGAAGCTCTAATACTGAACTGCCCCTGAGGCAGGCTCTGCAGATACTAAGGCAGGTTCCTATTTTCCTTCTGCTCACTTTACAGCTACACTGCTATTTGTATCCAATATATCTGTATCTAGCAGCATGTTTTGCAAATCTGGAAAAGGTTTTGCAATGAATGAAGCTACTCCAGCAGCCGTTCCCCATGGTAATTCTCTGTTTCTGACAATGCAGTGACAGGGCATAGCTGCTGTCTTGAACAACAGTCAGTGGCTGTCTGTCCTGCATTGGTACAGTCATCCACTGGTGGTGTCTTTTGAAAGAGTATGGAAAGTTATATCAGGATTATACTAAATTACAAGTAACGTCTGCGAACAAATCCTGCCACTTTAAAAATGTGATTCCATTCTCAAAATTGCACTACCTTCTAACCTAACTGACTTCTGTAAAGTATCCTTCAGGTCTTCATAGCAGCTGTCCCACAATGCATTATTTTTGAAAGGGGAGTTTCAAAGCTCATTGAGCATGGATGAAGCATCCCTGCTAGTATGACATGAGCATAATGAATATTCCTACTGCAAGGTAACCTTCTTGTAGGCAAGGCTGAAGTCTTTGGAAAAAAACGTGGAACAGAGATTCTGAGTCGAACTGTGTGACATTAATGGATGTTGGGCAAGATTGCCCAGTAGCATAAATCAGCTTGTCAATAAATCAAGTACTGAAAGTTAGGAGAGATACATTATTTTGTATGAGATGAGTATCAGGTCTTCAAATTTTTTATGTTTAGGAACAGAATGCACTCTTCTCAGTGAATAAGCTTTTTCGTTAGCTGTGCATTTTCCAGTTGTGAGTTCTTATATTTCACATTTCTGTTTGTGTTGCTTTACACTTCAAAGTGGTCATTTAAATATTTTTTTCAGTACAAATGTATGGGACTATCTCTTGAAATTTTCTGCTAGATATTTTACAGATACATACATATGGCTATATTTAATTCTCTGCTCAAATAGAACAATCAATTAAACTATTTAAGTGGGATAAATAGTTTATAGAGAATTATGATAGAAGTTAGAACTACATGGTAGATCAAAATAGCTATTAAATAAAGAATGAAGCCAAAAGCTATTTAGCTGTGGACAATTTTATATTGCATATAAAGCACAACGCTATACTATCCTATTTCTAGTACTATTAGACATGTCAGCATAGTTTCTCTGTCTTTATAAGCAAGAATGATTCCTTGCAGGATACTGTAATTTCATTCTGCTAATAATTAAGATCTGTTTCATGTAATACAACCCCCTAAACAATACATTTCTGTATATGAATGTATCATACTTTATATGAAGGGTATACTTATAAATACTTCATGTGGAATTAATAGATGATCAATAAATGCTATCAGTAGGTTGCAGCTACACATAAAACAAAATGATAGTGCCTGGAAGCATGTAAGCATGCTTGAGAGTTTATATACCAAGGACATAAGCAAGCTACAGACGTATTGGCTGTTACAAGCTCTAGTTTCATGTACGTTAGTAGACTGATGAACCAGAGAAGTCTTCTCTGCTTGTCGCTCTTCTGAGGACAAATGAAGTGACATGAAAAAGATGCAGGACGACTGTGGCAAGGTAATGGGGAGATGCTCAGGAAATGGGTCTCTCTCTATATAGTCAGAGTTCATTTAGCTTCCATTCAACTTCTCCTTTTACCCTCCACTCAACACGTGTGAGGCTACATCTTCAAAACTTTATAAAGGCTGGGCTTTGCTCCACGTGAGAGAGGTGTCAGCCCACTGTAGGGGATTACTTAAACTCTGGGGAGAAGATGGGAACATATGTAAAAGGATAGGTTGGGGGAGATGTCGTTCTCTAGCTTAGAGAAGGCTCACCTGGGGTCTAAGAGCAATCTTCTGCTTTGGAAAGGGAGCTTTAGAAAAGACTGGGTGAACACAGTGAAAGGTCAAGGAAAAGCTTTACTATAACTGTGGTTAAATTAAACTTCTGAACAAGTTGACCTTATGGCTCTGAGTCTGTGACTTTGAAGGCTTGGAAAAATCAACTGTATCTATGGTAGGATCTGTTGTGATAGGACAAGGGGAAATGGTTTCAGACTAAAAGAGGGGAGATTTAGATTGGATGGAAGAAAAAAATATTTTTTTAAAAGAGTAGGGAAGCACTGGAACAATTTGCTCAGGGAGATAGTGGGTACCTCATACCTGGAGACATGCAAGGTCAGGCTGGACAAGGCTCTGAGCACCCTGATCGAGCTGTAGGTGTCCCTCTTCATTGCGGTGGAGTTGGACCAGATGACCCTTAGAGATCCCTTCCAACTGCAACTTCCAATTATATGATTCTATGAAATAACATTGCAACACTATAACAAATGTGTGTGAAAGATCCTGTGGGTATAGGGCCCTGAGTACCCCCTAAGCCTTAATTGTCCTGATTTGCAGCCCACTGGGACAAGAGTCCCATTTCTGCTCAGATTGGACCCTGAGTTCTGCTGTGGTGAAGCTGTGAGCAGCCCAGTGATGGTGTGCTGGTTGGGCTTTCTGAGCTGGTCCTGAGCCTTATCCAGCACTTTGTGCTTGTCTGATGGTCACACAGAAGAAAGATAAGAAATGAAAGCAACTGATGCAGACGGTGAAACCGGCTGTTACAGTAACAAAAGGAACACAGGGAGTAGAAGTGGTTGTAAAGTATAACGCATTCACAAATAAGTAACTGGAAATCACTTCTGAAAAATATATATATATAAATGTTAAAGGCATTGTGGAGTAGAACAGATCACTAAATGTTAGAGATTAACAAAGAGGAAAAAATAATTACACTATCTTTGATAAAAGTGGATAAAAAGAACGTTTTCTGAAGGGAGTGGTAGCACTGTGCCAGAGATTCCCTTTCAGGTTTCAGTTTAAACAGAAGTGCAATTCATTTAAGTGTTATTCTGTCATTCTGGTATGGACTGGAGAAGAAGTGGTACATTTTAAATATTTCTGAGCCTGGTATCTGACAAGAACATGCACCTAACAGTCACAGAACCAATCAGAAATGGTACTCTATTAATAGAGTTATTTTGTTTTGCGATGTGGCATCATTTAAAAAGTGGTCATGGAAAATTACTTTCAAATGACTGATCAGAAACTAGTTCAATTGTAATTAAATGGTAGCATAAACAAAAGCATCTTCTAGGGGCCTTGATGTGATGCAATCTGTGTATTGTGACCAACTGCAATCATCAACTGCATCGAAGTATTTCCAGTGGAGGCACTGACAGCATGTAATTGAAGTCTCATTAATTCTGGAATGCTGTGGCTAGCATTCATCCATATTAGTAAATAAATGAGCTCATAAGCTTAAATTGCCTTCCTCCCTCCTCCACCGCCACTCCAAAAAAAGAAGCCTAGCTTTCCTCTCAGAGCATCTACAGGGAAGGGCCGTGACTTCTGCTGTGCCCCAAACCATGTGTTGTCCAGAGGAACAGGGAATAACTCACCAGTGAATGGACCAGCGTGGTAGATGGCATGGATGATCCTGTACTTGCGTCCCAGACCATGTCCTTATGCCCTTGTGCTATGTAGTATTTTATTGGTGTATTATCTCTATAGTTTTCTATTCCTAGAAACACAGACTTAAGTGCAGTACTGGAAAGTGTGAGTACTCAGAGAATCAGGAAAACAGAACAGAAACATATTTACGTCAAGAGAATAAAAGAGAGTGTTTTATTTATCTTAAGAAAGCAAAAGCAGAGAGGGTTATGATGCTTTTTTTTTTATTATTAGAGAGGTAAATGCCAGGGAAGGCGAAGATTCATTACAGCCATTTGGCAGTTCTGACTCAAGGATAAACATACACAAATTTTCCACAGAATAACTGAGGCTAGAATTTGAAATTTCCAAACACTGGAAAACTGTGAGTGTAGGATAGGAAACGTAAGAGTCAAAAGAACTCCCTGTTTTTAACATAAAGCTCAGTTTGTGAAGAGGATAACTTAACATGATTGGCAGATTGTTTCCTATTCTAAATTCCTAAAACTTATGATTTTATTTCTGAAACGTTTGCAGATAAACTTGATTTCAAATATAGATAGCTATAGTGGGCTTAGGCCATTTTATTATCTTTTAAGTGTGAAAAAATGCTATGGTAAAACGTTTTAGACCATTTCAGAACTTTCATAGTGTGGTAGTAATTATTATATTTGTTCCTAGATTACACTGCAATGTCTACTTCGATACTACATGCTCAGTCACAGCTTCCCATAAGCTGAGAGAACCCACTCAGCAAAGGAGCAAAGCAATCAAACAGATCAAAGGAAAGGAGGTGTTGAACCTGAGTGTGAGATACAAGGCATTCTGTAAAGCAAGTGATAAAAAGGGAGTATAAAAGCCACTAGGCTACCAGATACAAGGGATGCCAGGAAACAATAAAGTATTTAATGCTTCCAGCCCCTATACAGAAAGATCAGTGGAAAAGGTCATATTTGCATCTTTGGGACTTGAACTATCCAGAGGAGTTTCTCTTGCTTAAACTGTGCACAAGTCATATGTTTAGTCTAACTTAGGTGACTCAACCTTTTATCCTTAGTGAGAGCAGAAAACTGTGTAAGACTGAGGAGATGGGATTGTATTCTGCCCCTACTTTGTAATAAGCTGCAAGGTGTGGTCACTACTGAAAGACTACAGTGGAACCCTCAATATCATTAGAAGGCAATGGGTATTCTACATGCACATTATTTCCAAATTGTTTATGCCATGATTTTTTTTACTTTTGGTGTTTCAGCATCTTCTTTTGACACCTGCTACTGGTCAGTTCTTTATTCTGTCATACAATAAGACATTTTGATACACAGTGTACATTGCAATTTCCATTAGGCAGCTAAATAATAAAGGATACAGTAAAATATATTGTCATTATTGCACTGGTTTTCCTCCTTCGAAGGTCTACAAACTAATCGCACTGCTGAACATTTTTCAAGCTCAATTTCTACTGAGGTGATGCAAAAGACAGAGGAATTCTTGGCTCTGGTAGTGGTGTAGATCTTTTAGTCTTAGCTTTAGTTTCCTGGAAGAGCTTTTATGGGCACAGCAATAGATATATCAAGGAAGTTACAAGTAGCATTTCAAATCTAAATTCTGCAAACCAAGGTTTCCTCTTATGCTTAGGAAAGAAAGAAAAACCACTTCTTATTTTTATTTCTCCCTATACCTAGAGTAGCTTTCTTGTTGGCACCAAAAATATTTTTATGTACCTGAGGTTCAGATAAAGTAGGGTTAATCAGATCTAAATACTTACATGTGTTTATGCATGTGTAGCTAAACGTATCTCAATTTTGGGGAGATCTTATTGCCAAATGCCAGTTCAATGAAAAAGGCTGACATGTGAGATAATGATAATTATGTTCAGCAAGCAGGAAGCAACACAAGAATCAGACCTACTGAAATCTCATTTCCTATCAATTTCTGTCTGTGTAACTACATATTCCTTCCACCTTCACCTGCAAGATCACTGGCCTCTCCTGCAGTCCCTACTGCATCGCATTTTCTTAGACTACTCCCCCCTTACGTCCCCTAAACCTTTTTTTTGTCCTCAGCTTCCTACTATGGGCAAGGCAAGAGATAGGCTGTGCTAACGCTGGTCCTGCAGTGCAGGGATGCCAGCTGGCTGAGCCTCTCTGCTGTGGCACTGCCTGGCAGGACAAATGGAACAGGTACCTGGGCATGCAATATCTGACTCTTCGTTTTTGCATCTGCTTCTTTTCTGAAAGCTTTTTGGACCTTCAGATTGCCGAGGCTTCTGGCCTCTTGTCTTTTTCTTTTTAAACTGGCCATCTGGTTCAAAAGTTGTTAGGAAAGAATCGACAGACACCTTAATTTAATAAGCCTCATTTCCTTTCAAATTCCAGCTAACAGCTTGTTCTGCTGAAGGCAGCATTTCATGGGGAAAGCCAAAGGCAGATCAGTAGGACCATGCTTGTCCTATGCCAGCCTCCTAATTCTGCACCAAGCCATTGGAAACTAAAGCTCCTAAATAATGTAAATTGTTTAACATAGAATAAATAACTACTACTATATACTATATTTACTATACTATGGCTCCATGTACTTCAAGAAATAGATGAATTGCCTTTGATTAAAATTTGGAAGCAATATTAATATATAATTATCTACATATCTATATGTTCTAATTTCACTATAGCAAATCTTGCTTATCTTTATCTCTGATATCTAACAATCTTAACATCAGGGGCTGTTTTTCAGTTGGGAACTGTATGTATTAGTGTGAACATTTAATAGCCTAACTGGGGCACAACAATCCCAGGGTTTTTTTTGCCTTTATCATGTTTTGAGGATGAAAGCCATATATGTATACACACCCCTTCATATCCTATTCTGAGGATTTTATGTATTCTCAAAATAAGGTTTTGCATAAATCTTATACAACCTTCCAGCACAGCAGAGAAGCTCACCTAGTCAACACATTATTTTATGCTTTTTGTAAAAATGAAGTTTTTCTTCTATAGAAACCAAGCATTACTATTTGGCAATAGTGTGATAATATTCCTTCCAAGATAAAATTCATGTCACTGAAGCCCAGTTAAGTTCTGATTCAAAATCTAAATATTCCCGGAACTGTCATAATTAATAGTTAAAATCCCTTTGTTCTGGATTTTCCAGTAAACTTCCTGCATATAAAACATTCACCTCCAGCAATTAAATGCCACAAAGTGAGGTAGGTTTGCCTTCATATCATTATCTTAGCACTGAAAAAACTGAGAGTGCAGGAAAGCATGTGAAAATCACCAGTGATTAGAAAATGTCCACAGTTACCCAGAGGAGAGCCCAGCAATCAGTTTATATGTGTTTATATGAAGTCAATTTATATATGGAAGTATAGAAATCTCTGTTAGGTCTACAGGAAGAAATGTAAATTTTATTCTGATTAGTTTGTGTGAATTACACTGCTTCATAGTCATTTTTTTTCTTTATGCCTGTGTTTTCCTTCGATTTTAGTAGAATCTTGCTTTTATCCTAGAGAAGAAAGGGAACAAATGAACAGGAGGTGCCCGGTGGTCCCACCTCCTGCATGCCTATATGGACAGCTTGGCGAGGGAGGCAGGATCAGAGAAAGGAGAAGGGGAGGAGATGGGAGGGGATAATCTGACCACAGCTTTTTGCACAGTGAGGGCCAAACAATTTCAGCAGCAGTGTTGACCGTTCTGCGCCACAGTCCAACAGGATTGAGATACCAATGGTTAAACTAGCAATAGAACATACTGCTATTGCTAAATAAAAATAACCAAGCACCTGCACTTTAGAGCAGGACTTGGACTAGTCCGAGGACTTGGGCTAGGGGAGGCTGGTGAAAGCAAATTGTTTCTTCACTCAGCTGCGTCTGCTTACTGCTGAGAGTAACTTTACAGGTGAGCAGAGCTTATGGGGTGGACAGAAATGCTGATCTATTTTTGGGTTTGCTCCTTTGCATACTAGATTTGGGTGCTTTGATAATTTCCAGAACAAGCTTTGGGCCAGAAACACTTCAGCAACTTTTTTTGACACACAAGCTCTATGTAGATCTCCTTTCACCATGCTACTCCAAGCAGAAATGCTGGGCATAGTGGTGCAAAGATGTCTGAGTGGCAGAAAGCAAAGCTAAAATGGCTCTGCACGGAAATTAACAAATAGAAGAGCACTTGGCTTCAATACTTGATGCTGACCTGATGGTTTTAAGCTGCCACTTAAAAATAAGCAGAAGTGTAGTCATTAAGAACAAATTCTCTCCTTGGACATATGTAGATGACTTAGCAAAATCTGTGCTAACAGCTGAAACCCTATTGCACAATGATTTTTTAAAACAGTTTGTCACACCCATAAAGTCAACATCTGCTTTGCTCTTCCATGAATGCACTCCAGGAGCTATTTCAGACAATTGTGGATTTGCCTTGAGAGATTGCTACCAGGTATTGTTTCTCTTGCAGCAAAGTATGACATTATAGCATGTGGAAATCTGCAATTCAGTGTGTTTTCTGCTAGGATTCATCCCATGTAATGCTAACTGCTTGGTCAGGCTGCCTGAAATAGAAAAGTCTCACTCCTGGCTCTTGCTGCAGGTATCTGAGCAGGCTTTGTCACGTCCTTCTGTGCACCTCAAGGTATGACTGAGTCACTGCCAAGATGCGTCCATCCTTCAGACCCTGAACAAAGTCCCCTAGGCCAGTGACTGCTCCCATGTGTACTTGGGAGATGTACCCAGACAAGGGAGGAGTCAGTCTGGGCTTTGCTGTTTCAGGTAACCCAGTGGAACTATGTACAATAGTATGTAATGGCCTTAAGTTTCTCTAGGGGAGATTCAGGTTGGATATTAGGAATTTCTTCTCAGAAGGAGAGATGAGATATTGGAATGGGCAGCCCACAGAGGTGGTGAAGTCACTGTCCCTGGAGGTGTTCAAGAAAAGGGTAAATGTGTCACTGAGGGACATGGTTTAATGGGCACGGTGGAGATGGGTTGATAGTTGGACTAGATGGTCTTAGTGGTATTTCCAACCTTTAAGATTCTATGTTAGTAGCAGGTCTTACTTCACTGTCTTGCAGTCACGTGGAAGATGAGCAAGCTGTCTTCATATTGCATGGGCTTACAGGGCACATTTGCACAGCAGCTCACTTATTTGCAATAAACCTCTTCTGAAGATGAGTATCTTTGCCCTTTGAAGATATTTGTCTCCCTTCACTGACCAAGAGGTTCCCTGGACATCTGGTTTGAACTACACAGCCAGTCTTTAGATGACAAATGGAAAGGTGAATGCACTCTCAATGAGCAGATAAACGATAAATGTCTCTCTGGAATGTTTACTGAGACATTACCACTGGTAGCTCTGGCTGCAGCCATGCATTTTAGGAAGGGATCTGCATGACATGGTAGTCCAAACATAGCTGAGGAAGATTGTTCTATATAGAAAAGGAAGCCCAAATGCATTGTCACTTCAGCTGTTTGGCTTTGTTTTGTTTTGTTCACTTAGAGCGTCTGCCAGAAGAGACAAATAAGCACAGAAAAGAAATCCTGTTTTTTTGGCGTACTTTTACAACCATTCATGTGCATATTTTTAAAGTGTAATACCTGCATGAAAAAGTGTATTTCTACAGTTCATTTCCTGCAGCATATTAATTTTTATGCATCCTATTGTTTAATTGTTCATTTCCCAATATCCTCCTAAAACAATGCAACATACCTTTTAAAATCATCACCAAAACTAAACTATTATCTGACTCTGGTTCAGAGAGTCCTAATACTGTATATACTGACGTAGTGTGTCACCTCATGGGAAAATCTTGTCCCCATGAAGTATTATATTGCTGTGATACTTTCCCACATATGGCAGATAAAGCGCTGAGAAGACGTGAGACAGAAGGGATCTAATGGAAAGAAATGCAGCAGAGTCCTCCTACAGAAAATTACAGGCTTTTAAATATGATTTGCAGAGTATTTTTTAAATGTGTTTATATCCCGTTTGTGTTTCCTTGTGATGCACAAAGAAAGCTTGAAACATGCTATTTTCTCAAAGCCAATAACAATTTCAAAAAGGAAGTGTCTTATAAAGAGCAAATGTCATGTCTGCTGTGGACAACAGAACAGCTGTGAGAAACACATACGCAGCTCGGAAACCCTTTGCCAACTGTTTGTGCTTCCAGCTCTCTCTTGTTAACCACAACCATTCAAGTATATGTTGTTCAGAGGGAGAGAGAAGCCCTGACAGTTGTGTATATAAAATTGGCTATTATTTTGCAGCACAATGAAGAGTGTAGAGAAATATTTTTCACTAAGCATCTCCTTGTTTTTCACAGGACTTAGCTCTAGGAAAGACCATCAGTTAACTTCATATCCAAGACTATACCTGTGTATATCCTTTTAGAATCCAGGGAAAATCAAAGTGTGGGGATGAAGGAAGACAGAGAGGCAGTTTTAAGGGACAAATAGGGGTGATGATGGGACAGAAGGAGGCAGTGACATATAATCCGCTTCTTGCTAAGGGACTTGCTAAGGACTGCAGATATGCAGTGGTCACACCTGCCAACTCACCTATGTGTCCTGGGGCTTGTTAATGAGCCCTTTGCTAGAGATGTAGCTCTCATTCTGTCAAGAGCTGGAAAGCTGCAATCCATTTTCTTCAGTAGGGTGGCTCTCAGTTGTGAGTCACATCACTATAAGAATAAAATTACATCCAAGTTAACCCCTCCATCATCTCCTGTGTCTTTTTAAAACATTGAGGAGGTTTTTGTTTACTGGATCTTGGACAGCTAAATTATCAGAGGATTAATATTACTTGGAGTTCACTTTATTGTTGAGATTGCCGTGTCCTCTTCTGAACTGAAGCGGCGGACATCACAAAAGCTGAAAATGCAGTCTTTTCTGCTCTGTGGGGCACCTATCCAAAATGACTTGGCCTCTGGAGATAAGCAATAAGTAATGGATACACTGATTTATTTTTCTTCTGTACTGAAACTAAAGACTGGCAATTCAAATGCAGAGATTGGAGGTTTGATTCCCAATCATGTTGATTTTACTCTGGAATAACTGATACAGTGGAGTAAAGGAGCAGGCCTGGTATACACCTGCCTTGTGCCAGAACTGCTTTAGCCATTTCTGGTGAAAGAATTTCTGAAGAGTCCCTGCAGACCTGAAATAAAACAGTAATTATTTAATGTTGAAGGTCATGATAATGTTAGAGATTAATGTCAAAGCTTAGGCTTTAAATTCTTGCATGCTAGGATGACAAGGATGTTCTTAGAATTTCTTGTCTCATTGGTGCTCTGCACAGCATCCCATTGAAACTGTTTTCATCCACACTGTCTTCCCATCCTGATCTCTCCTGCTGCTGAGCACACAGCAAACCTCACTCATCGCTTGTCATAGGATCCTGATCACCTGCCGTGCAACATTGCACACAATCATAGAATCATAGAATCCTTAGAGTTGGAAGGGACCTCTGAAGGCCATCTAGTCATCAACTCCCCTGCAATGAACAAGGACATCCACAGCTAGATCACATTGCCCAGGGCTTGATCCAGTCTCTCCTTGAAAGCCTCCATGGATGGGGCATCAACCACATCTCTAGGCAGCCTGTTCCAATGCCTCACCACCCTCACTGTAAAAGACTTTTTCCTTATATCCAACTTAAATCTACCCTCTTTGAGCTTGAAGCCATTTCCCCTTGCTCTGTTGCCACAGACCCTGCTAAAGATTCTGTCCCCTTTTTCCCATAGTCCTCCTTTAGGTACTGAAGGCCTCTCTCAGGTCACCTTGCAGCTTTCTCTTCTCCAAGCTGAACAGCCGCAGCTTTCTCAGCCTGTCCTTGTAGGAGAGGTGTTCCATTCCATGGATCATTTTTGTGGACCTTCTCTGGGCACACTCAGAGAGTTCTGTCTCTCCAGTACTGAGGACACCACATCTGGATGCAAGATCTGAAGATCTTTCTTCTCTTCAGGAATAAGTCTCTCCCTCTTTGGACATTCCTAAAAACTGCCTGAATGTGGTCCTGGGCACCCTGCTCTGGGCCCTTGCCTACCAACATCCGCCATTCTGTTATTCCATGAATAAAGGGCCTTGGTTGTAGTTCTGTGATGCCAGTACTGAAATGCATCCATCTCTTCTGATGAACCTCAGATTCATGAACTTTGGGATCTCAAACTTGGCTACTGAATAGGTTTTATGTGTGGTATTGTGTGTCAGCTAGGGGTGGGGTACGGAAAAGTCACACCAGCAGTCCACCAAACTGTCTCTATGCACAGCTCTGATGGAGAATGTTTTGTGTCATGTCAGTTCAGCTATACTGGAAGAAAGCAATTTTTTTGCATTTGCTGTCCTCCTACAAGAGACCTCTGGTAGCATAACTAAGCTGACACAAGCATTTCAGTGGTGATGGGCAGTAAAACAATGTGCTACAGGACAAGTGGTTCTAAATTTATTCTATAATCAAAAGCATCAAAATCATTAGACACCAATACCAGTACATTATCTGCAATCCTGTTCTTTTGTCCAGTTCTGCTCTGCTCTGCTCAGTCCTTCCTCTTTCCTCCAGGGCTGATAGGGCTGCTGCAGTGCCTCTGCCTTGCAGGTGACCTGTACAGGTGGGGTGGAATTGAAGGGATCCTCTACCTCTACCTCTACCTCTCCATCTCCATCTCCATCTCCATCTCCATCTCCATCTCCATCTCCATCTCCATCTCCGTCTTCCCTCTTCCCTCTTCCCTCTTCCCTCTCCCACTAAGACTTTAGGATCCTAAGACATAGAGTTATATTTGTACACCCCACAAAAACAATGCAGTTAAAAATTAGTATTTTTTAAAAGTACATAGCTAGACATAAATAGAATTCCAGCAATTTTAAAATAAATGAAATGTAAATCCCTAAATTCCATTTGTTCTCTCTGGATGTATTTCTTTGCATTTATAAAAAGATCATGTACACAGTTTTGTCATTTAACTGCTAGTTAAATGTGCCAGAATAAGAAAGCTGAAGAATTAACTTCAATTATGATTAACAGAACAAATATAATTAGAATTGTACCAGAGCAAGTTCCCATGCACTTTCAGGTGTCCTGGTAATATTTTGAGTAAGATAACTTTTCAACTCTTTGTTTCTTAGGAAAGGAACCACTCCCACACACTGTGGATGTGTCTGAACATGCTGTCTTTGCCACGCAAGGATTAATTCACAAGGACTTGAAATTGTATCAGAACTGGTTTTCGGCCAAACAGCCAACCATTATTAACGACTTCGAGTCATTGAAATCCAACATGGATGTGTCCCGGATTTCTGGTGCCTGGGATATTTTCCAGATCAAATTAGTGGTTTCTGTGTGATGCGAAAAACTGAAGGTTTGTGTGAGTTGCTGTGTGCAATACATATTCTTTTCTGTACATTTCTGATGCATCTATGGTACTGTATCTTTTAATCTTTCTCAGTGATATTGCTTTTGATTTTCAGGTAACTTGGGCCAAAACTCATCAGTCAGATTTTATCGTCCTCTTATGCTCCCTCTAACTCTTCTCAGAGTAAAGATTTCAAAAGCAATTTAGAAATTCTGTCAACATCTACGAGAGAGCCAGGAGTAGGAAAATTATATCTTTCTGTACTTCTCCTTAGGACAGAGTAGAGTAAAGGAGAAAGCGTTTTCTGAAAAGGGATTCTTTTTGACCAGAAATTTGAGTAAATTTCTTGTCTCTTACAAGATACAAGTGGATCTAAGAAAGTCACACTGTTTATCGTCAGATCTATTGGTGTATAGATTTGAATAGACTCTAAATGTTTCTTCAACCCACCTTCCCAAAGAAAGTAGGCTGTCTCTGTATTCAAACTACAAAGAGTGTATAATCTTTGAAAAAAGATTGAAAGCATCTTCCTACTGTGATATTTTTGTGTAGAAAGCTGACTGCTGTGGGGCTGAGTTTGTGTTGGAAAAAATGTCATTTTCAAAGAAGATAAAATTCAGACTTTTACTTTCAATAATTAGAACGGTGAACTCTTTGAAATTATGCTTCTTATTTCACGTCTTCAACAAGGCTGACCAGCAAATGGTTCTGTAAACAAAACAAGTTATTGCCATATTAAATGAAATTTATTATGCTAAGGCATACAATGGTGAGTGGTCTTTTTTTACGTATTTTTATCCTCATTATCATTTATTACTTGTTATTTTTCTACAAAAGGAAGAGAGAACGATATATACAGAAAACATTTTTAAACTTTTTTTTCTTGTTCATTTGCAGGAATGTTAGGTGTAATACACATGCAGCTCCAGAGGAGGGCTGTGAAGATGACCAGAGGGCTGGAGCACCTCTCCTACGAAGGAAGGCTGAGGGAGCTGGGCTCCTTTAGCTTGGGGAAAAGAAAACTCCAGGGAGACATTACTGTGGTCTTCTAGTACTTGAAGGGAGCTCACAAGCAGGAGGGGGACTGACTTTTTATGTGGTCTGATAATGATAGAACAAGGGGAAATGGTTTTAAACTAAAAGAGGGTAAATTTAGATCAGATGTTAGGAAGAAATTTCTTACTTAGAGGACAGTGAGGGACTGGCACAGCTGCCCAGAGAAGCTGTGGGTGCCTCATCCCTGGAGACGTTCAAAGGCAGCTTGGATGGGGCCCTGGGCTGCATGATCCAGTTGGTGGCAGCCCTGCCCATGGTAGGGGGTTGGAAGTAGGTAAACTTTAAGGTCCCGTCCAACCTAAGCCATTCTACAGTTCTATGACACAAGGGTGTATGGGAACCATTAGGTCATGGCCTGAATTGGTGATTCAGCAGCTGGTGAAGGAGCTGAGCCAGACCTGGGAGCACAGGTGCAAGCAATTAACCTATGTGACCAGATGGGGTGGACCCTGGGTCCTCCCCTCTCTGACCTCTTTTAAGGGCCAGCAGCCAAAGGGGAAGCATCTTTACTTAGAGATTACTTCCTTTGGGAGTTTTCCTTGCAAACCCTTATCCTTAGAAAAGGGTAAACTGTTCCTTTTTTGTTATTGAATTGTGATCAATACCTTTCTTGTGGGGTGATCTGAAAACTGTTCAATGGCAGCTATAGCCTCTGCCTTATACAATAAAACGAGTATATTTTTTCTTGGTTATAGGTAGGGTGCTCTGCCTGGCTTTCTTTACTATGACTGAAAAACTATGAAAAAAATCTGTGTTTTTTTCACAAGCTGCTACCTTCCTAAACTAATAATTAAGCACAAGTTTGCCTCCTGGACTATTCCAGAAATTGATCTTCTAGTAACTGAGAGAACTCAGAAACATTCAGTCCTGATACTTCAGTCTTAAGGCTGATGTGGCTTCAGTAGTCATTGTGGTCTCTTCCTCAGAAGAAAGTGTGAAAGTAGGGGTCCCCACAGGGTTTTGTTCTGTAGTTTTACAGAGACTATAAGTATATTAATCAACCCTAATGATTCTCCAGAATATATTCACTTCAATACTAATGGCTAGATTACTCCATAATGAAGAGAGATTTTATGATATTTTTGTCTAGTTCTATTGCACTTTTAGTGGCTGGAGAGATTCCATTTAAGTTAATCTCATGTCTCTCCTTCAGGAAGCAAGGTCAAGTTTAGCATCAGTTAAATATATGGCAGTACATCTGTCAAGACTTTCAGATCTTGCAGTTCCAGGGGGCAATTTCAACACATGCAGTCCTTTGCTAATATTAAATAGCAAAATTCTCTTAAGGATCATTAAAACTGTTGTGATTTTTCTGCATCCTCTGTTTGTCTTTCAGAAGAACTTCAGTTGAAGTTCTTCTCCTTGATTTCTGTGCCTTGAAGAGTAAGACTTCTTTGGTGTTCTCCCTCTGTACTCACTCTTCAATGCAGTCCCTACTACTTCTGGACAGCTTTTTCTCTGCTGCTCCATCTCAGTTCTTTGGCTTCTTTCACTCTGTCTGTAAATATGGCTGTGTGTTCCAAACAGGCTTTCCAACACTCATTCTCTGCTAGCATTTATCAGACTTTATTAGTTAGTGTTAGTATCTGTGAGTCCACTTTTGCCAATGATATTTCGTAGCCAAGTGGGCTGCTTTCTATTCAGATCCTCCTTAAAGCTGCATTAGGACCACTGGTACTTCACATCTCCACCTTATCCTTCAGTAAGCCTGCATTCCTGCTTTTTGCTTTTACTTCAAGCCTCGTTCTCTTTTCCTGTGGCAGATCCTCCCACTCCCTCTCCACTGTCTGTTGGCTCCTTTCCGATTTTCACCCTCAGTCCTCCTCTTTTCATCTTTGTAGTATCTATTTTGGCTAACTCATCCTCCCCATCAGTTTCTGTTGCTTATACTCTTTTCCTCCTATTGTGAATTTTTACCTTCTTTGACATTGCCCTGCCATCCCAAACTCTCTTCAGATGGGGTTTCCTTAACAATCTCAATTACGCTCTTTTCTCCTGCTTTCACTTATTCAAAACTGTACCATCCTCCTTGTCTTGCAGCTCTAATGTCAGTGTTGATTTCTCATTCTCCCCTTGTATCTCTATTTACACACTTATTAAATCAGATAATTTTACTCCATATGACATTAGCCAGTCTATCCATGGCAGTTTGTCTTCATTGCTTCAGTACTTGTCCATTTTTGCTCTCATTTCCAAGCATCCTTTTGCTATTTTCTAAAACAAATTAGCTATGCTTATGTTCACTATTTTCTAACCATATCTCCCTCTAATTCAAATCATTTCACCTGCTTCCTCAGTCTTACTACACAATCCCTTTGAATGCCTTGGATAACCTGTCTTTCCCGGAACCTCTTTGAATTTACCTACAACTTCCTCTTTTTTTTTTTTTTTTTCCCTGCCAAGGTCCTCATTTCATTGTAATTTCTTTCCAGGCTTCTTGCAGTCTGGGGAAGAGGTAATTCTCTTCATTTTGGCTTTTTATCCTATTTCTGTTGTTAGCAAACTAATTAATGACACCTAACATCAGCATGTGTGCTGGAGAGACTACAGTAATGAGGTGAAGCTTCTGAAATGAACTTATGTCCCTCCAATTCAACATTGATTTGTCATTCTCCAGAAGTCTTGTATCAGTGTTCATAATCTGTGATTGGCATCCTTTTGTCTCAGCAGCCCAGCAAGGTGGAGAGCAAAAAGGAGAAAGGGAAAGAATTTTTCTGCATTTCCTAAGATTGAATTAGATGAAGGAATAGTCTCATTCTGTTATGAAAACAATCAGGCACTCCCCTGCAGGAGACAGCTGGGAACACTAAAATAGTGCAATGGGAACATGGAGACAGCATTTTTGCCCTGAAATAAGCAGTGTGGCAAGTATTGCCTTTGTCTTTTTATGTACTGTTTTATAGGACTGTCCTTCATTTTGTCTTACAGCAGTAATGTTTGTGGCACTTCAACAAAAACGGCTTTTGCAGTTATTAAAATGCTGAGGTGTTTACTCTCAAATTCTTTGTTGCAGCATTTTGTTTCTCTTGGGCACCAATCTATACAGAGATGCATCAACAAAATTCGACATTACTTCCTTAATTCTGTCACTTTCTAATTCTACTTGCTCAGGTTGGTGCGGTTCCTCCTGCAAAGTCCCTGCTGCGTTTGTAAAGACAGTGATGTAGCACCTTTGATAGGCATCTGCTGACAGCCTCAGAGGATGGAGCTGAGGTTACTGCCCCAGTACATGCACCGTGCAGACCTCCCGATATTGTCTTACCTCTCTCTGAATGGCAAATACTGCCACCAGAGGACAGTGTGGCAGTTATCGGATTTGTTGCTGCATTTGCCAACCAGATTTGTTCATGGTGATGAGTTTTGTGATATGAAGACAAGTATACTTTAAACTAGATGAAGTGAGTCCAATGATTTCAGTGCCTTGTAGTACATCAAGTAACCAGCAGATGGTAATTTTCATTAATGATTAGTCTGTTCTGGAATTTAATGGGGCATCTTCAGTGGAAGAGCACTGTTAGATGCTGTTACAAAGCTGCATGCTTTCTCCATTCCTTGTTTGCATTAATTTTGCTGTAACTTCAGATGTTTCTAAGATCTTATTTGGTAAGTGTATGGGACTGTATTTTACATTCCCATAGGAAGATGGTGTACTATAAATGGGTTGTTCATATATTTTCATAATTTGCTATATAAAACCATAGTGGATGAAAAATAGAACTCAGTAGTGCAATATTAGCAGAAGGCCTCCCGCCCCTGTAAGAAATGAAATACTTCTCTCACCTGGTTGGGAAAGCATCTTTTATTTTGCTAGATTTGCCTTGAAACCATAAAAGTCTGTTTCCTGTTCTCTGCCTGGTACCACCCAGCGGGATTACAGCCTAGCAAAAATCCACGACCGTAAAAAAAAAATACAGCAACTGAAATTTACTGGAGAGCAGACAATGAAAGCTGTTAATGTGCAAATGTGAAAAGTTCACCCAATTTTTAAATTTATCAAATGCTCAGATGTTAATTACAGTTTGAAACGCCTGAAGCCTGCAAGTTTTAAGCGCACAAAGGAAACTGTAGTAACCTGTTAGACACTTGTCCTTTGCTTGGACTTTTCTTTGGCACCCAGATAAGTGAGCGCTAATAGAAAGGCTGACAGCACAAGTGCGTTTCTGATGCAAAGCACCAGGGCTGGGATGAACGGTCGGACCTTTACGAGAAGAATGGGGCTTCTTTGTTATGGAAATGAAGCTGTGATAATGTTCCCAGACTATAAACTGGCTGTTTGGAATGGCCCAAACCATAGGAGCTGTTTCAAATTCTTTATCAATGTCAGCAGATTTTTTTTTTTTTCTTCCTGTTGGGGATTTAGCGAAGAAAAATGTGAAAATTTATGTGAGCAGTTTGATACTGTATATAGCTCTTAGCAACGAGGCTGGAGTGCAGAAAGGCAAACATTTTATTGTCCATTCACGAACAGATTAATGCCATTAATGAGAGAAAATCCTGTGGGCTGAGGTGTTCTGTTTCCAGAAATAAGAATATTTTAAAATGAAGCAGTCTCTGCAAAAAGTGATCTGTGAGCAAGTATTCCATAATCGTATGACTACGCACTTAATCTGTTTTACTCAGAGAATGAAAGGGGCAGAACAACCTATGGCACTGTCTTTCTCAGGATCTTGGTAAGCTGTTGTACTGTTATGATTAATATCACAGAATGGTTTGAGTTGGAAGGGACCCTGAAAGGCCATCTAGTCCAATTCCCCTGCAATGAATAGGGAGACCTACAGCTAGATCAGGATGCTCAGAGCCTTTTCCAGCCTGACCTTGAATGTCTTCAGATACAGGGCATCCACCACCACTCTGAGCAGCCTGTGTCAGTGCCTCACCACCCTTATTGTAAAGTCTTTTCCTTACATCCAGTCTAATCTCCCCTCCTTTAGTATGAAACCATATCCCCATATCCTATCACAACTGATTGTGCTAAGGAGCCTGTCCCCTTCTTTCTTACAGTACCCCTTTAGCTACTCAAAGGGAGTCTCTATTTTATAGAAACTGAAAGAGGTATCTGTGTGATGTTTGTATTTCCATCAGTACCTAGATGTCCTTTGTGACCTCTGTGAGACCATGGTTTATTTCATGAATATGGGAGGCCTGCCATGGCTGTTCTTTCATAAGTGGAGGCCATACTTGATGCACCAACTGTTTGTAATAAAGGGTTCAGAATTCCATTCCTGCACTTTATGTATATATACATATATATGCATATGTATTTTTGTATGTATACACATAAAATCCTGTGGTCTGTGTCAGCATACAGCAGCTACCACCTTCTTGGATAGGGGTTGACTGTTAATGCCAGTGTGTGCTGACAGCATTGGCCACACACAGCAGAGTCTTGGTGTTTGGGGTTTATCAGTTATCTTGGATTCAACAGGACCACAAGTCTCCAGAGCTTATCAATTTGGGAGTTCAGGCTTTTTCTCATGTTGTTTCCTGGTAACAACTTCTGCATTCATGCACAGGGATAAGCCTGTGCTAAGGGCTAGCTCAAGTAGCAGAAGCATCTTCAGAAGGTTGGTACAGCCCCTTGGTGACTTGCTCTGTGTGAAAGTCCTCTTTAATGAGATACCATTTAAAGCTCACACAGATGCCTCTGTTCTGCACTGCTACTTTCATTGCAAACATAGGAGTCTGGCAGGGCATCTGCCCTGGGAATGCAGAACTGTAGCCAGTGAAGACAAACGGTAAAATGAATACATAGAGACAAAAGTTACATAACACTGAAGATCATGCTGCACTGAACCAAACCTCTTGATTTTCTTAACATTCTGATTATTGCATTTTTTTCATTCTTGAAAAAATAAAAGGGATCCAGAAGACAGTTAAATAATAAAAAAGGCAGTGACAGATCTGGGCAAAAATCTTTATTCTTTTCCATGCATTTTTGCTGAAATAATGACAATGCTTAAACTCAGCATAATACAGACTTCATTGCTAAGAACTTCTGGCTCAATTCAGCTGAGGCAAAACACAACCCCTCCATGGAATATCTGGATGGGGCTTTTCTGCTTCACACTGATGTATTCTTTTTCACAGAAGCCAACATCCCTGTGCCCCATAAAGTACAAAGAGCTGAACTACAGATTTCTCAGCATGTATTGTCACAGAATTACAGAATCACAGAATCGTAGGGGTTGGAAGGGACCTCCAGAGATCATCGAGTCCAACCCCCCTGCCAAAGCAGGTTCCCTACACCAGGTTGCACAAATAGGTGTCCAGGTGGGTCTTGAATATCTCCAGAGAAGGAGACTCCACAACCTCCCTGGGCAGCCTGTTCCAGTGCTCCGTCACCCTCAGTGTAAAGAAGTTGTTGTGCACATTGGTGCGGAACTTCCTATGCTGCAGTTTCTGGCCATTTCCCCTTGTCCTGTCTCCACGCACTGCTGAAGAGTCTGGCCTCGCCACTCTGCCCCCCACACCTCAGATATTTATAGACCTGGATCAGGTCCCCTCTCAGTCTTCTTTTCTCAAGGCTAAACAGACCCAGTTCACTTAGCCTTTCTTCATAGGGGAGATGCTCCAGGCCCTTCACCATCTTTATGGCCCTCAGCTGGACTCTTTCCAAGAGATCCCTGTCTTTTTTGTACTGAGGAACCCAGAACTGGACACAGTACTCCAGATGAGGCCTTACCAGGGCAGAGTAGAGGGGGAGGATCACCTCCCTCGACCTGCTGACCACACTCTTTTTAATGCACCCCAGAATGCCATTGGCCTTTTTGGCCACAAGGGCACACTGCTGGCTCATGGCCAACCTGTCGTCCACCAGGACACCCAGGTACCTCTCCGCAGAGCTCCTCTCCAGCAGCTCATCCCCCAACCTGTACCGGTGCATGCAATTATTCCTCCCCAGATGCAAGACTCTACACTTGCTTTTGTTAAACCTCATCTGGTTTTTTTCTGCCCAGCTCTCCAGCCTGTCCAGGTCTCGCTGAATGGCAGCACAGCCTTCAGGCGTGTCAGCCAATCCTCCCAACTTCGTATCATCAGCAAACTTGCTGAGGGTGGCCATTATCCCTTCATCAAGGTCATTGATGAAGATGTTGAACAAGACCGGACCCAGCACCGACCCCAGAGGAACACCGCTGGTTACAGGTCTCCAACCAGACTCTGCACCGCCAACGACAACCCTCTGTGCTCTGCCAGTCAGCCAGTTCTCAACCCACCTCACTGTCCACTCATCTATCCCGCACTTCCTCAGCTTTGTTATAAGGATGTTGTGGGAGACAGTATCAAACACCTTGCTGAAATCAAGGTAGACTACATCCACTGCTCTCCCCCCATCCACCCAGCCAGTGACAGCATCGTAGAAGGCTACCAGGTTGGTCAAGCATGACCTCCTCCTGGCGAACCCATGCTGACTACTCCTGATAACCTCCTTTTCTTCCAGTTGTTTGGAGATGCATCCAGCACAAGCTGTTCCATCACCTCTCCTTATCCAGCCAATTTTACAAGGTCTATCAAGGTACTATACAGCCATGTTCTAAGATATGATCAAATCTCATAATGGTCAGTAGGATGATGGAAATTGGACTATTTGCTCTTGCCAGATATTGCCTATAGCTCTCCTTGCATTTTTGCTCTGGAGATGGAGAACTGATTTAAAAATGTATTTTAATAGGAATTCCAGACAAGCTTTGCAGGTACAATAAGCTGAAAGTACAAAAATACCCAGAAGAGACTGAAAAACAACAATTTCATTCTCTAGCAATACACAGCTGTTCTATGAATTCACTGTATGGGGACCAAAGCAGCAGGGACTGCATAGGGACTAAAATGAATGGTATAGCAAAACCCTGTTTTCCCATCTCTGTTCATGATTAGTCATATTTCTCACTTGTATCTCACTTGTATTTGTAGCAGTTTTGTCCTAGTCATCAAGCAAAGAAGTTGTGTCATTGAATCATAGAATGGTTTGGACTGAAATGGACTTCAAAGATCATCTAGTTCCATCTCCTCTGGCGCGGACAGGGTTGTCAACCACTAAATCAGGCAGTAGATCAGGTTGCCTAGGGCTTCATCCACGATGGTCTTGAACATCTCCAAGGATGGGGCAAAAATAAAACCCAATTTCCTCTTGCTGATCTTTCAGTCTCTTAACATACCAATTGTTTAACAAAACCTGCTAAATACTTTGTCTTCTTCTAATAGAAGTTTCATGCTCCCAATGGGACACAATTGGATGTTTAATACAGATGCTGTATGCTGTGGTGATTGATAGGACCCACTGCAACCCTAACAGCTTTCTATGATTCAAAACAAAAAAAATACCAAGCCACACAAGTTTTCAGAAGCACACATTATTGGTAATGGGTTGCTGAACCACCACACCTGGATGCTGCTGAGGCTGCTTTCAGCAGAAGAAGGAAGTCTGAGGATGGCCCCATCCTCATCCACCAGGGTCCAGGGCTCAGATGCATTATTTCTGTTTAATCCATCACATGCATTATGCAGAAGTAAGATGAGACTGGAGGGACAGCATTCTGGAAATGTTTGTCTCCAGGGCCATAGTTTGATGTGGTAAAAAAGCTGTCCAAGGGAAGCTGTAAATGAGCAAGGCTGAGTGCTGGAAGCAAACTGGCTGCAGAAGTGCTGTGTTTTGCATCAGCAGTCTTGAATAAAATTAATCCATGTGGAGCTCTGCTATAGCATGTCTGTAAGGATTCTCCTACCCATATTTTTTTATTTAAAAGTGGTTCAGGTGTCTGCCTCTCCCTGCAGCAAACAGTACTGATGTATGCTCTGAAACCACACAAGGTCTGTGCAAGCTATTTCAGTTAACATAAGGGAGGGACTGTATTTAGCAGCAGATGAGGTCTAACTTGAGCTGTGACATCCCCAGTAATTCTGTAGTTGCTTCAACCTGTAACTTAAATTTTGTCCATGCACAATCTCCTACTAGCAATAATCATTATCAAGTGATGCCTTGACTTCTAGGAAAGCTCAGCCCTAGCCAGCAGATGCAGTGAGGAAAAATGGTAAGATTACAACAAGCCACTAAAGCTAAATCCAATCATTTCAGTAAGCATCTTTCTTACTTACGCTAATTGATGAGCTTATGTTTGTACTAGTGAGCTAGGCAGAGGCCAGGTGGAGTGAAAAGCTACTGCCTATGCACAGAAGAAAGAAGAAAGGTTTGAGTAGAGTGGAAGCAGCTGATGTTAAAGCTTCTGTGCTTACCCTTCAGTGCAGATTTCAGCCATTCAGACCGAATGCTGTGGGAGCCTGCCTGGCTCAGGCTTTATATGATCATGCAAACACAGTGGAGCAAGGGAAATGGGAGAGTATAGCTTAATGCTGTGGGAATCACAGAATCACAGAATGGCCAGGGTTAGAAGGGACCTCAAGGATCATGAAGCTCCAACCCCCTGCCACATGCAGGGCCACCAACCTCCTCATTCAATACTAGATCAGGCTGCCCAGGGCCTGATCCAATCTGGCCTTGAACATCTCCAGGGACAGGGCATCCACAACCTCTCTGGGGTGAAATAGCTGTTCAAATTAGGACAACGTGCTAAAACCAATCACATAATCTATCAGACAGTTTAGGAGCTTTTCTATGTAGAAGAAGTGTGGTTTGTTACTGAACGTGTCTTGTTGTTTGTTGTCCCCCAAAGACACATATTTCCCTACCACTTTGAAAAAGATCTTAATTTCATTGAAATAATAGGCCAAAAAGTTATGCTACAGTGGTTTGAGGTGTTAGTGCTCTGGCAGGGCATTCCAGCCAGCTTGCAAACAACTATGGACCCTTGCAGGAGTACCTACCAGCAAGAGGCTGTTTCTGAGTCTGTTTCTTTGCCCTGTGAAGGTGGGTTACTTCTAACTACTGCCAAAGCCCAGTGTACCTGGAGTGCAGCGTCCAGTTCTGGGCTACCAAGCACAGAAGAGACATGGAGGTGCTGGAGAGAGCCCAGCAAAGGAAGGGTGCAAAGATGGAACTAGGCTCTGTTCAGAGCTGCCCAGTGCCAGTTCAAAAGGCAGTAGGTACAGGCTGGAGTGCATGAGGCTCCCCCTGAACATCAGAAGCATTTCTGTGTTGTCTGGGTACCTGAACACTGGCACAGGTTGCCCAGAGGCTGAGAATTTTCTTCCTTGGAGATCTCCAAAAGCCACCTGAATGTGGTCCTGGGCCCTCTGCTCTGTGTTTCTCTGCTGAAACAGGAGTTGGACCAGATGGGCCCAGAGATCCCTGCCAGCCTCAGCCATTCTGTGAATCTGTGATGCTTATCTTTATATTGCTCCCTAAGTATACTAGCAGTGCTGAATGAGATGGAATTTCAGTGTGTTCAAAGTGTGACCAGTATTACGTTGCCAACAGAGAGAAATTATACAGCTTTAGCAAAGTACTATTTACCATCAGTTGATCCACAATAACATTCTGTGCTTACACTCTCTTAACCTGGGAAAGAAAAGTGACAAAGATCTCTCCCTTGATCACGAGGCCATGGTATGTGGGTTCAGCCATCTCAAGAAAGTTCACCCTCAGGCTATGTTACACTGTGCAGGGTTCTGTCACTGCAGTGAGCTGCTTGGAGAAACCCAGAGGAGTAACTGAGCTCACTTCAGGAAATTCTGTACTGGCCCTATGTGGGCTACCCAGCCATGGTGCAGGCTGGCCAAAAACCAGCAGAACAGAAGTGCACTTTCACACTGAAACAGCAGAGAATCCAAAGTGCAGCTTTGCTTGGAGCTAAGGTTGACTTCCTAACACACCCCCAATTTAACTTTTATTTTCCCTGGTCAAATGGCAATTTCTGCAGTGAAAATCCACTCAAAGCCACAACTCTTCTGCTGATGGCGGGAGGGGGGGGGGTGAGGGGGGGGGAGGTTTGGAGCATGCTCAGTGCAGACCGGATGCCTAGTGATATTTTCAGCAAATGTTCATTAAGTTCTGCCAAGCACTGTTTGTCCAAATTGCACATGTATTTTATAGATAATATGAAATAGGCATATATTTTATATATATATGTATATAAATAGTCTTGTTGTGTGTCCAAAGTACATTTTGTCATGGACACAGCACAAGGTTTGCTAAGTTCTATTTTCTTACTCCTATATGTAAATATAAAGAGTATGCTAAAAAAAAAAGTTTATGAAATATTAGTTCAAGCTCCTGCAAAATTAGTGACTTTTTTCCCCTGTAATTCTGAGAAACAGTTGAACTGGCTGTACCAAAACCTGAAAATCAAAACTAAAACATAACCAGCTAGAGTGAAGAAGGAAAATGTAGTCTAAACAGTTGTGTTTGGCAAAATGTAAGCTACTGAAAGCAAGGACGTCGTGGGAAGACATCAGACAGCCGGAATTACCAGGATCACCTATCATGGTCTGCCTCTTCATTTAATAAAGTTAAAAAGGAAATTAATGTTGACTATAATCAAATCACATTATGGTTTTATTTTGCATTTATAGGAAACATCTGTGAATGCTGGAATGTATTCAGACTTTATGATTCTTAACTCTTTCACCTCACCCCTGGAGTTTTTGAGACTCTCAGAGTAGTCAGCAGCTTTCATCTTTGCAACAGAAAGAGGAAAAATTCCCACACAGGAAAAGAACAAATAAGCAGATAAATACCAGCCAAGCTTTATGTAGGAGTAGGATACTGAATCCCTTCCTACACCTAAATCAACCTGAATTTGCTAGGAAATTAATGGCATGAAATGTCCAGTGCAGGAAATGTCCAGCATTTTCTGTGACAATTATCTCTTTGCTGCTTTCACGGAGTAGGCAAAACGTGGTAGCTATTGCTGATAAGAAAACATTAAAGAAAATAGAGAATGATGGCAGAAGTATGTGCTTAGGAACTAAATTTCCACAGAAATTGAAGAATTCATTTGAAAAGTACTTAGGATTTATAGGGAAGGCTGGAGGAGATTGCAACAAAAAAAAAGTATCTTTTAAAATTAAATTATCTCTCTAAGTTGTGGTTATATAAAATGGGTATTCTAATTTAGATGTTTGTAAGTAGAGAAGCAATCTGCTGGATCCGTATGCTTATGCCTCTTTCTATGTCTGTATATTTGGAAGGCATATAACATTAAGTCTTTCACTGCAAGGCATATGAAATCATAGAATCATAGAATCACAGAATGGCCTGGTTTGAAAAGGACCACAATGATCATCTAGTTTCAACCCCTCTGCTATGTGCAGGGTCGCCAACCACCAGACCAGGCTGCCCAGAGCCACATCCAGCCTGGCCTTGAATGCCTCCAGGGATGGGGCATCCACAGCCTCCTTGGGCAACCTGTTCCAGTGTGTCACCACCCTCTGTGTGAAAAACTTCCTCCTAATATCTAACCTAAACCTCCTATGTCTCAGTTTAAGACCATTCCCCCTTGTCCTATCACTATCCACCCTCGTAAACAGTCTTTACCCCTCCTTATACACTCTTTTCAAATACTGGAAGGCCGCAATGATGTCTCCTGGAGCCTTCTCTTCTCCAAGCTAAACAATCCCAGTTCCCTCAGCCTTTCCTCACAGGAGAGGTGCTCCAGCCCTCAGATCATCTTAGTGGCCCTCCTCTGGGCCCGCTCCAAGAGCTCCACGTCCTTCTGAAAAAATGAAATGAACATACTGGGGACAATCCAGCAAGGTATTGGGTGCTGTGTCTCTGTTCAATACCCCACTGCAACAACTGCCTCAAGATATACCCAATGGGCTATGGAGATGTGTTCATAGTTAGAGAGTGTGCTTAAGAGATTTGCTGGACTTGGTTCAGAGGGCAGCACTTTATGAGATTAAGTCTGGATTAATTTGTTCACTTGCATTTGATGGTATATTTCAGCTTGTGTATTGCTCACTTTTTGATCCTAATTATTTTTTGCTTCCTTTTCAAATGATTTAGATGGCCAATAAATACATATCCAGTAGTTTCCTCTCCAATGAAGGATTATTTTGACTGACCTGTAACTTAAAAGAAGGCTATATCACTTGAAGAGTCCATGAGAAGTGCCTATTCTTCTGATGAGCTCTTGGCAATTACCTTTATGTTCCACTCAGATTTATCTATCTGCCCTATAAGAGTCATGCTGCGATTTAGGCTGATGGTTGTCTTCTGCTAATAAAAACCTTCTCCTCTGTATTTAGCAGGAGGTGAGCTCTCAGAGTCACTGGCTTGCCAGAACTCTCCTGGATTTAAACACAGAAATGCAGAGACAGAGACATGAAAATGAACTGTCAGCGGCTTTTGAGTCCAGAGCACCGAATGTTGCCATGAGCCCAGAATAACAAACTGTGTTTCAAGGCACAGGCCCTGAAGATGAAGCACACATTCCTGAAATGGTTCTGACAGCAGCATTGTGGATAAGCTGCACAAGCTTCTTGATCCAATCTGGTAGCAGAACACATGGCATTGTTTGGAAATTACAGACATGTTTTAGAGAGGGTGGAGGGAAAAGAGGTGTTTGTATCAGAGTTGGCAGTTTCAGTTGTCTTGTGGGGAGAAGAGGTTGCCTTTTTTAAGCAGAAGAGTGTAAGAAAAGTTTTCTTCTCATTCTGAAGTTATTTTTCAATAATTTAATTTTGTACATTTTTTAGTCCTTAATGTTGCCTTTAAGTGTCTCTGACTGTTTCATCAGAACACCTGTCACTTCTTGGATTTAATGCTTTGTAAATCGCTCTAAAGGTACACAAACAACTGGTACCGTGCAGCATTTTAGCTTTCCTTCCTAGATTGTAACAGCTAAAGAATCCAAGGATGATTCATAAACACAGAAATGTGTAGGTGATAAAAATCAGTGCATATAAAATGTATGTAACTATAAAATTTAACTTCTAGCTATAAAAACTAATATCTACAGGCAGAGGAGAAGTTCACTTATTAAGCCTCTTACTGTATTCAGGGCTTTTAAGGAGGTTTGTGGAATGAACAAATTTTACACTCATTTTGGCAAATGTGCCAAGGAAAGACCATATGGTGTTCTGCAGGCATAAAATCTATTATAAACTCCATATCCACTTCTCAGCTACTTTCTCAGAGCAGACAGTGAGAACCCGCAGGCTATTTGTCACTTGGGATTCATGCATGCTCCATTCTCCTGGGCTCCTACTGCAGATCTCCACGCTTTTGGAGAGGTGTGAGAAAGCTGCACCTTGTGATCCAGTACTCGCATTAACTGTTATCCCTGACAATGTTCCTCCTGCATCTTCCTGGGAAAACACAGTTCTGAGGCAGGGCAGGTTTTAATGCATGGAGCAAAACACGGTGCTAAACTTCCCCTAGTTAGAGAAAGCTGTGAGTGGGTTTGGAGGATGTTTGTCCCGAGCTGCCCTTGGTCACTCAGTGCACCCTGTTACTGCTCCAGATCTGGGGGAAGATGGAAAGCAGAAGTTGTTATGCTTCAAAAAAAGTTATGGGCAAAAGGGAAACACATTTGAATCCCATGATTTCTTGTTAGTGTGATTTAAATTTGTCTTAGTTTCAGCTGGGATGGAATTGTTTTTGTCAGAGTGTCTGGCATGATGCTGCATTTTGGTTCTAGGAGAAAAACAATGTTGATAACACACCAATGTTTTTAGTTGCTGCTAAGCAGTGTTGCAGAGAGCCAAGGCTGTTCTCAGTGAAGGGCCCAAGGAGCTGGAAGGGGTCAGAATTAGGACAGCTGACTTAAACCAGCCAAGGACATATTCCATAACACATGACATCAAACAGAAGGACTTTTGAAGGGGGTGGGAGTTCATCTCACTCTCTTGCTACTTGGGGGCTATCTGAGATTGGTCAGGGAGTACTGAGCAATTGCTTGTGCATCACTTTTTATATATGTTCGTGTATATATATATATATATATGTATAATTATAATCCTTTTCTTTCTCTCTATCTTATTAAATAGTTGATTTCAACCCATGAATTCCACTTTTTCCCCCCGATTCTCTCCCCTATCCCAGACTGTAAGCACTGTGACCATTGCTCCAATGGCATTGCTCTGTTGCTGGTACAAGGGAGCCTTCTCCAGGGTTCTTGCTCATCACTTTGCACCACCAGGAGCTGTATGCTGGCCGGTTTGCCCTGTTTTCCTCCCTGTCTGCATGTAGTGGCTGGAAGAAGCAGGCAAGCCAAAAAAGCGATATTCTGCAACCCTTCTGCATTTTTTGTGTAAATGACTGTGAGTTTTATTTCAGCCTGGCAATGGCAGCGTTGATGGGAGAAGCTAACAAGCAATTTACTTCAATGAGGACATACTTGAGGCCCAATTTGTTTCTGACTGATGACAGCAGTAGTCTACCATTGGCTTCAAAGAAAGCTCGATGAGCATTACTCAGTGGCAGTAATGCTGCATCTCCTATAGTCTGCAATTGAAGTAGAGAGATACTGCAATCTCTGTAATTGCTTCACTGCTTTTGTCTTTGTAAAAGGCTTTGTCTTAATATGAGCTAGAAGGCATATAAGAGTATCTTCTGTAATAAAAATAGCTGTTGATTCTTACTTCACAGGAAAGTCAGCATCAAAAAGAGAACAGGGAACATTTTCTTTTTTACACAGGGAAAACTTAAAAAAAAACGTTTTCAGTACCTTCTATAAATCATACATCTGAAAACTGAGAATGACAGTCTATTTAGAAATGCAAATTTCATAATAATAAAACTGGTGATGATTGGATAGCAAAATTAATAGGATAAAGAAAACCCAGCATTATAATCTGTGTGGTTGAACTCCAGTGTCTTCAGTGAGGATGTTATTGGTTCAAGATCCATTCTTAATTAAGGATTTTAATATGACTCCTGAATTTTCACTAGGCACTTTCAAATGGTGCATTCATTGAGGTCTCCGTCTTTAGTGGCTGGATGTGTAGATGTCAGCACAGCAGACTGGTCTCATGGCACTGTGGTCACTTGCATTCTTCCTTACAGCATTTGGGTGAGACGTATTGCTCCTTTGATATGCAAATATGATATTTTCTGCAGATAGGAAAAAAATTAATACTTAGATTGGACATTTAAAAACTGCTGTGTACGCACTTTGCTAAATAATGTACAGTTTACGTATCTTTCATATCTCCACATCCTAAATACCAAATTAGCATTAATAAAGGATACTATGTAAAAATTTTCCATCACAAAATAAAAAACAAGTTCCAAGCACATGAGGAGGCTGATGGTCACTTTTGTTCGTGCTGTAAGCAGCTGCGTTTGTGATCAGTAATTTTTGCTACCGTTGACTTTAAAGGGGCTCATGCATTTCTTGAAAGCAATCTAATTGGCCTGCAAAATGAATATGAATTCATTTTTGTTTTCCTTGCTGGTCTGCATGAAAGATAATGTCATGTTTTTCAGGATGATCAGTCTTATACAGGCAGTATTAAAGTAATCTCAAGGTAATTAATGAAGCTTGAGCTATCAGAGTTTAATAACTAGATAATTGTAGACTCTGCCTTGCAGGGGCTGTGGCTGCCGATCCATGCAGGGTGACCTTCCTGTTTCCAAACGCTATTAAGTCCTAATAGCAGGAGACCTCTGCATCCTGAGGGAAGGATTTAAACCACCGGATCTGCATCTGCTGGCAGAACAGAATTTACCAGCTCTTGGAGGAAAGCTAGATGAAATCTGAACAACCTCTGGAGCAGCCTATGGCAGCAGAGGATACCTCCTGCCGTGGCTCAGGTGCTGCAGTGCTGTGCCGGCAGTCCCATCCAGCCCCAGCAGAGGCACCTGGTGGGGCTGCCTCCAGCTCAGCTCAACAACATGAGCTAAATGAGCCCAAGTGCTTTTGGAAAGCACAGCTGTGCCCAGATCCAGGCCATTCCTGGCATCGCTAGGTGCAATTTTTCCATGCTCGTAGCCAGCATAGCTACGCCTGTGAAACTTTGTAGTAGAGATCTGGCTGGAATCCTTCAGATCCTCACTCTCAGCCTTGGCAAAGCAAGCCCTCTAACTCTGTTGGAGCCAAGGCAGATACATTCTTCTGATTTAACAGTCCAGACCTTGTTCTTTCAGTGACCAAAAAAGTTGTTCCTGCGGGAATGGCTTATCTCTCTGTTCACTTCTTCGTATCCTGCCTGAAACAATACCATGGGATGTATGGCTGTTCTACTGGATGCTGATATCCATCCTGTGCTTTTGGAAAGGCAGCTGAAATACTTGTGCATGCACTTCTGGCACGTTGAAAGCTTTTGGTTGCCTGTATCCAAAGGGCTTGCTTGTACATGTGTGCAGTGTTGGGTGAGCTGGCAGAAAATACCACATTTCCAAACCCTCTGCAAGGAATCAGTGCTGAAGTTCTGCCTCCCTGATCTTGTATTGATGTTTCCTTTACTAATAGATGTTAGAATACAAGTTTTATTTACCCAGGATAATACTTCATTTTGTCCATGTGCTGAGGTGATAAAGTACATAAATACATTGGATGATCTTTTCCTCATGCCATTTGGTGTGTTTATGATGTATTGTCAATTTTTAGAGATAAAAAGAGGCTTAGAGAGCATCAGAGCATGGAAGAGATACTTATGAGTGTTGGGCCATCATCAGAGGAAAAAAGAGAGACAGATTTGAAAAAGAATGAGTGTTGTGGTTAGTACTTTCTTCTCATCCTTCACTTGGGCATTTCTGAAAGAGCTCTGGTGTGATATGGTGTGGTTCAGATAAGCAGTAGCTGCAAAATTGCATACAAAGTAAGAGATGACCGACTGGGATTTTTCCCAATCACCTCACAGCAGTGCTTCTTTTAGTGTCCCTCATTCATTTGGACAAAATGTCTTACCACACAATAGGATATGAAACTTGGCCATCAGGGGAGGTGCACAGATAATCTGCTGCTACTTTCAGCACTTAGAGAAGTTGATTATCATCTGAGAAAGATTCTCAAATATTCTCAAGTGCTGGCTCAAATGCGATGTATAAATGATGTGAGTTGGTGCTGTCTGCTGATATCTTCTAAAGCTACTCAGCAGTGCTTCTAAAAGAAGTAAGCACCAGGCAAAGAAACCCAACTTACACAAGTGCAAGATTATGGACCTGAAAACAATCAAGGTACAGAATGAAAGCAGGCCAAAGAAATAGTGGGGCTCACTCACATCACCTCTGTTCTATTTTAAAGAATGGTTGCTAGATCATACCATTCATGGAGAGTGACGATGGATGTTCTCCCATTGATACTTTACAGTGTTTTCAGTGGTACATTTGCTCAGCTTTGTAAAATCCTGGGATAAGAGAACAAGTAATATACATTAAGTTTATTGAAGCTCATGAATTTGACGAAATATATTGGGAGGATTGATTTATTCACAATATTAAGCAGCTACTTACATGAAACTCTGCTTTCTGACTGGGAATGTGAGAACGCACATTCGTTTCTTGCTGATTTTGTCAATACTACACAAAACCTTTTAGCAAGGCCGCATCAGCCTCTCTGTTTTTCTGCTGTTTCTCACAGTTTGGCAGACAGCAACATACACTTAACAAAAACAGAGAACTTCATTAGGCTTAGAGACATGTGCAAGAGACAACTTCAGAAAAACTCCCAAGACATGATAATCATCTCTAAGAAGAAAATATGTTATTGGCCCAGTAACTAAGGAACAGACAAAGCCTTCAGGAGATATGTAGGCTTTAAAACAAACTGCAATATAATTCCACATAAATGGCACCAAAGTAATTTCCAGGGGAATTGCTGCATCATATTTTTCACAGCTCAGCACCACACTTGGTCACTAAATGATGCACCTCTTTGATATCTCATTCTCATTTTGGCTTGCTTAGCCAAATCCAGATGATCTCTGCCCTGTGCATCAGTGGATGCTGCAATCATCATGGCTGTGCTCAGGCCCCCGTCCCACAGGAAGAACCGCTAGGACTGTTCAGACTGGGGAAAAGGAGGCTGAGGGTAGACCTTATTGCTGTCTTCCAGTACCTGAAAGGTGCTTACGAGAGCAGGATTGGTCTCTTCTCACTGGTGACAGGTGACAGGATGGCCTCGAGTTGCATTAGGGGAGGTTTAGGTTGGATATCGGGAAAAAATTCTTTACAGAAAGGATTGTTAAGCACTGGTATAAGTTCCCCAGGTAGGTGGTTGAGTCACTATCCCTGAATGTGGTTAAAACCATTTGGATGTGGTGCTCAGGTACATGATTTAGTGGAGAGTTGTTAGAGTTAGGATAGTATGGTTAAGTTGAGGATGGACTTGATAATCTTTAAGGTCTTTTCCAACATGAACAATTCTATGGTTCTATGATTCTATGATTCCTGCTCTGGTCTTGGCCAGCACAGATCACTAACTCCAACCCCTGGCACCTGCACCATCCCACCATCCCTTCTGCAGATGTGAAATTCAGCATGAGCAAAACTCACCCAGGTCCAGGTGCTAAGCAGGCCTAGGTTAGAAAAATGTGGTGGTGTCAATTCTAGTTGGAGTTTTGACTAAATATGCAAGGATTAATTATTCCAGCATATCTGAGAGGGTGCATCCTCTGAAAAAGTGAACAAACAGCATGACAGTGGTGGTGGGCTGCCTGGCATGGGGGGGGGTTCTTGTGCAAATGGCGTCCTCCTCACAACAAACAATGTCTGCCCATGGTCTAATATTGAGGTAAAGTGTTCTTACCTCAAAGAAATGAAAAATGTCTTAATGCTTCATTATTGCATATATTTTCAAGTTTGCGTTTGGCAACAACTTGAGTAAGAACAAAACTAAATATTCATGTTCCTCAGTCAAAGAATATACTAGGCTCTTTAGCTTCTCTTTGAAGGAGGTTTTGAATTAATACAAGCCTAAGTTTATCCATAAGAGCAGACAGACAACAAATCTTCATATTAAAAATTATTGATTATACGTACATAGTAAAAATAGGTAGCAGTTGTCCTTGGTGTGTATCTAGCACTGGCCCTGATTAGTTTGGCAGTCTGTGAGCAGAGCAGTGCTCATTTAAATGGTAGAGCACTCCCCCCGCGTAAGCATGCTCCAGCAGAGCACATTAGCTCTTACAGGCAAGGCGGAGCCCTTTGGCATTGGAGCTGCCCAGGACAAGGATCACTTGCCTGCACTGATGCTGAAGGGTTGTACCTCTGGGCTTCTTCCATTAACCGCACACATATGGAAATACAAAATATAATTCCAGCTCCATCTGTCAGTCTGCTAGATATGTTTTCATACTGTTACCTATGATGCGTAGAATCAATATTTTTTCCCTCTCTGTTTAAAAAAAATAATCCTGACATAAACCCACATTTACATGATATCCTACGTACAATGCCATCTTTCAGCTACACCAGTTTTGTATTCTTCCCTTTCCATTTAGCTTTAAAAGTAGAAGAGTTGAATGACTTTCTGGTTCAATGGAATCTTTATTGTTAGAAGGAAGGATGATCAAGAAGAGAGCATCTTGAGATACAGCAACTTCCAAATGCTGCAAATCTACTGGCTTATGTTATTTGAAGAAAGTAAAGCACTTTGTTGTCAGCTTGCTGGTAAAAAAGACCGTTTGGCACAGTGAAGAAGAACTATTAAGAATTCAGCAGCAATTTTGAAACTAAGAACCAGTCTGTGTTATTAAACAGGCAGCAGCAGAAAGTGTCTGGTAGCTCTCATCTCACTTTTGTCTGTTTTACACCATTCTGCAAGTCCATGTAGATTCAACAGACAATTGCTTTGAAATTAAAGCAACAGCAAAGAAAAGTTGCAAACAAGAAAGTGTTGGCAACACCTTGAGACTCTCAGTTATTAAAGCAGATTTCAGCAAGAGCCTTGGAATCATCTAGCTGTTTGTCTAGACTTTCTAAGATAACTCATTCAAGGACACATCAGGACTGGGTTCTGCCCTGTGCTGCTCTTCACCAGCCATGTAGCCCTCCTGCAACCCTTCATCGACCCTCGCAGTGAAGTTGTGCCACTTCCGTATCTTTGTATCAACTTTCATGTATATTCCATTCCTATCTGCCTTCATCAAACAAGAGAAAAGCTGTACCATGATGGCATTGCACCATTACATATAGAACTGTGGTTATATCAAAAGGGAAAAAATCTTCTTGAGAGCATTTTGCTCGTGTAAGTTGAAACCTGTTGAATTTCTCCCTGGCCAAACTCCCTTTCTTTGTGGCTTTTGTTCCTGGCAGGTCCTGCTGGAGCTGGGTCCTCCAGCTGCAGCCTGTGGTGGCCCTTTTGTAAAATCTCGGTTCTTTCCTCTCTTTCCATAGACAAAATCCCCAAACTATGTTTTTTTCCTTGTTGCTGACATAATGCTGCTTCCTCCCAAGAATAACAAAAGCAGACTGGCAACACAATAGCTGGCCTTTAGTCTAAATATTTTGTAAATACCACAGGAGTATTTTAGGATTAACGACCTATTTGCATTTGTCAGCTGGGGACTTCGTCTGAATCTCTGTCTTCTCATTTTGTTTTGCTTCTGTGTTAATTGGTGTCTGTGTTCCCGTGTTAATCAATGCCAATGCCCCTTAGAGAGAGTACTGTCGATTTGGTGTCAGTATTCCTCGTACCATTAATCTCATAAAAGATTTAATGCTTTGCTCTTAGCATTTCATGAACTCTGAACATGTATATTTAAGCCTTCAAAACATTTTTTCTTCTTTTAAGCTTTTTCTTTTAACTATGCTGATCAATTAACAATGAGAAGATAAAAAAAAAATAAAAAATATTTTCTTCAGTCTAAGCAGCAACCTTTGAAGTTACTACTGACTATTGGACAAACAAAATGGCTTCATGGATTTAGGAGGAAAAAGAATGCAGAACTTCATTGAAAGGATTAATTGAATTGTTGCTCATTCAATAATGGCATGTAGCTATAAGCTGTGACGAGAACAGCACTTGTGGAAGGCAAGAGGGCTGTTCAGAGAATCATTTGAGATTCCTATGTTTAAAATTAAAAGGAGGAGGATCTTGCTATAATACTGAAGTCATTTGATCACAAACAAGTACAAATAAAGACAAGGGCAATGAGCAAAGATAGACAACTTAGGAAAAAATACTGAGGGAGTTGATAAAACATTTAGGAAATGTCTCCTAACAGAATGACAGTCTTGTTCATCATTGCTACTCAGGCAAAAACGACTTGTGCAACAAGGTTGTTAAGAGGTAAACAACAGACTAATTGGAAAATAAGATCATGGAAAATTTAGCATAGTTTGAAAAAGCAGCAGGACTGGGGTGTGCTTAACAACTACCAAGAGAAACTAAGTAAGGAGTTTCTTGTTGTACAAAGAAGTGTTGAAGTTCTGAGCTCTGAATGGATGCTGGCAGCTAAGAATAGGCAAACATTTTCCTGAACATATATTTTGCTCCTTCGTGCTGATTCTGACTTGCCAAAAAGTGTAAATGTGGTATTTCTTTCTCCTTCTAAGAGGAACAGAAAAGGACTACCCATATGTGCTTACCTTTCAATCAAGAGACAGAAGCACAACTAATCTAATGCCTTCTGGGAGGACATCTCGGTACACATACAGGCGCGGATTTCCAAACGTGTACAAACACTATCTAGCATATATTGATGTGGAATCTTTTAATAAATGCAGATGTGGCACTCCAGAAGACTGTGCATGCCAGTTCTTGGATGTCACAGCTGCCTGAAGTTAAATAATTGTGCATTGAAATAAATACATTAGTGTCTGCATATATTTGGAGTACTGCACCTGAATACAACACAAGGCAGCCAAAGTATGAAAGGTTGCTTGATGAAAACAGATGGCCCAGTGTTTGGCTCCAGACGTCTGGGTACATCATACACTGGGGTAGTGCATGTGATTTTTAGTGTGAACATTATCACTATAGAGATGTTAGGTGCTGGCGCTCTTGGTATGAGTGGGAGGATGCCCACTTAGTGGATGCCAGACCAGTTGCCAGATATGTGTTTTATATGAGACCTTCAGCTTGAGTGCAGTTCCATAATAAGCAATGGAGCCCAGAGGTCTGTGCTGGCTGAGGATGTTGCCCATGCAGTCCTCTCTGGTAATGTTTGTGTGCAGAGGAATCACTTTCAGCACGTTATATGTAAAAAGTCTGAACTGAAGCAATGTATTTAATTTCCATGGGGTGAGAGAGAGGGAGAATAATCTTTTCAAAAAATGCAGAAAGCACAGGAAGAATAGTAGTGATGAGCTTTTATTCAATAAATCAGCAATCAGAGGACATGAGAGCCCAGCAGAATATGAACGCCAGCCTCTGCATCCCAGCTGAGCTCCTTGAGAGGAATGAGAGAGAAAGGCCAAACTAGCTGGGGGCAAATATCTTCACCTCCATTTCTCATCTCTCACTACCACCTAGGCAGTAGGGATGCATGGCACCTGGTGACAGAGGAGGGCAGTTTGAGGTGGAGTATGGGGCTGGAAAAGTGCATGTTTCACAAAAGCATTTGGAATTGATTCTTTCCTCATTCTCTTCCATTGGGCTTACTCCAGCTTCTATAAAAAGTCATTGGAGTAGGGGCTGGAATTTCAGTGTTCTGTTTTTGATGAAAATGTTTGGCATTTAAATATTTTTATGTTTCAGCAAGGAATAAACGAGATTATTTTGCTTCTTAACCCTATTCCTCTCATCACTATTAATTTTAACCCGTAATTCCCATCTGTACCTTTTCCTACTGCGAAGCTACAACTCAAAACACACCATAAATAATAATGTGAGGCATCATTTTGCCAAGCCCAAATCATTACATCACTGAGGTGGGAAAGTTACTCAGGAAGCCTTCTGCCTTGATCTGAAGTCACCAGCTAATACTAGTGACTCTTTTGCCTACGCTTGAAGACCTCCAAGGAAAGAGGTACCACAGCTTCCTGAGTAACATGTTCCACTTCTCCTTGGATGAAAAGACTTTCTCTTATGACCACTCAAAATCTCCCCTATTCCAATTTATGACAACTGCCTCTTGTATTCCTGTGAGGTTTGCCTGCAAAGCCTGGCTCTGCCTTCTCAGTCACCTTCTCTCAAGCTACTTCTGGGCTCCCCCAACTTTTCTTCTCTCCCCGTTGTCCACCTCTTCATCCTTATGGAGTCTAGAATTACGCATAGAGATTTTTCAAAGCCATTCTTTCAAATTTCAGAATGTGTATAAGCTTTGTAAACAGGTCTCTTTCCTCTTCTCTTGACCATTAGCAGATAATTATTTAATGTTTGAAACCCAGTGAAACCCAATATCTAGCTCTGCAGCTAAAAAGTTTCTCAAAATACTCCCTGCAATAAAGACTCGCACTGAGTCAGTATCACCAGATCTCACATCAGCACAAAATCAGAGGACTTGAGGGAGATGTTGAGGTTTTCCTACTTATGCATGCAGAAAACTGTGCTAAATAGGTTTAGTCTGTGCTAAACCAAGATGACACGGTAATGAATTTGCACTGAACAGAATGATATAAGGGATAGATGGTATCGGACAGATCTATTGCAATATGCTGATATGAAGAAAATAACTCCAAACTTTTTTCAGTTTATGGAAAGAATTTACATCAACATTTATAGCAGCTGCCTGCTGAGAATGTGGTTTAGGCAGCCACAGAGTAAAAAGAGAGAGCAGTACATCTTAGAGAGCTGCATGGGAAAGGGAAAAAGCAGAAATGGAAATTAGTATGAGAAAACTAACAAACCACGAAGAAATATAATAGAGACTCAGCAGACGTACCCACAGCATTTAAATCAGGCATTCATTGATTTGTATTATTTCTCACATTATATGATCATTACTACGCTTTGTACAATTATGACTTGGATATTTTATTTCGCTGTGTGTCATAATGCTGTAAAATGATTTTAAAGTAACGTATTTCCAAAACTTTTCATGATGTTTTCAGTGTATTAAAGTTGAGATGTGTATTGTATTAGGCAGAAGAAAATAGTCTTTGTTCCAAAGCAATTGCAAACTAATGATGTGAAGATATAGATTCCTTAACCTCATACACAGAATTAAGAAATTTGTTTCTACAGAAGCCTGAGATAAAGCTGTGAAAATTGCTATTGTTTTGTTGTGTGTTTTGACAAAATGGGCAATTTTGCAGATGCAAGCATTTTGCTCTGACCAGCAGCAGGGAAACCCGCAGGGTGAGGAGAACCATTTGACACGTAGAAATTGTGAAATATGTTTGCCTATAAAATTTTAATTAAAATTGCTGCTCTTACCTTACTGCTGCTCAAAGCTATAAGGATAACAATTTAGCTCTCTTGCATCCCAAACAGTATGGATATTAGAGATTAGCAGAACTGTCTGGTAGAAACCTGGTTTATGATCTTACATAAGGATCCATGTAAATGATCCCATTTTTTAATACAGTTGTCATAGTCCTCAGAAATAGAGTGATTATGAAACCACTAAGGCTTGCAGTTACCCATATCTTACGTACAGTTTAGGGCTCTAAATTAGAGTGATAATATGAGCATAGGCTCAGGTTAGCTCTGCGGCAGATTTTGTGCTGGCAGATGCCTGCTCAGCTTGTACAGGTTTGATGGGGTTTGCATGGGGAGGGAATCCACTGCAGGACAGGTGCCAGAGGTTGCTCTGCTGATGCTCTGTGCTTTAATTCTGTCCCTGGAGACATTCAAGGTCAGGCTGGGTTGGGCTCTGAAGAACCTGCTCTAGCTGTAGATGTCCCTGTTCACTGCAGGGGAGTTGGAGTAGCTGGCCTATAATGGTCTCTTCTAACTCAAAGGATTCCATAATTCAATGATTCTATCCTGTGGAGCTCATGGGGCAATCCAGAGAAAGCCTTGGCCAAAGTGGAGAAGTACAGGATGGCCAAGGGGTGAGTACATAACTCAAGGGTGGAGTGAATGCACAAAGTTGCTCAGTGGAGAGGAGTCTGCTTCTCATCCTTTGGGAAGTGAGACTGCACTCTTAAAGCTGCTATTGCATGCACTTTTGCAGGTAGATAGAGTGGGAGCCAAAGAGGAAAATGGCCTTGCCAGAGGTTACAGAACACATCAGCAATGGGAGATGGGAAGAGATTTGCTCCTGAGTGGGAGTCTATTGATTTTTGTCTGCTGTGCACATTTGAGTGCTGACAGAGTCCTAGAGCTCAAATAAGATACAAGAATGAATAATTCACAGCAGACCTCAAAGATGAGAAATTTTTGGCTACGCATCTTACTCCCTCATTTCTTGTCTCAATTATGTTAATGGAAGAGGGTGAAAAGTGATGTAGAGATTAAAAAAATGGGATTTTGTCTTCAGTAGCATTTTCCACAGATTGCATTGGGATTATGTTCTTAAAAATGAATTTCTGCACCTCATGAGCAATGAAGTATGTCTCTGAAGGGAACAAGGTCCAAAGGGATGACACCATTCTGACCCCAGCTGTCAGCCATTCTGTTGCTTTCCTGGGTGCAGGGCTAGAATCCCCCAGAAGACCTGCTGTCCATGCTGGTTTGTAGTATCCTCTGAGCACTGCTTCACCATGATGGGGTGTGCCCCACTGGGAGCTCTAGCAGCTCCTCGTGTCAGAAAACAGAAGATGTAAGTCATAATCTTCTTGCTCATTCCATGGCTCAGAGGGTCATTCACTTCTGCTGATGGGAATGTGATTAGTACTTAATTATGTAATGGTCCTAGCCTTCCTTAATTAACTTGGATTATTTAAAGTATTCAAAGTGAATCAAATCTGAAAATATAAATCACAATGGATCCAACCCTCACCTTTTGCTAAGAACTAAGTATAACCTAGTAAGAAATACAAATATCATTAATTCTCAATTCCTGCTTCTTGTATAAATTGGATTAATTCCTTTTTTTTACTCGACTACGTATATTTGGTGATGGACATCAGTGTCCTGTGGGAATCTATACATATTCTATGACTCTATGCAGAGTAAATGCTTGTATTTCTGCTTTTAACTTGCACCTGTGTGAAGTATCTGTCTGTCACTGTATGTCTAAAAATAACAGAAAGTTATAAATGGTGATTTTTAGGCTTCCACAGCATTGTGGTTTGGAATGAGAACATTATGCAACAGAGTGAGATTACTGACTTGAGACATGCAGAACTATTACTGATGTGCTATTGATTGCATATACCTCGATATGTATATCTTTGAATGGCTGTATATCTCACGGCACTGAACTCCTTCTGTAGGCAGTCTTATGGGAATGCAGCTCCTGAAGGAGAGCTCCTGAAAACAGAAGGTTGGGACAGGTCTACTCAGACCTGGAGAAGTGCTGGCCCTGTTACCCTATCTGTCACTGAGCTCCTGCTTTGGGTCTTGGACGCCAGCATAAAGCTGTTTCACCAAAACTTAGTTCAAAAAGATTTTCAGATGTAGAGATGAGAGTGATCACTGCAGTGGTGCCAAAATAACTCACTGGTTGGATGAGTGTCGTACACTGTCTCAAATTCTTTGACAGTAATGCGTGGAGGTGACTTACTGAGTGCACAGAATTACCTTGTGTAGTCTTTGTATCTAGAATGAATAATCATCCCAAATTTTGGAAGTTCTGCTTCATTCTGTCAGAGCAGTACATTTATGTGAAAATTGTACCTGAATCTCATTTGAAATCAGGAAGAGTTTGGAATTCAATCATCACTTTTGCTGTTATCTATATTTCACTGTATGCCTGGCATTGTGGTACAGATTTTAAACTCTTTTTTTAGATTTCTGCCTCTAAAAAGTACAACGTTTAAAAAGACATAGTGTCTTCCCTATCGTAAAGGACCAGCATGAAGAAGCAGATAGAAACTGTTGATGCAGTCAGCAATGCTGAGCTGATGTGCACCCTCACCTGGGCAACATTAGTATAGCTCAGTTTGGACTATACAGTTATAACTACATGAGCGTTCTTGTCTTTAGGCTAAGGATTATTGGAAGGCAGTGAAGAGAAGAAACAAGAGTCAAACTCCAAGAGCTTTTATTGGTGCTCCCTTCTTCTGCATGGACAGGATCTGACTCTCAGATCTCCCAGAGCAATTACACCCTAATGAGAACCACTCACTTAGAAGTTTGTCTGGACGCAACAAATCTGCAAAATGGGACTGTGCTGAGCAGTGGTGGGGCTGAGAGAAGGGCAGAGAGAAAATTTGTCTGAATTAGAGAACCTTTGGGTTCAGCTTAGATCACAAATGAGGGAGGTCAAAGCGGCTCTGAGCTTAACAGTCCACCAGAAAGTTTGCTCATCTAGAGGCCCTCAAGGTAGACCATGGCTCTGGATCAACTTCGTGAGACCGAAGTTGACTCTAATAAAGAAGACATAGCATCCTTGTAACTGAGCAATCTTATCAAGGCCCGTACAGTCTCACAGCAGACAACCTGCCCTGTCACTTGACAGCCGTTGCTGTTGACAGACCTCGGAGCAGAGGGCTGTAGTATTACTTTCACTTCATCAGAGCTATAAAATTAACTCACAATTTATAGTGATGGTAAAATACTTCTGTCATTTTTATGTTAGTTATTAACCAAGAATATTTTTCACTAGAGATTTATTTTGCTAAAAAGCTCTGAAATTACTTGCATCAGTGAACTATAATATAGGTAAAGCTCCCCATAAATTATTTGATAAGGAATACAAAAATAACAAGACAGCAAAGCTTAGATAAATTACTTGCGCTTTGATTGGACTTGAGACCCTGCAGGTGACTTGGCTGACTTTCCAGGAAATGTGAATTTTAAAACCAGGCCAACAAGATACAGAGAACAGCCTCAATCCAAACCAAAAGCCGTGCCTGAAAGTGGAACACACAAAGTTTTAGAATATTCTCAGCTATGACTGACTGAGGTTTTTATTATTCCACACCGCCCAGGGGTCTCTCTTTTAATTAATATCAAACACTGCTGTACCAAAAGAAATACATTAAAAAGGAAATATTACTTTTTCCCCCAGCTGTTATTGCTAGATGTACCGCATTTTTGACTAGTGGTTATTAATAGAACTCTACACCATAATTCTGGTGCAGCTCAATTACATATCTTAAAAGTCAAGAACAGCCTGGAAATGTGAACTCAGGACTGAACTGTGAGATTATTATTTAATCTCTTCCACAGCGTGACCTTAGGAGACTCCCTCCATTTTCCTTTCCCTCTGCTAAGTTAATAACTACTTGCTTCCCATGGCCAGTGTGAGATTTAATTAGTAACTCAGATTTATTTTAGATCTACAGTTCCTCTTATCATGCTGTAGACTCAAGTTCCCAACTCCTACAGTTTGATGCCCAGGATTGATGAATAGGACAGTAGGAGAGAGGAGGGGAAGAGGAGTGGAAGAGGAGAGGAGAGGAGAGGAGAGGAGAGGAGAGGAGAGGAGAGGAGAGGAGAAAAATCCTAGCTGAAAAGAAGAAATTAAGAAACATGCTGCAAAAACTTTCTCTTACTGTCCCAGAATTCAGATGAATGAGAGCACAGATGTGATTTGTTCTAAAGATGGTAAAGGGGAGTTGGAAAAGTTCTGAAAAGAGGTAACACAAAGAGGAAAAACCCAACCTAGCAGTAAATGGGAACAGCCACTAGCAGTTCTAACAAATGCTCAAGACAGGAAGAGATGTGGAATGGATGTGCACAAGGGCTCTTCAGGCAGGTCCTGTATCTCCTTTGCTGGTGAAAGCAGCATCCACAGTCTCACTGGGCAACCTGTTCCAGTCTCATAACCATCACAGCAAAGAATTTCTTTCTCATATCCAGTCCAAATCTACTCTCTTTCAGTTTAAAACCATTACCCTTCATTCTGTCTCTGTGTCCATGAGAAAGAAATAAGAGTGTAACACACAACTTTTGAGGTCCTTTATCTTGTAAATGGAGTGCAGAAGGAAATCACAGAGTCACGAAGATTGGAAAAGACCATTAAGATCATCTAGTCCAATCATCAACCCATCATGGACAGAACTGGGATCTCTGTCTTTGAACTTTCAAAACTTTACAGACCTGAAAGCAATCTGAAACAGGCTGGTTGCTCTTTAGGTTTATGAGTTTCTTCATTATATGAGAATGGGAGCTTTCCAGATAATCTGATGTATAATATATTGTACTGAAACGACCATGTGAAAAGCCTTAATTTTTACATGTTGCTCATTATTTTTAATTCTTTATCTATTTATTCCTGGAACTCCTCTGCCAAATGTGTAAAACTCTTATAGATAGTGGTTTATTTTCAGGCAGTACTAATGTCTGCAACAAACGGAGAAAAATGAGAAGACAGTTATGGATGTTGTAACTTCAAGACGAATAATTCACACATAATAAAAAATCTCCCACTTAAAAGGAGGAAAATATTTTAAGTTATTAAAAGCAGAAATCACTTCAGATCTCAAAAATTTTTTAAAGCTTATAGTACTTTTTAAAAATAGCTGCTGCATGTGAAGAGGTTTTCAGGATCTGCAAGACGAAGGCGCAGTACTCTATTCACTCTTATATTAACCTCAGTGGAAAAAAAGTACATGGCATTTGGAAAGCCAAGCTGCAGATCTGTCACGGACGTCTGCTCAAGGGGCTGTGCTGTGTTCAGGAGATTACATGGCACGTGGCAGCAGCTGTCCTCATCCCAGTACAATACAACCATTAAATGCCCATGGTGATACTTAGTCAGCTATTAAGTTCAATTTAATTTTTATAGCACTGTGTATTTGTGAGCTGTCTGTGTCCAGGGACAGGTAAGATACTGTGAGCATTGTGCAGGGTTGTACGAGGACAAGTAGAAATGATTTCAAATCAAAAGAGGGGAGATTTAGATTAGATACAAGGAAAAAGTTTTCTACAGTAAGGACAGTGAAGCAATGGAACAGGTTGCTTAGGGAGGTGGTGGATATCCCATCCCTGGAGATATTCAAGGTCAGGCTGGACAGGCTCTGAGCACCCTGCTCTAGCTGTAGGCATCCCTGTTCATTACAAGGGAGTTGGACTAGATGGCCTTTAAGGATGCCCTCAAAATCAAACAGTTCCACGATTCTATGATTCTATGATTCTGTGCTGCAGTCAGGGTGGCACTGGTGTGGATGATGACCTCTGACTTCAGAGGAAGGCGATGCAGCCTAAGCCAAGAAGCGCTGATGGAGGGGTCAAGAAGGCTGTTGTTGCAGCTCCTGAGCTGGGCAGAGCTGGCTGCCACCTGCTCAGTGGGCAGCAGCTGTGTCCTCTATAGCTGGGTGCGCAGCATCCTGTCGTATTTCTATCTCTAAATTAATTCAATTAAATGGGCATAATGTTGTACAAATTGATGTATAGCTCTATTTCTGTTTCTGTTCTCAGTCCAAGCAAAACATATTGTTACATTTCAGGAGAGGATTTGACTTTAAGAACCCCTAGAAGGCATATTTGAAATGATTTCCAGCTATTACACCTTTGTCTTTCTCTGGAACCATAACAAACCATCCTTTAGGATGGCTTTTTGTGTCATCTGGTTTAAGAGAGGTTGATATGTGAGAACACGTGGGAATCCAACACCAGTGCTGCCATGGAAGAGCAGTGATGTTTGGGGACGTGAGGAGTGTGACAACTGCAACAAATACCTCTCACTGTGAAGACATCTCCACAGGGAAAATTCAGGGGATTACTTAAAAAACGAATAGATTTTGGAGAGTTCAGTCTTGATCTGTCTCCTCAACAAGGCAAGGCAAATTTTGTAATATTCCCATCATAATTTTCCATTACCTCATATTAGAAAAAAATACAACGCTCAACCCAACTAGAATGACATGAGTTTTGTCTTCACACTATTGGAGCACTGCTCATATGAAGAAAGATTGAGGGAAGTGTGCTTAGCCTGGAGAAGAGAAGGTTCCACGGAGACCTCATTGTGACCTTCCAGTACATTAAGGGAGCTTATATGCAGGAAGGAGACCAACCTTTTGCACTGCTTAGTAGTGACAGGACAAGAGGGAATGACTCTAATCTAAAAGTGGGGAGATTCAGGTTGGATGTCAGGAGGAAATTCTTCCCTCAGAGAGTGGTGAGGCTCTGGCACAGCCGCCCAGAGAAGCTGTGGGTGCCCCATCCCTGGAGGTGCTCAAGGCCAGGTTGGATGGGGCCCTGGGCAGCCTGAGCTGATGGGTGGCAGCCCTGCTCATGGCAGGGGGTTGGAGGTGGATGATCTGTAAGGTCTCTTCTACCCCAAGCCATTCTATGATTCTACGATCTGTCCAAAAAAATGTTTGTGAAGATGTTCCTAGGTTACAGAGCGCAATTAGCATTCCATACTACACTAAGCATTATTGAACTTTTCTCGTGGCCTTACTGTGACTCTTTGCAAGAATGACTGCTACAAAAAAAGCATCATGTTTTAAGAAATTTTGAAACATTCATCAGTTTCTGAAGCCCTCAAGGCAAACTCAGGGATGTTCATATGGTCTCATGCCTGGTCTAATGACTCTCTAGTGACTGAGTTGCTTAGTCCTGTCATTATGGAGTCTCTAAGGACTCAGCCGGCAGCCTCTGTCCGGAAAACTTCCCTAAATTGTTTGCAGAATTGTAGCTAAACTGCCAAAGGTTTTGGACTTCAAAAGGAATCATTCATACAGAATGCTTATAACACTTTGCTAAGCCCAGGAGAGATTAGAAACTCTGCATATCATCAAGCTTACACAAAAATCCCCCAAAAATACTGAGATGTTTGCCACAGATCTCATATATCAGGAGTTTGAATACAAATCCATCTTGTCATTAGAAATAGTGACGTAAATCTGTTTACCTCCCAGCTAAGAAAATGTCTTCTGACTCCCCAACTGCCCCAGCTTCCAGAGCCTCGTTCTACTGAGTTAAGATTGTAAATGCTGTGTAATAGAAAATTATGCTTAGCTGAAAAGAAGTAGAAGTGGAAAGAGAAGGTTAAAATAATCTCATCTATACTTGCATCTACCTACTCTAATTCATCTAATGTATGTCTGTCAAAACTGCCTTTCTCAGCTGTCAGTCTAAACATATCACTCATCTCCATGGATATTAACTTCCTCTGCACATTCTGTTATATTCCACTTTCTTCCTTTCACCAGTGCAGCACAGCTTTTCCCTGTCTTCTGCCTCCATATCTGCAGATATTCTTTGTCAGTAATGACATGCTGGTCTTGCTCTGCAATTCCCTAACTGCCATAACTCCTTTTTGTCCATTTTGATGGAAAAAGACCTGAGAACTCCAGGTCATAAAGTTTCTGTCTGTGCCTTACTTAGTGTTGTATAATGCCAAATAAACGACAGCAAAAAAAAACAAAAAAACAAAAAAACAAAAAAAAAAAACATTATAAATGCCAGGGGAAACATTTTTATGTCTATGCTCAGAGACACATCTGCATCTAAACAGAACAAAAATAGACCAAATCTTTTTTCACCCCCAAAACTCCTCACAAGTATCTGATTTTTTCAGTAGACACAAACCATCTGAGGAAGAAACAGCTAATATGAAACCGACCAGAGAGTGCTAATGAGGGGGGAGAGAATTAACGTGTAATGTAGAAATGAAATAGTGACACATGAAAAAAGTCTTTGCTCCACCCAAAGAATGCTCTTTGTTCCACATATGCTTGCTGTTGCTTTGGAGTAAGCAAGAGAACCTATTTGAAGCCGAACAGTGAAACCAGATTACTGTTCCTCACAGAGCACCCATCAACTAGCTCAGAATAAAATACCTTTCAAAGGTATCATTCTATAACAATTCGTGTGAAACATTCTAGTGGAAATCATTTAAATCCAAATTGCAAACGTGCCTGGAAATCATATTGATTTTCCTAGAAGAAAGAGGGCTAGACACAAATATGATTGAAATTCTGCCTTCTTCCCTTTGTAATTAGAAACTTAACAAGATCACACTTTGCTGGGGGAATTGCTGGTTACGGCTGGAAGGATTATACAGCCTTGTTTTATTTACTGGATCCAATGGGAACACAATAACTTCAGTGTTTTCGCTCCCTGTTCCCTGCAATTTATGGCATCTTTGGCAATCCAGCCTCTGCTGGGTTAAGTGGTTCAGCTGAGTTAATAAACACTGTCTTCACTTCATGCAAACAGCGCAGTGAAATTTACTTCCCCAAAACACATCAGGTGTGATCAACACCCATCTGCTGTTTCTAATGGCCTTATTTAAACAAATTAAAACAAGTCTGAGAAAAATGATGTTTTCCATGCTAGACCTGTTGCTATATACAGAAGACCTCAGCACTGGATGGCAGCCAAGGCTCAGGGCACACCGCAGCGGGGCTCTCATCTCCATGGGGCTGAAGGATAAAAAAGCTACAATGAGCTGCTGCTTTGATGAGACATATCTTTGTAGCCTTGGCTAAAAACTCTCTTTCCCTGCAAAACCCCAACCAAACATCATGCCTATGTGTGGCCACCAGAGCTGTAAAGACACCTGTAAGAGAAATTCAAGAATGAAGGTTTTATGGGTGCATTATTGGGCCATTCATTGCCTTTTTATCCCCTTGTTACTTCTGCAGGTGTCCTAACCACGACTGTATGATCCCACTGAGCTTTGCTTTCAAGGTATCAAATAGCTCACTTGCACGACAAGAGCCCTGATGCCCCATTTGTTTTCTCCCCAAAGCCCCATATGGAACTGTTGGATCTGCACAGTTCTGGTACTCTAAAATCATATTGGTGATGCCTTCTCATCTCATTGTGACAAGAAGAAGAGGGACATTAAACAAAGAGAGGTGTTGTCTTCCCTCTGCCTCCCTCCCCTCATGAGATATGGGAGCTGTAGGGTATCAGCCCAGCCATGCTCACACGCCAGGAACCTCCTGAAGATGCTGGAGGTCAGGTCTAGTTAAATTGAGCCAAAAAACCTTCCTTGGTCAGCAGGACAGCTCTAAAAAAAGTGGAAATGTGTCTTCAAGTTCTCACCTCTGAAAGGTGATGTATTTATCTCTGGGGCTGAAGCTTCATTTGTTCATTTGCTTTATTTTGTGCTGATCGCTGCCAGGAGGAGGAGGATGGTTTGGAGAGCAACCTGTCTCTTTAGCAGTGAAGAACAAGGTGTTCATCTGGTGAATCTTGTTGATTGCACTCTACTGGATGGCTTTGGCATTCTTCACTTCTAATTAACCAGCATACATTTGCTTGGTATTAGCGACTTGTCAGCATTTTGGAAGCTGGTGCTAGGAATTTAAAATAACAACAGCATTTATTTTCTGCTTGGACAAATTGCAGTTGGGCTGATGAAGAGTTGGGCTGATGGGAGTTACAGCAGGTCTTTCTGAGTTTGGGAGTGAAGGGTGAGAGAAGATTTTTTTTTTTTTTAATGTATGTAATTGCAAGAATAATTTCATCTAGTATTATTAGACAGAAGAGATCTAAGCAGCCTTCTCATAATTCAATATTATGAAATGAGTTTTCTATCCTGCTGACTTTGCAGGGTCAGTCTGTGGCCTCAGCTGTCGACCAAACTCCTCATGCCTTCACACATAGAGCTGTGACAGGGAGGGGAGGAATCTCAGCCCCCATCTGGGGCAGCACTTCAGTTGCTGCTGAAGTTCATTTCTATTCAAGGCCAAATTTACACTCATCTTCCCAGCAGGCAATAAAGGACTCTTAAATCTCACAGAGAGGGGCTTTAACCAGGAGGCAGATGAATTCAGATTAGAAACAAGGCACCCCTCATCCCCTGAAACATAAATAATAACAACGATGGGGAACAGCTGTCACTGCAAGGCAGGTGGAAGAAACAGGTTTTTCCCACGTGAATCTTCCAGCTCGTGATGGAGCACCTTCTGGAAGTTAACGTGCTGGGCTTGGAGCAAGGCACTGTGAATCTGAGGGAGTCAGGCTGGAAAATCTGGTACTGTGAGTCACCCAGCCTCAACACTTCCTATCCATAGCTGATCAACCTTTGAGACTCCCTGTCAGAATTAGAGAGAACCAGATCTGTGTAAATAGAGAGCTAGGGAGGGTGAAATAAGTAATTATACCTTCAAATCTAGGCTGCATGTTAAACTTCTTTCTTAGCTTTTATACAACTCTTAGAAAATATATCGACACTTCCACAGGACATGTATTTAAGTAGTTTCTCATTTTGGAATGGATGTCAACGTGACAGATAGTGATAGGTCAAAGGGAATAGTTTAAAACAGGGGAGATTTGGGGGAAATTTTTCACAGAGAGAGTGGTGAGGTGCTGGCACGGGCTGCCCGGAGAGACTGTGGGTGCCCCATCCCTGGAGATGTTCAAGGCCAAGCTGGATGGGGCACTGGGCAGCCTGATGTAGTGTTTGATCTAGAAATTGGCAACCTTGCCTGTAGCAGGGGGTTGGAACTAGATGATCCTTCAGGTCCCTTGCAACAGAAGCCATTCTATGATTCCATGATTCAATGGATGGAATTTCTTTTTTTTTTTTTTTTTAATTGACAAATAATCGCAATTAAACCATTGACCAAAGAAGTGCAAAGGAAAAATACGGCTGCTGAGTACTTGTTTAAAGCCCTGTTAAGACACCAGGTTACTTGAAAATAACGATTGCTGTCTCACCCAAACAATGAAATGAAAGCACCACTTGCTCTTGTTTATTTGTGCTGTGGCAGCACCTAGAGGCTCCTGGCAGAGATGTTGCAGTGTTATAGCACTGAGCATTGTCTGCAACACATGCACATAAATATAACTTAATGGCCACTGCCACCAGAAACTAAATTTTTAAACACATGCATGCCATGAGCTGGTCTTTCTTAGGACTCCCCTGAAGAGAAATTTTTCAGAAACTACTATGAATCTGTTTTGTTGGTAATAAAAAGTTATTAAATGGTTATTGTTATTTGAGATTAATGACTGGTAAGCGATAAGGAGCTGAAACAATTACAGAATTCAAATAATCAGCAGCCAGTCTGTGGCTTGGACTGGTGGATAATTAATAGTTTATAATGAAATCAACTGTGGACAGATATTTTCTGCCTGGCAGCAAGCACAGAAAGCTTACCGACTGCTTTGGATTTGACTTCTAAGGGAATTGAATATGATCAATTCGCTACCAGAGGCACCTCCATTCAATCGTGGCTCAAACATCCTGGTCAGTTCTTTCCTGAGTGAAGACAAAGCACTTTCAGTGCCTGGGTTTGGCTTAGCTTTGTCCATCTTCCTCCTGGTAATCAGCACAGGAAGGAACTCGCCGCATGTTGGCTATTAAGTGCAGCAGATTCGGAAGAGAAATCTCTGAGCAGCGTATGAGCAAGCTCCATTTTTCTAACTGTAAGTTCAGCACAGAAGGATATGGCTTTGTCAAGGTTAACTTAGCCTTGCTCGGTGATTTGGATGGATTGGGATGTAAATCTTCAGGAGTTCACACAGCACAGAGCACAAACACCACAGCAGTAGAACAGGCGATATGAGCAGCGCCGGTATTTGCAGCCCTGTCTCCTGCCCTCACATCTGCTGTGTGATCACTGATATGGGGAGGGCATCACACAGATCCCAGCTCTGTTAACTAACACTGAGGCCAATCTCTAATTTAAATTATGGCAGAGCTAGTGCTGCTCATGAGAAGTAGGCAGTATTCATGCAGTGCGTATGTGACAAAGGGATTTATAGCATTTTCCCTCCAGCTGCTATTAGTAAGAAAATAAAGGGAAGATTGCCTAAATACAAAAGAGAAATTTAATCTCCAGCTAACCATAGTGATATATGATGGGGAGAAATACAATCCATCTGTGCTTTCTCTGACAATGCTTTCCACCATTTGTTTTAGAGAAAGACATAAAGTTCTCATAATGCATCTGGATGGTTATGAAATACTCCAGCTACTGGGAGAGAGGAGGAAGGCATTTCTCGCTGACTTCTGTCAGCAGTGTTTCCTGAGACACGAAGATGATCTCCTGTGATCATTATCCTGCACAGGAGAGCTGCAGAGTCCCTGTTGAGTCAGAGACTTAAAAAGCTGCACTGGGTAATAGAAGGAGTGTCTCTGGATTTTCCTAAAATGGGGGAAAAAAACAACCCCATTTTTTGAGAACACAACGAGTTTTACTCAACATGCTGAAATTTTGGGTTTAACATAGGATAGACATAGGTGATTTCCCTTTGGGTCTCTCTGGATGGGCTGCCTCTTGATTTGAGGATAGATGTTTTCCCTCATTTGCTTTTTACACCAGAGGGTAAAATGCTGAGGCCCTTTCCTGTGCACCCACAGTGATACTCATCTTACATACCTCACGTATATGTAAAGACAAACCTGGGAGCAGCCTTTGTGTGGCTGTGACACCCTATCCACCTGACACAGGGCCATGCCACCCAGCTGCCCTGCCTGGCCTGGGTTCAAGCCCAAAGGGTTTGCAAAGGCAATTTCCCAAGGGAAATACCAGCGGGATCCATTGCAGTTTCTAACTGAAGGGTTGGACACATGTTGGGGCTGGGTTCCTGTCCATCAGGGCTCCTCACAGAGAGCGTCCTTTGGCCTGAGTTTGGCCTGCCCCATTACAAGTACTTCTAACACTGCAGTGGGAGGGAGGGGGCAGCTACACCTCCCCGAGCTTTGCTCCAGGAGAGGTTACTCTCACTGAGCACTCACAGCTTTCTCTGTACGTGTTCCCAGAGTGTGAGCAATTTCCCATCTTGTGACTCTTAAACACCCACAGGGCAGATGAACCCTCCCAAAGTGTTAAGAAGCTGTACCTCTGACAGGAGAACTCATAAGCAAGCTTAAGGATTCTCTTAGTAACCTTAAAAAGGAGAGTAACAACAAGAAGTAGATTTGGCTTAACACCGTCATGTTTAATTGGAATTTTTGCCTCCTGAAGAATTTCAGGGCTGCCCCTTTGCAGGTTTAACCTCAGTCAGTCCTGTAATATTTGCACATAATTACTGTTCTTTAGCTAAACAAGGTATATGAACAAAATAGATTGTTTTATTTATTATTCTAACAAAGACCTGTCACTTAGACTTGCTATTTCAAATTAGAAAAGGAAATTAGAGGTAAGCACAAAAATCTTCAAGAGATGATCAAAGAGAATCTTTTGTGTTTCTCTTCTGGTGTTAATTAACACTACTTAGTGAGGTCTGGTTTGCACTGACAGTTTCATTTCAGGGGACATCGGGACTTGCATAAGATTAAAGGCTAATTTTAGACATATTTGGATTAAGGCATATACAGCCATTGCATAATTCAGAGGATCAGATCTTCTAAGTACTAGGAACGTCCACCCCACTATATAACATGGGGAATGATGCTAGCTGTGTTGTGATGGGAACCTCCTTTCCCACTTGGGTGAGGGCAGGCAAGCAGGGCTGGAAAGGCAAGCCAGGGAAGGAGCAGTGCCACGCAGCCTGCAGAGCCCTGAGGATGGAACTTCGGCCTTTTTTCCACCTGTCAGCTCTCTTTCTGCATCTCATTTCTTAGGCAGCATAGGACTGACAGAGGTCCGGATCCAGACTCACAGAGTGAGATTTGCTAGATGCGGGTGAGAGTGGCAGAGTCGATCTTCAAAGGAGTGGCACAAAGGTCTTCAAAGTCCCTATGTAGATAAGAAATTAGCGAGGAGAAAAAAGCAAAATTAAAATCCCATACAAGTAACTGCCCTGGGGAGTCAAGGCCCTCTCCTAAATCCAGGCTGGCTTACAGGGAGGGGACCGAGGGATGGAGTGGTTCCAAGGAGCAGAGACCAGGTGGAAGATGCTGCTCCCTCTGCTTTGCTCACAGTGAGGCAGCCCTGCCAGAACAAATACCATGTATTTCATTTGTTGTCTTTGCTCCTTCTTTACTGTTTTCATCCAGTGAGCAGACAGCTGAAATACTGCCAATGAAGGAAAACAGATTTTATGATGAATAGTCCTACACCATGAAAAACCAGATTAGGGGAACGCCTAAACTAATTTCAGGTTATTGCATTACAATCTTCATCTCGGCCTAATTCTCAGTAGCTTTATTCCAGGTTTATGGACAGAAATTTAAAGCTGGTACATTTTATCATCTGTATCTTTCAGTCCCCATTTTTTTTTTTTTTTTTTTTTAACTGAAGCTTTGCAGTGTTCTCTTTAATTTCCAAGAGAATGAATTTCACCTTTTATAACATTCAAAGACAATTATGCTGTCTTCGTGATGAATGATGTCACCCTGATCCCAGCAATAAAAGAGAATGTACTAATGCCAATAAATATATTAACTGTATCAATCATTCTCCTGAGTGATTTTTTTTATTTTTTATTTTTTATTTTTTTGGTTGCTCAGAAGGAATAGCATGCAACCTTGAGCTTTTAATTGGTTAACACGTCCATAAACACCATAATGGCTCTTTAAATCTTTCTTTTGTCATGAGAGTGGGGAAAACATCATGAATAAATAATTGAATCCCACAGCAGCACTCAGCGCTGATCTATGGGTCATTCGGGAGGTGAACTTGATCTATAGATTTATTCAAACTTTACAAGACAGCTGGGCTGCTTGTGCTGGAAATAGCTGTACAGTACAATGTATTTTCTCATGCCCTTCCAATTGGAAAAGTATTCTTCACTGCAACGTGATGCTGCAGTTGGGCAGCAGTGTGAAAACACGGACCGAATTCCACCATGCTCTGTATGTGGCAATAAAACTGCGACTATTAACAAAGTGTAATTTAAATCAGAAGATGGAATTAGAGGCACTCCCTGCACACCGGAGGGTGTCACATTGGGAGCACATCCCTGGATTTCAGTCACATTTCCCTTGCCTATGGCACTTGTCAAACAGGGAGTCCCTGCAGTAGCTGCGTTTTGAAGCTGAGCAGCTTTGCTGAATGGAATGTTAATTTGATATTTAATAACATCACGTGTATGCAGCATCGCTGACTCGAGCAGAGCTCTGAGCTCTGGCACGGCTCCTCTGTCCCCAGACAACACAACAGTTCAATACAGACAGCCAGGAAAAATTAAAAAAAAAAAAAAAGAAAAAAGAAAGAAAGAAAGAAAGAAAGAAAGAAAAAAAGAAAAGAAAAGAAAAAAAGAAAAAAAAAAAAAAAAAGGAACTTTTTCTTCCCTCTTTATCCGAGCATTGATTTTTACAAAATGGCCGGAAAATGAGCGGAGAGCACCTCTCGAGCACGGCGGCACAGAGCCGCTGCTGCCATCCGCGGGGCGCTGCTGCCACCTCGCGTCGCGATGCGCCGGGACAGAGGGACGCGGGGACCTGCCAACGGGCTGCTGGCAAACCAGTAAGGAAATAAGGTAATATTCTGTGGGGTGTCTCTTCTGCGAATCCCTTTTTGTTCTCTGCTGGCTGCAGAAATGAGCGTGCAGAAAAGTGGCAGCCTATGCTCGCAAGTCCTGCGAGCAGGAGTTGGCTGCTGAGCAGCGGGGGGTGTGGATGCGTGACTCAGGACTGGCAGGAGGGAATGGGGTTTTCTTCAGCTGCATGCTGCCCCGATAGCCCTGCGAGGGCTGTTTTATTTCTCAGAGCGTTTTTATTAACCTGAGCTCAGGTGCCAAATCCCACCGAGCTAAGAATCTTATCATAGAATCTTATCATAGAATCATAGACCGGCAGGGCTGCCCTCACCAGCTCAGGCTGCCCAGGGCCCCATCCAACCTGGCCTCGAGCGCCTCCAGGGATGGGGCACCCACAGCTCCTCTGGGCAGCTTCACCACCCTCTGAGTAAAGAATGTCTTCATAATATCTAACAGAAATGCCCCCCCTTTTAGTTTAAAACCATTCTCCCTTGTCCTATCACTATCAGACTATGTAAAAGCTCAGTCCCCCCTACATGTAAACTGTAAAGTACTGCAAGGCTGCAATGACATCTCCTCAGATCCTTCTCTTCTCCCAGCTCCCTCAGCCTTTTTCCATAGGAGTGGTGCCCCAGCCCTGCAGACAACTTCATGTCCCTCCTGTGGACCCACTCCAACAGCTCCACATCATGCCTGTGCTGTGGGCCCCAGGCCTGGACTACAGATGGGGTCTTACAAGGGCAGAATAAAGGGGGACAATCACCTCCTTTGTCCTGCTGGCCAGATCTTCACCCCTCTGCTTACACTGTGGAGCTGTGCTTGAGAAGGGAGGCCCTGTGTTTTGCCTTCTGGCTGTGCTCCCAGGAGGTTGTGTGGTTTCTGGGTGCCACCCCATCCTGTGTCCTCCCTCACCAGGCCACTCAGTACAAGGAAGATACTGAAGCCCTGAAGAGTATCCAGAGAAGGGCATTGGAACTGTGTAGGGTCTGGAGCACAGGTCTTACGGGGAGCAGCTGATGGAATTGTGATTGTTCAGTCTGGAGAAGAAGAGGCTCATGTGACATCTTATCATTCTCTACAACTGCCTGAAGGAAGTTTGTGTCGAGCTGAGTGTTGGTCTTTTCTCTCAGGAAACAGCCTAGCACTTTTGAGGAAATGGCCTTAAGTTGTGTGCCAGGAAAGGTCCAGATTGGATATAAGGAAAAATTTCTTTGCAGAGAGTTGTGAGGTGTTGGAACAGACTTCCCCAGGGAGGTGGCAGAGTCACTGTCCCTGGAGATGTTCAAGAAATGTGTAGATGTGGCACTGAGGGATGTGGTTTAGTGGACATGGAGAGCATGGGTTGATGATCTTCGAGTTCTTTTCCAACCTTAATGGTTCTATGATTCTATGATCTCAAAGACGTCTGCAGAATAGGCAGAGGTCCTGAGCATTCCCTGCTTGGGGCATCAGTCAGCCTTCCACACACGTGTCTCTGTGTGCGTGAAGACTCCTCACCCCACAGTCTCACCATGCATCAGGAGGGTGATTGGGTATCTCTGCCCTATTCGCCAGCAGCGTGCTGCTTGGTTGCTACTGTTTAGCTTGTGGGCTGGAAGTTTCTTTGGAGCAGGGCTCTTGGTCTCCTGCAGGGCTGCCACATGAATGCTGACTGAAATTACAGAGGATAATTGGCATGTGCAATAGGGTTAACCAGCTTAAATATGGCTGAAAAAATACTGAATAATCTTTTAGCAGTAAGATAGTTCTCATTTGTCAAAAGCTATCTCATCTCCTTTAAGTATGGGAAAACAATGATAAATAACTGAAACCCATGCTGAGTTTTTAATGGCAATGAGTGTTTCTGTGGCAAGTGGCCCATACAGTCTCTCCTTAGACAAGATAAGAGTCCTATGCAGCAGCAGTTATCCACTGGCAAAACCTAGCAAATACACACAAAATAAACAGTCTGCTTGCCTAATCACCGGGCTCTGAAACAAGCTCACTATTGCTATAGATAACCACTTCATAACTGCCCTTTGCAAGTTCAGACTCAGCTCCTACAAGCTGTCTGCAAAGGAGTTTGTGGTAGTTTTTACGATAATGGTGATAAGGGAAGAAAAACATTTTTTTCCTTTCCTGGGGAGCAAAACAACACCCACAATATTGGAAAACAGTGGGAAATCGGAAAGCTGCAAACAGGGCACAGAGAGTTCTTGCCTCTGACTCTTGTGGAAAAATAAGCTGTAAGGGAACACAAAAAAGGATAGAAGCTTCTGCAAAGCACAGAAGAAGGGCTGAGGATATTGTTCATTATTCCCATATTTCCTAACAGAAATCTGCTTCTGCAAATATAGAAAGGAAATGGATAGAAAAGCACAAAAACAAAATATACACTGAGCCCAGATGCCTGTATGGTATTCAGGAATGTGTGAAAAGCTTTGGGGTTTGAGGTAAAACCTGATTTAAAAAATATATATACGGAGAAATGGGCTAACATTTATTTTCTGAAGAGAAATATGAGAAATATGGGTCTGGGTAGGCTTTGTGTGAAATCTCTCTCTTTTTTTTTTTCTTTTTTTTTTCTGTGAGCAGCTGAAGGTGAGTCACTTATATTGATATCAGACAACATGTACGTGGGAGGGAAGCTGGCTATCACCTCACACTCTCTGTTTAAATAAGAAATATTATTCACCTGCAGCAGATAGAGTTTTCCTAGTCAGAGTGTACAGGTGAATTAACTGAGTGTGGGCACCCTTTGTGCATAGCACTAACACAAATATATGTGAGAAAGGAGAGCTGACCACTGAAAACTTTCTGCTGATGGTGGTTTGCAAACACCATCACCCCTGTGGCACAGGGCACTGCCCTCCAACACACATTGCTGTCACTTTGGCACAAGCTCTGTGGACCTTCTGGAGCCAATGGCCATGGGAGCAGTGAGTTTGTGTCCATTCTGGGTATTAAGCCAAGTCAGTAATGAGTTGAGGGATGTGTGTGGGGCAGATTGGATCTCTCTTTGAAAACCTGTAAAGTAACACAGTTCCCTGTGGGTGTGGCGAGGGATTTGAGTGCTTATCTCAAAGGACTGGTCCATTAAGCATTAAGAACAACTTGCCTCTAGAAGTACAAGTTGGGGCCCACATCAGGGTGACTGCATCCTACCTGTGTCCTTTATTGCCATCCTGCTGTGTGAGCATCCGAAATCTCTGGTCCTGTGTTTTCTCAGTTTTTATTTCCTCCAGTTTCCGGAATCCAAAGCTATAGAACATAGCCCACATCATGATTCAGTCCAATTGCTTTCTCTGGCATTATTTCTGTGGCTGTTTTATGGCTGGAGTTTGACCTCCATTTAGAGACCTATTTTTCAGCATCAGTGTTGTAGGGGAAGGCTGCCTTCAGCCTCCTTCGCTTGTCTGTGTCAATTCCTGTTCATGTCCCTCTGTGGGGTCTCAGTGAAGATCCCCTCATCCCCTCAGTTTCTCATCCAGTTTATCCATGCAGACATCAAGTCTCCAGACTATTACAGACAAATCTGCTAATGTTCTGTGGACATTTCTGTGATGGTAACATCTGCACTGTGACTGAACTGGCTGGGAATATTAAATCAAATATAACATCCTGGATAATTTCTGCTTCCCAACACACTTTCTTCAGCCAGTGAGCTGGATCTGGTTCATTTTGCAGAAACTGCAGCAGTACTTGACTGAAAAAGACACCTGTAAGTAACACGCCCTGGATGAAAAGAAGGAAAAGATGGAAAAGAAGGCTACGAAGAGCCTGCAGCCACCCAGCTCATGCCTTTATTCTGGTCCTGGGCTCACCCCTGGGAGTACAACCTGAATTTTCTGAGGCACTGCAGAGGTCATACCAATGTGTCTTCAGGTTGCATACCAGTGTTCTTAATTCGGTGAGCGGTGGAAGTGCCACGCACCAGCCATATAGACATGACCCTTGGAAAGCAGCAGCACTATCTCTTCCACACCATTACCTTTTTATTGCATTCACTGTTATATCTCTGCAAAACAGGGAGACAAAATGCCTGCAGAGTTATTTCCATTTTTCGAAAGAACAAGTCTGCTGCACCTCATGTGTGTGACATGGAGAACATCAGTCATTTAGAGCCAAACTGCAGCTGAAAAGGTCACAGTCACAGTGTCAGGTAAATGAAATGTTTAATTCAAGTAGAACATCAGTTACATTTGCAGTGGTGCTCAAAGTCACTCATGTTTCCCTTTCTTTTCTCTTCCCTAAAGCCCAGCAGAGAGTGGTGCAGCATCAGCTGAATGCACTGTCACATTACACAGCCCCTCCAGAAGGTGCTTTGATTACTTTGGTTTTATTTTAAAGGCTGTTAAACCGAATGCAACTGACTGCAGCACGCTGTCTATGCTCTGGGAGAACGGAGTCTGCATTTGTGTTGCTTGTATGGAGAGTTAATGTTGGGTGGGGTTTTGTTTCATGTCTTTTTTTTCAGAGAATGTGAGTTTTCCAAGAAGACTTTTTAAACAGAACCATGCAAAATGAGTGGTAAAGACAATGGAAAGGATGTAAGAGACAGACACAGCCCAGTGGCTCCATGGGTTATTTATGGGGAATAAACCAGTCCACAGACATGGAGAATTCTTTGCTCTGTGCTGCTGGTTGAAACTCAGCACGGTGACCCATGGCCACAATCTGCATTCAACCTTTTAGTTTCCTTTCATTTTCTAAAGGGGAGCTGGAAGAAAGAAGGGAACAGACTCTGCAACAGGACCTGTTGTGGCAGGACAGGGGAAAGTGGTTTCACAATGAAAGAGGGAAGATCTAGACTGGATATAAGGAAAAAGTTAGTAAGGTAGTGAGGTGCAGGAACAGTGGATGCTCTGTCTCTGGAGTTATTCAAGGCCAGGCTGGATGTAGTTCTGAGCACCCAGATCGACATGTAGGTGCCCCTGTTCACTGCAGGTAGTAGGACTAGGTGGCTTTTAAAGATCCCTTCCAACTCAAAGGAAGCTTCTGTGATTCAGTTCTGTACTTAAAACTACCATGGGCACCAATCTTATGAGAACTGATCAAATGAAAATATCCCCAATACAGATCAGATGTGAATACGGTGGTGAGGAAGGGGTGCTGCTTGGGTGTGCAGGAGAGCAGCGACCTGCAAAGCACCCAGCATCTTCTGACTCACTCACAGCCCCCAACTTCTGCCCTGCTGGGTGACTGCAGAGGGAACAGCTCTGCTGCCTTCAGCTCCCTGATTTTCTCAGGTTGGCTTTGCAGCTCAACATAAACTTATGCCATCTTGTCACTGGCTGGTGAGCTGTGCTGCTTTCTTTGACACTCTGAGGCTGTGTGTTTCCTAGAAAAAAAAAAAGAAAAAGACTGAGGAAAGAAGAACTGTGGCAGGGATTTGAAGGTTTAGTGATCCGCACACAAAAGCGCTCTTCTCTCAGGCATGCTTGCCAAGTTCCCAGTTTCAGCCTCTGATGCCTTTTACTATTAAATTACAGCCACTGGAGCGGATCCTAAATTGGTGCCCCTAAAGACAACAGCAGTTGCTTCACTGAATGGCAGGAGTCCTAATAGCAGCCGCAGCAATCACGGGAACAGCAAGATCTCTCTGCTGTCTCTTTGTGGATGTCATCTTGATTTAGACTCCAAATGTCACTGCTGTGAAGGGTTCTTCCTTTGGTGTTTCTCCCTGCTAATGTACCCATAAAATCAACTCCTTTCCTTTCCCTTCATACTTCATCTATTTCACAACTCTAACCTCGTAGTTCCTCTTTGTGTGTGTGCAGTATTTATATGTAGCTGTTGCACAGAAAGTGTGTTGGCTCAGGTAGAAAAAGAGCTCTGCTGCAATTGTGAATGTTTAGTGTGTGTTTTGCATGGGGCCACTCAGAGCAGAATGTGCAGAAATTGAGGGCTTGGATGATGAAGGATGTAGGAGTGCTCAGGGAGCCAGAAAGATCATGCAATTAAAGAGCATGAGGAAATCATCAGAACAGAGGAGGGCAGATTTCAGCTGAGCACGTTTGGTGACCTGGAGGGCATTTCCATGTGAAATATGGCCGGTGGTCACAGACTCTTGTACTCCTGCGGGGCTGGTCAGCTGCATCATATCAATGAAAACACTTTTGAAAGTATTGCTGCTTGGATGCTGTTGATCCTTTTCCTGGGCACTGTAAGAATCACTGAATAACAGAATGGTTTTGGTTGGAAGGGACCTTAAAGCCCATCCAGTTCCTTGGGCAGGTTGCCACTCACCAGAGCAGGCTGCCCAGGGCCCCATCCAACCTGGCATTAAATGTCTCCATGGATGGGGCACCCACAGCTTCTCTGGGCTCTCTTTTAGTACATACTGATGGGACACAGTGCTCAGCATCCTTGCCCTGCAGTGGAACAGATGCTGCTCCAGCTCACCTTCAGAGAGTTAGGAAAGCATCACCTCCTCTACCAGCTTCCTGCATACACTTACTTGCAGCTGATCATCTCAAGGAATGGTCTCTAGGGCTTTTATCCATAAATACAAACCAAGATAAATATGATTGAGCATTTGTTTCTTTTGATGTGACACACTCGGAAATGTTCATCATCCTGCTGATCCTATACAACATAAAATGAAGTGGCTCCAAATTGCAGCTATAAATACAGCTGCAAGAAATGCCCTAGAGTGAAGGCCATGTTAAATGTTCATGTGGCACATGCATTTGTAAGAAGGTTTTCTGACTGCCATTCAGCCTCTCTGAGCTGTTGTCCCACAGAATTGGTGTAGGTCCCTCTTGTGCTGTAGAAAATCACTGGAAATCCTGACCGTACAAGCAACCTCACAGCCTTCAGTCCGGGCAAGTTGCATTATGAGTAACAGCAACAGACAAAGCAGGAAGAAGTCTCTATGTGGCGGCTATGTGCAAGCAGTCTGCCCCCATGTTTTCCATTAGGAAAGTCTCTGACTCAGTAGAAGGCTGGAGCTTTGCAATAGTGAAAAAGATACGAGTGCTGAACCTAGAGCTTGGGAATCAGGCTCTGGGGATCTAGTTTATAGACTTAGGGAAGCTGATGCTGAGTGCAGTAGAATTTTTTTCTTATTGGATTGTAAATCCATAGTCTTAAGGTAGTAGCCTGGAGGTAATGGCATTGTATTAACTATTGCATGACATTCCTGTATTTTGGGATTGTATACAATTTCCTTCCAGAGAGCAGGAACTTCAGTGTGTACTTAGATGAAACCTGTCTTCAGGGTGACAAGTGGTGACATTGCTGGGGAGCCTTCAGCAAAATGTCATCCTGAAAAGAGTTTTGACTTCATTTAAAACTGAAAAGCTTCTCTGAAAGTAATGCCTCCTATTTTATTTTGTTGACCCATGACATCAGAGATGGATGTTGGTGATATAGAAATAGAGGTTGAATCTTTCTGCCAGTATTCCACTACATTTTGTTGCCATGTGACAGATGGCAGCAGAGCAGCAGTCTGACTGTATGGGGACAGACATGGAAATGCAGATGAAGCAAAAGCGTGTCACTGAATTCGTAATTGAATACTTAATTTCCTTAGTAAATTATTTACTTACATTCCTGGTTTCACCAAGAAATAAAATAAAATTGAATTTGACCATCTTCTTGCTGCAGCTTGGATCCATAGCAGATGGTGGCTATGGGGCACCAGCACATTCTTGCTGTTAGGACAAGGAGCTGACATTAAGCTAACAGGTTGCATTTGTCCTGGCATTATCACTGCAGGGCTCCAAGGCAGGTTACTCACCCCCACTAGTCTGGACCCTGGCCCATCCATTAATGACTCTACAAAAACTTAAGCCAGAAAAGAAGTTTGACCAAAACTGCAACTCTAACCAAGTTAGGTCGCTATCAATTGTTACTACTCCTATTGGCAGGGTCAGGCTTTGTAAGTAAGAACCAGCTGATGGATCACTTCTTCAATTGGAAAATGCAGTTGTGTTAAATTTGGGGAGTACAGTTTGATTGCATTTTTCAAAAGGGAAAAAGTCCATCTGGCCTGTTCTGACAGTGTCAAAATGCTCATTATTTTCCAATTTTATTCAATAAATGAAAGATTGTGCACAGTAGGCAACATTTTTTTTTCTTATGCATGACATTATCATAGTGAAAAGATTTTGTTATTTTGAATCAGTCTGTCTATCTGGACTTTCACTGACTGGCAAATTTCACCATGTTTGCTCTAATATTTTGTTTAGAATTGAGGATAGTGATTGGAAAGTTGCCGTTTCCCAGAGAACAACAACACACATACTTTTTTTTAGTCTAGTTTTACTACTGACAAGGATTGGAGAAAAAAAAAATTGAGAGAAAATGGAAAAGATATGGAAAAACTAAGTAATATTCTCTGATGAACAATATTTATGACATATTTCTATTATTATGAAGGCCCATCCTGCTCCGTTAGAGATTAGGCTGATAATTTACTGAAAAGTTGCTTCCTAGTAATGAATAAATTTGTTTATCTCGTATATACAGATGTTTTCATCCTCATTTCCTATTTTAAGGTTTATATAAAATTTCAGAGCAATCTACATGCCTGAACTTACCCTCATATCTGAGCAATAACTACACAAATCAAACCTAAAGGTGAATTCCCTTCTGGAATTCCATACTGGGATTCAGATTTGGTACTCTGCCCATCAGGATTTCTGTGTGAAGTGTTTGGTATTATTCCACATTGGCTTTGGCATCCAAAAGTTAAGCAACCAAGACTAACCTATTTATTGTCAGTGGAGGTAAACAGGTTCAAAGGGTCTACAAATATAGACATGTAGTGCTGTCTTCTATCAGGAAGATTAAGTAAATGCCAATCTATAGTAAAAAACATCATCTGAAATGTTCTGTTTGCTTGAGGAAAAGACATGATGCTTCAATGCCTCAAAATGGCAACAAAATGTAATGGTATAGTGTTGGGAAGGTTCAGCCTTACTGCCATACCAGCAACAGCCTCTGACATCGTGGACCAACATAATGAAATAGGAGGCCTTAGATATGAGGATATGAGGACTATTGGAGCAGTCCTCATATCTCCTTTCCTGGAGAGCTCTTGGAGTGATCTTTGCTTTCTTCAAATCTGATACAATTTACATCCAGTGCTTGTTTGATTTTGATGCCTTTTCTGCCTAACGTTTTTGACAAATGAAAGAAAATCTTTGGAAAATGATGTTTTACCCATAAAATGGTATAAGCCATTTTTTACACCTAGAACCAAACCTAACGTAGAGCTAACATAGCAGCACCCTTTCCCTCACCTCCCAAAAAAGACCCACCCAAATTTACAGTGAATTCCCCCACACTCAGTGCTCTTTTCCTTGCTTCTCTGAAGGAAGACTGATCCTCTCATGCCCGGAATGCATAAAGAACTCATTGCTCCTGCATCTCCACTCAGCAAGCTGCTCCTGCAAAGACATGACAGGTCGATGTCCTTGTGCTGTTAATCCACTGAACTAACAACTGAAACCTGGGAGGCTTTTTATCTAATTATAAATAAGCAAGTTATTAATGATTACAGTTACTCAGGCATGACTTTGCATTCCTCCCTTCTGCCCTAGCCCTCTTTGGATAATGTCATCATCAAAAAGAAAAATCCTGATCTTGAAATGTTCTTGTACTCACAGACTTCAGCAGAAAGCTAACAGAAATTCTAATGCATGGTGACTCTCTCTTGAAAGAAGTTCAATTGTTTTTAGAGCAACTTGGTGCCTGATAAACAAACCTCACCTGAAATAAGAGCAGCGCCTTGCCTTATTATTCTCAAACATGCTGTCACAGACAAAGGGAAAATGAAATTCGAATCCTCAAAGGCGAATAAGCACACCAAGGTCAAGGGGTTTTACTTGAATTTCTCATCTGAAGAAATGTTACTGCTGTTCCCTGCATTGCTCGAGACACCTTCGTACAGTGACCAGATAACCCTAAGTGCTGGCTCATACACAGTGTGATGTGACCTGAGTGATGCTTTCCTAACCTCTAAGCATGGTACACTGACCAGAAGGATGCACCATCAAGGGCCTGGTGTTCTGCTCATCTCTTCAGGCATTTCATGCTTTTTCAAAGGTCAAAAAGTCTGAACAGCTTTACGGTCATTTTACCAGTCATTTAAGCACATGGTCTTATTTCATGGTGAATTAAGTTTTAGCTTTTTCTAGCAAAAGGGAGGCAGCAATCATATGTGATCTTCCAGCAGCTATTCCAGCATGTAATAGCTGAAATGTGCTAGAAAGAAGAGGTCTCAGTCAATGCAAGGAGTTTTCAGAGACCTTACCTAAGTTACAAGGTTAGTCTGTGGGCTACTCAAGTGATCAAGTGAAAGAGCATCCTGAGAGCAATTCAGAGCAGGAACCTAAATTGGACCAAATTTAAGGTATCCGTTCCTCTTACACTCCCACTGGCAGCCTAGTTCCTGAGTTGAAATCGCTTAAAATTGATAGCCTAGCTCTAACATGAATATCTCCCCATCAACACTTACTTCTTGAGGCAGTCCCTGCAGTTTTTTCTCACCATTGGACAGATGAGAGGATTTGTGCTGCAAGTAATTCCTGATATTTTTGAGATAGTATGAAGATGCTATTAAAGCAACCCACGGACACAGAAATTGCTACCAACCAGCTCCCAGGCACTGATACCTTCTCCTCATTGTTCAAGACAGAGGGTGGAATCGAGCAGTGCAGTTTCTCATTGCTTACTTCTTGTTGGTTCTGCAAAAATTTCACAAAATCTACCTTCATCATGGAGGAAATGGTGGTCCTGGTGTTTCGTTTGTATGACAGAAGTCAAAATCAACAGCAAGTTCAAAGCTTTTATGTTGGATTTTATCAGTGGCAGAACCAAACCAAACAGAACTGTGGGGAAGCACCTGCCTTTTGGGCTGTACATGTACTGATGTGACACATAAGAAAATCTGCTAAGTAGCTTCTGCAAAAGGTTGTTTCAAATAAGATATTTTAATGAAATGCCATAGAAAGTGGTAGAAGTAATTCTTAATGCATGGATCTCTTTTGTTCTATTATGCATTGATGAGGGAATTTGCATGATCATTAGGGGATGACTGAAGTTTGGAATCTTTTTAATGAATATTACATTCACATCTATTAATGGGAGGAATGACAGTAAATTTTTCTTGTAGCAAATTTCTGCCATCTGTGTAACTTTTCCCTAGAGTATTACTAGGAACTTAGTCAAAGAAGGCACCTAAATAGTGCAAGGGATGAAATTTTAGCAGAGTACAAAATGAAATCTAACCAGATTTCCATGCATTTGACGTAATTGATATTGTCTCTCTTTTCCACTTTCCTTTTTCCTATCTTTATTCTTTTCCTTTCTCTCTCTCTCTCTCTTTCTTTTTCTTTTTCTTTTTGAAAATTTCCCTGCACTCCGTAAAGTTCAACAGTTCAACTGACCTATGCTAGATGAGGAGCTACGAGATATGGTTTATTAGCTTGTGGTAGCAGTGGTAATGGATGGACGGTTGTTCTAGATGATCTTGTAGGTCCTTTCCAACCTTATGATTCTATGATTCTATGATTCCATGATTCTTGTTCCTGCCTGTGTGAAATGTCATCAAACATATAATCTTCTTCAGTTATATTCACTGAAGTACACTTGACAGAAAAGTTAGCATGGATAAGTATATAATCTAAACTCAGTCAATTCTGCAATAGTTTTCTACTTCTTAGGCTCTACAACTTTCCAGTCTTTTTTACAGTTTAATTAAGGGAAGGCCAGATGGAGCATTCACCTCATTTTCAAGAGCGTGATTATATTTCCACAAGAATTTCACATATATGAGAGAAATACCAGTCTGTTTCTTAATTGAAATCCATATTTTAAAAAGATAACTGGTCTTGATTGAGAAAGGACTGAGCACCAAGTACTTAATCAAAGCAAGTACCAAATAGAACTGTTTAAAAAATGTTTCCCTCCCCTTTAATTACTTGAATTCTGAAATCAGTATAATCTCTTCTCAGAATGCTTCTGAAAGTGACTCCCAACACAGGAGTTGTGATTTGCTTGAATTCACCGTAATTAAATCTCCTTAATTTAAGTCTCTCTTGTTATACTTCTCTCTCTCTTACTGAAAATCTGTACGCATTATGAGACCTTCTGTAAAAAGAAGCATAATGAAAGAAGTAATCTTCAGGGTAACAGGGCAACACAGTGGTAAGCAGAATCATAAAGGCATTGGACAGTATATTTGAGCTGAAAATTATTAGTCTTCAGCTGAAAACTGAAGAACTTTTGTCTTACCAGTATTAGATGATTTTTGTTAGAAAACATTACAGTTTCCACAGAGAAAACCCTTTTTCCCCTAAATTGATTATTCAGAGAACAAATGGAATTACTATATTTTCAATTATTTTAACTGTCAGATTCATTAATTCTCCAATTTATTTTCAAACTTCACTCTCCAGCCATTTAGTATTACAGAGCTGCCTGCAATTTCTTTAGAAAGTTTATTATCTGGTATATTTCTTTTGTAGACGTTTTCAACCATTCTGCAATATTCTTTGGCTTTCAAACATTAAATAGAATCATATCATTTGGTTTTCTTTCTTTAGGTCACAAACCCTTCCTACAATTTCCTTCTGAAATCTTTTTAACTTCTGAATTTCTTTATGGACTGTTTTCTGTGAGGATTTTTTCAGACTTACTGTCCCTGTCAAGCACACTTCAACTCCACTCTTTCTTCGAGTGCAGGAATACTTCTGACTACTTGCCTACAGTGGCTTACTACTCCCTTATACACTGGAAGCAACTCTCCTCCTCAGGTCTGTTGACAAAACTTTGTCAGCCCTGTCTGCCTATTAAAATGGCTGAAATTCCAAATTCTCAAAGGATTGGAGCTAAGCAGGTGTATGGTGCCTCAACTACCCATGCCAATGGAGAGCTTGGTTGACTGCACGTCTTTAGCTCTGCTGGAGAAAAGAGTGACCTGAATGACCTCTACAACCACAGCCAGGCTAAGATTGGGAGCTTCACTGTTTTCAGATATTTACCAAGGTTTACAATAGAGCTAAAAAACATAAATTGATCTAAAGATGAGAATCAGATAGTGTTAATAATGGTATAACAATTCAATAAATCCATTGTACTTCTTTGTCAGTCTGAGCCATGACCCAGCAGAGGTTAAGTACTGAGTTTGTAGCCAGAATGTTTGCTAATCAGAGGAATTATCTATCTTGCCACTTCCAGGAACCCCAGACATGGCTGCTTCTTGTTTCCATAGTAGCACATTTAATGGAAACGACTGAAGATAACAAAATATTTGATCTATGCTGAAGTGAAGTACCTGAATCCATATGTAGCCCATCAAAATCATGAATTAATTTTCAGACACACTAATCATCTCCCAGTTCCTATGGGAAATGGGAGACTGTGGTTTGGAATGCGAATAGAATTTTCCAATTTTACTTGTCTTGCTCCAATAAGCCTTTATTTATTAAGAATACTTGTTATCTGTTAATTATTTTGCTAGTGCTAGTTCGGTAAAGGTGGTCTGGAAAACTGTATTCCTATTTATTGTCTCATGCATTTCATTTTTTCCCCACTTTTTAAAGACTATTTAATATGACTATGGCACTGATATTTTGTCTCATCTTAAGTTGAACAGAAATGGTCAATATGCTCTCTTTGCATGAGCAGATGATAGTGTATATTGTCATTCTCGTTTCCTAGTTCTGTAACTGGTTTTCTTTCAGCACTTAAGCTTAACAGCAGTGCTTTCTGTGTAGAAAGATTAACTATCCATGAAGATTATCCCCATAATCTGGTGCTGCAGAGGGAGTCCCTGCCTCCCTCTGAGGAGAGTATGATGCTTGCAGGCTTTAATCAGTGATTAAAGCCAATGCAAAAAAAAAAGGATTCAAAAATCCTTTGTATTCAGTACAGCCATTCAGATCAAGATTGACACACCTGAATTAAGGTGTCATATAAGAACTCGACCCGGGTGCCTAAACATGGGTGCCTAGTGCTTTCTGAGATGCTGTGTGATCCTGTGGAAATGTTCATTTGGCCTTCAGCTGCAAATCCAAAAAAGAATGGTTCTGTTGCAGGTCCTGTACTGTATCTTCCACACATGTACTGTATTTGCCAGATATCAAAGGTCATTTTAAATGACACTGGACATCGGTGTTTGTGAATTGAATGGAATCTTAATTGTTATTAGGGAGAGGAAAATCTAGTTCTTGCAGTCAGTTGAGAGATTCAGCCCTCACCATGTTGTTAGCTGGATCACCCTAAGTTCCACTGAGAATACTGTAACTGCACTCTAGGCACCAACTTTACTAATGGAAGTTTACTTGCAGATACCTAATTTTAGGCAGCTTTTTCTTGAAATGAGACTGACACATGAAGTCTTTGCTGTAATAAAGGATGAATTCAGAAATGGAAGGCATTACATGTGAAAACAGGAAGAAACCTCTTTAAGTCTTTGTCAGGAACTCAACAAATGATGCAAATACTTGATCCTCCCCAGATATTTAAATGGTTGCCATGTCTACAGTACAGGTGATCATGAAAGGGCAATTTTCTCTTTTTAGCTTTGTGCCTCTGCTTTGGAAGTTCCCACACTTGTATTAGTGAACAGCTGTAGTACAGAAATGATCACATTTTTTCCAGAGCTATCCTGTTCTTTTATTAACACAATTGGCTTAAGCACTCATCACTGTATTAAAAATAATATGAACTTGATTGCGTCCTTCAGCTTCAGTCAGGAATATCTTCCATATGCTTGACAGAAAAGGACAATATTTAGTGGTAGAATATTTGATATGTTTCCAAAATTCACCTTCGAGCTTCTTACACTATTAAAAACAACTCTCTCCTGCTGCTCAATACAATTTGCATGAGGTGCTTAGAAGAAAATAACCTTGAATTGTCTTATGACACTGACTTCCATCCTGATATATCTCAGGGTGAGAGCAAATAGGGATATAAGCCTCTCTTATAGCCGTGTTACTGAATGGCATTTCACTCAAAGATGTTCTTTATATTCTCTACTGTACAAAATACACAGAATTTTATTGGCAGCATCTCTTTGACAGATGTCACAACTGTCCTTGTTTAAACCAGCATTAAGACCTTAAACACGAGAAAAAGCAGCTGTTACCTCATTTTGTATTTAATGAAATACTAAAGTGAAGAAAATATCACCCAGAAACTAAAAATGAAGCCTGAATTGACTAAAATACAAATTCTGCATTACAGATGTGTAGTGTGGGATAGTGAATTCCTGAGAGTAATCCAAATAGGTATAAAACTGAATAGTTTACAAAATCAGCTAAGGATCTTCTAACCGTTTGGGCCAAGACCCTACCTTTTTTTCTACTAACAACTCGTTGAGTTTAACTTGTTTAATGACTGCTTTTTACACTGCTGCTTAGAAGAACAGATGACTGTTTAGAAGCAGCTTTCCAAGGCAGTGCCATACTGATAACATGAAATGTCACTAAATAACTCCTTCCTAAGAATGATAGTCCCTGAAATTGAAGAGACTCTTACTTCTAAGAGCAGAAAATGCTGCCCTCTCTGACCTGCTGTCTTTATGTTCATTAAGATAATTACCTTAAATTGTTCTGCAGTCTAGAACAGGAATCCCAAATGTTCACAGGTACATGTGGCCATCCAAGCATTATTCTTTGCCCCTCAGATTTTTCCTTTCTGCATTAATTCCTCCCATGACATCCTAAATGAGAATTTCTATAGCAGAACTATGTTGGGTCCTTCAGAAGACTGATCATAGCTTTCTGAGACATCATCCTGCAATCAAGACCTCCCACACAGCTAATTGCACCAGCAGCAAGACTGTGAGCAAGTAGAGAGAAGTTTTCAACATTTCTTTAGAACTGATGCTGTGAAACTTGCTTCTAAGAAAGATAACAGCCTTCTACAAATCAGCAGGTCCGTGACCTGAATGGAAATGTCTTCAGAGATAACAGACCCAGATCTTGCCTTATCTGATCTGATGGAGAATATTCTAAAGGCAGTGGAGTTGTGCAGTCTGACTGGAGCCATGTGTGGTCATGAAGCTGGGTCCCATTATTCATTTGTTTCATTTATAATGCTGTTAACATTGAATTCCAACAGTGAACATCATAAGCATAGACATATGCTTATGTAGCATACATTATAAGCTTATAGCACATTCAGTATTGACATGCTTAGTTGTTATTAACGTGAACACATCAAGTGAATGGGCCTGTCTAGTCATTCAAGAAAAATGCTTCAGAGAATTTCTATTGTTGCTTCACAGAATGTGAAAAATGTCTGAAGTCAGCTTTGCAGGATGGGGAAAATGTTGCATGCACAAATCCAATTACTATCACTAAAAAATCTCCTGTTTTAAAATTGTCCTTTTTTATTTTTAGCTCCTGGGATAGTAATACCTATTTTTTTTTTTTTCCTGCATGTTATCTGTACATGTAACATTAGAACTAAAAGCCTACGGTCTTGCCTGCGGTTTGCCACTTTCTATTTTCATTTGTTATTTATTTCACAGGGCGTTCTCACTGATTTCTGCTGAGCTTAGATGACTGTGAATTTTTTTACTATCTTTGGTAAGCTATACACATTTTCAGATTCTTCTGTACTTTTACAAGCTTACCTTAGTGACTCTAAGCATTCTGGCCTCTGCCATCCCAGCAGGATGAAAGGGAGCGGCCTCAAGTTGCAGAAAGGGAGGTTCAGGTTTGATATTAGGAAAAGATTCCTCTCCAAAAAGGTGGTCGGGCACTGGAATGGACTGCCCAGGGAGGTGGTGCAGTCACTGTCCCTGGAGGTGTCCAAGAGACATGGAGATGTTGTACTAAGGGACATGGTTTAATGGGCAGTGTGAGTGGTATGTTGGACCTAATGATCTTAGAGATCTTTTCCAACCTTAATGATTGTGTTATTCTATGATTCTGTGAGGTATTCCCTAGGTCTGTACTAACAAATAATTGAGAAAACAAAATTAGTCTAGCTCTCTTACCAAGAAATATGTCTTCTCATACTGCATTAAGCACTCATATATAAACAACTTCCAAGACAATAAGAGTCAGAGGGCCACTGCTTCCATCAGTAAGCAGTTAGCAGCAATTAGAACAAAATAAAAAGGGACATCTTGCCGTTTAGGATTGTGATAGCCAACAAGAATAAGTGTAAAAATTGGAGGAATGTGAAAGGTATTGAAAATCCATATTCAGTGAACTAATGCAAACAGTGTGAGCACAAGTTCTAAAAGTCACTAAACTTTGACAAGCTTTGTGGAGCAACACAGTTCTGAAAATAGAAAAATGTGTATGAAGTGTGAAATAGCCCATAAGTTAATAGCTGATATACTGCCTAATCTTTTCCAAGTTCCTTTACTAGGTCTAAACAGTCAGCAGCAGTGAGTGTAAATACAGCAGTTTCCTACTGCACCTGTGTTACTACCCTGATGTCAAGCGAGTGGAATTTTAGTAGGAATAGTAAAATGTGGTCTATAATGAGAAAGCGAGGCACAGAGGAAATGACATTTAACAAAATATGGCAGAGAAATAACACAGAGTGATTTTACTACAGCTCACAAATTCAGGCAGGAGGGAATTGCAAGGGAGTGGGGCAGGCTCTTCTCTAGCATAACATAATTCAGATGATCTCTACACTGAATTTGGGTGCCTTCTTACTTGAAATCATTTGCAATGATTCAGGCTAAATTAGACACTCCACCGTAAGTACATGGATCCCCTTGTATGTAACTTCCATTCATGAAGTGGCCAAAATCCTCTTTTGGAAATGTAATTGCTGTCCATTGGAGGAGTTAACTCCCCTCTGAAAATCTGATAGCTGGGGAAAACAGTTAAACATTTTCTGCTATGGAGATATCAACACTGGTATTTTGCACGTCTTCTTAAACAATCTAGCAGTTTGTGCAGAAAAACTGGACTTCTAAACATGGAGTCCATAATACTCTGAAAGTCATCAAAAGCAACAGCTGATGAATATAGTTCAGAAAGTCTGACACTGCAGATTCTCTGTTCCTCTGCTGAGACCACCCATCGTGTGCTGAAAGGCAGATGCCTGTCTGGCTGGAGAAACATGATTACCTTCGAGCACTTTGACGCGGCTTAGCGCGTTATCCTGCCCACCCTCATTGGAATCATAATCATGTATCAGTCGTGCACTGTGGCTATAGCATCAGACAAGTCCTATATACAGATTTTTTTATTCATAGTGCTATGTAAAGCAGTGTAGATTCACTGCTTGCCAAAATAGCAGTACAGCAAAAGAGAGATCTGCTTCAGTTCAGTCTTTGTCCTTCTGGTCTGATTGAGAGGCCACAGAAGTAGCTGGAGTGGGTACAGTCATTTCCAGAGGGCCCTGGAGCTCTCTTCTGGCTGTGTCTGTGAAGCCCTGAGTGGGCAGCAAGTAGTGCTTGTGGGGCTCTTTGTGTTTATGGTTATAAACATAATCCTTCTTTCAGATGCTGTGATGCTGAAAGCAGTATGAATCCCCTCGGCTCCTATAAAGAGTGAGGCTGTTCTGTAAAAAGGGTTTGTGGTTTTTTTCCTTCCTGAAATACTGCAAAAAATGCTTTGTTTTAAAGCAGTTTTTCAGCAGTTAATGGATATTTATATTGACAGATTATCTGTTGAGTATTGCAACTTCATGATTCCCATTTGTTTTTTCTCTTACGACTATATTGAGTTCCTTTTATTTCAAAATGCTTTCCAGAGAAGGCCAGTGTCATTATTCTGCTTTAACAGCTAGAGAACCTGAAATCCTTAGAACTTCGTCTCCATGGGCTATCCGTGGCTTGTCTGTATTTCAGTTTGAATAGATCTTAGCTTACAGACTTGTCTCACGGCACTTCCCAGTGGATGTATATTAAATAAATTCCTTTAGGTGCTTTATCTCTTCAGACAAGCTGCATCAGATGTCTTAGGTGATGTGATATTCCACCTCAAACTCTTAATCTGTTCACTGCATAGTAGAGAGGAGTAATATCTTTGTTGGTAAGTGGAAAATGAATTCCAGGAAAGTCATAGTTACTATTCAGCTTACTGCCTAAATAGGAGAAAATATTGCACAAGTTAGTTAGAAGCTTAGTTATTTCGTGTCCAAAGAGCTTTATTAGATCAAAGATCAATATCCTCAATGTGAATTTTCCTCAGTGTGAATCTCTTTCATCTCTTCAGAGCTTCCACTCTGTGTCTAGTGAAGAACTGGAAGACAAGGTGATCACAGACCCAAAGATCTATCAGTTCCTCCAGAGTGAGAGTCCTTGGAATAGACATTTTTATATTTGCTCATACAGTGGGTACATTTCTTCTCTCCTCCACCTGGAATATCTGCCATCTTATTTTTTCCCCCATCAAAACCTTCAAAACAGCTTGGGACCATTTATTCCAAAACTCCCAGTCACAAGATGCAACCATTTCATGCATATGTGAATAAATGCATTTCACTTAATGCTGAGAAAAGTATCAAAGTCTTGTGAGGGCTGCTGAAGTTCCAAAGCAGGAGCTTCAATGTTTGAACCGAATTTTGTACTATACTGTGTTCTATACACTAAATATGTAGGAAAATTCATGAGGAAAAAGCCTTCAGGAATGCAGAAAAATGTACAGTTCCCCATTCAGGGAAATGCATGTGAGGTTTAAATATGTTCAGTTCTGTGTATGTATTGGAGACAGCCATTACTGATGGGTCAGGAATTTTAGTTTACATTTCAGAGATGAAGAGTCTTATCTACCAACCCTGAAACAATCATTTAAACTACATCTCTATTAGTGCCTGATGCAGTCAGACCATAATTAATTTGCTACCTCAACAGGTTTATGTGCTTCTAAATTAGTCCAGCAAGTGAAGCTTTCAAAAGAGAGCTTCAGTTCTACAACGAAAAGCAGTGAATGTCTAGAGGATGGAATCTTTTGAGAAGGAGTAAAATTACTACCATGGAAACTAATAGGGCAATAACTAGTACAGAGACTGTTCAGCTAATGGGGACTCCACTCTGGAGCATAGCAAAAACTGTATATTTTCAATTGTGAGATCAGTGGTTGAAGCTCAAGTAGTTCTCCAGCTGTAGCAGTGGTGTAGCTGGCAATGGGGGCTGTGCCTGGATGCACACCCACCACACTTAGCCCTAAATTCCCAAGAGTGCCAGAGCAGTGGTTGGAGATTCTCATCAGGTCCAAATGGAAATGCTGCAAAAACCCTCATAATAGAGACACCCACCACCATGTGGGCAGTAACCAAGCCTGTAGTTTGAAGGATTTGAGCACTACCTGATGCAAATACTCTCAATTTTGTTTTTATTAAATGCTCTGTCTGAGAGTGTCTGCTATTGGAGCAATGCTCCTGGGGCACTGACAGTAGGTGTGCAGCAGCCACCAAAGAAACAACTTCACCTCCACTGGAGCAGCCCTCCTTCACTTAGAAAGAAAATAGATCCTCTCACTTTTGAAACTCCTAAAATGGACTTCAGCTCTTATGCTAATGCACTTTTTATTATATTACTGAAAGTTAGGTGTCTTTAATAGAGATCTTCTGCCACCTTCTAGATATAATCTGGTGATTGACAGTGTCCTGACAGGAAGAATTGAATAAATTCTCCTTATGAATAGTTAAAATTGGATCCTTTACATCCTGGATGCCTATTGTAAGTACTCTACTTTGAGCAAGACCTCCCACAATCTCCTCTGCCATCTTGCTTCAGACTCAACTCTCCTACTTCTAGAGGTCTACCTAAGAGTCAGTAACTCAAGGCTCCCTCTTCAGAGAGCATTTTGAAGGACAAAAACATACCTATTTTAAACAGCTTCAAAGACCATTGGTGACTGAGGTTACATGTTCCTAACAAATTGATTAACTGTTCTTCAAACTAGACAGTTTTCTTTCGCAGCTTTCTCCTCTTTCACACATTGCCCTTATTCAATTCTTGTCCTTGTCTTCAATCCCTATACAATCTCTGTGATATCACCTTCCTTTTGCCTTCCTGTCAGTTTGCTTAGCTGAATCAAACCCACTTGATTTTGTCATCCCCTACAGAAAATGTCACTTTTCTAATACCAAGGAAAGCATCTTCTTCTCTATGAATATGAAACAACAAAATGAGGTCTCTGTCAAACTTCAGAAGTATTGATGAGAGGAGAACTACTGAGCATTTTCCAAAATAAAAGCCACCTTTCTGGCAACACTATGACATCAGTTACATCATATTTAGATTATGATTCCCTATAATATTCCCTTACCCTTCTGTACAGCTCTTTGTCATTTTTTAAATATATTCCTCTTTTCAAGGGTAGCACTTTTTCTGCTCACCTGTGATGTGTTTCATCTTCTTGATTTCAAGTATTTTTTCCAATTTATTATTTTAAATTCTAATACTCCCCGATGCTTTCAGTCCCCCTTTGCTCATTATTTTCACATTTGAGGATCTCCATCCCATTTCATTATTCAGGTAATTAACAGGGATCTTACAGCACATGTAATTCTGTATCAATTCTGTATTGATAACAGAGTGCAATCTGAAAACAATTTGTACATTCATATTTTAATCCATTCACTTAATGCTTATTTCATAAACTTCATTAAAACACAGTGGCCAGGCGGTTAAAATCAAGATGTGGTTGTGAGGATCTGGGCTGCCAAAGTACCCATTTAGGCAAATTTTCAGCAGTAAAACTCCAGGCTGTGTAAGTAATCAAGCTTTTTCTAGAAATGTCCTAAAATCTTTGGCAGAACCTCAAGTTGCAGTGATGGAAAATATATGGCAAAATAGGACTGACCTCCTCAGACTTTACTTACTGGTCTTTGTGCCCAAACATCCATTACTCAGAATCATTGCTAAGGTTTTAGTTTGAGCTTTCCAGAATGTCTTTTACTCTTTGTTTATTTTCCTAAGATCTACTGCAGATGAGCATCTCTCTGGACACCAGTGTAATAGAATAGGATGTTAGACACGTACTTGTGGAAATAATTCAGAAAAGTTGGGCTCAGTGAAATCTGGGGCTCTGGCTACTGTTAAAGCTACTGCTGGCTCAAGTTGCTAAATTTTTTAACTCCTTGATAAGTCATTTCAAACACAAGCTTCTCAGAATGTTTCAGTTTATTACTCTTTTTAAGTGAACTGATCTAAATTAGAATCTCCTGAGATCAATAGCTCATTTTTATCACAGAACATTTGAACTCTATCATACAGACCAGATAGATCATCTTTCAGTGCACTAGAAAGTTATAAAACTGCAAATCTGCAATATAAAACTACTGTAGATTTGGTGCTAGGAAAATGGTAAGTTATGACTATTTCTATCAATTTACAGAGATATTTCTGATAAGTGTCATGTTCAAGCACAGCAATTATTTTAATTGTAGATGTTTCCTCATACTGCATTATGAATTTCTCTCTCTTAAAGCAGACAGTTTACTGCTATCTTACAACCAACATCTCCTCATTGGGTAACATAGGTGCTGCTCAGATTATTTACAGTGTTTGAAACAGTTAATAATGTATGTGAATCATAGAATCATAGATTGTCTTGGATTGGAAGGAACCCCAAGAATAATCAAATTCCAACCCCCCTGTCACAGGCAGGGGCATCAACCTCCAGACGTGGTACAAAACCAAGCTTCCCAGGGCCTCAACCAGCCTGATCTTAAACATCTCCAGGGACGGGGCATCCACAGCCTCTCTGGGCAGCCTATTCTCTCTGTAAAGAATTTCCCCCTAACATCCAATCTAAACCTTCCCTCCTTGAGCTTAAAACCATCCCCCCTCGTCCTATTACTGTCTACCCTTGTAAAAAGCTGATTCCTCTCCTTCTTATAATCCCCTTTTAAATACTGGAAAGCTTCAATGAGGTCTCCTCACAGCCTTCTTTCCTCCAGACTGAACAAGCCCACCTCGCCTGTCTTTGTAGGGGAGGTGCTCCATCTTTGTGGTCCTCCTCTGGACCCTCTCCAACAGCTCCACATTTTTCCTGTACCGGGGGCCCCAGACCTGAATTCAGTACTCCAGATGGGGCCTCACAAGGGCAGAGTAGAGAGGGACCTCTGTGTTCCTGCTGGCCACCCGCTTTCTGATGGAGCCCAGGATACCATTAGCCTTCTGAGCTGCAAGAGCACAGTGCTGGCTCATGTTTAGTTTTTCATCCAACAGGACCCCCAGGTCCTTCTCTGCAGGGCTACTCTCAAGGAGTTCTTCTTGCAGAACACATGAGATCCAGAGCTAAAGGATTGAGTACCTCCAAAATGGAAGTTGACATAATTGTCATGGACTGATCCCAGGATCACTGGAAAATTCATGGTGGTCAGAATCTGTAGGGGTCTCTATTCCACCCTTCTACTCAAAGTGGGATCTGCACTGAGATCAGACCAGATTGCTCAGGGTTGTGTCTAAATGGGGCTTTAAACCCTTCCAGGATGGAGATGGTACAACCCTGGCAACCAATGTCTGACTGTCTTCATGGGGGAAAAATCTTCTTATACAGAGCCTCAGTTTCTCCTTTTTCTTGTTAAGCCCCAGGAACAGCTGTGAAGATCCTGGCTCCATCTGCATGACAATCTCCCCCTGGCTATGGGGCTGCTGTCAGGTCCCCTAAAGCAGTCCGTTCTCCAGTTGAACCAGCCCAGCTCCCCCAGCCTCTCCTCACAAGGCTGGCCTGAGCATCTCCGTGGCCCTCAGCTGAACTCACTCCAGATAACTGATGTTTTTCCGGTGACATTTTGCCTCCCAAAGATGATTGCTCTTTGATTTTCATCCTGCTTTAGTTCATGTATTAAGCCATTATATCCTGTCGGCTGATCAAGAACTGCCACAGTTAAGGTCATTACAGGAATTTCAGAAGCAGATGACATTGAATTAAACCACTCCAATTTTTTTTCTGAAACATCTTTTTTTTTTTTTTCCCTTAAGAAAAATAACCTTGCAAACAAGGTTTTTTTGGAGCAATGTTTCTTTTTCTTTTTCTTTTTTTTTTCTTTTACTTTTTTTCAACAAAGACTATTCTTAAGCATTTAGGGGAGATTTTTCCCCCTCATCTTGCCTAATTCACAATAAGTAAAAATAAACAATGGATTTTTAACGTCTGTTTAAGGTATATTCCTTTTATAACAAGTAAGCCTTACTGCAAGCCTTGCAGAAGGGGTGAAGTATGCTGTGTTTCAGTGCAGAACACCTGATGTAGTGGGACATCTGCAGAGCCACACGAGCAGGAACACATGTAGGGTACTGGTGGGGAACTGTAGCCACCAAAACCCACAGTAAACCCTCTCCATAAGTCTTTTTCACATGGTGAATGTGGAGGGCAAGCTTTCAGAAAGTCATCAGATTCAGATTAGAAATTTCCCTATGTTCTTGGGTACAGAAGTTAAAGAATACACTGAGCACGATTTCCAGGATATTATCTATCATTCCTAGTCAAAGTGTGGTCCAAGAAAGCAGTTACACTCCTGATGGAAAATAAGGACTAATCTGTCATGACAACTTCCAAAGATTTTCACTGTGTTAGCATTGTTTCTGCCAGACTTGCAGCACCTCAGTGTTTTAGATGCTATCTTACAAGGCTACATATTATCATTTCACTGCGCTGCCATAGCTGTAGGTGGGTAACCACGTCTGTGAGTTCAATGTTAATTGTTTAATATCCATTGCAACTTGTATACTTTAAATCACCTTAATTCATTGGGTCAGTGTTCCACTGTGGTCTGTTCTGCACCAGTATTATTCAGTATTTGCATTGTCACTATACACTGTGGTGTACAGAATATGTTTATTAACTTTTTAGATGACCTCCATCTGGAAAATGTTACCTGGATGACTGCAAAATGAGATTGGAATTCAGAATGCTTTTGACAAATTGGATAAAATATTTAAACAGAAAAAGAATATGCAATTCAATCAAGCCAACTGAAAGGTTTTTATACACAGGCAGAGATAGTAATCTACTCAAATATGTGACCACCAACATCAGTTAAGCACCAGTCTAATAGGAGAAGATTTGACTTGGAAAGGGAACACTTAGTAAATTACAAGGTGAACCAAAGTCAATAAGATTGTACTGTTTCCAGACAGGTATCTACTGCCGTGAGTTGTATGAGCAGCATTTTGTCTGTGATACACATGGTGGGAGCCTTTCTCCTTTCAGTGCTGGCATGGTCTCAGCTGGAGCATGCACCCAGCCTGGCATGGTGCAGCTACTGGTGTGTGTCCAGGGGACACAAAGGGCCAAAGCCACAGCTTAGAGGAACCCGAGCTGCCTGCTGAAAGGGAAAGAACACAGAGACATAATCAGTGCCTCCAGCACATAGAAAGTAGCTGTAGAGGGTGAAAGAATTAATTCTCCGCTATAAAATCATGGCTTAAATTACAGTGAGCTTTAAGTTAGTCACTAGGAAAAGTTTTATAATAGCAGAGTAATTAAGCATGGAAATAGATTGCATAAGGAATATCCAGCATTTGAGTCTTTTAAGAAGAGGCTAGAAAACTATGTGTGAGCTATATAGGAATGGACAACCCAGCCATAGGATTGAGCAGCTCTGGTTTCAGTGCTAGTGAACAGAGAGGACTGTGTTTTTCTATGTGTAAACACCATGGCTGTGATAAACTGTGATCTGTATAGCACTAGCACAGATGGCCTGGAGCAAGCACTCCATTTATTGATGTTTGTAACCCCAATAAGAAGGCATGTTTTGACAGATAACACATAAAAATGCTAGGAACACAGAGGACAGGGCATTACAACAAACCTGATTCTCCCCTTGGTATGAGTTTAGCCCAGAGGCAATGCAGGATTCTCTGCCCAGCTGAAGCCTCAGTGTGCTGGTTTGAACATATAGGAGAAAGCTCAGACCTAGTGAGCAAATGCAACCAAACTTTGTAATAGCCAGCATACTCAGGTGCTTTCCTGCTAGGTTGTGCTTAGACAAAAATTCTCATTCATATTTGAAAACTCTGGGCAATGAAGAAGGGAGGAGGGAGTTAAAGAAGGAATATTTTTATAGTAGGAACACTCTGGGCAGTGGGAAAAGGAGGAGGGAGGCTGGAGAAGGAATATCTTTATAGTAGGAACATCGATATATATTTTAACCAAATCAGCTCACACGTCATTATCCTAAAGATATCTGCAGAACTCAGATCCTTTGAAAAAAGGAAAGTAGGTCCTAATTTATCAACCGATTTTAGTATTAGAAAAAGCAAGCACCAGACTATTTACATGTCATATTAAATGCAAACTTATCAGTATTTACCATCCCTGGTAACATCAGGAAGCTCAGGGACTTGATTACAGTCATCATGACAATGCTATAATAAAAGATTATGAATAGTTTCTTGCTGACTTGGGAGCAATCTGGAAATCTTGTGTCATAAAATTAGCATTCAGTCTCTTTAACTTTATTATACTAAAAAAGTTATAAAAACTCTCTTTGTAATTTTTACTGTGCTCCATGCGCAAGAGAGCCATTATTTAACTCTTCATTTAATTTCCAGATGCTGTATATGCACCATATAAAACGTATCCAGAGAACCTTAGCAGGAAACAGGCTTATGGTAGGCAGCTCAGAGGTAAGTGTGTGTGGAAAATACCATTAAAATTATAGCTTATCTAGTGGGTTTTGCTTCCCTAAACTAGGACTATTTCGACAATTTCCATGGGTTGAGGGCTTTAGGCTCTAGGGCTGACATCCCTGCATCCTGCCAAGTTGGCTGGGAGTCCAGGAGGACACTGCCCTTGGGGATCACGTATGTGCTGCAATGTGAGGTGCTGAATCCAGGACCCCATGGTGTTGCCTGCCATGAAAGTCAGCTGGTGCAGCCCACTGGGAGCCCCTGCAAGGGTGCATTACTGCATGCCAGATTATGAAGCAAGAGTGGCAGTCTTTGGTGTCACACTGGACTCGTGCTGCTCTTGGCCTTTCATCCTCCACCAGAGTCAAATGGAGCACCACATTTAGATCCTCCATTTGCTCTCCAAACTGTCAGAATCAAGTTCAAAGCTTGCGTGACTGCTTTGGACACTGTCCTTTTGTCTGTGGACACAGCTGCCTGATGCTCCTTGAGGCAAGCGTGGCAACCTCTGGAGTACTGCCAGCCTGGCTGTCACCTCATGCCAGACTGCATGCCAGCTCTGTAGCTAAATCCCTGTAAAACCCATTGGTTGCAGTGGTAATAGCCTTCAATTCATACTGGGTGTGGACAAGAGCAGCCTCTGGATCTCATGTTACATATTTTTTGCAAAGAAAAGTTTAGAAGTTTTCCAGGAAAGAAAAGTGCTGGAGCGATGGCCTGCATGGCACAGAAAGGCAGGATGTGGGCAGCGTTTGAACAGTGGCACACTCAAGAATTTCTGGTTGCTTGGTAAGCCTTTATGTAAGATGTCCCTACAAATGCTTTTACCAGGTTGCTCTGTACTTTCCCTAATTCAAACTGCAATTATAGGGATGGTAAAATGGAAAATAAAAATGTGCAGACAATAGATGAGAAAAAAAAAAAAAAATTAGTTTTGCACTGGTGAGAAATAATACAGACCTCATTGTGTCTTTAACAAACTGGTTTTCAATATATATTGTAATGTACACTCATGACCCAAATATACTTAGAAAGAGTATGGCAACAAAATCTATGTTTGCAAGTGTAATAAGGGAACTAGCACAGTAAAGTTCCTATATTTTATTAGCAGGAGAAAACAATTAAAATGATATCCAGGTAGTAACTTAGGAGCCAAATGTCATAGCTCTCTCTTTTGCTGCCAGAATATGTGTACTCTCTTCCTAACAGTCTCTTTCCCCAAGGAAAAATAAATGTATCTAAGAAATACTTGTTAGCAATGCAATTACAGGCTTAATTCCCCAACCAACTTAAGGCATCATAAAAACAAAAACAAGCAGAAGCCCTTTGCAGTAGCAATGGAAAAGAGAGAGGAAAAAACACTTAGTGTTCAGAGAAAGATAATAATATATTCTTATAACAAAAGCTGACACACACTTTGACAATAACATTTGAGGAGTTATTAGCATTTGCTTTTCCACTGTACTGTCCTTTTCTTTTAAGCTACAGCCTAGAATGAAAATCCTTTTCTAAGGGCAGATTATTTGCTACTGCAAAACAGGAGTTTTGGGACGCTCCAGCACCGAAGTAGCTTGTCAGAGTCTCAGGAAAGCAAAGCAGTTGTAACAAAATAACTTTTCTTGGCATTGCTTATTTCTCAAGGTCTGGTCTACCTGAGGAACTTAAGCAGAGCTGGGTTATTTGGGCAATGTGGATTCAATATGATAAAATGGGAAGATTATCCAGAGCATTTTTGAAATGCTGGTCATAGGAGGATATGATAAAATAAATAGCTTAAATAATTAAAATAAAAAGAGACAGAAAGAGATAAACCTGATATTTATTTATTTATTTATTTGTAACTGTATGGATTAAACATGTATTCATATCATACCTGGGAGAAAAAATGTCTGACACTGACTGTAGGACATTTGCAAGGTTTGTATGTGTGGTATCCTTCGAGACACCCACACTGAGGTCTAGACTCATCCCGTATCTCCTCATACATTTATTACGTGCTCCCTGCCGAGTCTGGGTACACCCAGTCTCTCACTATCCATAGAAGGTCTTGAGCTTCTTCAGAGATGCCTGCTTGATTCTGGAATGGATGCCTCATACCATTTGCTTCACAAGGAGCCTAAGAGAATCTCAGTTGAGATACTTCCCAGCATGGAAGGTAGGTTTCTGATACTCTTCACCCTCTGTCAAAGAATTCATATTTGGTTTGATAGCAGCATAGACTTCTACTGTTGGAGGTAATGGTGTATGCCACAAAATGGTACCATGCTATGCTCTTCCAGAGGTTCATCCCCAATGCAAAGTCTCTCTTTGACAGGGACTTGAAAAGTAAGAAGTCTTTTTTTCCTCCAAAAGATGTTTAATTGGAAATAACCTATGACATTGTAGAGGACATCTCCCCTCAGTAGTGACATAGTCAGTGCCTATCATAAGTTTCCATTCTTTTGAAATATTGCAATCAAACCCAAGATAAAAACACTGATGTTTAAAAATTCAGTATTTTAAAATATTGAACGTTAACATCCTTCTAATGATTTTTAAATTGGCTCTAAATCAGGAAAGATTTTTTCCTTCTGACAGTCATTTATAAAAGGTTACTGCATTCCTACTTTCACAAGAAGAGAAGTGCTTTTTCTCACAATTTGTCATAAGAGGAGGCCTTCAGCCTTCGATCCCAAAATGACTTATCATAGAGTCCTTAGAGTTGGAAGGGACCTCTGAGAGCCATCTAGTCCAGCTCCCCTGCAATGTACAGGGACATCCACAGCTAGATCAGGTTGACCAGGGCCAAGTCCAGCCTTGCCTTAAAAGTCTCCAGGGACGGAGCATCAACCACACCACTAAGCAACCTGTTCCAGTGCATCACCACCCTCACTGTAAAATATTTTTTCCTTATATTTAACCTAAATCTACCTTTCCTGAGCTTGAATCCATTTCCCCTTCTTTTGTCACCACTGACACTGCTTAAGAGTCTGTCGCCTTCTTTCCTGTAGCTCCTATTTAGATACTGAAAGGCTCTCTCAGGTCACCTTGCAGCCTTCTCTTCTCCAGGCTGAACAGACCCAGCTCTCTCAGCCTGTCCTCATAGGAGAGGTGTTCCATCTCTTGGATCCTTTTTGTGGCCCTCCTCTGGATGCACTCCAAGAGGTCTGTTCTCTCCTGTACTGAGGACTCCACATCTGGATGCAGTAACTCCAGGTGAGGCCTCACCAGCGCAGAGCAGAGCGGTAGGATCACCCCCCTCACCCTGCTGGCCATGCTTCTTTTGATGCAGCCCAGGATATGGTTCACTTTCTGGGCTGTGAGGGCACATTGCTGGCTCATGTCCAGCTTCCCATCCACCAGTACCCCAGGTGCTTTTCAGCCGGACTGCTCTCAATCCTTTCATCCCTCAGTTTGTATTGATAATGTGGGTTGCCTCGACCCAGGTGCAAGACCTTGCATTCAGATTTGTTGAATCTCATGAGGTTTGCCTGGGCCCACTGCTCAAACCTATCTAGGTCCCTATAGATGTTCAGAATTTCCCTCTGTACATTTAAGCTTTCAGTATTTACTGTCATAATGACAGGATGAGAGCTTTTATTTTTCCATTTTTAAAGTGTGGCTGATTAGAGTTGAAATGGGAGCAAGGATACTCTTTTTTTCACAGATGGAGATTTTGGATAATAATGGTAAGAGACTTTCATTTGCAAAAGTCAGTGTGATGTCTCACATGTCTGTATTGGATGCAAATTTGGAGAAATGTCCTTGACTGCTGTTGTTAGAATTGGCATGATTGGATATGTGACATTTTAATGTAGATTCAGAAGCAAACTGTATTATTACTGAAAGCAGAAGATGAATTTATTGAGATGGTCTGAATAATTCTACAGATAGCTGCTGTCTCTCTCTTAATGAGTTTTAGTGTCTGCAAAAGGAGGAAACCCATGGCTTTGTGGAAAGCTCTGAAGAGATTTCTTTTTATCCTGTCTCACAGCCTTTCTCCTGAAAAATACAACCTTCAGCACTGACAACAATAAACACAAAACAAAGGTTTTGGGATTGATCTATGGCTTTGTTTCACTGTTATGCAAAGCCTCAGGACCCCTTTGCAAAATGATGGAAACTCATCTATCTTACTAACAAAAGTTATGTGCTTCCAATGTTCGAAACAGAAATAGTCTTTATCTACAGTCTTCTAAGATGAATTATAAGTTTTCCTTAAACTGAGGCTGTTTAGGTTTGATACTTTGGCGTAGTGTATTAGAAAGACTGGGATTTGGTGTAAATAAAGTCCCAGTCCAGGTTTATTTTTCAGAAGTTTCTAAGCAGTGACAGAATGTTGGTATTTGATAATTTCTAAAGAAAAGATGAGTTGGGAAGCAGAGAAGGAAACTGCTGTAATGGTGGCGTTTATGGAATGGGGTGCCAGCAGAAGCCCTTATTGGCTATGAATTATGAGCCTGTCTCATGTTCCAGGATGCACAGCTGGAGAAGCTGCATTCCTTGTCCTTCCTTCTCTGTTAGCTATTGAATGAAAATCGCTATTTAATGGCATTTTTGTAGTGGAATGTAAATTGGTACTTCTGTTTTGAAACATTTTTGTAGATGCCATGGGTCCATAGTTTGGTTATTGGGAAAAAATTCTTCTCAGAAGGAGTGATGAGGTATTGGAACAGGCTGCCCAAGGAGGTAGCGGAGTCACCATTTCTGGAAGTTTTGTAAGAAGAGGGTGGATGTGGAACTGATGGATATGATCTGGAGTGGTCACAGGCATAAGTTGATGGTTGGACGAGTTGATCTTATTGATCTTTCCAACTTTAATGATTCAGTGATTCTATGATAGCATTCATCCTGAGAGCTGAGGCTCTTCTCAAAGCTAGTTTTGCCAGCCATCTACTTTGTCAGGCCCCAGTAAGTGGCTGCAACTTTAAGAAAACATTAAAGAACAACTTTGCAATGTCCAGAAGAAGCTATGAAGTCACAAAAATGAGCTAGAAAATAAACCTCTTCCACCAAATTGGCTTTAAAGGTGTGTAGGTGTGTATAAGAATCTGGGAAAATGCTCTTGAGCGAAGGACAGTAGAGCGGCAGTGATGATAGACACTGTGAAAAAAAAAATAATTGCGTATTTCTACCATTTTCTGGTGGCTATTGAAAAACACATTTGAGATACTTGAGCTTACAGGCTCAGGAGAAGTGTTGGCACATGGAAGGCAACATGTGGATGCCATAAAAATAAGATTTTCATGGATGTGATGAACAAAGCCTTCTCCACAAATGAACCTCAGGCAGGGTATGTGTCCACATGCCCTGAAAGCTGGACAAAAGGAGGGGAGATCCCAGCTTTTATTCCCCTTCTCTCTCCCTTTCAGTGTGTGTAAGTCAGTGTGCACAGAGCTGACCCTGAGTCAGCAGTGCGAGAGCACTCATTCACCACGTGACAGAAATCATGTCACAGCATCATCCCATGGAAGAGAAAAAAATAAAAAAATAATTAAAAAAAAAAAAAAAGGAAAGAGGCTCAAACCCTCCAACCTTTCATCCTCAGCGAATTACTGTTCAGCATGTTAGTGACGCCACTAGCAATAGGAAAGCTGCTTTCTCTTGCTGTGGGTTTATTGAGAAGATTATTAAAACTTTTTCACTGAAAAACACTTGGCAGAGACTTCTGAATGAGTTCCAAGGACGTTTTTGCCTGCATCCACCTCCAACGGAACAAGTAGCACTTGGGGGAGAAACAAAGCAAGCAAAACCCCACCGACAGTCCTCATGGCTGGCAGAAAGGGTCCTGAGCGAGCATGCCTTGTGGGTGAGAGGGACACCAAGAAGTACTCCTTAGCCCTAGACAGGTAACGCAGCTCTGTGCTTCCTTCTCTGCCATTGCTTTGTCTTCATCAGAAACATGAGGTCACTCGTGTGCAGATGGGCTGCCAAAGATGAAGTATGGGGAGTTTCACTGCATGTACAGGGAACAACTTTTACTATTTTCCAAATGTTTTGTTCGATATTTTTTCACTTCCAAACTTTCTTAGTAAATGTTTGATGTATTTACCATACAGCAGCCTGGTATATCTGTGTCTGTGATGGACTGAACCAATCTGCTGCTGAAGCAAGTGTCTCCTGCTATGTATTTTATAAGCTGAGTAGATTTATTGAAAGATGCAAAACCTCGTGGCTTATGGTACAGTTTTAGGCTGAATTATTATAGTGCTGTTGACATCATGTTTGATTCAAAGCTTCTTCATGCTTGAATGTCTAAATACTCTATTTGCTGTGAAAGAAATGTGATGCTACTAGGGACTTGATCCTGCAAAACCTTGTTCATGTGGATACTCTATTAGGCTTGAAGCTGATGTGTCTCTCATGTGCCAGAGGTCCTATGAGTAAATGCTTGCCTGAGTGAAGAAAGACCCTCTGAAAACATAAAATGTGTTATAACTTGGGTTCAAAATGAGTATAAATGTCAGTCACAAGATAGCTTTACAGTTAAACTTATTTTCATTCTTCTTCTTGACTCAGAGCAGCAAGTTGGTTTTTTTTAAATATCTGTTCAGTTACAGCTTAGCACCTCTTGACATTTCCATTATCTCATTGGTTTTCAGGTTATTTGTTGCTTGGCTCTCTTAAAATGCGTGGGACAGAAAGGCATAAATGCTGCTGGTTCCAATGGAAATCCATCTCTCCATGTTCTTATACTGGAGTCACTTCCATCATGTTTTGGTCATTTGAATGTCTGTGTTATTATTGAAATATTATTACACAGCTCCATAAATATAAATGGCACTGTCCAAAATGATTTTTATGGTAATGTTTCTGTTTTGAGAAAATCCCACATGATTCTACAATTCATTTTTGTTACTGAAATGTCTCAGAGCCTTTTCAATAGCTTGCAATTGTGTGGGCACAGCTTCAGTGCTGGAAGTCCTTTGGCCCCTCTGGACACAGGGGGCATCTTTGGACAAAACTTTTACAAGGTACAAGGAAGAGTGCCCTGAGGGAGAGATGATTGTTAGGAAAGGAAGGTCACCAAGTGACGTTTTTTTCTTGTATCTCTCATGGCGTTTTTTACCAGGTGAAGTTTTATTAACTGCAAGAGCTGATTACTCATCCGCATAGATGATCATCAATACATTTCAAGAACCACTAGGATTTGTTATGTCCTGCTGTGTTGTCCCTCCAACAGATTGCAGGATGATTGAAGTCCTCCATGAGAACCAGGGCTTGTGAACCTAAGGCTGTACCTATCTTTCTATAGAGGCCCTATCTGCTTGATCTTCCTGGTAAGGTAGCCTATAGCAGATTGTCACTATTAAGTCAACTAGCCCTATCTTCCCTTTAATCCAAACTCAGAAGCTCTCAGCTGCCTCATCCATCAACAGGGATGCAGCCTGCTGGGCTCAAGCTTGCACAGACCAGCAGTGGGCACAGCCTCAGGTTTCTTAAGCCGATCAGTAGCAATAAGCTCATTTTAGCCATTGGTATAAATTACCATATTTTTCCATTCCCTGTGTGTAGGCTTAATGAACAGCTCCAGTGCTTTCAACAGAATCTATTTTGCACACAGATTGCCTCTTTCTTTGCCAGCCCCCAGTCTCTTTCTTTTTAATAAATGCTATTATTACAATACACAGGGAACAAAACTGTTTTTATCTCAATCAAGTGAGTAGAAAATCTGAATACAGGCCCCGTTCCCTGTGCACAGCCTGTGAGGGAGAGTGTTTTAGACATGCCAAGACTGTCAGTAGTCACTAGCGGGTTTGGATGCATTGAGGTTTCCCCTGCCAAACTTTAAATGCTTAAAAGGGGCCTGTCTTTAACTGAGCTCTCTGAAAATCAGGTCAGCTGTAGGCTCACAGGATAATTCAGGCTGGAAGAGACCTCAGGAGGTCTCTGCTCTGACCTCATGCTTGAAATAGGGTCAGCTCATATATCAAACAGGGTTGCTCGGAGCTTTATCTGCTCTAGTCTCGAAAATATCTCACAGGTTATATAGACTGCACAACCTGTCTGGACAATCTGCTCCAATGCTGAATTATTGTCACAGTCATTTTTTTCCCTTATATTCAGTCTCCATCTCTTTTGTTTCAATTTATGACCGTTTCCTCATCCTTCCTTCACACAAATTAATTAAGCACCATCTTCTCACTTACCTCTTAATAAACATTAGCAGGCTGCTACTAGGTTCCCTTGAAGCCACCTCTTCTCAAGGCTGGAACTTTAGTTCCTGTAGGACAAGTGCTCCAGCCCCCAAGCATCCTGGTGGCCATCAATTGATCCCTTATCATTTTATTGTTTTTCTTATACTGGTGGCTTTAAAACTGTACAGTATTCTAGATGTAGTCTCAAAAGTCTGTTCCAAATGCAGGATTTTGCACTGATCCTTGCTGAATTTCATAGGTTATCTGTCAGCTCAGTTATACCTCTGGGTTGGAATCATCTGTCAGTTTGATCAAGGTGTACTCTATGTTTTTCTCCAGGTGATGGATAAAGATATTAAACAGAACTTGTCCCAGAATAGATGACACAATCCACTTAGAATCATAGAATCATTAAGGTTGGAAAGACCAATAAGATCATCTCGTCCAATCATCAACCTAAGTCTGTGATCATTCTAGACCATGTGCAGCATCCACTCTTCTCTTCAAAGCCTCCAGGTTGGTGACTCTGCCACCTCCCCGGGCAGCCTGTCCCAATACCTCACCACTCTTTCTGAGAAGAAATTTTTCCTAACATCGAACTCAGTATCCAACTTCTCATTATTCTCCAAGAAGAATATTAACCACAGTTGTAACAGAATCTGAAGCTGAGCACTGAGAACTTCCTGCCTTGTGCAAAAGATGTCTGTAAAGCAAATCAGAGGAGATTCACTTATCTTTAGATTAGGCCTAGGATAGTTTTCTACTTTCTTTTAGCAGTTGAGACAATGTTGTGGGAAGATAAATTCTTCAGATAGTTAATTATTTGATATGTTGGTTACCTATCAAGTGATTTGGATAATAACTCTTAAAAGCCTAAGAAATATCTTGAATAAATTCCTGAAATTTCTAGACTGTTTTATTTCTTGCTGGCAATAGATCAGTGTAATTTTGATCAGAAATATTCAATATCACACTTCATTAACCAATGCATTTGTATCAGATTGTACCAACTACACTGTGATTTAGATTTTGGCTTGATGTGCATTTCTGATTATGTTATTTATGTGTCATTACAGTAGGATTTGATTACCATCAAACGAGTGAAACTCAAAGCTTTTTGTCTCAAGTTTTTTGTTTTTATTTTACTGTAACTGAAATGCAAAAACCAGCATATACAGAGCTAGAAAGACTCAAAGCTTTAATTAGTCTTGGTCTAAATGTGTAGAGTTACAGTGACATACCTACCCCTACATTTAGTTCTGCTGTTGAACCTACATGATGGAAATAAAGTTTTACTGCTCTCTGCTAAATCACCCTGACGCCTATGCCACATAACTGCTGAGAGTCTATGATGTACAGAAGATATGAGTCTTATCATGTTCAACTCGGATGCATAATGGTAGCGCTCTGAGAAAAGGGGCACAAAAAGGGTGATGCTGGAAGCACGAAAGATGTATAAAAACTTTAGAACTTGTCTTCATGTGGAAGCTTTTAACAGGATTTAAACTTGACCAGCACTTATCTATCAGTGAAGGCTTAGGCTTGCGCTTGATTTCTGTCATCCAGGCTCATACCACTAGATGAAAAGTTTGAAGAGAACTTGTAAGAGAGTGTAATCAAGTGGAGATATATGATTTTCTATGATGTTTGTATGGGGAATATTTTCTTCTTTTTCTGCTTTCCTGCAAGTGATATGAAAACTCTTATTGGGTCGAATAAAAGCTTTCCACCACTCTTAGTGCCTTGTGAAAGTCAGTGATTAAGAAAACTTTAGATGTTTCTTGTAACTTCTGAAAGAGGTTGTGAGCCCTGTGGTTATCTCCTTCATACTGGCTTGTCATCTGGACAAAGCAATGTCGTGGCGATCTCAGCAAAACCCATGCAATTGCTTTTTGCCTCATGTAAGCTGATATGAGGACATTGTAGGAAGAACTGTGTCTGCCATACACCATCTCCATAGTACAGTTACTGCCATTTCATCTCGGGAAAAAAAATAATTAGAACCAAGATGATAAGTGCAATGAAACAAATTAAATAACTCAGTCTCAGGAAATTGATGGTGAAGGCTTTATACCAATGATACATAAAAGCATGATTGATGTGATAAAGGTATAAGGAATAATCATTCAAAATTTATAACAGTTGAACTAATTAAAACATCAGGCAAACAGCTTAAGACTAGCAAAGATTGCATTATTTTTATATAAATCATAATTAAACTGTGGAACTAACCACTTTTAAATCAGCCAGATTCATAGAACTGTAGAGTTAAAGAATGGCTGAGGTTGACAGGGACCTCTGGGTCCATCTGGCCAACCTCTGCTCAAGCAGGGACACACAGAGCAGGGGACCCAGGGCCATGTTGAGGTGACATTTGAAGATCTCCAAGGTGGAGACCCCACAGCCTCTGGGCAACCTGTGCCAGTGCTCTGTCACCTACACAGCACAGAAGTGCTTCCTGATGTTCAGGAGGAACCTTCTGTGTTCCATTTGGTGTCCATTGCCTCTTGTCCTGGCACTGGGCACCACTGAAAAGAGCCTGGCTCCATCCTCTGCACCTTCCTTTCAGGTACTGATAGACATTGATAGATTTCCCTGAGCCTCCTCTTCTCCAGGCTGAGCACTCCTAGCTCTCTCAGCCTCTCCTCACAGGAGAGGTGCTCCAGTCTCTTCATCATTTGGTGGCCCTCTGATGGACTCTCCAATGTATTCATTTCTCTCTTGCTTATTGGGGGCCCCAGAAAACAGAACACACCCCAGGTGCGGCCTTACCAAAGCTAAGTAGAGGGGACAGGTCATCTCTTTTGACCTGCTAGCCACATTTTGCGAAGACTACCATTAGCCTTCATAGCAGCAAGGTCACATTACTGGCTCATGTTCAATTTGTTGTCCACCAGGATTTCCAGGTCCTTCTCTGTACAGCTGCTTTCCAGCTGAGTGACCCCCGGCGTGTATCAGTGCCTTGAGTTGTTGTGGTTCCTGGAGGAAAGGTCTGTGAAGGGCTGTTAGGAACAAGCTGTGGTTCAGCTAGCTCCCAGCCTCCAGATTTGTGCAGTCTGGGAGAAACATCAGGGAAGCACCACTCTGGACATCTTCTTTCCTTTTTTTTTTGTCTGTGTGTGTCTCTTTGTTCTCACAACAGAGTTTAGATATGTGTCCGAACACTTTTGCTCTAACTCTGTAAAGCTGCTGCCATACTTTTATGCAGAAGGAAATTTGTTCACAATAGATTTATGCATATGTGCTCAGGCTCTCAAAATGAGACTAAATAAAATCATCGTAGGTACAATTGCAATCTAATAGGCATCTAAATGTATGCAAATACATAAATATTGCCTTTGTTTTGTGCTCAAAATAATGTGGTAGGAAAAGAAAAATCTGGATGGACAAGCTATAAACAAGGTATTACATGACTTAGAAATGTTCAAGATGAATTAAATGTTCAGTTGAAATCGGAGTTGTGTCAGCATAAGGGATGTGACTATGGCTTAAATAATTTTTATCTCTGAAGGCATTTTCATACCCTTTCAGACACCAAAAATTACTCTTGTCCCTTGTGACAGAGGTGCTCTCCTGAAGGAAGTGCAGTAATTCCACATTTTGCTCTTTTCACTGGGGTTCTCATAGCAGTCTAGGATGGCAATTATTCTTGTCAGATCAATGCACCCAACAGATCAAGTGAAAACAAACAAAGGCAATCAAAAGCTCTTGCTAATGATTTATGTGGAATTTACAATATGTATTAATATTTTCTTCCCTCCGTATATGCATGACTCAGTAGGTACCTTTCTCTGATGTTTTCCCTGACTGTTTTTTTCTAAAGGAAAGAGAATTTGAAATGGAGGAAAAAAAAAATCTTTTAATCTGGAACTCTTGTTGCAGTGTGCTGAAGCGGAGATCTGATGCTCAAAGGCTACATCTTGCTCTAAAGCACTCAGGAGGGGTTTACAGTTTGACACAGCTGATCTCTGCACCTTAAGCTTTTGATTCACTCTTTTACAAAACTGTCTCTTAGATTCTTTTAATTAGTGGCAGGCTGGTCTCGGAAGCAAAAAATAAAATAAAATGAACGGTTATGCACTGGAGCTGGCAGGAACCTTCCTAACTCGTAGGGCCGGATGCTGCTCTGTGAGTTCAAAGGGAGCAGCAATGCTCACCACCTCTGACAATGAGGCTGCTTTTATTTAGGCACTTTTAGATAGAAAAGTGTCACATTTGTGGGTTTATGCTGCCTCCATTTGCTTTTGCATCTGCTCGGTGAGGTCTGTGGACAGTGTTTTCCTAGCCCTCAGCAGAACTCTGAGGTTTTGTTTGCTGATGGAGAGGCTTGAAGATTAAAAAAGGGAGGGAGGCCAGAAAGTGACCCATTTTGTTATCAGCAAGGAGAGGATTTGGTGGCTCCGAAGTTGACAGGGGTAATTTTGGCATCCCTGCCCTGACAGGCTGTGGAGAGGATCATGACTCATGTCGTTAAGATGATTTTTACAATCAGTGCCAGCTGATGAAAATCGAATTAAAGGGAAATTAATTTTACATGCAAACTGCAGAAGAGCATTGGAAGTTAACTCCAGAGAGGGATCACAAGAAAAACCTCGCATGCCCCAATCTCCTGGGGAGAGCGAGAAAACTACAGTATTTTATTCAGCCATCTGGAAGGAATCAGTTTGTGGTACCTTCTGAGTCTAATTCATCAGCAAAACATTGTGTGCAAGTGCCACAGTGCACACGAGGAGTCTGATGAATGCAAAACTCAGGCACTGGAGGACGACTGGCTGCAGGCACCCTGGCTGCCATATGGGCAGCCCATTCCCCAGATGGCTCAGCTCCCATTTATTTGCCGTTGTGGGGAAAATAAAGAAAAACATGGAAAAAAAAAAGGACTGAGAAAACTAAGTGTCTCCCAGGCATCAGGCATAGCTCTTTCATGCAGGCTCCTGGAGGCAAGCACAAGGAATCAGTGGCCTCTGCTGAGTAAACAGAGACCACATGCTAACCTGGCTAGGAAACAAGCTGACTCAGGGGAACATGCTGAACCTTTGGAACATCTCAAAAATATTTACAAACCCAAACCCACTTATTATGTACAGTTGCAGGGCTCAGCTCCCATGAAAGCAGAGAAAGTGCTATTGATTAGATAGGCCAAGAGCCTCTGAGGAACTGAGGAACCCAATGGGCTGATTCTTACTCATCAGTGGATGAGGGCTGTGCAGTGCCCTGGTGAGACCAGTGGAGCAGTTGCAGGCCGCTCCAACTGCCCAAAAGGCAGCTGGAAAAGTTTGTGACTACAGTGCCTTTTTTTCTTGACACTGATCACTGCTGATTGGCAGCCACCGGTGTGATTTATTCCCAGTGAGATTTCAAGCAACTTTCCACTTCCATCAACAGTACAGCAACACCACAGAAAGTCACTAAGATGCTTGCACTTCCCCTTCATGCAGTTGGTGAAACAGCTTTTCTTAGTCTTGAAGAAAAGTTTCTACTCTTTTGAATGGGAAAAAGAGGCTGTCATTACAAGGGGCAGAAATAGCTATAATGTGATTATATGAACATTACAAATATTCATCTGAGCAGAATTCCCCTTTGGATACCATAGTACACTCTCATGAGCAGCAGCAGCCACAAATGCTGTAGCTGGAGTAACATAATGGTTTTTTAAGGTTGTTCTTATTTTCCATTTGGGCTCTTCTCAGTTGGGAGATACAGAGGAGGGGCTGTCCTTGCTTAGCAAACCACCTTGAGGCTTCCAAGAGAGGCTTCCTGGGCTGCCCTAGTGCAAGTACCACATGTGATGGTTGTTCAGGAACTCCTGCAGCTGCAATGCGTGTCCCTCTCCCATCCCTTATTTCCCAGGAAAGCCCTAAGAAGGACAGCACTGAGGTTTTGTGACAGATCAGATGTGGATGGGAAATTACCTTGGGATAAGACGATTCTATGAGAGCAGCTTCTGCTGAACTTTTCTCTTTTTTATGGCACAAAGAGTTCAGTGTGCTTTGAAGAACTGATTTCTTTGATTTTTTAAATGCCTTTGAAACCTTTGAGCTAATATCTTCCATGCTCAGACCCTGCTGGAAGATTGAGAGTTTTTGTGCTTGAGTGGAAATTGGAGATAAAACAGTTCTGCATGCAGAGAGAGGAGAGAAATATCTTTAGTCGATTATATTAACAAAATAAAAGATTAAAAATATCTATTTTTGCATTGTCTTCATAATAAAGCTGTTGGAAATAGAAAACCAAAAATTCCCTCAGAATTACCTCCATGCTACGCTGAACTTGGTTGGTATCTGCCTGAGGTATGACTTTTTGAAATTCTTGTGCTGAGCAGTTGGAGTCCTTTCCTTTCTGTCACCTTTTTCATTATGTGCACAATGTACACAAGCCAGAGAAAGTCACCCTCTGCTTCATAAACTGGTAAATGATGTAGGAGAGCCTGGAGAGCTTGGAAACCCTGCCAGAGCTTCATTTCATGTGCAGCTCCCTCCCACAGAGTCCTGCTTGCATGAGCAAGCCTCCTCGATGAACCACTGTTCCCAATGCTGCTTTTATCCTACAGAAGCATTAATTACATACTTTCTGGGGCTGCAGGGTTAGAAGCCAAAATAACTGGGGCTTTTCTTTTTTAACCTTCTGTTCCTTTCAATCCCAAAGGATGAGCTGGCATCAGAAGAATTTCAACGAGGAGAGGCAGCAGCAGGAAAAAGAAAATGCTGAAGCTAATCAAGCATATCACTGTCATGGCTACTTACAGGCCTATGAGGACAGGAAAGGGGAGCAGCACCAAGCACGGAGGAAGCTCTACACAGCATCAGTAATTTGCATCATCTTCATGGCTGCTGAGATTACAGGGGAGTATCTTTGCTCAAAGGGAGCTCAGTTGTGTGCCCAGCTCCTTCCCTTTTGCACTCACTCTGCCTACAGTGACCCTCACTGCACAGAGGTGACCCCACCTGGGATCAAGTAACACTCTTTCCAGTCTTTAAAAGAATATATTTTTTTCTCTAGTTAAATTAACAAAATAAGCATCTGGGTAGGACTAGGAGGATCAGTTAATGGCCTCAACAGTTCTCTCAGGTGTTTCAGCTTGGATAAAAGTGGCTACCACGTCTCAGCATCATGTCACAAAAGGATTTTTAATAATTTAAGTTAGTTTTCTTGGAAAAGATAAAAGGATTTTACATGCTTATTCAGGCCAATGAGCCTTCAGCACTGGTGAGGGCCGCTTGCAGCAGGATCTTATATTAAATGCAATAGTCTTTACAAAATCCGAGGAAATCCATGGCCAAATTCACCATCTGCTTTTCCTCAGTTAAGTCAATGTATTTATACCAGAGCACATTTATCTCTTAAATTGGCCTGCTGGTGTGCTTCTGGATCAATGGAAGATTATTCCCCTGTCTAATTAGCTTTCACTTCTGGACCTATGATACAACATCCAAGATAAGTTTTTGGCTCTCTCCTCCTTAAGCATTTGCTTTCATTTTGTCCCCCTGATCTGCCCTCTGCGTTGCTTCTGTGATACTGATACACACCTAATAGTTGCTGACTCTTTAGTTTCGCCTTTTCTGTGGTGAGGTAAGGTAAGAAATGAGGAATCCCACAGGTCTTTGCCACATGTATTCCAGGGATATGAAAAAATCAGCCAGAAAGGTCTCTGAAACCCATGTTTTCCCAGAGCCTGCCTGTGGAGCCCCATGAAAATGAAATAGAAAGGCTTTGCCTTCCTCACAAGTGAGAACTGGCTGCACTTGGATGGAGTCACTGCACTTCTGCCTTCACTCTTAGCTGCCAAACCCAGCAGAGATTTCACAGAATCACAGAATCACAGAATCACAGAATGACCTGGGTTGGAGGGGACCTCAAGGATCATGTAGTTCCAACCCCCCTGCCTAGCAGGGCCACCAAACATACACCTTTACTAGATCAGGTTGCCCAGAGCCTCGTCCAACCTGGTCTTGAACACCTCCAAGGACGGGGCATCCACAACATCCCTGGGCAGCCTGTTCCAGGACCTAACCACCCTCCTAGTAAAAAACTTCCCCCTAACATCCAACCTAAATCTTCCCTCTTTTAACTTAAAACCATTTCCCCGTGTCCTGCTATTATCAGCCCTTATGAAGAGTTTACTCCCCTCCTGGGAGTAAGTTCCCTTCAGATATTGAAAGGCTGCAATGAGGTCGCCCCGCAACCTTCTCTTCTCCAGGCTGAACAAACCCAACTCCCTCAGCCTGTCCTCATAGGGGAGGTGCTCCAGCCCCCTGATCATCTTCGTGGCCCTCCTCTGGACCCTTTCCAAAATCTCCATGTCTTTTTTGTACTGAGGGCTCCACACCTGAACACAGTACTCCAGATGGGGCCTCACAAGAGCAGAGTAGAGAGGGACAATCACCTCCCTATCCCTGCTGACCACCCCTCTCCTGATGGAGCCCAGGATCCCATTTGCTTTCCGGGCTGCCAGAGCGCACTGCTGGCTCATGTTAAGTTTCTCATCTATCAGGACCCCTAGGTCTTTCTCTGCCGAGCTGCTCTCAAGGACAACTCCCCCCAGCCTGTACAGGTGCCTGAGCAAGGCCTTTGACATGGTCCCCCATCACATCCTCATCTCCAAACTGGAGGGAAGTGGATTTGACGGGTGGACAACTAGATGGATAAGCAATTGGTTGAAAGGCCGCAGACAGAGGGTGGTGGTCAATGGCTCTATGTCCAGGTGGAGGCCGGTAACGAGCGGTGTCCCTCAAGGGTCTGTCTTGGGACCGGTGCTCTTTAACATCTTTATTAATGACATCGATGAGGGAATGGAGTGCACCCTCAGCAAGTTTGCTGATGACACCAAGCTGAGTGGTGCAGTCGATACGGTGGAGGGAATGGAGGCCATTCAGAGGGACCTTGGTTTCTTCTGCATGAAGCCTGCTTGTTTGTATGTCGTTTGCATTTTGCCCATGAAAATTGGTGCACACCACCAATCTCCATGCAGTAATTTCCAGTGCCAGAAGAAATGCATTATTAGCAAAACCATGTAATCAGCAGGCCTAGGTTTGGTGAATGCAGCAATGCTAGAGGATAATTGGAAGGACAGATGATACGTTAACTAAATGTTTCATTTTGCTTAATGAATCATCCAGCTTTTTTGTAGTGACAGCTTAAGTAACAGGCTTGAAGACCATTTTGCTTCAGACCATTACACTTTGACAAACCAGTTATTAACAGCAGTTACAGACAGCAGTCTATGGAGATTTTTGTAATTATGAACCACACATTTAATTTTTTTAGTCATCAGGCTAGACAGCATGTGCCTGATGATTGACCAGAGAGTGACTGACATTTTCTATTGCTTTGTGGTATGCAAAGCTACAAACAGCCATCGTAAGTAATAGTAACTCATAAAGGCCACTTGTTGGGAGTATTGATACAGAGCAGTCAAAGCCTGTAAGTATTACAAAGTTTTTCCTCTTGAGAGTAAGCAAGATGTTCCTCTTCCTTTTAGTCTTAGGGGCAAACAACTTCTCAGGTGTTATTATGTTAAATAAGAAACAAAAGCTACATCACTCTCAAAGATGTTGACAAACTGTGTTTCATTGAACCCCTAGATATTATATAATTCCTGTGATTTTTTTTTCTTTTCACTCAAACCATCTGTGCTGTCCCACATTGCCTTCTCAAAAGGGGCACTGTTGGCCAAGCCTCCTGCACAAACCATCTCAGAAGGACTATTACCTTCTCTTCTTCCAATGTAATTCTACTGCAAACTCCAGAGATCTGGAGATATTAGTCAAGCCAATGACACCCTGTGTACAGACCTGATATAAAAGTGGCTAAGGACCAAATATGAATTTCAAAGTACATTTTTTCCACTTGGATAGAGAAACAAACCTAGTGTGTGTTATCATGTCAAAAAGGAACATAAAGACTTGACCAAGTTGCTAAGATAAATGGACTGAGATCTCAGAAAACTCACCCAAGGCATCAGTTATGGCAGCAATACATAAAATAATAATTTGCCAACATTTTTCAGAGACAGCAGGCTAGAAGCAAGCTTTTTTAAGGTTGTCCCAAAGAACATGGAAATACATTATCTAAAATGCAATAGGGCTTTGCAGGCAGCATGTGCTCTACGTGTTTGTTTGCTGAAAGATAGCTGATGCTCTGGCTGTTAACATCTGTGCACTGTCAGACAAGCCTGCTTCCCTCTGCTATGTAGAATTGTTTTCCACCTGTGAAAGAGCTGTCCTGCAAACAGTGAAAGTCTAGAATCTATGTAATGACCAAAAAATTAATGTGCCTTTGCATCTGCTTATGTTCTGGGAAATCTTCATGCTGTTGAATTTACATTTTACTATTGGGAATGGGATGCAGCAAAATTCTACAGTCCTTCCTTTTCCCTTTTGGGGAGTGACTCACAGCTGTAAGTGGGATTTATAGGGAGGCAACAGAAGAAACAACAACAAAAAAATATTCCTCATATGTGTGATATGCATTTCGCTGGGGTGGCAAACCACAGAGTATAATGCATTGCAATGTAAAATCTGAATATGAAGAAATCAAACATGCTGGCATGAAGACTTTACATCTATAAGGAAACAAGAGACTTGTCTACATGTCCATTTGGCAGTGGTATTTTGCTGAGGGTTTGAAAGAAGCATTTTGGGTTTTACAGTGTTTTTCAGGATTCATTTATTTTCATGTGGGCACTGGTCAAGAGAAATAAGTGAGCTGAAGTTAACTGAACTGAAGAAGGATAGAAATACATTGTAAAATGCAGAAACTAGATGTTTTGTCTCAATCATTTCACATTCCCATTTTTTTTTACATTAATTCTGTGATGAAAACATTCCCCTGCTACGCCGAGTTGGCAGGACAGCTTTCTGCCTGTGGTCCAGGTCTTTTCTTGCAGCCACCGGCAGCTGGGGTTCGTTTAGAACAATCTTCAGTTTCTTTGGATTTGCCTTTAGCCCTGAGACATGGTTACAAGGACTTGGCAAAATAGCACTTGGCTTGCTGGGTAAAAGAAATGCGATTTCAGACAGCCTATTTTTTTTTCAGAATTCACATGAAAATCACCCTCCTCACCCCCAAAGTAAAATGACATTCAGCCACATTTTTTCAGCTTCAACAGCAAAATTAAACCATGCATTACAGCTGTGAAATGGTAGATTAGTCCTGCAAACAGAACATTTTTCTCCATGCCCTTACTAAGATGGCTGGTTGTTTATCACAGCTCTTATGCTGGAAACTTCCCTTTTATTCCTACTTTAATGTTGCCTGTGACAAACAAAAGATCTGGCATCCAGTCATCAGGAATAACATTCATCTTTCCCTGTTACAAATAAGGAAACAATTCCATAAACAAATTTTTGACTTTTTGTGCATGCATACAATCAAAGCAATCTATAATACTGTAGTGGAAGGATACTGGAAATATGATGCCTGACCCTGTCTTTCAACAAGAAAGATATTAAAGTAGTTGTAGTAAAATAGTCCATATAGTAATATAAACACAGCAGTTATGAATCACAGCTCTTATTATCCTTAGGACACTCAGTTATCTATGTGGGACAAATACCTTGTTATTAATTTGTACCTTTCTCTGCATGAATGAGCTACAAAATGAAGCAACCTATGAAGAGTTTTGAGTCACGGGTACGAGCTGTCAAAATGAAATATTCCCTAGATCCCACGTTTGATCCAGTTGACTCCAACATCTGACCAGACCATGACATGGCCATGTGCTTCCCACAGGTGGGCAGATCGCTGGCAGCCTGGCGGTGGTCAGTGATGCAGCACATATCCTGGTGGATCTGACGACCTTCCTCATCAGTCTCTTCTCACTGTGGCTGGCCTCCAAGCCTCCCACCAAGCAATTAACTTTCGGGTGGCACCGAGCAGGTAGCAAATGAGAGAACTGCATCCAATATCCAATATCAGTGGCTATTTAATTTCATTCTGTGATAGTTATCATGTTTCTTGCTCAATTTCCCAAGTGTGTTTTCAGTTTAATATGCAGGTGGGTGCCTTAACAGAGTTGCTGAGAGCAGTCAGGTGGGTCACAGTCACTGCATGCTGACTGCCAGTCTTGCAGCTCTCTGTGGCACTGGAGGCATTTTACCTCTTTTCTCAGGCTGATAGATTGGCTTTGTCATGCAAAACTGTACGACAGGGCTCAGATTTAGCAGGAGCCACCTGAATGCTTCCAGTGTCCTAAGCCAGGCAGCAGAATAAGTCAGGACAGCAGTCCTACACAATCCTTTGGGTATGCAGCTACTTTCAACAGCATGGTTAGAAGCACAATATTGAATGAGTCTGATGTATGAGTCAGACTTACTTCCACATAGGAAAGTTCTCTTCAACTGCAATTTCTTTCTCTTACAATCAGAAGTTTCCCAAGCAATCCCTTGGTATCACATGTTGTACTTCGGTGGTGCTAGCAGTCCTGAAGAAATTTAGCTGAGAACATTTAAAGTAAAATATTTAGTACTACTGAACTGGTTTGGAAGATTTGCTGGGATTTTGCTAAGCTTCTACATTGAAAAATAAGTAAAGATGACTTCTAGCACTTACAGTGGTGGAGTACACACACATGTACAGACGTTCTTGCAGGTGTTCACAAAGGCTGTTGGCTCCTTCATAGCTATCAGCACCTTCCTCTGGGCCAAGTTTGCAAGGTTTCATTTTGTAATTTGGAAAATAGAAACACCACAGATTTTAAATACCACTTTTAGCTTTTCTCTATGTCCTTTTAAGTAAAACTAGACTTCCTGGAGGTTGCAGTTTCATTCATTAATCATCGATTTTAGACAAAATAGTTATTTTGATAAGCCTCTGAGGCCCAGACTGATGCAGAGTTTGTGGCTGTCATGAAAATACATTCAAACTGTACACTGAGGTTTAGCTGCTTTCACAGATTATCAGTGGAAGTCTGTGCAAGTGGTTTGTTCTTTATGGCTCTCTACTTCTTCACTGTGAATTTTCATTTTCCTTGGAATTGTGTCAGTTGTGCTCATAAAGTGCTGCATTTACCCATTCAAGTCACATGGCAATTACTAGTTCCACATCCTGTTAAAAACATTCTGCACGTTCATACAAACATCCCCAGACCTTGCCTATGGCAGTTTAATAAAAGTTGGCCTTGGGGACGTCGGATTTACTTGAGCACAACTCAGAGCCAATAGAGACAAAATTGAATTTTGCTGCCCCAGGGACAAAATAACTTCTTTTGTCTTTATCACCACTAGTGGCATTGGTTGGAACAAGTCTCAGGAGAGATGTAGGAGGGGTTTTGCTGGCCTTGTTGGGGGCATTCATTGGTTTTCTGAATTGTGAAATGAAGAGAGTTGGGCAGAAATAAGGGAGGCTGTTGGAGGAGGTTATGTCTTCCAGCAGGTCTGAGTGAGCCACGTCTCTCTCCTTCCCTCCCACCTCTATTCTTCTGACTGAGCTAATCTCACTGTGGGAGGAGGGCTGGTTCCTGGGCCCTCACAACACATTGGATGGGCCAGGCAAGTACACAGGATATGAAAGAATTGCTCTTTTATTCCTTCCCATTCCTGTTCCTTTTACTCCTCCCAAAGCTCCTGTAACAGTCCTTTTCTTCTCTTCAATTTCTCCAAATGCTCCATGAGTTCTACACTGGGAAGCAAACTAAAGAAGAAGGTAGAAGAGAGTTAGGCCACCATGTTCATAGGGTTGCTCAGGACAGCCACTTGATTTACCTGTGACCAAAATATGTCTTGGCCCATTCCTTATGTGCACCTATCTGCTTACACAGGTAACTCTCTTGGCTGTAAGATTCACAAACTTAGAACAACTAGCATCAAACCCTTAATAATTCTTGTGCTTCTGTTATGATTCCTGTTAAAATTAGATTTTTAAAATTCATAGAAATTCTGGGAGCTTTGATGTCTATGATAATCATTTGGATGGTGACTGGTGTGCTGACATATTTGGCTAGCATGAGGCTGCTACACCCCGATTATGATATTGATGCTGCAGTGATGCTCATCACCTCTGCTTGTGCTGTGTTCGCCAATATCCTGTAAGTTACCTTGTTTTCCATTCCAAATAACTTTTGAACAGTGGATCTGTTTGGTGTATTTCAGTAACAGATGATGGAGAGATATTGACCTCAAAATTATCAACTGTGTAATGAGTTTTATGAGAGTGGGTAGAGAAGAGAGATCCCACTGCTCTCCTACTTTCTCTTTGCTGCCAAACAGGGGAGGGAAATTACAAAAATGGAAACTCTATGAAAAAAAATAATTATTTCTATCTCATACTTTATTAGACATCAGAAGATTCAAGAACTCTGTAGAAAATGAGTTCTCATTAATTCCCCTGCTCACAGACTTTCCCGTTTGTATGCAGAACACTGAAATACTTAGCGATTATCTGCTTAGCCACTCTGCGTTATTACCTAGTGTGTCTGATTGTACTGTTCAGCATTCAGAAATGAGAGAGGTAATGACGTGTGTGATGTCACTGCTTTCAAAGACACAATAACCTCAGAGTTTTACATCTTTTGCAGACTAAGCCTGATTCTGCACCAGACTGGACACAGGCATAGCCACAGGGCACAAGCCAGGGAAACCTCACTGGCCCCTCTGGAAGAGCCGGCTCTGAGCAATGCCAGCCTGCGGGCAGCCTTTGTGCATGCCATTGGGGATTTATTCCAGAGTATTAGTGTGCTAATTAGTGCACTTATCATCTTCTTTAAGGTTAGTTTCATTAGTTCACTTGCTCTCCTTGCAATTAAGGATAACGATTTTTTTCACAGCATTGTAAAACTAGGTTCTGTGTAAATATTTTCTGTGTTTAAATGATACACATTGTAATTTAGTCAAGGACAATTATACTCGTTCTTGGGAATTGAAAAGGCTATTGGGAGTGTCACAATTTCTTCTTGGTGTTTGAACTGAAAGAAGGATATTTTCATGTCTCTTTCTTTATTCACTCATAGCACCTTCACCCCCTGCGCTAACTGGCAAATGAGTTCGACATTGATTCTGTACTAGAAGAATGGAATGTATTATTCTTACAGATACTAATTAAAAATGGCAATAATCAACAATAATGAAATTAACAAAGTGTTGTGTTCGTATTTTTTAGCCAGAATACAAAATAGCTGATCCAATCTGCACGTTTGTGTTTTCCATCTTTGTTTTGGCAACCACCATCACCATTTTAAGGGATATTTTGATTGTGTTAATGGAAGGTAGGACCTGATTCCAGAATCAATGGCTATATTTTGTTCCTTCTCTCTTGCTGACAAAACTATAATAGGATGCCTCTCTATCAATTTCCAACACTCACAACTGTGATCATGCTAAAATTCTAATTAAAATTTTAATCCAAATTCTTTTCTACCATTACACCAGAAAACTTCTACACATTCCAATTTTTGTAAAAACTGGTCTATTGGTGTTTTATTAACAAACCCCCAGTGTATTACTAAAGCTTTAGTTTGTCGTAACATTACTTTATATTATCCCTTCAGCAGAATAGATGTCTACTTGCTTTGTTCATTGTGTAATTCCTTTACCCATGTGAAATACAAGTCTCTGCCAAAAAGACCAAAGAAAAAAGAAAGGCTGTGCTTTGAACCGTGTCTGTAAAACAGACAGGGTGCAAGAGGCAGAAGTTTCAAAGATTTTCAGTTATGCCCATCCAGAAAAGCAAGCTGATGGGGCTTTCTAGTCACGTTCAGGCACATGGAAATAGACAATTCCCAGCACATCAACATGAAGGCAACAAGAGCTATACTCAGTAATATTTAATCCTGCCAGCTATGGGTCTGAACATTTGATGTGCAAGGCCAAACGTCTGGAGCAAGTCACAGATGCATGTTTTTGCCTTCCTTACACACTGAGTAATGCAATACGATGTCTTTCTCAGCAATGAAGATTTAGGCAGAAAAGGAAAAGTAGCTGTAACAAAGCAGGTTTTGAATGTATACAAGTTACTTGGTGTGACAGTCTGCATGGCTATTTAATTCTCTTTCATTCTTCCCCTACTGCTGCTTCAAGAAAGGAAATTTTCAACGCTGTTTTACAGTAAAGCTTCATTCTAGTATTGATCTTCTTTCAGTGACTGAGAGATAGTTTACATTTGTGTAGAAGTGTACCTGGATTGAAGGCAGAAGCTGGCTGTATCTTGGCTGTTGACAAAACAGGTGATCTCTTGATTACTGAAAAACCAGACTACCAAAGAGGCCTGGCAGCCCCAAGGTAGAGGGATCTCTTTCTTAGAGCAGAGATTGCCAGCTGCTGTAAGCAGTACTCACATGTTCTGCTCCTCTGTTCCACAAGCCTGTTCAAGCTTGAACTCCAGGGAATTCGATGAAGCCAGTCTTCTGCCTCCTAAGTAGCGTATTTCTGCCCAGAATTTTCCGAAGAGAAATAGGATATTGGAGTTAATGGCTTATTAGCATCGGTTATGGTATGGAAGACCCAATTAATCAATACAATACTTACTATACTTAATAATCAGTGTCATTAAAAATACTTTGTCAATTTACTGATCCAAGCAAAGCACAATGAACACAGCTGTTCAAGTAGGCATAAAGGTGCACTTCTAAACTCCCATGTCTCATGACAGAGAAGACCCATAACTCAATTCTTTGGGCAAATTTGGACTGAACACTGAATTTCATATTGCAAGTAACCCTGTAACAAGGGTCCTCATTCTGAATAAGGGTTGTCATCATCATTATCGTATTTTGTACAAAGGCCCACTTAAGAAGACGATCACTTATCTACTAATTAACTAACCTGTAATCTTGTTTTATCTCATTTAATATTCCCAGGACAAACCATTTTAATCTTTGTTTGTCTTTGCCTCTCCATTAAACTGATGTTTCTCAATCATGTATGGAGGATAAAATTCCTCACAGATGCTCATGTGAGGCCATAAAATCAGCACTCACAAAAGGTATCAGTGCTGAATCAAGACATGATCTGATTAAACAGTTGACCTCCCTACGCACACGGGACCAGCAGAATGTCTCCTAACATGTGCATAAGTTTCATTCCATAGAGAAATATAAAACAAAGGATAGAAATGAAGTTTACAGTGAACTCTGAAATAAACAGGCTTCCCAAGGCAGAATATTTTAATAAAAATTGTACATCTAACTGAAGAAAGGTTCATGATGTGTTTCCCTCTAATGATCGTATTTCTTCTCTCTTAAAATGTGTTACATTTTTTTCCCCACAATTTCTCTTTCTAAGGAACAGAGAAAGGACTTTCTTACGATGCAGTGAAAGCAAGAATTTTAGCAGTTGAGAAAGTGGAATCTGTTCACAACCTTCATCTTTGGTCTCTGACAATGAATCAAACGATTCTATCTGCTCATGTGGCCACAGGTCAGTAAATTTCTGTAAACAGGGAAGAAGTATTCAGCAGCTGCCTGGGAAAGGTCAGCTAGTTCTGATTGGTGTACAACTGGCTGTATATCTGTTCTTGTTAAAATAAATGTCATCATTTTAGTGGAAAAATAAGAAAACTAAAATGGAAAGCTTTCAAATCATCCTCTCAGAAATCCTGCCAAAATAACAGGGACTTGTAGTTAACATAAAACTTGGGACTGCAGAGGCTGTGGAACAAGGAGGTAAACTACAGCGTACTTTAAATAAATTAAAAGAATTAGATCCAGACCAGACTATTCTCAGAATATCAAATCGATTTTGGAATTGTTTTGTCAAATGTGAAAAGTGTTGATTGCTATAACAAAAAAACCTGCAGGGTAAATCTGCATTCCTGATGCCTCTCCAGCTGTAAAACAATCTTTAAAACATAGTTTAGAGCATAGGGAGAACTCCAGGGCAAACATTTCATCTTTAAAAATATCTTTTTAATAATGTCCTTATCCCTGTTGACAAATTGCCCATTGTCCACATCAATTTTCTTGTCTGTTTGCTTTTTGCAATCTGTACATGCTATAGTTCACATGAGAAAACTCCACTTTTGTAGTGCTTCACAGGCAAAGTCCCCATGAAGTCCCAGCTTCCCAGAAAGAGCAGGCCAAACAAATCTTTTTTAAGTATTCTTGCTTTGATCCAGAATTTATCTTCTGCCAAACTGAATTCTTTGACAGTTAAAGTTAGGTCTTGCCAAAGTTGCATATTCTAACCACATTCAAATGAACAAACCTTTGCTGCCATGTAGAAGGATAGAAAGGACAAGGGACACTGCTCAAAATCAGCTGCTTCGTAGAAGTGCTAGGCTGTTTGTGAATGGTTTCTGTCACTCTTTAAACTATTACACTATATTCAATTTGATTATTTTCTGCTTGCTGTCTATAGCAGACACAGTGGACAGTCAGAAGATTTTGAAAGACATCACCCAAGCCTTGTTTCAGCACTACAGCTTCCACTCCATCACCATTCAGATTGAATCAGGAGAGGATCAGAAACAGAACTGTGTCTTCTGTCAGGAGCCAAGGAATTAAAGGAAGTATTATGTTATGCAAAACAATGACCACTCCTACAGGTCAGTGGAGACTATATGTGCTGGTTGTTTGTTATTGATTAATAATAAATGGTAATTTACTGCACTAAAAAGCCCTGCCACTGAGAGATGTGCATGGACCATTATTTGTTGGTATTAGGTCCATCCATCAGCTAGATTAACTGTCCATCAGTAGCTACCTTCAATTACAAGAGCTTCTAAATTATTCCTCACTGGCATGACAGACTGGCACTAAAGCAACATTAAAGAGTCCCTGTTTGTAATCACAGGTAACAAAAACTAATCAACCTTCAAATTACTCACAGACTAATTATCAAAAAGGGTAATGAAATGTAAATTTGGTATTAGCAAAGCTCAACTGTTACTCAGGATAAAGGAGAAAATTTAAGCTTGCATGAGAGATGAAGAGATCTGGAAAACAAGGCATGCTGATATGTGCTTTCTTTGCCTTCCTACTCAGATGCACGCCGTATTCTGCAGCAAGTACCACAAGAGGATTAATTCCATTCAAAGTTGGCAAATAGATCTTCATTTCATGGCTACCTCTAGTTTTTCAGCTAGCCCTCAGCCAAACTCTTCTACCAGACACAGGCAATATTCTACACCACTGAGACAACCCATAACTCATATTGCCCAACACAATGACAAACTGGGATGGAACATGTGTAGCAGATTTTTGGAAGTGCCTGTCACAGGGCACTGCTGCGTTGTGGCAATAAAGAAGACCAAGTGCTCCCAGAAAATGAAAATGTAATTAGGACAAAAAAAAGACTTACGGGACTTTGTGAACATTAAGTCTAACACCCTTCATAGTAATGCCTGTGAAGTGCAATCCGCTCATGCTACATCTCTGAAGTCATATCAGATAACTAAAAATCATTTGGCATGTCACACAGTCATTCACTGATCAGGGAAGGGACATACCTACCTGTTGGGCAGCAAATTCCCAGATCTCCTGACCAAGGTATATGTTAAATCTTCCTCTTCAACATGCTCCATGGTCACTCTAGAAACGAAAACCAGAGTTAGTCTTGTTGCAGTCCCTCTACTTTTGTCCAACTAACTGACAAACTCTCACTTGTCAGTAAAAATAATGTTTAAAAATGCATACTCAAGTGTTTCTTTACAAAACAATTTCAGTCCTGCTCTTGACCGTAATAGTGTAGCTTCAGTTTCCATACAGAACTGGACTTAATATTTCCCCACTTCACACTTCTTGCTTCCACAGCTGTAGGGCACACTTTATTAACAAGTTACTTAAACATAAAGTGTGTGAAACCAGGTGGTACTGAGTTCCTAAGCTGGCAGCTGGGAAGAGCACTGAGTTATTAAGCATTAAGGTACAAAAACATCTTCTTTTTTATGAAATTCAAGTTTTATTTGCAATAGGTTCACATTAATTTTCCACTTTATCATCCTAAAAAGATTAGAACTTAATATTAGGGGCTTTTGGCTATGGATAATTCATAACTGTGTGATGAGAGACCAATACATTAAGTTGGCAATCATTATCTGTTAAGGGGAAAAACAAATTATCCTGCTTCGTGGAAGCTTCCTGGAAGATCTTGTTAGATAAACCTCTCAGTGAAAGATAAGGTATTAAAATACAACACCCATTAAGAATTTCATGAGTATCTCATTATTTAGTGGCTTGTAAGAACAAAGAAAACAGCCATGGTATCCGGTACAATGCTAAAGACAATTCTTGCCCTTAACAGTTGAAAATCCTAGAGATAACAGATAGATAAATCAGATCACAATAAAAAACTTGGAATGAAGGAATGAATTTTAATTTTGGCCAGTTTTTCTGCTGCTATAAGTTAGCATGTTTGCCTCCTACCAAAACCAGCACAGCTGTGCTTGATAGGTAACATGAACATCCTTTTTATTAGAAGGGGAGGACAAGGTAATAGTATGGCCTTCATAGAAGAATATTTTGAGTGAAATGAGGATACAGACCTGGACATAATGGGGAATTTGAGGACACAGTTGTATTATCAAGGACAACATAAAAGTTAATGAGTTGGTGAAAGAAGCATCCCCATGAGAAACAGATTCAGTTCTGAGATTTAAGTTGAGATAGAGGTGAAAAAAAAAGTTTAAAAGCAAGTGTTTATCCTAGGAAAAGTTTTAACCATGAAAGTGACAAAGTACACCAAGGAGGTAAAGTTGGGTAGTAGATCTGTGGAAAAGCTGGATGGAAGCAGCCAGAACAAGGACTGATGAGGATATTGTCCAAATGAATTGAAAGGACAGGGAAGACGTACATTAAAACTTGGGAAAAAAAGCAATGAAACATAATGACACAAGGAAAGAAAATGTTAGCCCAAAATATTGATTCTTAAAGAAAAGGAGTAGGGGAAAGCTGCAAAGGAAGGTGTAAGAAAGAAATGAGAAGGCAGCTGCCATCCAGATATAAAACTGTTTTCAGAATAATATCTGACTGTCTGAAATTTCTGCAAAAATGCTGCTGTGGTACAGAAAGGCCAGGACCATGGAATTCAGAGACAATTTCTAGTTTTTTTGTTTTATTAACTTTCCATTCTTTTGATCATCTGCAGAATAATTGTAAGAAAATTGATAAAAAATTGCTTTCTCTAAATCCATTCTTGGAGCTATTGTGAAAAAGAGAAGTATTTATCAAGAAAGTAGTCTGTTTCCATATCTATGTGTATTTTGGTGGAATTCACTTCACATGGACAAGTACTGGCAACACTGAAATTTTAAGTATGTAAGTATGTTCATGTCTCTCTAAATGTTAATGTAGCTGTTTTGCAGCTTGTCAATTATATAGTTCTCTAACCTCCAAGCAACCCTCTCCATCTTTCCTTTTCTACAACCAAAATCTCATGTAGAGCTCGGACGATATGGAGTTCGCAGGACTTTTTTGAGTACAAACCATCTGACCAACATAAAGCTGGACTATCCTCATTCAGCACTGACAAAAGGCCTAGGTACCAACATTGCACTAAGATGCTCACCAAAAAATGACAGAAATACTTATAGTGACTCAAAATGGAAACATGTAAGGTGCAAACCTGTCCTGAGCACCACAGGAATAGTCCCTTTCTGTAAGTAACATCATAGCCAAGAGTGTTTTCTTTCCTGCTTGTAAAGCTGACATGTTATAGCAGACCTTCCTCAGTGTCTCACTCAGCAATAATGCACATACACATACTTTCCTTCTTCTCTCCTTTTTATCCCCATGGACCGTTGTCCCCCGATCTTCTTTTTTTTTGCCATTTGTCTTTTTTTTTTTTTTTTCTGCAAGGCCTTGACTGTGTGCCTATTCAAATTCCAATGCAAACATCACATTTTTTCACTTATTTTTTCTGCTTATAGCCTCTCCCGTTTTTCTTTTTCACTCCGTGTGGTTAGATTAAAAACTCCTTAGAAAGAGGCTGCCTTTTGCTCCATGTCTGCTGACAACATGGTATGAATAATCTTTTCATTTGACTTTATTTTAAGCACAATTAAAATGGGGTCCTAATAAAAATCTTCCAGGCATTGCACATTAGTCCATGTCAAGCACAACGATATAGTTCATTTGTATTGAAGTTACTTATAAGTTTCATATCCAAAAAGTCATCTGCACTAGCTCCAGCTTAAAGTACTCTTTCATAATCTCAAGCCTGCTGATAACGTTCAGCTAAGAAAATAAAATCCTTTCCCACCCGAGTAAACACAATTTAATCAAGAAAGTAATTAGAAACATTGAGTTGCTTAACTGTTTCCTGAATCATCACCTTCCTGAGGTCATTCAGCAGGACTTCTCACTGCCAGGACTTTGTGTCAGATTGTATCTAGCAAGAAAGCACTGTGTTGAAGAATGCTTTGGAGGGCAGCCCAGTGAGAGAAACGCCTGCAATGGAAGTACAGGTTGGATATTAGGAAACTGGGGGCCTTCAAGAAAAGGGTAGATGTGTCATTAAGTGGCATGTTCTAGAGTGGTCACAGGCATGGGTTGATGGTTGGACTAGGTGATCTTAACGGTCTTTCCAACCTCAATGATTCTATAATTCTCTATGATTCTATACAACAGGGGTGTTTTAAGATGGTTACGTTCAGATGCACATTCAAAGTTTTCCATCCCAGTTGTTACATTGCTGAGAAAGGTGGCTGCTTTTCAATGAAATCTTGGCTTTTCACTTTTGATTTAAAAGAAATTAAAAAAAAAAAAAAAAAAAAAGAAAAGAAAAGAAGGAAGGAACAGAAGTTAAAAGGGCTGTTTTGTAAAACATTCCTGGTGGCATCGGAGGAGCTTTACCTCATAATTTGCATCCTTCTGTAGCAGCAGGGCTCGCTAGATTTGTGTCCCAAAGTACACTGCAGTCTGCTCTGACATGTGCTGTCTCTTCTTGTCAAACACTACAGAATAAAAAAGAATCCATTTATTCTAGGGATTGGGGACACGAAACATCCGAGGTACGAGTGCTGTGACAAGCTGTGAAAGGTATCCTGCTGTGACAGATGCCATAGGACTCCTTGCACACTGTACCTATGAGCTTCTCAGCTATTGGGAACAATCATTTAGGCCTAGTGAAGCACTGTTGTGTTTTTTTTTTTTTAATTATTATTTTGTTATTTCCTGCTGTGTAGTTATATTTTGTACAACTTTTCTTCTTGGAGACTGAAGCTGACTGGAACTGTTCGTGTAGCTTCTGTCTAAAGGAGAAAGAGCAGGGATTCATTAATCATATCACAACTTGCTCAGCCACAAAGAGACATGAGAACTCTGGGCTAGCTGCTGGACCAGGCAGTAATTCTGATGTCAGAACTTGTGGAACTGGTGTGCTTCCCAGCAGCAGCATGCAACCCAGATCTTTAACTTCTGGCTCCTGCCCTACTTTTTCATTTGCTGACAGGGAACTGTAAGAAATACTTTGAAGGATGCACTGTGCTTTGAAGGATGTGGTGCGCTTTGAAGAAGCAGCAGAAACTACTGATGAGCTTATGGGGATGTCGCATCCAGCCTTCCTCTGCCAGAGAAGTTTTTTGCAAAAGCAGTTCCTTTGTAGGAAGCAAGAAAAAATGATAAGGGCATAAATGGGAATTCCTGTGGACTTGAGTGCTATCACAGTGCCAGTCATCTGGGAAATGCTTGGGAACAAGCTGCAGAGCTGCAGTCAGCCTACAAAGGGGTGCAGCTCCCCTCAAAATGCATGAGCAGCAGGAACAACTCCACGGGGTGCCGGCGGGAGGAGAGTGTGAATGTGAAGGGAAATTTAACAACTCCCTCTGCCCTTTCAACTACACTTACAGAATTAAATGCAGAATCTAAGATCATAAAAAAAAGAATGTTGTCTTTGAAAGAATAGGGTTTTGACTTTCTCTGAGTACTTTCTTCACTGTACGTGTTTTTTAGAATTGATCAGGCACATTCATTTCTACTGTGTATTAGCAGAAAATAGCTGGTCATCCATTAGTCTCCTGCTGAGTTTCAATTGCAAAGATATAACTGAAATCTGGCATTAGCAGTGACAGAGAGGTTTAAGAGCCACACAGGATTCAATACTGTATAAAAGACATGAGTCAATAAGGCCTTTCAACAGTGGTTTAATGCCATTAATTTGTATTCTTGAAGCATGCAGGGTTTGTACCAGGCACAGCTCAGGTTCATGTGAGAACCAGAGCCCCCCAAAAGTTCTACCCAACATGGAACAGAGAACACTGGAACACCTCCCCAATGAGGACAGGCTGAGAGAGCTGGGGCTGTTCAGCCTGGAGAGGAGAAGGCTCTGGGGAGACCTGATAGTGGCCTGTCAGTATCTAAAGAGAGGCAATAAGGAGGAAGGGAACAGGCTCTTTAGCAAGGTCTATCATGACAGGGCAAGGGAAAATGGTTTCAAACTAAAAGACGGGAGATTTGAATTGGACAGAAGGAAAAGGTTTTTTACAATAAGGGTGATGAGGCACTGAAACAAGTTTCCCAGAGAAGTAGATACCCCATCACTGGAGAACTTCAAGGTGAGGCTGGACAGGGCTCTGAGGAACTTGATGGAGCTGTGGGTATCACTGTTCATTGCAGGGGATTTAGATAGATAGCCTTTAAGGATCTCATCCAGTTCTATGATTCTATAAGTTTCCTTGGCAGTATTGTGGGTGAAGAGATTTGCTTTCCTGAGCCCTGCAGTACATCTCTCCTGTAGTGTCCAAGCAAAGGAGAATCCTGGATGATGGCAACATGGTCAGTCAAGGAGACAGAGAGGAATGAATGCAGTATTTGCCTTCAACCAAACAAAATAGAAAACTTCTTATTTTTTATCACGTCCCTTCTCTTTTCTAAAAAATAAAAATAAAAAAAAATGCTACAGATCTACTCAACCATGCAAACATTCTGAGCCTCGCCTGCAAGTATGAGTCACTTTTTTGACTAGAAACAAGAACAATGAATTTTTCATTTTATGATTCACTAAATGGATAGAGGAGATACCTTGCCATGGAGCAATAAATTTAAGCTTAAATCCCGAGGGTGAGGGGAAAAAAAAAAAGATTTTATCTTTCTTTGTGGAATTTTTCAAGAAACTTTTAAATTTCCCCAGTGTATTTTAAGTCTCAGCTAACACTCTGTTATTCCATGTTGTCTTTGCCTGAAGAATACTGTATATATATAATTCTGTTTCTTTTCACTTACATAATTTCAATTCTTCTGTAACATAGAAATTTCTTTTAATGAGACCTTGGTTACTGTAATTGAGGTGACCCCCAGCTGTTCTTCTTGGTGTAAAAACCCATGTTTCCTGCAAGGGAGAGCTACAGAAGGAGGGCATATTGCCACCACTTTAGGACAAGGAAACAAAGAACATCGGTCCTTGCTTTCCAGACACTGTCAGTGCAAACCTTATCCACTGCACATTTCTCACTTCCCCAGAGTCACCACATCCCGCAGGAGCTGATCTGTAGCTGGCCATTAGGGGAGGTGATTTGGGCAGTCACCTTCTGTTTATGGACTATAAGGTCTTAAGTTTGGACCCAAAATCCTATGGAATGTTGCTTTTCCCAGTTAGAGATTTATCTAGTTGGGAAGTCCCAGAACTGAAGCAGCTACCTCTTTCACTGTCTCTTGTTACCCTCTTCCTTTCATGGTGAGCCTACTTGGAAACCACTTGGGATTCAGCCAGAGAATGAGATTTCAGCTCCTTGGAAAACAAGCTCTGAGACTTGATAAGGATTCCACATCATGCAGCTGTCATTTATAAAGAACCCTGGGGATAAAATAATCTGCACAGCCCCTGCACAGCATCTCATTTACAGCTTCCACCAAAATACTGATTTAAGTGAATACTTAAACACTGAAGAAAACACTTAAAAAAACAGTGGAAATATTAGCTATTAAAAAGCAGCAAAACACTAGGAATTTTCTTTGATATTTTTTTCAATTTATATAACAAAACATTATTGAGAGGAAAAAATATAGTCGATACGAGTAGCATTATAGCTAGCTGTGCAGCAATTTGATGCTAGAAATGGATTAAGGTGACAGGAAAAGTCAATGCAGTCTTAAATTAAAGGTGAGAAAGTCAATGAAAAGTCAAAGCTGGTTAAGAGTCTGTGAAGTAACAAAGGCTACAGCTCTGTAAGCACAAAGTGCCTTTGTAACCCCACCTTATGACTGTGTTTTACATTACATGTTCCTTCAAAGAGGTAACTGAGTACATGTTTGTTTGCAGTTTGAACCATTAGATTACTTGAATGCATTGGGTTATTTCAAAGAGGATTTGCAAAAGGGGATATGTCTGTTTTTGTATATTTTTCCTTAAAGAATAAACAGGTAGATTTCCCCTCCAGGTTTTATTGTTACATTAGAAGTTTAGGTCCTGATTCTTTCTTTTCCTTCTTTTTTTCCTGAAAGAACCTACAAAATTAATAAAGTCATTCAGAACAAACAGGCTTATGACATTATTAATACCAGAAGATCTTTTACTTAAGGGGGACTTCTTTTTTACTCACAGTTTTATCTTGAATTGTAGAGTTGATTTTTTATATTAAAGCAAACGATAAGGAGAAAAATCCTCTGCATTCCAGCAATACCTAATCTCTGGGGGTTTAGAAATAAATCCAATAAATCAAGAAAATACAACTGAATATTTCTCTTTTTTCTTTTTAAAAAAGTAACTTTTGTCTCTGAATTTTTTTCTAATACTGAAAACTGAGAGCTTCAATAGCTCCGGTGTTTTGTCCACAGTCTCTGTCCTTGATATCTAGTATGATTTCTGCCTGAGAAATCTCTTGCTTTTAGCATCTCCCAGGTGTGCAACAGGACTTAAAGGAACTTGCATCTCTTACAGTGACTGATGCTGGGTGACAGGATGTTTTTTTGCATGCAGCTCAGATTGGGTTTTGCTCCTTTGATGCTTTTGCCACACTAGGTAGAACAGCTATAATAGTCATAGACTGTGTGTAATCTACTGAAATAGTATGCTAAACAAAGCTGCTTGTCCTAAGCACAATCTATACCATGAAAACGTGTGATGAAACTAAATGACACCAAATTGGAAGGAAGTATCAATCTGCCTGGGGGTAGAAAGGCCCTACAGAGGGATCTGGAAAGGCTGGAAAGCTGGGCTGAAGCCAATGGGATGAAATTCAACAAGACCCACTGCCAGGTCCTGCACTTTGGCCATGACAACCCCAGCAATGCTAGGAGAGTGGCTAGGAGACTGTGTAAGGGAATGGACCTGGGGTTGTTGGTCAGTGCTTGGCTAAACGAAGATGATCAGGGAGCACCTCCCTTCAAAGACAGTCTGAGGGAGCTGGGCTTGTTCAGCCTGGAGAAAAGAAGGCTGTGGGGTGACCTCATTGCAGACTTTCAATACCTAAAGGGAGCCTACAAACAGGAGGGGAATCAACTCTTTGAAAGGGAAGATAACTGCAGGACAAGGAGAAATGTTTTTAAGTGGGGGGAGGGAAGATTTAGGTTGGATGTCAGGGGGAAATTCTTTACAGAGAGAGTGGTGAAGTACTGGAACAGACTGCCCAGAGAGGTTGTGGATGCCCTGTCCCTGGAGGTGTTCAAGGCCAGATTGGATGGGGCCCTGGGCAGCCTGGTCTAGTATTAAATGTGGAGATTGGTGGCCCTGCATGTGGCAGGGGGCTTGGAGCTTCATGATCCTTCAGGTCCCTTCCAACCCTGGCCATTCTGTGATTCTGTGATTCATTCTGTAAACTTGAGCCAGCAGTGTGCTCAGGTGGCCAAGAAAGTCAATGGCATCCTGGCTTGTATCAGAAATAGTGCAGCCAGCAGGAGCAGGGAAGTGATTGTCCCTTTGTACGCAGCCCTGGTGAGGCCATACCTGGAGTAGTGTGTTCAGTTTTGGACCCCTCATTACAAGAAAGACACCGAGGCCCTGGAATGCATTCAGAGAAGGGCAGAGAAGCTAAAAGAGTCTGGAGCAGAAGTCTTATAGGGAGCAGCTGAGAGAACTCGGATTGTTCATTCTGCAGAAGAGAAGGTTCAGGGGAGACCTTATCACTCTCTACAACTGCCTGAAAGAAGGTTGTGGCAAGGTGGGAGTCAGCCTCTTCTCCCAGGTAACAATGATAGGATGAGATGTAATGGCCTCAAGTTGTGCCAGGGGAGGTTCAGATTGAATATCAGGAAAAAATTCTTCTCCGAAGAAGCGGTCAGGCACTGGCACAGGCTGCCAAGGGAGGTGGTGGAGTCACCATCCCTGGAGGTGTTCAAGAAATGTTTAGATGTTGTACTGAGGGATGTGTTTTAGTAGGAAAATATTGGTGGTAGGTGGATGGCTGGACTGGATGATCTTGCAGTTGAAAAACCCTGTTGATTCTAGGATTCTATGATGCTGCCCTCAGTCACCATAGCCAGACAAACACAGGATTAAAATAAACTAAATCTCCAATGGAGTATACCTTATGTCTTCCCTTTCTGCAGAACATCAAACTTTCTGACAAACATAGATGATAGAAATCTGTGCCATCACAGGATATAGAAAATGTGGCAAAACGGTGAGCATGCTGGGCAGAAATTTTGGGGCTGCCAATGTTCAGTTCCAGCTTACAAACATATATTTTTACCACAAAAGCAGGAGAAAAAAAGAGTTACAATAGTTCCGATATTTCACTGTAGTCTTGCTATCTTCACTGGCTCCTCTGTCTGAGGTGGTTAGAAGCTCAGCTATATGGTACTGACTTCTACTCCAACAGCCAAAGAACTCAGTGCAGTTTGTATTACTTCACACAGAAAGCTAGGAGAGAGAGTTTAAATGCACATGTTATTAAGACTCAGCTTTCTTGTTGATTTTTTTTCATTGTCCTTTTGATCATGAATAAGAATACAATCAGTAAAGACAATGAGACATAAGCACCAGTTTATTTATCTACTTTTCTTGTGGAGGAATATGTGAAAGATGTTGAAATAATTTGAAGTGGTAGTGTTGCTCTCTAACAGAGAGATGCATACTGCTATTTAGAAGTGAACAATGAGCAAAGAGTAACTGAAGTGGTAACAACCACTTTAAAATCCATACCTCGCTCTTTTTATGGTGAAATAAATCCAGACATTCTGCTCACTGTAGCTGGTTCTTCAGCAGATTCATGGTAATAATCTACTTAGTTGATTTGCTTCTGAGTCTGAAAACACCATGAAATACAATATGGCAGCCTCAATCATTATGTGGATCTCTTTATAAAATCTATATCAGAAGTATATCCAGTCTTACATCCTTCATTCACAGCTAACCCTAGTGGCCTCTCATGCTCAAAATGCCTTTGGTCCTTGGATATCATTGAGTGATAAATCCCGTGGTTCAATAGTGACATTAAGCCTGTTTTCTTGTCTGCTGTTTTGTGACTGTTCCAAAAGGCAGAGGAAAGAGACTGGGGCTCAAGGGTATGTTTTGTGTTTCAGACTCAGAAGATTTGGTGATTTTACACTGCCTCCATTGTGATTTCACTATGAGCACAATAGAGGATTGCATCTCGTTGCCTAAGGGTATGAGTTCACCATAAATGCTGATGTGTCTGTCAGCAAACCCAACAGACACTGACAGGAGAGCGTTTTGCAAGCTGGGGAGCTATTCTAGGATCTCTACTATTCTGATAGCTTTTAACACCTGGAGATATAGACTGTTCAAGAAGTTTTTTACAAGCTTGCGGAGACTTACCTAATCCACAGTTTCCATGGAGGCTAATAGTACTCTTCAGAAAACTCTCAGAATCAATCTAACTCTCCTACACAGATTTGCCCTACTTAACTAAGTGCCCATTTATTTTTGAAGTTTCTTTGCCATGCTTACTACTAACCTGCCACACTGCTACTGTTACAGTCTCTTGCATGAGCCTGTGTTTTTGCTGGGTCCAACAGCAGGGTATCAGAATCATAGAATAATTAAGGTTGGAAAAGATAACTAAGATCATCTAGTCCATCCATCAACCCATCCCCACCATGCTCACTAACCATGTTGCACAGTGTCACATCTATAATTTCTTACATACCTCCACGGACGGTGACTTCATCACCTCCCTGGGCAGCCTGTTCCAATACCTCACCAAAATATGGAACATCTTTCTGCTGGGAATATTTCACCGTGCCTCTGTGGCAACAGAATTATCCAGACCAAGTTGTGGCATCAAAACGAGTTTTGTCTTACATCCTCTAGGCTTTAAAAAGTCCACATGAACCTGAGAGCACTGTTCTTGGATAGGCATCCAGATGATTTGGCTTTGAGAAAAATAAGTGGTGTTAGAAAAGCTGATTACTGACATATTTAGCAATTTTGGCAGCTTAAGGGAAGAAAAAGAAACTGGAGAAAAAGGACATTGCATTTTTAATGGGATGCTGCTGCACCAAATACAGTTTTGCAGAGGTTTTTAAAGTTCATGAGTTTCTGAAGACTCGGCTCCGTACTTCTGCTAATATAGTTCACATTCAACCTTGCCTTCATAATCAAAGCAAAAATGAATGAGTTTTCAGCCCACAAATCCATCACATACACATGCTGTTCTAATCTTCCTTGAACACCAAGGGAATTTGTTTCTCTACCTAAATCCCTAACACAACATTACACTGATAACTTGACAGCTTACATAACGAACACCATTTGGGTTGGTGAATGTGTACGGGGAGTGTGAGGAAAATAATAAAATAAGAAGTAGCTCATACATTAGGAGAAGATGTATTGTGAATTATTCTGCTGTACAAATATTTCCTTCAGCTGCAAGCATGCCAGTGTGGAATGAGATGAAGCACTGAGATTAACCTGAAAAACTGAGTTGTGCTGAGTTCTTAAAGGAAAATCTGGACAGAATGCTCTCAGGCTTTATCTGCTCCCATTTACTTCACTGATATATTTTCCTCAGACTTCAGAAGAAGTAGGCTTGGGCACAGGATAGTTTTTATAACTTCTTATTTTATTATGGTTCCACCAAATGGCCGTAATAACGTTCTCTGCTCCTCCTGAGGTCCTGAGCCAGCAGCTGCAGCTGAAACACACAGTGTGTCACAAACTTTTCCAAGGCCTTAATCTTTCACTCAAAACAAACCCTTTGAGGAGTATGACACATAAAGTGCTTTTATGCTCCAGATGCTGGACTTAGCCATCATCAATGGTGAACTTTCGGTCCCTTTCTTCTGCCCAAGTGTGATCTCCCGGGTAATGCTCAGGACTGTGAATTCCCAAACAGATCATAGAATCATAGAACCACTAGGGTTGGAAAAGAGCTCTAGGATCATCTAATCCAACCATCAACCCATCCCCACCATGACCACTAAACCACATCCTTCGGTGTCACATCTCCACCTTTATTGACCACCTCCAAGAATGGTGACTCCATCACTTCCCTGGGCAGTCTGTGCCAGTACCAGCTCTTAGTGGTACCTAGTGGAGTAGAAGCTGGAAGCAAGAAGCTTCTTCCTCCCATTTTCCTCTCTGTTGACATTTCTGAAAAACAGTATTTCAGTGTGAAAACCAAAAGTCATTGAATTAACCAATCAGAACATCAGCATAAATTCATAGACTCACAGAATAATTTATGTTGGAAGTCACCTGTGGAGGTCACTACTCCAACCTCCTGCTCAGTAGAGGCCCAGTTACAGCAATTAAAACTTGTTGTGTTTTAGTTATCTTCAGGGAAGAATGTTCCACAGCATCTTCAAGTGGTAACTTCCCATATTTGACCACAGTAAAATAAATTTTCCTTCTATCAAACAGGAATTTCCTCAATTCCATATTGTATCTATTGGCTCTCATCTGTATATCTCATCTGTATATTCAGGCTCTCATTTGTATATTCAGGCACTGGAATGGGCTGCCCAGGGAGGTGGTGGAGTCACCAACCCTGGAGGTGTTCAAGGAACGTTTGGATGTTGTGTTGAGGGATATGGTTTAGCAAGAACCATTGGTGATAGGTGGATGGTTGGACTGGATGATCTTATAGGTCTTTTCCAACCTTGGTGATTCTGTGATTCTGTGATCTCTGGGAAGAGCCTGGCTCTGACTTCTCTCTTCCTTTGTATTAGGTAGTTTTAGGCGACAGTAAGACCTCTTTGAGTTAACTACTCACCAGGCTGAACAAACCCAGTACTCAGCCTCTTTTCCTACATTGTATGCTCCAGCCTCTGTCCTGCTCATTGCCACGCTTCAGCCTGTCAAACCTTTTTTTGCATTGCAAAGCCTGAAATGATAATCACAAACAAGTCTATGTGCAAAAGAATCATCCATTAAGGAGTAATTAATCTTCTCAGTAGCAACTTTGGTGTCTTTTTACAATTTTCTTTGGTCTTATTTAGGAGATATCCATCTTATCACTATGATTATAACAAGCTAAGATGAATGTTGTGCACTTTGCAGTACAGACTTTCAAGAAACACCAATTTTAGTGATGAATTCTCAATGGGAGCTGAAAGTCGGGCTTTAATATAAAGTTTAATACAATGATGAATGCAACCTACATCAATTCACTGAAGCTGTTACTCTAATCCTCTTATGTGAATCAGCACTTCTTCCTCAGGGGACGCAACATGCGTGCAGAGCTTCATTATCGCCGTTCTTCCAAGCTTAAATAGGCAACCTATCCTCAGATGAGGGAAGAGCCAAATTTGCTGAAGGGACTGGAAGGCACTTGATGTAGCACGCATGCTGTGTTTGCTTTTATAAGGCAAAAGCTGATTTTGGAAAGTACCTGCTCTGAGGATTTTGCCTTTTCTCACTAATACTACTAGCACTTTCATCAGTACATCCTGCATGTAGCAGGGTCACTGTTATGTTACAGCCCCAGAAACACAAAAGGACGTAGGTAAGGATTATCTCTCTGAGAACCCTGCCACAAGTTAGAGCTAACCAAACACCTAGGTCAGATTTGGTAAACTGTGTCTGTTGGTTAATATTTGGTTTCCATATTACACTGCATTCTGTAAATATGAATGGTTTCAACAAGTCCTTTTTCTTCTACATAAAAAACCTCTCTGTGGAAATGCTTTCCTTTTTAATTTTAAGGACATATTTAAAGAGTTCCCCTGAGGTACTCTGGTCTACAGCCGAGCCCCGGGACAACTCTATGCACTCTGTTTTCTTTCACGAATCCCCCAAAATTGGGTTTTGATTCTAATGTAAAAATTCAAGAGATCAGTAACAAATAAATATCAAACATATTTCTCATTTCTAGATGAATTGACAAAATTCAAAGAATGATGCCCGTTAGTTGCCCAATATATATATATATATTTAATCTTTATTTCTTTGTTTTAAGATAGATCATTTCTCCAATAGAAAATAAAATTTCATCTATGATAACAGAGAAAATTGGCTCCTATTTTCCTTTTTTTTTTTTTTTTTTGTAGTTTGTTACTTATATTCAGTATTTCCAGTGCTGCTCAGAGCACTGACCCCTACCTTGTGGGAATTTACTGCGTGCTTTTATTCAAAGACTAGCTCAAGGATTCACCATGGCTCCTGCTTTTCTGTTTTCTTTCCTTTTCTTTTTATTTTCTCTCCTGACTCTAAGAGGAAGGCAACTTCACTTCAGAGGGTGGTGATGTGAATTGCTAGAATCTCAAGTAGGATGACAGCTGTCCCAGTGAGTAACTGGTGGTTTGGTGTTTGTGGTGGAGAGGAGTTGCTAATTACTTTGTTCACAGGAACAGAGCAGCTTGTTTCCTGCTGCTGGGATTCTAAATACCTAACAAGTAACAAAACATGATTTGCTTTATCGCTGCAGCTAATCATTACTGATAGGCAATGGCACATGATAAAAGCAGGGTTTTGCTGTGGCTCATACCACGGAGCTATCATGTGGAGGACGTTTGGGACCATAGCACCGTGTACCAGGTTACTGATTCTATCCAAAGGATTCCTGTGATGTGTTCATTGAGGAAGGAAAAAAATACTTATGTGCCGTTTTTCAGCTATAGGAAAAGGGAGAGAAGGGCATATCACCTTTCTCATGTCCTTTCTGTACCCTGTGACATACTGACATAAAACAAGTTCTGTGGCAGACACACAAGGTCATGAAATCCACTTTGTGTAAAGGGGAAGATATGAGCACACAACAGCTGTAAATTGCAAAGAACCACAAAACAGCACTGAATGCACCCAGTGATTACATGTAACACACCATAATTATACAAAATCTCCTTGATAATCTTTTCAATGGCAATCTTTTGGGCTCCTAGAATATTCTGGAAAACTATGAAATCTTTGATGCGATCAAAATGTAACCAAGTTATGTGTTTGCTGGCTATTTTAACTAACTGCTGTGCAGTGAGGCAGATACTCATGTCCCCTAGCATGCTAAATTATGCAGATAATTTTCAATTTATATTTAAGAAAAAAACAACAAATTAATTATACATGGTTTTCTTTCCCTTCCAGCTGTGCCTTGATACTCTCATGAATGAAGTCCTACTACTGGCTATATGGCAATGCTGGGTACCAGAAAGCTTTCATCTTCTGAAATGAGCTGAATCAAGGTAGAATCCAACCTCGTATTTTGGAGAGGAGAAGGGACTCTGCACCAGAGTGAACAAAGGTCTTCAGATCTATAGAACTATCTTTTTGGGAACAGCCTCAGTCTAAACACCAAGTAGGATCAGGCCTAAACATTAATAGAGCAAGCAATTCACTGTGTATGAGCTACTGATGGAATACTATATCAGAACCATAAAATCATAGAATCAGACTGTCTTGGGTTGGAAGAGACCTAAAAGACCATCCACTTCCAGCTCCCTCCAGGACAGGGACAATTCTCACTTCATCTGGCTGCCCAGGGCTCCATCCAATCAGGCCTCCAAGGATGGGACATCCACAGATTCTCTGGACAATCTGTTCCAGCACCTCACCACCCTCTGCGTGAAAAATTTCCTGCCTTCATCTCCCTTCTTCTACTTTAAAGCCATTCCTTCTTGCCCCATCACTGTCAGACAATGTAAAAAGTCAGTCTCCCTCCTGGTTATAAGCGCCTTTTAAGTACTGGAAGGCAATAATGAAGTGCCCCCAGACTCTTTTCCAGGAGAAGCAAGCCCAACTCCCTCAGCCTTTCTTCATCAGAGAGGTACTCTAGCCCTCTGATCATATTTATGGCCTGCCTCTGGACATACTCCAACAGCTCTATGTCTTTATTGTGCTGGGGGGCTCTGACCTAGATACGGTTACTCCAGATAGGACTTCATGATGGCAGAGTAGAGCTGAACAATTACCCCCGTTTCTTTTCTGGCCACTCATCTTTTGATGCAGCCCAGGATACAGCTGGCCTCCTGGGCCATGAGTGCACACTGCTGGCTTTTCATTCACCAGAATAGTCAAGTCCTTCTCACAGGGCTACTCTCAATGAGTTCTTCTTTCAGTTTGTACACATATCTGGAATTTCAGAGACTCAGGTGCAATAGCTTGCGCTTGACTTTGTTGAATATCCTGAGATTTTCATGGGTCCATCTTTCAAACTTGTCTAGGTCTCTTTGAATTGCATCCGTTCCTTCTGTTGAATCAACTGAAAGCTTGGTGTCATCAGCAAATTCAATCTCACTGTCTATGTCATTGATAAATATGTTAAGACACTTGTCCCAAGACAGACTGCTGGGGGACACCATTCATGACTGGCTTCCTCCTGCACTTGGAATCCTTGACTGCAACCCTCTGGCTGAGACCATCCAACCATTTCGTTATTCATTGAATAATCCAACCTTCAAATCTATATTTCTCCAATTTAGAGATCAGGATATGATGTGAGACCATGTCAATGGTCTTGAAAAAGTTCAATTAGATGACATCAGTTGCCCTTCCTTGTCCATCACTCCATCATAGAAGGCCACTGGATTGGCCAATGCCACCTTCCCTTTTTTGAAATTATGCTGGCTTTCTTGGATCACCTCCATGTCTCACATGTGCCTCAACATATCTTTCAGGAGCATCTGTTCTATGACCTTCCCAGACACAGAAGAGAGGCTCACCAGCCTGTAGCTCCCCTAGTCATTCTTTTTCCCTTTCTCAAAAATGGGAGTGATGCTTCCTTTTCTCCAGTCACCAGGGATTTTGCCTGACAGCCATGATTTTTCAAATATGATGGAGAGTGACTTGGCAACCAGATCAGCCAGTACCTTCAAGACATTGGGATGCATATCATCTGTCAGCATAGACTTGTACATGTTCAGTCTCATGAGGAGGTTTCAGACTTGCTCTTCTCATAAAGTGGGAACGAATTTGCTCCCCCTACTCCTGCCTAGAGATTCAAGGATGCAAGACACATGTGAAGCCTGACAACCAGTGAAAACTGAGGCAAAAAACTCACTGAGTCCCTCAGTCTTCTCCATGCTAATTCTCCCTTTGTATTTATTAGATGATTTTTATGTATCTTGTTTTGTTTTTATTTATCTTGTTATTTTTCATATCCCTTACCAAGCTGAGTTCCATGAGAGCCTTGGCTTTCCTAATCTCACTTCTGCTCATCCAGACAGCGTCTCTGTATTCTTCTCATTAACTCCATCTTAGAACAAGAGATAAAGGACCCTCTGTGTAAATGCCATATGAATGCTAACATGCTCATTCTCACAGCTAAAAAGTTATTCTACTTCTGTTTGTAGAGAAGTGAGACGCAGAGAGAGTACATGATTATCATAGAATCATAGAACGGCCTGGGTTGAAAAGGACTTCAAAGATAATCTAGTTTCAACCCCTCTGCTATGTACAGGGTGGCCAACCACCAGACCAGACTGCCCAGAGCCACATCCAGACTGGCCTTGAATGCCTCAGGGATGGGGCAACCACAAACTCTCTGGGCAACCTGTTCCAGTGCATTTCCACCCTCTGAGTGAAAAACTTCATCCTAATATCTAACCTATGCCCCCTCTGTCTTAGTTTAAGACCATTCCCCCTTGTCCCATCACTATCAACCCATGTAAATAGTCATTCATTCTCCTGTTTATACGCTCCCTTCAAGTACTGGAAGGCCACAATGAGATCTCCCTGGAATCTTCTCTCCAAGCTAAACAAGCCCAGTTCCTTCAACCTTTCTTCATAGGAGTGGTGCTCCAGCCCTCTGATCATTTTCCAAGGTCACAGACAAAATCTATGATACAGATAGGAACTAGATCCTGATAGTTAAAAAATGTATTTGAAGTGCAAGATGACCCTGTCTTAATTACAGAAACAGGTAGTTAGAAGACTTTCTAATGTGAAAATGATTTAATAAACCTGGCAAACGTGCTACAATTCCATGTTTATTGTATAGAAATACCTTTCAAATTTAACTGCACATCCCAATCTGTTCTCTGTTCCTTTTGCTGGCTTAGCAAAATGTCACATAAAATTTGTCTGTGAAGTTAACACATTAAGCATTTATTGATCTCAGTATGTTACAGTCAAATAAGACCATGTTTTAATGAAGAGAAACAAAAGGTCATTTACAATACTCATACAGTAACTACAATGAAATACAAAATATTAGCTATTGTAAGAGCAGATTAAAGAAAGAAAAGTATTGCAGTCTGAGATCCAGATCCAAAATCATACTTTTTTCTGATCTGCTTTATCCCAAATAACAAATATGTTATCTTATATCACTATAAAAATCCTCGCATAAATTCACTGACTTCTAGCAAAAGTTACTTCACTTCTAAACCAGCAATATTGAACAGAGTCACTGCTTTGTCCTTTGCGTGGACAGGGTATCAAAAGGAGATTAAAATCAGCTTTTAAAAGGAATCTTTTTTAATGGAAAGTCTCTCTTCTCTTTTGTTCCCTGGGAAGTCAAGCCATGTACTCTCTCTGCACATTATCAGAGAGGAAAAATCTGCAGGTGAAATCTTTACTTTTCTCAGGGTAATGGCAAAATACTGGTTGATTTAAGGCCATAGGGCAAGAGAGAAAAACAAGAGAAAAGCAGCTAAGATCTCTGCCTTACAATGATGTCTGCACCTGGATCTGAAGCTACATGTTTTTGCCAGCTACTTTGGATGACTGGGAGGGAGAAGCCTCTCTTGCTTTATAAGGAACCTCCCATTAGACCTTAGATATCCTTGCCTTGACCTATCAAAACTTTGGAGCTACGAGTGGTATGGTTCTTACTGACTTGCAGACTCTTGAAGAGAGAAAGCCTGAGGGTAAAGCAGGATAATTGCTCTTCAGACCCTAAGCCTTCACAGAAAGGCAGATTAATTTCTCTTTTACAAATGCTCAGTTTAATTCAGAAGAGACATGGCCTAGAGGGTGTCCTGGTGACACTCTGTTTTATATTTCTACCTCAGAATGTGTTTGAGAACCTCAGGAAACGTCTCGGTGAGGAAGTGGTAAATGAGAGTAAGGAAACAACCAATTTGGGAAAGATCAAAGAGGATATGAAATACTGATGCTGTTTTATAGTGTCACTGTTTCACAAGAGCTAGTGCTGAAAATTCGGGCAATGATCCTCAGAGACTCAGGGTGCAGTGAGAATTAGGGACCTGACTGCTTTTTGAAGTGCTCCTTCTCTCTCAGCAGATCCAAAATGGATTCTGCACTTAGAATCATAGAATCATTAAATCATTAAAATTGGAAGGGACCAACCACATCTCTGGGCAACCTCCTTCCCTCACCACCCTCTATGTAAAACACTCATTCTTTCCATCTGACCTAATTCTACCCTCTTTAAACTTGAAAACATTTCTGCTTGTTCTGTCACCACAGTCCCTGCTAAAGAGCCCTCTCTTCTCCAGGCTGAACAGCCCCAGCTCTCTCAGCCTGTCCTCATAGGAGAGGTGTTCCATCCCTTCAGTCATATTTGTGGCCCTCCTCTGGATGTGCTCCATTTGGTCTATGTCTCTTCTGTACTGGGTACTTCACATCTGGACACAGTACTAGAGGTGAGACCTCACCAGCACAGAACAGAGGAGCAGGATCACCTCCCTCACCCTGCTGGCCATGCTTCTTTTGATGCAACCCAGCATACATTTGGCTTTCTGGACTGTGGGGGCACATTGCTGGCTCAGGTCTAGCTTCCATCCACCAATACCCCCTGGTCTTTTTCAGCACTGCTGTGGTAAATGCTTCAATCCCTCAGTTTCTATTGGTAGTGAATGTTGCCTCAATCCAGGTGCAAGATCTTGCTTTTGGATTTATTGAACCTCATGAGGTTCACTTGGTCCCACTGCTCTATCCTATCTAGGTCCCTCTGGATTGCATCCCGACCCTCTGGTGTGCTGACTGCACCCCACAGCTTTGTGTCATCAGCAAATTTGCTGAGGTCATACTTGCCCTGACTGTCAACATCACTGATGAAGATATTAAAGAATATTGGTCCCAGCACTGATCCCTGGGGGACTCCACTCATCACTGATCTCCATCTAGGTATTGACACTGAAGGTGTTACTGAAATCCAGATTGATGACATCAGTGGCTCTTCCTTTGTCCATTGAAGCAGTTATAGCATCATAAAAGACCACTAGGTTGGTCAAGCAGGATTTGTCCCTGGTGAAGCTATGCTTGTTCTACTGTATCACCTCCTTGCCTTTCATATGCCTTAGCATAGCTTCCAGGATAATCTGCTCCATGATTTTCCCTGGCATAGAGGTGAGGCTGACAGGTCGGTAGTTCCTGGGGTCACCCTTTTTTTCCTTGTTAAAAATGGATGGGATGTTCCCTTTTTTCCAGTCACCAGGGACTACACCTGATTGTCATGACTTTTCAAATGTCATTGAGAGTGGCTTGGTGACTACATCAGCCAATTCCCTTAGGAGTCTGGGATGCTCTCATTGGGACTCATGATGTTTAGGTTCCTCAGCTGGTCATAAACCAGATCTTTGCTTACAGCGGGAGGGATGTTGCCTCCTACCATACCAAGCATTTGAGGGCTGTGTGGTGAGCAGTTATCAGAGAAGACCAAGGCAGTTGTAAAGTATCTCAGCCTTCTCCTTGTCTTTGTTACCAGCTTGTCTGTGTCACGCAGGGGTACACCCTCCTGGACTTTCCTTTTCTGGTTAAGGTACCTGTAGAAGCCCTTCTTCTTCTTCGCATCACTTGCCAAGTTTAGTTCAAACTTTGCCTTGGCTTTCTTGACCCTATCCCTACTTGGAGTTCCTCACCACATTCTGCAAATTTTGTCTTGCAAGGGCTCCTTGGGAACATCAGTAATGATGCAAGGTGTTTTGGTGTCCTTCAAGTTCCCTCCTGCCAATCCTTGCCCTACCAGTTCTTTAACAACTGCTGTAACACCATCAAATCCCATGGCTCATCTTAACGAAATTCCCCGGCACAGTCCTTGACGTTTGCCATCTCCCTCAGTCCTAGGGAAAGCAAGTGAGTGATGAGTACTTTGTCATTCCTTCTGACAGTGAAGATGTCAGCACAAATAAAAGATTTCCTCATAGCAGCTGGGTTGTTTAAACTTTAATAAGCCTTTTAGCTTAGCTCTGTCCTCTGCCTGACCCTGTCTGTGGTGGCCAGACAGAGGGGACTCAGCCCTGCTGCCGGCAAGCAGGTGGACCTCAGTGTTTTTCTGGGCTCTGAAATGCTGTTCTTCCAGAAAAATTCTCATTGCATTGCATCGGCATGGCTCCATGAAGGACACAGACACAGTCACCCTGAAAAGCACAGCACAAATAAGTTCTAAAAAAAAAAAAGTTACAGAAATGTAAAAATAACTATTTATCAAGGGAGTTGAATTGTCTTGAATTGTCTTCTTTTACTCCAGTGCATCACTGCCTTTCACTTCTGCAAAAATAATTTGAGGTTAAACCACTACTGAAAATAGGGATTGGCCCATTTCTGACAAACAGAATCACAGAATCATTTAGGTTGGAAAGACCGTTAAGATCATCTAATTCAACATCCACCCATCCCCACCATGCCCACTAAACCATGTCCCTCAGTGCCACATCTACAAATTTCCTAAACATCTCCAGGGACAGCGACTCCACCACCTCCCTGGGCAGCCTGTTCCAGTGCCTCACCACTCTTTCTGAGAAGAAATTATTCCTAATATCTAACTTGAACCTCTCCTAGTGCATCTTAAAGCCATTACCTCTTGTTTTATCGCTGTTACTTGAGAGAAGACGTCAATACCCACCTCACCACAACCTCCCTTCAGGCAGTTGTAGAGAGCAATAAAGTCTCCCTGAGCTTCCTCTTCTCCAGACTGAACAACACTGTTCCCTCAGCTGCTCCCCATAAGATCCATAAATTCCAGATCCTTCACAGCCTCACTGCCCTTCTCTGGATATGCTCCAGGGTCTCAATGTCTTTATTGTAGTGAGGGGCCCAAAACTGAACACAGTACTTTTGTAGACACAGATAAACTTGTAGACTGTTAAAATTCTCGAGAAAAAGGCACACAGGAAAGAAATCTTGCTGATAAAGGAGAATATTTTTCTTCAATCTACCCTAAACTTTGTGTGACCAGTAAAAAGTTTCAGACAGACCTTTGGAAAGGTAATTGTATGGGCAGTGGGCAAGGTTCATATGGAAATAAGAATATGAATCTGACAGAAGCTTTTCATGCCCCCAGTCCTGCTTGCTGTGAAAGTGCACTTTGTATTATTTATTTCTGCAAAGCCAAAGTCAGATTCCTCACACTTTTCAGTATACGTGGTGCTGACAACTGGTCAGTATTTCATTCATTCTTGCAATACTTTATGGTTTACCTCTGGAAATTTACCTCTGAAAATAAGTGATGCAGTGCCAATCTCATCTCCTGCAGCTCCTTTTATTCGTAAAGAATAGAAGGTAGCTACAAGGTCCAACCCTAACTGGGAAATTTGGAAATGTAACACAAACACCTCCTTCCTACTAAGCTTAAGAATCAGGTAGTAAATATAATAAATCTTACCTTTCATTCAATCTTGTGAGTTTCACACCAGCCTCATATTATTTGGAACTGGAGCATAACCTTTGAATGCTTGGGGACAGGCTATAATAAAGTCATCTTGTCTTCTTTGATAGAAGGTTGTGCCCTTCTGTCCTTTTGGTTCTCCTGAGGGTGATTTCTTATCCAAGTTGGCAGCCTATCCTTGGTCCATGAGCCATTTAATTTTTATTATTTCATTATTATTAATTAAATATACTAAAAAGAATCAGAAAATTCCTGGCAATTGCAAAAAGAAAGGCCCTTCTTCTGATTTAATTTTGTATGCCTCTAAAAATATATCTAAGCTACTTTGGGAACTTTTCTCATAAGACAGCAGATGATTTAGCTATTATTGGACACACAAGCATATAATTAGGATTGGGAGAGTCTGAAATTTATCTTTGCTGAAAGATGACAGCTATGATTTCTGATATTCACGCTTAAACTTAAATTATTATAATTTTTTTTTTTGTTAATTTCATGTGTTTGAATGGCACATATTTACCAAAACAGAAATTTTTCTGACCAAGTACTGTCAGAATTAGTCATGATCTTTTGGGTGAGAAACTGATGAATTCCTGACGTGTGGACACCACGGACACGAGCAGCCCACTTACTGGCAGTTCAGGAATTGATTGCCTTCAGGAAATGATGCCTGGTCCTTTTTCCAGTAATGAAGTGCTGTTTTTCCTTTATGTCCAGGTGCAATTTCAGCCATAGAGACATTAGATGTGATTTTCCTTTTTGAGAGTTACATCAAACTGTATTCATTAGCACTATGTATAATTCAATGTCTTTCAACATTTAGATTGAAGCTCCTTTCCAAAAGACTTTTTCTCCAATTCTGGAGACATTTCCCTCCTTATGCTGTGTTAAATGCCGTTTTCAGGACTGTACAGAAGATGCTCATTAACTTTTTCTGTCACTTGGAAGACTTCATCTTTTTATTTGCAGTCATATCTGGAAAGCTATAAAGTGATCAAATATTTGATTTACTGGTGGTGATGCTGTCCATTAGTTTCAACAATGAGGAGAGTGGTTGCCTCTGGATTTCCATTGATAAGTAGTTATTTGTGAACAGAAAGTAGAAAGCAAAGCCTTAACAGAATCACAGAACCATAGGAGTTGGAAGGGAGCTCAGGAGAGTCATCAAGTCCACCACTTCTGTCAAAACAGGTTCCCTGCTGTAGGTTGCAAAGTATCACTTCTATTTTCAAAATTTCTGAGCAGACGTTTAAGCTTTGTCACTTTTGTCATGCATTAGTTGATTCCTCTCAAGGAAGAAAACCAGAAAGTCTCTTAGCCAAGCGTGCACTGTGCTGACTACAGTCAGAAAAAAACACCACTGCAATGAGGAGTGTGCAAATCCTTCATGGCAACATCATTCCCCAAACTTCAAAACAAGAACTTTTCATTGCCTTAGCAATCCTGGGCTACATCACTGGGAAATGCAACAAACATGTGACAAGGGAATGACAAAGGAAGATGCTCTTGAAACAAATATTTTTCAGGATCCTGTGTTCTGGGATGATTTATTCCCATGCTGTGGGACCAATTAGGCAATTTAATAGTACAAGGCTCTCACTACAAGAGAAAACTGTTCAAAATATCAATTTTGAGAGAATAATATGCACTAGGGAAGAGAAAAAGGACACAATACCAAAATATATCTTTAAATATTTATCCTTTTTCTTTTATTATATCAAAGAATGTAATAAAAGATGTAAGTGTACTAATTGACTGTGACGGACTAAAATGGAAGCCCTTGGAGCATCCTTGCAAATTGCAGACATAACAGAGACAGTGTTGAAGTGGTTCCTTCACTGAGACTCTGAGGACACAGCCACTTCAAACACTGAACTGTGCCAATGGGATGGTTACCTCTGTGTCACCTCATGCTTTGAGTCTGCCCTGATTATCTCTCTTTATGTACATATCTGGATCATTTCATACATATAGGTAAGTGTGTGGAGGGGTTTTTGCACACATGGGAGAAGATGAAAGCAAACACACTGTTTTCTACATACTGTTTGAAACTGCTTTGAAGCAAGCTAAGGAAAGCTCAGGGGAGTTACAATTTACAGCACCACTTTGCTGATACTTACTGATAAATCGGAACTAATGACGATGGCACAGTGTTCCTGTTAACAGGAGTAAATAAAATCCAGTTTGATCCTTTCATTCCTTAGTAAGAGATTCTCTCAAAGCAGAACATGAACACAGGAGAGAAATCAGAACAAACAGAAGGACAAATCAAAAGAGACAATAATAATTAAAAAAAAAAATAGTAAAACCAGGAGAAAGAACATTTTTCATCTACATGCTCCCAACAATAGCATGATCCCACAGCACTGAGCTGCCTGAAATCCCTGCTGCAGTGGGAAGGTGAACCCTGACACATCATTCCACATGGAGGATGTCAAGCTGACAGTGTGGTCCTGCTGCAGTGGCTCTGGCAATCATCAAAGCAATGGTGATGGATGGACTGTTGACTATGGATGACAGCAAGAAAATAACAAGAAGATATGGCAGAAAGCAGCAGTCTGGGTTTACAATGACAGAAGCTGCAGAAATGGAGATGCTCCATCCCCATGTGTCATGAATAAATAGGAATGAGGCTGGTAATTCCATGGAAATATTAGTACTGAGTGCTTATGCAGTGTCTTAAACCTACGTGTATGAGCTTTGTGTAAATATATGCCAGCATAAATCAGATGAACTTTGAATTTCTGGATTAAAGGTTTTTGAGCATCGATTTCATTTCCTGACAAAAAAACAGGCTTTGAGGGGAAGCAGATGTTTTCCACAAATGTTTTTGTTATACTGGAAAGCTGCTTTTGTTATAAAAGGAGAAACATCAGAAAGAAAATCTTCTCAGGATCCTTGTGAGAAATGGAGCGAGAACAAGATACTACAGTAGAAGCATATTTTTGTAGCATACAAGGGAAAAGCTTGATGAAAACATACAAGTTTGCTTATAGGAAAGATCCAGTTGAAGAAAAGAAAGTTCACATCCGTGTTCAATTGTTCTACTTTTTTTGACATTCCCTATTACTTCACATATGTATAAAATAGAATCATATGAGTTGGATGGGATCTTTAAAAGCTCCCATATTAATGTTTGCAACCCCAGTGTTTGTAACCTGAATGAAAACACCTCGAGGGATTTATATTGTCATTATTACTCTGAGTTTCCTTAGAACAATTGGGCAATTTTGTCAAAATTTTGCTTGAAGCTTAAGACGAAGGGAGACAGTTTTTCCTTACCCCAGCATGTTGTATTTTTCCTTCACCGCATTGCAGTATAACAACTGCTTTGGTTGGCAGAATGACATTTCATTACCTAGACATATGGGAATTGATTTTAAAAATAGCTAAAGAAAGAGAGTGTCCAATTAATAACAATAATTGAGAATTAATTCTTATTGATTGAAAATTTCTACCAAGTAGTGTAAGTATGAACTACATATAAATCCATATAAACTATCTGCCTAAACCAATCATCTGAAGGAATTTCTGACCTACTCTCCTTGATTAATACATCAGGAACGAGATTTGAGTCCCTAACAGTTTTTCTACCTCTAAATGGAAAAAGACATTTCTTTTTATAGTGCAGCATCACACCTGTAACCACAGAAGCAGCAGAGGTCACAGACAATCTGCTTGCAGCAGCTTCCCCTTTTCTGGATGAAATCTTGAGCCCCTCACTGTATTGCAGGGCACCCTGCTTTAAAACACGTTGGAAGATCACAATTTCAGGTGTCTTTGAAGAGTAGAGAATAAGGATTTATTTCCCTAGCTGTAAGCAAATCCTTTTACTCTCTTGAAATGTAGCTAGAGTTAGGAAAGGAAAAGTAGCATATAAAAAGGAAATAGCTCTTTTGTAGGAGCACTTTCTGGAAAGAAAAGGATTGGACAAAATTAATAACTGAAAAATCACATTCTGTACATCTGCCTTGAATCTGCATAAAGCTGCCTTAACCAGTGTTCAAACCAAAGGCAGTTCGAGCAAACAGAAAAATCCCTGACTGAATTCATTACAAATAGGAGAGATGAGAAAGGCTAAGCTCAAAGTCTGTGCAGGTTTATGCTGAATTCATATTGTAGCTTATGTTATAGTGTGGTGAAAAATATTCAATTCATGCACAGTTTTGTTATCATAATTGCTGAAATGATTTAGTATCATTTTAGTTATTAAGGCAGCAATGAATCTTTAAAAACTTGCTGAGTCCCAGTATTGTTATAGATTTACTTGTGAGATACAAAAAAAACCCAAACCAAACGTCTTTTAAATGTTTATTTCTCCCAAGGTGGAAATGTTAATAATTTAAGGAAGGTTTCATATGCTTTCATTTTGTGTAATATCAAGGCATGTAGTTAAAGCTAGTCACTTCAGTGCCATATAAAATTGATGGAACGAGGTAGAAATCCAAAGGTAACTGATAAATAAATGATAATATAAAACCAGGGAGAGGCATATAGTCCACTTATTCATTTGCTGTGTCTCCAGAAGCAATGTTTTGTTCCTCCCCTCCAACAGCAGAGCTCTGTGGTGTGGCACAGCTCAGCCTCCCTTGTTTGAGCCTAGGTACCTAACTTATAAGTGATGCCATCAGACATGACAATGTTAGGCTGTGCCAGGCAGCTTCTCACCGCTTTCCACTCTCACGAGGAGCTGCTTAGAGAAAGGCAGGACAGCTCACAACCCAGAGGTACTCCAAGCTCTGGCACAGCACTGCCCACTCGATGCCCACTAGACCCACTGTCAATCCTGCAGCAGACCAATGTATATTGGTCATTCGAAAAGTAATGTCTCCTATTTATCTCCATGAAAACTACAACAGAAACAAAGAGAACAATAATAACATTGGATAGAACAAATTATCAGCTACCAAACACTGTTTTTCAGCCTAGTCAGGCTGCCCCTCTGCTGCCATGTGTTGCACAGCAACAAAAGGTAACAGAATACTATTGGGATTCCACCAATATTCACCTCTGACATCATGAGCCAGCATAATAAAATAGGAGGCATTATTTTTTAGCAGCCCTCCTAAGATGCCAGCCCAAAAGGTCACTAATCACTGAATTCAGCAGAGCAGGCATTTGACTTTGCATGAAAAAGAAATGTTACCATATGCTGGACAATCAATAGCAGGCTGCTGACTTCCACTATATTTATCCAGACAGCAGTGTCTGTTTGTGGGATGTCAGTCTTTCCATTCACTGATGGCTTTTGTGAACTGACTATATCTATAAGCTCATAATTCATTCTGACAGAAAGCTGAAAGTTTTTAGCTAATCATTCAGGATAAATCATAAGCAGACCAGATGTTTTGTTATTAAAGTACAAGCAAAATTGTCCTCCAAATTTTAGTTATTTTAGAGGTATTTACTAATATGGCTGTCTTCTGTATGAATCACGACCCGACCCTGGTAACTTGGCAACTGCATTTTGTAGTTGGCAGCTCACACTGACTGCATGTTAAGAAGCTGAACAGATCTTCTTTTCTGTAACCAATCTCATTTCCTAGGGCAATTCTAATTGCTGTGCACTTGGAGCTGATTTCTCCCACCACTGATGGCAATTGCAAGGACTTCACACACTCCTTGTTGCTGATGCTGTGAATTTTGCAGGAAAACCACCATAATGCAGAGATTTGTTCCTTTATGAATGACCTGGTGTCATTTAAGATGGGCACCAATGAGCTGTTCGAGGTACTGGATGAGAAAGTCCTGTCCTATCCCAGTTTGTGATTGAAAAGGAGCAGAGGTTTAAAAGAGCCAAGGAAAAAGAAAAAGAATAAAAGAAAGAAGAGATCAGAAAAGATTATCTTTCTCAGTCCTATGTGAACCTTTTTTCTCCAAATCATCCTCAAATCCCTTTTCAGGACATCACCGGGAGAAAGAATTACTTGTCAAATACATGTTTGATAAACCTCAGACCCACCTCTGTTAAATGGTGGAGATAGTAGAATGGAGATTAACTGATTGTAGCTAAGAATGAAAAAAAAAGCAGCAGAAAATAAAATCTTAATGCTGTAGGAAGCATGCAAGGTTAAATATTCTATTAGCTATCAGGAGCAAATGGCTTTCCTGCAATTAGCGTTAATCAAATGTGAGGAAGGGACTCAAAACTATTGACTTTATGACCCTTTCTACTTATCTGCTAGTTCTAAGAAATGAAAGTATTTTCTTATTAAAATCAAAGTTATATCTACTAATATTGGCTATTATGTAATATTGCAGAAAATCTAATTGTTTTCTAAATAATATCTATATAGTTGCCTGAAAGAAAGTCAGAAGGGCAACTAATGCTATTATATTCACTCTGGAAATAGTATTATTGAAGTAGACATGGGAGAAATAGAGAAAAACCAGCCAGATGCAATACATCTGGACACAGCACAGTGTCTTTACTCTTCTCTGGACATAAATACTGAGAGAAGTTGCATTCTTTCAATCAACCTAGTCCTCACTGGCTTTGTCTATACTGCTAAATTAAGCAGTGTCCGTGGGTCCCGGGAATGATAACTCAGTCGTTTACACTGTTAAACTCTTAGAACAAATTCTGGCATGATTTTTCAGCAAGTCAATTAGTTTCTTCCTAAATACTTCACAGGCAAGTTCAAAATTTGTGATGAGTGAGCACTCATTTCCATTGCCAACCATAACACACTGATCTGCTTTGGATAAGTGGGTGCAGGCTGTGGCATAGCAGTTGGCCTCTGTCTTGGAAGCCAGTTCTAGACATACTTGATTTACCCATTTGGCCACAAATTCTGTAGGGAAATATGGTTCTCTCTAGAATAATGTAAAAGTGTAAATCTGATTGGTAGTAATAAGGAAATTTAAAATCTTCTTACTCACTGGAGAAGCTATAAAGAGACACATAAATGTGACAGTAAGGACTGAGTTGTTTTAGATCCCAAATTTAAATACTGTTGAATGTGAATGCCCATATATTTTTCCAAATATTTTTCTTTCCAAAGCTACTGGCTTACTTGGATAACACTGCCAGTCAATACCCTTTGAATGAAACAGCAAAGACATGTATTTTTCTCTTGTCAAATGCAATAAATTCTATGTCTAGACCTGAATTCATTTCTTTTGACATGGAGAAAATTTATTTTTCTCCCCTTTATCTCTCCTTCTGGTAATGTATCTTTTCTTAAATGAAAGTGTCTACACTTTGCTAGTACCATTTCTGCTCTGGAGGAAGAAGGGAACCCTGATATATTTTAGATCTGACCACCACTGGTAGTGCAGAGTGCATAAAAAACTTTTGTAGAACAAGTAGAGGAAAGTAAAAGGAATGCAAGATTGGTGTAAATGGGCAGTGAATGGAAATGTCTGACTTTCTGAAGGCACTTACTAATTAACAGCTCATCACAACCCTTGCACACAACTAAATGCATCTTCTGAGGACAGACAAGTCTGAGAGAAAAGACAGTGAGTAAACACCAGTGACCACTCATAGAGGTGGGATTGAGCGGAGACACGAACCACCATCAGGCCTCAAGGGCCCACATGCAGAAATCAACACTTGGTTCCCAAGCCAGGAGGCAAAATGAAGACTGGATAGCTGGTGTTTTTGTCCTCCACCAGGAATCCTGGACAGATCAGATAGATTCAGGCATCTTGGATGCTAGACAGACTGTCTGAGAGCACATGTCCTAGTGCGTGTGAGTATGTGGGTATAAAATCGTGACCATGAAGGACTGACAGTGGCTTTGTTTTATAATAGACTCCCTTGCCTTCCTGCAAAGTCTTCCATTTAACTTCAGTATGCTGTTGCTGTGGTGTTATAGCTCTCTTACTGATCTCAGTAAATTCAGAGGCCTCAGAGCTTGTATTTTCTGAGCATAGTATTCAAACATGTGAAAGGGACTTCTGGATATCATTGCTTCCCATGCGGTTGTCTGTTCTACCTCAGCAGATGTTGGCTCCTTCATCTTTGTAACAGCCTTTCAAAATACAAACCCAACAAAGTCTTTCACAGAACAGCTATCATTCTGTCCACCTGTTCACAGCACAAGGTAATGAGAGAGTTTTGCACAAAGCACCAACCTGTATGGAAATCTAATGTTAAGGGCAGTGCATACAACTGCAGGCATGAACTTCTCAGCACAGCAAGAACCACCTCCTCTGTTCTTTCCATCTATTAAGTTCTTACTAGATAGTGAAGTTTCTTAGTGTTCAGGTATTTAATATTGCTGTATATTTTCTGGAGTTTAATTCCACTTCTGTCTCTCCTAAACTCAATACTCTCCTGTCCTTTAAAGTACAATATCCTTACCTTTGGATGACATCCTTCTGTGTATTGATGGCACCTTAACACTCTTCATCATTTGACAGTATTTTCATTGTAAGTATCCTGCTGCTGAAGTAGCCATCAATGGACACAAAGAGCATCTTTCTCCAAACTGCTAGTCACTTTTACAACACTTTCAGTTTAGTGACATCTTCCCTTCATCACTGCACTACTACTCTGCAGACTTTCTGTCTTTACGAATTTATTTTATGGTATCATGCCAAAAATATGAGTAAAGATTAGGCAGCTGAAATCTGCTGGTTTTAATTTGTTTTGAAAATTACTTACAATAGATACATATATTTTAAAAAATCCTAGAACTCTATTAAATTATATTAATACAATGTACATTTTGTAAACTCTGGTTGCATGTTCTCCTAGGTATTTAATTGACCTTTCCTGTTCTAGACCCTGGTCTAATTCTGTTAGCCAGTAATCATCCACATTCATTTTTCCCCACTTTATGCTTAGTATGTTGCTATGGTACATTTACTACATAAAGGCACTCTATGTAATATATGTGTGTGCGTAGTAATCACCAGGCTTCTTCTTAGCTACAGATTTATTTTTGTTTATAATCCTATTAAACCAGGATGACTGCAGAATGCATCTCTTCTTTTATGTACTTAACATCACTCTTCATTTATTTAGAAAGTTTTTGATCACAGATTGCCTCAGCTTCCATAATGAAGATCAGTTTGGTCTTAATATTTATCATGGAAATGGTAAGAGTAAGCATCATGGGAAAGTTCATTCTGAAATGAACCTCAGGAGGTGTCTAGTCCAACTTCAGGTTCAAAGTAGTGTCAGCTCAAAGGCCAGATTGAGGATTTATCCAGCTGGGTATTCCACTGATAGAGACTGCACACATACCAATAGATACTGTCTTCAAAGTTTAAAATTATAGTTCTAATGATGACTCAATACTTATTTGCTTTTCTACTAATATTGCAGTAAATTCCATCACTATCCAAATCTAGAGTGAAGGCTATATATTACTCCCTGATCTCTATAAAACTTCTTTTGCTCCAGCTACAAAATGATGTTGACTCACAAAGATTATTTTTCCTAGTCATGATATCCTCTCCTTTACTAGCAAGCTATGGTAGCTCACATGCAATTCAGTTTTCTCCAAATTTTTCCTTTCCAACTACTTCTTCCAAATGAATTCAAGTGGATGATTCCTCCAAGAATGTCACACAAACAATTCTTACTTTTGAATGCTCATCACTGTAGGTGGAATGATTAAAAGAATAAGGCCCAACTAGACTCAGGACACGTTAAAAAATTTGCAAGATCAGAGCCTTTATTCTTCTACTGGGCTGGCTTAAACTATGTCCATATGAAAATAATGGGGACTGGTATAAACACACAAGAGAAGCAACAAAATGAAGATAGTAGGAGCAAGGACAAAATGCAAAGTAATAAAGATTTCTTTAAGTTCTAAGTAGCCATGGAATGGACAATGGAATGTGTATATTGTCTATTGTAACCGTATCTGTATATTGTAATGCATATTGTATATGAATATTGTATATTCTAACTACACATATCTGAATAAGAAAGCTAAGCTTTAATGTAGATGATAGCTCAGCTAAGAGACAATCAAAAATCCTACTTGTTATATGAGATATTCTCACTTAAGAGACAAATATTTGCAAGCTTTTGTTGGAAATGTTGACTATAAATGCTGCTTTTCAAGTGATACTTAATTCTGTCATAAATCGAGAACACCTACTCATGGCAAATGAGTAATCTTTTCCAGATGCCTCATAGCCACTGGGAAAAAGTGTAAAAAGTCTGAGTTTAGATGTCTAAAAGGGCCCCTGGAATGTCTAGTAAGCTAGGCCTTGAACAACTGCCCTCAGTTTTAACACAAAAAGCTATTGTTGAAAATGGCAAAAAAAAAAAAGCACAACAAAACAAAACGAACAAACAAAAATCCCACAACCATAAATCCCAGCAACCTGTTATTGTAGAAAAATTAAAAGCAGAATGTAACCCTTTTTTGCTCCATTCTGTTATCTATCATAGAACTTGTATTTCCATTTTAATGCATTTTGAAAATAAATGATACACAGAGAAATGTACAGACTGAAGAAAATAAATCTCAAATTGAAATATAGTAAAAGGAATGTGCAAGGTACTGGAGGCTTTTAAATGAGTCAAGAGGAAATCATATAATGAAGTGTGTGCATGTATGGTTATATACATATCAGCAGTGAGTGGTGAGTATGCATATTGTAAACATGCATGGATAGACAACATGTAAACAAAGACAGGTTAAAGCAGCACAAGACATCTTAGGAAACAGAACAGAACAACCAGCTATTGCAAAAGAGGTTTTATAGGAATAACTCACTGGAAATCTTACCCAGAAAAACATGGGGGAAAGGGAAGAATTTTTGGAAATAAATTAGTGTAAGTAGCAATATGCAAAATATTATTAAATATTAATATGTCATTTGACAGCAGGGGATTTGTTAATAAGAAAGCATAGTAAGGAAATTACTTATGCTTTTTCTCCTGATTTATTTCATGAAAACATTTATTTCTTCATTTGCCTTCCCTTTTCACAAAGTTCATTTTCAGAGATATTCTATCTGTCATTCTCTTGTTCAAATAATTTGTACAGTTCTTATTTAAAATTGGTGATTTGGACTAGGACCATAACTAGAATTATTCCTTACCTATTATTTCAGTGAAGTGGCATGATAATTCATTCTTAACATGAGCTCTGTAGAGTTCATTTCAATTTATTACTCTTTTTAAGTGAAGTAATCTAAATTAAAATCTCCTTGAATCAAGACCTCATTTCTATCGTAGAGTATTCTAACTGTATCATAAAAATCATTCATCCTCTCTGGTATCTGGCAAAGCTAAAATGGATTTGTGAAAATGGGCTTTTTTTTACCAAATGAACTTATACATATAAGGTAGTTGGCATTAGAGAAAAACTCTCCCCAGGATGTCCACCTCTCGGACCATCAGATCTTTCTGTATTCTGTAGCCAGCACACTCTTATTATTTACCTTTGCATCCCTGCAGGATTATCCAATACATAGTAAAACACTATCAAGATACAAGGTTACAGTTCTACACCAATTATGGTATATGAATTAATTTTTTATACTTTCATCTTCCTATTTAAACAAATAGGGAGAAATCAAAATGAATAGCCATCTTGCATTAATTGTAATGAACACTACTGTAATCATTCTGATTTTTATGTTTTCAGTGTTTTGGTGATGCACTGAAAGAATTTTCTGAACAGACTTAACTCTAATGTTACATCTTTATGCAAAGGCAATGAAAGCTGGAAAGCAAGGGATGGAAGATTTGTTCTCCTGACAAAGGCTGTAAAATCTTTTAGAAGACTTACTCAGTCACATCATGTTCTTTTCGTGGTTCTATTATGTCCCACTTGTATTATATATTCCACAGTCAATTCATAAAATACCATTAGAAAAACTTGTTTTATACACACGTGAATTGGCATACATGCATAAAATAGGTTCTGCAGATATTTTATGTCCAGAATCCCAAATGTCCCTACATATTTCTTCAATATTTTTCTCTTTATTTCTTGGCTTTCTCAGTTATTCTTATGATTTTTCAAGTACAAAAAAAACCATGAAAGAATGTTTCAAAATGCCCATATTCAGCAAAGCTCTTCAGCAACTACCTACCTTTAATGATATGGATGGTTCCCTTGAAGTCCTTTGGACTTCTGTGCTAAAATATCTTTGCCATTTTAGTCTCAACACTGAATACTCTGTGCATCAAAAGCACTCTTCAGCACATGCTTAACTCTAAGCCAAGCACAGTTCTACTTTAATCCTTAAAACCAAGAATGTACTTAGAGAGTCCAGAGGACTCAGTGACTGATGCAGTCTGACTGACTCAGATAGACTACTGCAACTGAGCCTTCTTTCCGTGTCTTGGCACACTATAATGAGGTCTTGGTGCTCTGGGGGAAATCCAGCCACATCATTCCTCTTATCTGACATGTGCTAGGAGGTGTTTTCTGAATGGCTAGGATGCAAGAAACCCAGGGTACTTCAAAAGATACACCTGGATGCTGCTCTGGGTGCTGATCATATTGCTGCCAGGGAAAATGTAGATGCTAGAAGGAAAAAAGGGTCTGTGACATATGGCAGGAGAGGAGAGGGGGCTGCACGTGGACTGGCTATAAAACACATGAGCTGTTTAGTTCCTAACAGGGGCTCACCTCACACAAGAGTTTTCAAGGTCTCATTTTCTAAAACACCTATATAGAGCCTCAATCAGAGCTCCTTGTAGAGTCAGGCTGTATGCTTGGGGTTGTGCCTTTATTGCTGAGAAAACAAAAGACAGTAAACACGTATGTGATTCAGCTTTAAAGCACCATGTACATAGGCTACTTTTCTTAGCTGGATTAACTCAGTTTCTAGGTCTTCCTTTTCAGTCTAAGCTAGATCTTGCCATGGTGTTGGAACACATGCCTCTATATTCTGTGATTCACTTTTTTTCAAAAGCACATGAATATGCTGTGAAAGAGACACACTACTTGCAGCCTTGTGGAAATTGTCTTGAAAGGAAACATCAGTCTCTAGAACTGACAAGTCTTACAAGAACAAATCTGGGTCTTCCAACACCTTCCTCCAGCTTTCTGATTGTTTTTTCATGCTGCCAACCTCTTCTACCTCCTTTAGAGGAGAAAGTCTACTGGAGCCCAAAATAGAAACATTCTCACCAGGTTCTAAAATGTAGCTCCTCTATGCAATTGCTGTTGCCCCTAGCAACTCTCAAAAAAGTGGCAAGTGACCACACTTAGCTGTCAACCAAGCTATATTTTAGATTTTAGAGGACAACACTTAGGAAAAGTATGATAAACACTCTATGTTTGTCCAATTGCTTATCCGAAGCAACACCTGGAAGGCATGTTCCATGTCTAACTACTTCCTAGCCTCAATGAGGAAAGTTAGCTAAACTGAGACTAATGCATCTCCAGCACAGCTCCTTCTTGATGCAGAGTAGAATGAACCACATTATGGACTCAACTCTGCCTCTTCCTTGGCATTAAAGTCAAGACATCAAAATGATTTCAGATCAAACACCTTTAGTACAGGGATTGTGAATTAAATCATATGAAAACAGGACGTAGCTCTTCTGATACTGAAGCATGTTCTCTAGCCTGTGCTTGAAATTAGTGACAGCAAAATTCCTAATTCCCAAATGTTTCATTAAAAGCACACAAAAATAGGATCCTGTACATAGAAAGTTGTTGTGAGATAAGGAAAAGTGAAGATATGACACATTGTTCACTCTGCATTAGTCTTTTAAAGATATTTGCTGGGAGCAAGGGAAGGAAGAGGTCAATTTTTCAGAAGATAAATCTGCTTTAAATTGGTTTTGCTGGCAAATACTGACTGTAGCATATTGCAAACATTGTCACCAAGACCAGATTTCATAGGTATCTAACTTATACTACAAGATATAAGAGCTTATTTAGGCAGCCATCAGATTCAGGCTGTTACAGAAAATTTGCTTCTCTGAGAAAGAAGTCTGACCTAGATTTCTTTCCACATAACGTTGCATAAAATAGAATTTAACCCATTGAGAAATGCAACAAAAGTGTAAGCTTTCATAAAATCTAGAATCCCTCTTTGGGAACAGAAAAGTTTGAAGAGTCTCTATCTCTGTGGAAATCTCCTTCCCTCTTCTTCCTGAATGCAGTACCAAATGCTGTCACACAGTTGGAACAAAAGTGCTCTACAAAGAAGCTGTTTCTCCCTCATCTGGCCCGAGGTAAAAAGAAATGTCAATATACATGTAACTGCTAGCTGAACCATGAAAAGCTAGGAGCAATGGTTTGGCAGCAAAATTAGTTTAGTTCAAAGCAGCAAATATGTTGTGGCCTTATTGCTTTAGGCAGACATATTTATCAGCGTTAGTGATAGGATCCCACAGAGAAACTGGGCAGGAGTTCAAGAGTCAGAGAGGCATTAACCATACCTCCTTGTGTGGAACAGTGGCTTTTGAGGAGCAGTAGATAGGGATCAGTCGTCCTGCCCTAGATCATGAGACTGTTCTTTCCAGCTGACTATTAATGCCTCTTTGCCCGCTCTGTTCAGGAAAGGAGCATTTATTACTCTTTATAAATCATTAAGACAACAATATTTGTTATTGTTCTAGTTTTATTCTACTGATATTAAACCATAGCTCCAAAACAATTGGTTTGGTAACAAAACCATGGAGCAGGCAAAAATCTGTGATCTGACCTAATGCCGAGTATGAGATTTCTTCTGCAATGAGGATGGAGAAAGGTCATCAAACACAAGTGATGATGGAGTAAAGCTAAACCTTGATCTTTGATTTTGGATGTTGAAGTTTCAAAGGGTTCACATGAGAGGTTTCAGTTCTTTTTGCTACATTTGTAGCATTTATTCATTTTTATTACATTTATTATCATAAGGCACTAGGCAAGACATGCATTTTGACTGTATGAATAACACCAGCAGTCTGAAGCATTGTACTATCTTTCATCACCCAACATTCAGTACAGGAGACAAATCAGTAACACGGGTAATTGCAGCCAGTCCTATTTCTTACACAAAGTGCTATGGGTAAAGAGCAACATTTCCATCAATCTGATGATCACTTACTGATTGCTTTGTTATTGACAATTTACCCCATGGATTATTTGGAACTGTGGCAAATGACACCTGCACCCACTTTTGTATTCATGTAACTGAAATTGCTCAGGCACTGAGATGAAGAGTTTTGATGGCTTGAATGCTTAAGGAATTGAAAATGATGATAGAGAATATATAAAAACATATTGTTTGTCCTTGAGACAGAGACGGTATGTGCAAGAGACTGGCTAAGTTCATGTCTTCCTTGTCTCTCATCCTTCTAAATAACATTTATATGGGATTGATATGAGCATAAATCTAGCTCTAGTTCTCAGATCTTATAGGAATGGGACATATGGGAGAATGAACGCAGACATTCAGGTGATCTTGTCTATGAATCTGCATAGACGTATTTTCATCCAGGAGGTTTTAGAAGTGGAGTTATTCTCCTCAGGCAAAGAGCGATATGGAGACAATATCTCTAGACTAGCATGCTAAACAGGGACTCTCCAATGACTACATAGTATTAAATTTCTACTTCCGGTCATATTTTATATGAAAAGCTGATTTTTCAGTATGATGTGAGAAGGATACTTCCAAGGCATTGGAATGCCTTCTCCGTGGATCCTTGAGTGCTTACAGAATCACAGAATCATCTAGATTGGATAAGACTCTTAAGATCATCAAGTCCAACCATCCACCTAACTACAAGTCCATCACTAAACCAGGTCCTTAAGTGCTACATATGTCTTAAATACCTCCAGGGATGGAGACTCCAGTATCTTCCTGGACAAACTGATCCAGTGATTAGCCACAGACTGCATATTTTTGATATTGAATTGAAACCTCCTCTGGTGCACCTAGAGGCAGTTTCCTCACATCCTATTACTTGTCACCTGAGAAAAGAGACCAACATCCAGTTTGATACAACTTCCTTTCAGTTAGTTGCAGAGAGCAATGAGGTCTCTCTTCAGTACTCCTTTTCCCCAGACAAAACAACCCCGGTTCCTTCAGCTGCTCCTCATGTCTTGTTTTCCAGTCTCTTCACTGTCTTTGTTGCACAGGCTCAAGGAACTCAATATTCTTCTGACAGTGAGGAGCCCAGAAGTGATCACAGTAGTCAAGGTGTGGTCTCACCAGTGCCACATGCAAGGTAACAATCACTTCTATAATTCTGCTGCCTTGTTATCTATGATGCAGGCCAGGGTGCTATCAGCCTTCTCGGCCACCAGGGCACACCACTGGCTTACACATCTTTCCAGCCACTCTTCCTTGAGTTTATACAGTTGTGTGTAGTTTATAGAACCGAAGTGGAGCATCAAACATTTAACCTTGCTGAATACGAGGGTTGCTCTGAAAGTAATGCCTCCTATTTTATTATGTTGGCCCATGACTTAAGGGCAGACGTTGGTAGTATGGCAGTAGAGAATGAACCTTCCTGACAATATTCCATTATATATTGTTGCCATGCAACAGATGACAATAGAGGAGCAGTCTGACAAAATGTTGTCTGACATGGGAAGGCGTATGAAGCAAAGGTATGGAATTAAATTCTTTTATGTGGAAAAAATTGAATCCCCTGACATTCATTGACAAAAAGAATTAAGAAAACTGATTCCAGTAATGAATCCTGGGGAACACCATGTGTGAGCAACTCCCAACCAGATTTAACTCAATTCACAATGACCCTGTGGGCCTGGCCATTCAGCCATTTTTTACTTAGAGAACTGTACATCTATCCAAGCCACGAGCAGCCAGTTTCTCCAGGAGAAGGCTGCCCTGAGCCCCTTCCTGCAGAGCACTGCTAGTTGTAACTGTAGAAATGCTTGGAAAAAGACTTTGAGGTCTCTGAGAGACCCAAATGATGGCATATCAATACTCCCATGGCACGGAGTTGCAGGGGGGTTTATTGGCACTTACAGTTCAGTTGAGTGAGAATCAGTTATGTAGCGGTTTTGCACTTGAAATATTTGTTGCAGTTTCCTTGCAACAATTCTTATTCCACGCCAGCATTTTTGCCCCCTTTATGAGAAGAATTCAGGAAATGGCTGTATCCATAATTCTCAATATTTTGTTATTTCTCAGGTTGTCATCTAGAATAATGATGGAAAAGGCAGCTAAAATTTATGGTGTGCTGAAGGCCCATCTGTGGGAAGCTAATTGTTTTTCCTCAGCTACTTCCATATTTATTTTCTTCTGTATCATCTCTGTAACTGCATTTGAACCAGAGGCCACAGCAATCATGGCAACCACCCACACTGACAGCACATGCTTTTATTTTTCTTGGCAACAATTATTTATCCAGCTTGTCAAGTTGCTGATGACATTGAAATAGCATCTGTTTCACACTGTCTGCATTACTTACTGCAGAGAGACACAGTTCTCTGGCCTGTTGATTCTTGTGATGTTTCTTTCTATATATGTTTTCTGTATTTGGCATCCTTTCTTTCTCTTGGCCTTGGCTTGTGCACCATATCCTTCTTCATTTTATTAGTTTACATGCTGCAGATAGGTAACTATTTCATTTTTGCAATGAGTTCTTTCCAAAACTAGTCTCTAAATCTTTACATTGTTCCCCATGCTGTCTTGGAGCTGTGCAACCCATGCATAGTCCCTGGAGCAATGCTTTACTTGCTCTGCAATGTTTTTGTGCTGAAATAAAAAATTGCTTGGAAAACAATATAAGATTACTGTGCAACAGTCAAAATAGTTGCAAAAAGAGACAGTAAGCTAAGCATGCCTGCTACCTCAGATGTTGAAAGCTGTGAGCTCTCAGAAACAGCACAGTAATGACCACCCTATTGTCCTGCTGTCTATAGGAGAATTGGGTTATGGTTTGAAACCACAGCCCTTGTCTGGCAGAGACAGTTCAGGTAGAAAGTAGAAAAAAATCATTGAATATCCTGAGTTAGAAGGAGTCCAGAAGGCTCATAGAGTCCGCTTCCATCCTCCAGCCTCCAAGGAGCTACTATGTAGTATGAGTTAGGTAAGGTATGTAAGTAAGGTATGTGTACCATACCTTATTTCCAAGATCTTTCAAGATCCATATTTTAATCCTCAATTTATCTTACTTGAAGGACATTTCATAGAACTGTAAGCAGCTGGGCTCTGTAGGGGGCCATGTGAATGGTGGTTTGTCTGCATTTTTTTCAATAAGTTTGTCTTTTTGCATAATCATATACATTCAAACCTTTCTCCAACTAAAGTAAGACAAAGAGTCTTTTTCATTCCCAGAAAGTACCTCCGTATTGCCACTTCAGAAAGACTCTGTTCCTTCTTCCAGTAATAGTTTCACTCTGGACTGCCTAGCTACATGCATTATATAGAAAATGTGAGTGTATTAATCTACTTATCTAGGCATTTACTGTGAAGATGGTGAGGAAAGATTCGAGGACTTTATATTTAGTATAAGAAAACAGAAAGCTACCTGTAATGTATTTTTAAAGCATTTCTTTAAAAAAAAAGAAAAAAAAAAAAAGTGGAAAGCTAATTGGATTTGGCATATTTTAGCAGGTACCACCTTCAGGGCCAGAAGTCTTGTACTTCAGCCATTTCTAGCATGTAATACTTACAGTTCCTAGATTTGGAATAGATACTCTTGCTGTCCTGAAGTAAACTGTAAATAGAAAAACATTTCTAGAATTCCTGTTGGATCTGTTGCATAAATGGACAGTCCCAGAAGGCTGGCAGGTTTACTGTTACTAGAACTCTATACTGTTTGCACAACCCAGATATACAGGTGTCAAGCATGGCTAGAATATATTGTACCTCAAGTATCACCTCTACTCTTTTTAATTGTGAACTTGCTGTTAATTGCCCTGTTGTGTATATTTGCCTGCTAACGGAATCCCCTCTGTGACCTTGCTTTCAAACTATAATTCACATCACTTACTTCTGGTGTTCTGAAGTAATTCCTTTCCTTCTGGATGAGACCATATACTTTAGATTGCCTTAAGAAAAATACACTTCTACATTTTGGAGAACTGCTATCAGACTGATATATATATATGTAAGAGATATTAAAAAATGGATGATTGAATATTATAAATAAATATAAGAAATCTTGATGATCTGCACTGTTCTTAGGGAGTGCACTGTAGAACTACTCGACCTCAGTGCTGCTTTATGTCAGTCCCTTGCAAGGTTCAGTGCTGCATTAAGTATATGCCTAGAGCATTTGACATTCAAGCTTAATCTACCACACTGTAAATCACACGCATGTGTGATTCTTGGCAAATTAATGAACTTTTTGCTTTAATAAAAATAACTGCACTGTCCTTGGACTTGATAAAAAGAGACTAACTCTACTAAATTTCAGTCAGAAGTGAGCTATTCCACTTATTAGTCAATATTATTTGGTAGATCTCTCTGATTAAAGCTGAAACAGTCTCCTGAGCAAATTCCACCATGAGGAGTGACTATTCCAGCCCCCCTTAGGGCATGTCTACACAGGAAGGAACAAACTGAACCATACCCTCTGTTAACACTCTGAAAAGGCCAGATGTAATCTAATGCAGGTCCAAAAGCAACATTAGTGTGGCACTGTGCCCAAGCTAATAAGTCTTGTTGACAAGACTAGGACCAGATACAGAAGTAGACTGGTGCTGCGCCAACACTTTCCCCTCATGTCACCACTCGTAACTGTCTTCTTTCACAGGGTATTTCCTCTTCAATCCCACATTTTGGTAATCATTGATGCCTCAGACTACACATGGCTCGAACACTTGAGCAAGGAGGGTGGTCTAATTCCCCAGACTCTCTGGTTCATGCTGCATCCAGGCTGCTCTCCAGCCATATTCACAGGATCAGATTTCCTGCATGTTCACACTGTCACATCACACCAAGGCAATCATGTGTGGTTTCTCTCTGTAAAACTACACAGCCCATGCAGGTTCTCAGTCATCTCTAATACTGATCTGCATGCACATCACAATTGCAATGACTCCCATGAGGCAGGGCCTTGGGAGGAGGTCTTCATGGAGATGGCTCCTGTGCAGGAGTGGTAGACCTGGGCTTGGCATGGGACTTGTCATGAGTTATCTCTCACTGCTCCTGCTGATGTCAAGCCACCTGTGTTCTTTCTGACATGGACATGAAACGTGGCATAGGCAAACTGGATCTGCCATACCAGAACACCTACTCTAATATTACTTGTGAAAACATAGAATAATAATCTATGCAGGCTGATTCTGTCACCCCTGGAACAACTACAGTTTTGCTGGTGGTATGTATGTTTGCAAGTGTTCTTGGCAGAGATGGAGATAGAAGTGTAATCTCACAGAGGGGGTAAATGATGAACACAGCCATATCCTGGTTGGTGGAGCATAACTGCTTTCATCCTTTCTTTGGCATATAGGATTTGCATGCCAGAGCAGAGCAAAACATTTATCAGCCTTGCAGGCCCTTTCCCTTTTCTGCCCTTTATTCTATTTTGTGTCCTTCTTCCACTCTCCCATTTCTAGAAGCCACATTTAGTGACTCCCATTGATCTCCACTAACTCACTGTCATTACACTGTCATGCTCAGGAGAAAGAAAACCAGGCTGTAATGTATTTCATTCTGAACAAGAGTTTATAGCGCAGTGAATGTAATGAAGTTTTTTGGTATCACAGCTCCTCTGAAGACCCTGGAGACACATCATTTCCACTGAAAGTGAGTGAGCTTAGGCTGTCCGGAATTGACTGAAGTGGCTGTTTACTACATTGCCTTTAACTGCATAGCTAAGAAACAATCTTTACAGTCCTTATGATCTTTGATCATAAGCCAAAATACCAGCCCAGTCCTGGGCAAGCATGGAAATCAGGGAACAACCAAGAGACCCTTATGTTCAAGGTGGCTGCCTGAAGATTTCTGCTTTGTCCAGAGTTGTCTTCAATGGATACTTGCACAAGATAAATCCTTAATCATGGGTTTCTGCATGCAGTCATAGTACTCCCATGACATTTTTTGCTGTTACCTTCTGAAATATTACCAAATCGAACTCAAGCAAATTGAACAAGCAAAGCCTAGCTGCCCGAAACTTACCTTGATTTTTCCCTCCCAGTGCTCATACTCACATACCATGCTTTACCCCCACAAACAGACTCCTGTCTTTCCAGGCCTTTGGGTGCTTTTATGGTCATGCAAGTGCAATTCTTTAGAGATAGTCTGTGGGTTTTGTTGTTTGCCTATGGTCTTTGTAATTGACCTCACTCACTAAAATAAGTAGGTCTCAGTAGAAGCAATGTTAACTCTGATTCAGAGATGCCCAAACTTCTCTTCTAAGGTTCTTCACATGCCTTGGAGGGGAAGACTATATCATGGTGCCCTCAAGTTTCTAACCCTTGATGTCTTGGGATGAGGACCTTGGAGGATGCCACAAAATCATGCCCGGAGCTGCTCTCACTGCCTGATGTTTGAATAGGATGTGTGGTTCTCGGGGCTGACCAGACAGAGCAATGTAAATAGTGATTCTCATGATTTCTAATAAGAAAAGGGACAGCCTTAGCTAATGCTAGGAGCTTATACTGTAATGAAATATGCCAAGAAATCTCTTCTAAATATTTGTAGAAAATCCATACAACTCTTAGAAAGACTTTTGTGGCCACAGATACAGGAAATTTTTATTTTCTTATTGTGGTCATGGATGTAATCAGTTAACAGATAACAAAGGAGTAGTCTGGGAACAATAGGGATTCAGCAGGACTGTTCTCCACACTTTATATCATGAAACCACAGGCTAGAGGGATGGGGTTTGGGAAGGAATCACACATTTGTATCAAAAATGCATTTTTAAGCCTTTGTCTAGATTGCTTTGTTAGGTGGAACAGAATTTTCCAGTGGAATATGAAGTATGAGGGCTTTCTGAGGTCAGATACTGACCTGGCACTATGAACCCATTATCCAGAGGCAGATTTTAAATGCATTGGATTGACATGAGGGTGAATTATTATGTAAAGAACTCTGGATATATTCACACAAAGACTGAGCAGACACACTCTGACTTCACATTACAATGCTCCTTTACTGGATGGCAATGATGGAATTACCATTGCAGATGATATCATAACAGTTCTGGACTGGTATTTCCCAGTCCAGTCTGGGAAAGAAATGCAACAGAGTTAAGGAAACAGAGATAAAATGGAACAGATCAAAAAAGTAACAACTTGAAAGAGCCCCTGCGGCTGGTGTAGGAAATTGGACGGAAAAGGTACATTATCTCTTAAGGCAGGTGGATTTTCAAGCTGCCATAGACTTGGGTGAACATGGGGTATGATATTCTCTCAAGTTGATTAAAGTGCTATTGTTGATTTCAGTGGTACAAGATTGAGTCCCGGGGTCAGTTCTGTGCAGGAGAGGGTGAAGAGAAGGTGTTATGTAAAGAAAAGGAAATAAAAGCAGAAAGGAATTTTCTGACTGCCTTGATTTATGGACCTCAGCAATAATTGCATATTACATCTCTGCCCAAAAGCCATGGAGTCAGTCAGGCCCCTATGAATCAGACAACATACCTAGAAGCTGATTTAGCCCTCAGAGGGACACACACACAGGTGGCTCTCAGCCCCAGCTGGGTCTCAAAGACTCCCTCTGGTTTCTGAAAAGCAAAAAGCTTCTCCACTGATTGCTCAGAATACAAAAAGGAAGATTCTGCTCTGACAGTCCACCTAGATTGTTTAGCTTGCATGCTACTATGGTGAGCATAGAGACATAGCACAGGCACTCAAATCAAGTTCTTCAAGAATTAAATCTAAAGAGCTTCTTTTGAGGTTTGGGGCTGATAATTTTGCTAAGAAACAGATGGAAGTGGGGCTCGTGTGCACTGGTAACCACTTCTGTTGCACAACCAATAAACATTGAAGAAGAGCAATGTTTGGTCAGACCAAAAGTCTTCCTAGCCCAATATACTCTGCTCAGCAGCCCTAAAAAAGGACTTGTGTAAAAGTGAGCACTGTAAGCATGCATGAATTTTCCCATGTATGTTTATTCTGCCAGAGAGCAGGCATTGTCAGCACAGGGCATCCTAATCCAAACATAGGTCTGTTTGTCCTCATGAGTGTGCACAGCCTCCCCTGAACCAAGATTAATTAATGTCACACGACTATAATATCAGCACCAGCTTTGCAATATGAAGACGTGTGGCAGAAACCATCTCTGACAGATAGTGAAGCTAAGTGGAGCCACAATGAACAGAGAAAAGAGGATTTAGCTTCTTTTGGAGGTTGGTTTTTGTTTGATTTTTTTTTTTTTTTAAACCCTTAATCTACACACAGGTTTTAAGATAGCTTGTGGAAACCATGTGCTGCTCTTTCTCTGTTTATATTATGAATGATGGTGCTACAAGAAAAAGATATTAGTGTTGCTAGCCTGGGAAAATTGTGCAGTTCTTGTAATAACTAGTTCCTTTCTGTGCCTTTCCATCACAGATGTGAAAAGGAAACAATCGGCTCAAGTCTGCAGTCAAGGAAGCAGTGAAGGACCTCTTGACAGCTGGGAAAAAAATAGGTGGCCCACTTTAGGACTGAGATGCTTATTGCAGTTGTCTGAATTTCACTGGAAGCTTTCCAGCTCTGCAAATCAACAACTTTTGAAGACTACAGAAACAAAGAGAAAAATATCATCTTCCAAATAATTAGATACAATCATATTTTTAAAAGTATTGTTAGTCACAGATACATACACCAATTTCAGTGTTTACTTCTTGACTACGTGAGCTTGGCCAATTAAAAGTTCCTATGATTTAAAATATGAGTCTGTAAGAAAACAGTATGAGTGACTTATACCCTAAGCAACACAGAAGCCTCAAAAAGCCCCAGCATTGAAGTTTGTCATTCCATGGCATAAGTGCTATAGATTTCCTAAAAAACTCCAATAAGATTTGCCAGCATAAATACTCACTTGCACAACTTTGAAAGTCAGATAGCAGAGTTGTGCTGTGGTCACTTCAAAAGCTAGATAACTTGCCGGAGTTATTTCACAGAGCTCTGAAATATGTATGAGGAAGGCACAACCTGAGAAAAAAAAGCAATACAGACTTTTCGTTAAAGCCTTTCCATCCATAAAGTTCAGTAGACTGAACTGCATGAAATACTTGCTGAAAATCCCATCACAGCTCTTTTCTTTGGTATAGTCAGAAACACATTGAGTGACAACTGTTGTATTTGTCAAATAATATTAGAGCCTGTAAGTGAATTCAAATTCAATTCAAATCTACAGCTAAGGATAAGACAATTTTAAAGCTGAAATTATATGAGCAAGCTGGAGAGAACACTCGCCTGTTGGAAAATATTTTGCATATATGCTTTTCAGCAGCATGTCAGCTCCTCAGGCGTGACATCACCATAAACCTCTTGCTGGTGCAGATGATTTGAGAACTTGTCACTATTGCTAGCCCATAGAAATAGCAGATGTACGTTATAAACAAAGCTTTTTTTAAATGAATAAGAGACCATTTCAGAACTGTAGGCACATACGGCTGGGAGAGACCTTGTGAGGTTGTCTTGTCTCTCCTCTTGCTCTGAGACAGGATGAATTACACCAGACATGCCTGTCAGATACTTATTTAAGCTGCTTTAAAAGACCTCCAGTGAATGAGATTTCACAATACTTCCAAGGAGGCTGCTTCAGCATCTAACTATTCCTTGCTATATTTCCAAATATACCACTCTCAAAATGTACTGTTTACTAATTTGAGGCAGTCCATATCACTATATAAATGTCTCTCTCTGTGCAATTGGTTTACTCTGTCTTGAAGAATCTTATTTCTGCAAGTTCCAGGTTAAGTCGTTTGTGCAACTTGCCCTTCATTTCTGAAATTCATGCTGGAATGTTGTGTTTACATCACCTACAGAAATTCTAATCACACTCATCTGTTCAATGTGATTGCTAATCTAGAATGTAGGCTGGATGCCTCGGGGTTATTGATGATGTTGCAAATCTGAACAAAACTCAGCTCAATTTTAAGATTGGAGAAAGAGTTTTTAGACTAGAGGGGAAAGTCAGTCTTCGTAATACAAAAAAGGGCAAATTGGATGTTATTTAGTAACTTTTGGAGAGAACATTTCTACAAAGAAGTAAAATAGCTTTTAAATCTGTTGGAGGACTTGGCTTATCCAAATAATCTGTCAGCGTGAATTTCTTGTTATCTGACCGAAAAATGAAGAGCGTCAAGCCAGAAATAGGATAAAACTATCTTCAGCCATTGCATTTTGATCATTCACAGCAAGGACTGCCTCACTTGCAAGTACTTTTTGAATATATTATTCTCAAAGAAATGAAATGCACACACACAAATATGGCTGGAGCAAAGCTACGTGAAAACTGGAGAACTGTTTTCATTGCTGGAAAGGAATTCACTTTGATAAACTGTTTACACAACCTTTTGACAAAGGCTAATAATTCTGCCTCTCAAGCATTCCTACTGAAGGCAAGCAGCCGATTAGCAGGAAATAAACACCCTCATAATGACAACCACTCCCACTGCTGTACAGTAGGAAAGCATCAGCTTAACTTTATATTTTTAAGCATGCACTGAGAGAGCTTCACATTTGGTTGCTGGTTTGTTCTATGGCAAACCAGAAGTTAAAAAAAGAATGTCTCCCAATATCCATGTGATGGTACAGAATGAGTTTAGTCATATCCCCTCCTCCCCAGGTAGATCAGCCTCGTGACTGAAGGAACACTGTGTGCACTGCTTTTATTCTCAGCAAGAGGTGCTAACTCATTATAGGTGCAAAAATGAGCCTACAGCCTACTGCACATTGAGAACATGAGCATTGAATGAGGATAACAGGAACCTGAAACAGGACTTTGTGAGACACAATGGAGTGCTTAACTCAATTAGGAGAGTTCACAGAGCTCAAGGCTATTACCATAACAAGCTGTTCTCCCAGTATAAAGCAAACATCATACTTAGATTAAGTAAAAATTCACAAGTTGTAGTAAACAAAACAATGATTACTTTCCTTTTTGTTTTTTCTTTTTTCTTTTTTTTCCCCTTGATTGAAGATTGGGAATAGGAAAAGTGCCTGCTAATATTTTAATATTCTCTGTGATATTTCCTTTAAACTATAATTCACTAACTTCTTTTCCACAAGTGAGACAAACTCACAGTTGGACTGGATGATCTTGGAGGTCATTTCCAACCTTGGTGATCCTGTGGTTCTATGATTCTGTGAGAAATTCTCTCATTTTAATGTTTCAGTTTCTTACTTACTTGAACAAGTACTCAACTCTTGGATAATACTTGTTTGAACAGGATGCAACTACATTCAAGCCTCACAATGTTTGTTAGACCAATAAGTGTGACAGTTTCCCTGATTTTCAGTCCCATTACTTCTTCTATTGATAGAATGAATGCTGTCTGTTCACCAACAACTGAATCAGTCTGAGTTTTAAAATGGAAGCAGTTGAGCTGGTCTTCTGCCAACAGTTTATGGTCCAGTTCAGCCTGGTTTCGTGACTAATGGGGCAGGAGAACCCATAGACCCATGCCTCGGGAGACACATGATGGACCTGTGGTCCACGTTGGCCAGTTCCTTCGGGACTCTGGGTTGCATCTCATCAAGACTCATAGACTTGTGGATGACTTACATGACATGGTTTACTTCTTTTGGCCAACTTTCATAATATGTGTTAGAGTTCTGAAGTGCAAGAAACAAATTATACTATTTTGCTACAATTTATGCTTTTACAGGGGAGTTGCATTTTGCTTAGAAGTAAAATAAAAGGATCGAGCAGCAGTAATTGTAAACAGGATGGATGAATATCCAGCCTTGCAGACACAGCTCACTCAAGTTTCTGCAGTTCATAGTCTTCTTTCGTACCATCTTTCAAGTGCTGAACAAATGGAAATCCAGCTGTGACATCATTTCTCTGAACTTCAGAAGAGGAAATCAAGAACCATTAATGGAAACTTTTGTAAAAAAAAAAAAAAAAAAAAAAAAAAAAAGACCGTATAAAATAGAAATTTTCCCTATTCCTCACAGCATGATCACCTATGAGTATTTCAGCAGTATGAAACCTGTAAATAGTTGATAGACCAGGAACCCTTGGTTATCTCTAGGCAGGTGCCAATCCAGCTCTCACTGAATTCAAGGGCAGCATTTCTCCTGGATGATTTTAAATCAAGAATTGGATATCTATTTCATCACTGAATCATTTCAGTATGCACATAATTTACAGCAGTTGTATTCAGTGTATTTGTAAATAGTAAAGCATCGACAGGGCAGTGAACTACATACTGACATTTTAAAAAGGAACTTTAAGATTTCCCATTTTCTTGATGTTCCCCTTTTACAATTTTTTTTTACTGTTGTCACTAGAAAGTCTGTTGAGCATAGACTAAAAAAAAAAAAAATTTAAAAAAATTAACATCCTGAAGCTTCTTGTGAAACTAATTCAGAATAATCTTGCAAAATTTGAATTCAGACACTCAGTCCTTGAGTCTGTGAAGTTATCTGTATCACTTTAATCCCACAGAACTCTTTCGTTGACATAGCCACTGTGCCTGAGGGAGTCATCTTGTTCCATCTGCCAGGTGTCTGGAATCCAGCTTGAACAATTTTCCATTCCCCTGATCCAAATCCAGAAAATACCCACGCTAACAAATACCATGACCTTTAAAAAGAAAAATTAAATATTCCTTAGCCTGAGTCCTTCTTTCCTTACTACCAACTCTCAGCATGTTGATTTATGAAGCATTAGAAAAGTGAAATATTGTTTGGTTAATGCAAGATGTAAGAGAATTGGGCTCAGTTGCAGAAGGAACCACAAGATTTTCTTCATGCCGTTAATATAGAGATTTTCATTCCAGTCTTGCAATACACACATTTTGTTGTCCGCTCTGATCTGACCACCAAGAGCATACTTGCTCTCTTCACAATTCCACTACTTACCAGGAGATGCTCATATTTATAGAATCAGAGAATCATAGACTCATTAAGGTTGGAAAGACCACTAAGATAATCTAGTCCAGCTGTCTACTCATCCCCACCATTCCCACTAAGCCATGTTCCTCAGTACCACATCTCCATGTTTGTTGAACACCTTCAGGGACAGTGATTCCAAGACCTCCCTAGACAGCCTGTGCCAATGACTCACCACTCTGAGAAGAAACTGAAGCATGAGAAGCGGCCAACCTCTACCTCACCACAACCTCCTATCAGGCAGCTGTAGAGAGCAATATGGTCTTCCCTGGGCCTCCTCTGAATCCTCCAGACTGAACAATCCCAAATCCCTCAGTCACTCCCCATAAGACTTGTGCTCCAGATACTTTACAGCTTTTCTGCTCTTCTCTGGACACACTCCAGGGCCTTGATATCTTTCTTGTAATGAAGGGACCAAAACTGAACACAGTACTTGAGGTGTAGCCTCACCAGAGCTGAGTAAAGGGGATGATCACCTCTCTGCTCCTGCTGGCAACACTATTTCTGATACGAGCCAGGATGCCATTCACCTTCCTGGCCACCTGGGAACACTGCTGGCTCGTTCAGCCAGCTTTTGGCTAACACCCCCAAATTCTTTTCCTCTGTGCAGCTTTCCAGCTACTCTGCCCTTACTCTGTCTGTAGCAATGCATAGGGTTATTGTAACCAAAATGCAGGACTAGGCACTTGATCTCGGTAAAGCTCACACAATGGACTCAGCCATCCTTCCAGACTATCCAGACCCTCTTTAGGGCCTTTTTGCCCTCAGGCAGATCAACACTTTCTTCCAGCTTGCTGTCATCTACACACTTATGTGGGGATCCAGCTGCTCCTTGTCTCCAACAGCCTTTTTGGGCATCAGCACTCAGCCAGATTCTCAAAGTCACTCAACTACATCTGATGCTGTTGGTGTATACACGGACCTAAGCCTGAAGTGACCAGTATAAAGTTTTCTGTGCTTCCCACTGGAATAGCTTATGGCTGGAGTCCTCATTTGAGATATAGGAAATCATGGTAGAAGTCCTTATTCTAACCACCATCGTACAAGTCAGTGTGAGTCAGGGTTTCTCTGTGAGACTTGCTTTCTCATCAAGTGCACATTTAATTAATTTAGAGAGTGAGAAATTTGCAAGAATAAAGCTGGTTAGTGAGGGCAGGTTCCCTGAGACACAGGATCAATCATCCAGAACGGAGATTTTAACCTGAGTTTCCTGTGCGAGTTAAAAACTAGGAAGCTGACTGACCTCAGCAGTATCCTCCATCCCTTAACAAACACCTCAAAGACATGCCTGAGAATCGATCCTTCAGTGTCTAAATAGACTGGGAATTAGTCATTACAAAACTGCAATTAGGTTTAGACAAGGCCATTTAAAACTCACCTCCTCTGAGGATGGAGAGCAGGCAGGAAGAGAGGAAAACAATGATGCCCCACTGTTTCCAACACCTTTAGTTTCCCTTCCAAAAGCTAATTGATTTTGGTACACAAAGGTGTTTTGCTGAGACTGTTGTCCTTACATTCCTTAGGTGTTAAACAGTCCCTGTTTCTTACTTTCCTTTCTGCATTTCAGCCCCCTGCATCTATTTCCAAAGGTAGATGAGAGTTTCTTATCTTAAAATGTAGTTTAAAACTGAACTCTACATCCCATTAATAATGGGAACTTCTAAAAAATGACATAGGAGCTTATCACAGAATCATAGAACCATAGAATCATGAAGGTTGGAAAGCCCACTGAGATCATCTAACCATCAGCTCATCTCCACTATGCCCACTAACCCGTGTTCCTCATTGCCACATCTACATGTTTCCTGAACACCTCCAGGGATGGCCACTCAATCGCTTCCCTGGGCAGCCTGTTCCAATGCCTCGTGATATGGTTTCCTCTGAGCCTCCTCCTTTCCTCAAGTATGAACGAGTGTCAGTTTTGTGTATTAAATAAACAGCTGTACTTCAGTTGTACTACTTTAATTTGCATTGTGCTCCTTTGTTCATATTTAACTCTTCCAAATATTAGTCTGACAAAGACAGAAGCTTTCCTTTGCTTCAGTCCCATTGCCATCAGGATTAGAATGAATCTAGAAGTTCCTTCCTAACAATTTTTGACTTTTCACTGTGATTTTCTTTTTTTATTTGCAGGTAACATTTCCCATACTCTACAGTACAAATTTGGCCAGATGAGACAGTTATTTGTCCGGATGAATCCTTTCCTGCAGTCTCAGTGGGGTGCCACCTACTCACTCAGCACTGTAAATGCAGAGCTGCTCTGCAATCAGTTATTAATAGTGCCCATTAGCCCTCTGAGGTGTTTGCAGCATGACTGCAGAGGTCTGTACATTAGAAAGTCTGGGACACAGTGTGAAGGAAAGCATGTCGAGCCACCTAACAGCACGCAGCTAACAGAGGCAGCAGTCTGTGCAAAGAGGAGCCAGGAGCTCAGCTTAGATCAGCAGATAGGGTAGTGGTGATGCCACAAGGCATGGTTCCTGCAGCCACTGGAGCAGCTACCCCTGGAACACAGGGATAGGTACCATGGGGTTACAAACAATAGAAGTTGTGTAGAATTTTTCTGGTTTTAAACCTTTTTCTTTTAATAAGCTCTGCTCATGTTGCAATATAATTAGTAATTTTTGTTTCTAGGAGGCTGTTCGGATGCTGTGTACAGTTGCTGCAGGATCCCTGAGAGTTGACCCTCTTAAATTCAGACCTGAAAGACATGGAAATGATACTGACAATAGAATAACCCTGTCCAAGAATGTGGGAACTGCAGACTTTTACCCAGAATGGGCAATGTACTGAATTTTGACATGGCAGAGGACTATTACAGAGAAAAAGAAATATTAGATTGAGGGATCAGCTCACTCTCTAACAATAAAAAATATTTATTATTCTGTTCAGCCTGTCAGGCCATAATAGGGAGAATAAAGTTGTTTAGGTGATGCAAATCACGGGGCTTCTTCTTCCCATTTTTGTGATGATCAGTATATGGAATAGCACATAAAAAGGATTTAAGATACATGCACGTATTTGACTATCTTAATCCTCTTAACTACTTCTCAGGCCAATCTCTTCCTACACGACCATTAAAAGCAACCAGGGAACAGAGGTTCTATTCTAAAATCTTTTCGTAGAACTGCATATGTATGTTGATGCTGAGATTTTTGTTTATGTATAGACTTCAGCATTAAGCCAGAAAATACAACATCACTGAATCTAAATGAATACTTTCGTAGAAATATATTAACAATCTGTCTTGCACCAACATACATTTTGAGGAGGAAGTGTCTATGAGATACAGCTTATCAGATAGCTCCCACCCCCTGGGAACCTAAACAAATAGGCTTAGTTTCTAGTTTTAAGAATTGCTACTTTGTGCCTCTGTTTTCCCATTGGTAGGGCAGATAATGAGATCTTCCTCCTATAGAAGGCATTTTAAGATCTACTGGGGTTACTCTAATTAAGAAATAGTGATATTTGTTATTGCTATTATTTAAAATAATGAAAATGAATAACCCTTTGAATTAATTTTGAATTTTCCCAACCTTCCCATTTGGATTTTTATTTATTATACCAGACCTCTGCAGAATCACTTAATAGTGTCATATCCAAACAGTGTGTTATTATCATGATTTCTAATATGTGAATAATATAGTCAGTCCACAATAAATATAAGTCAGGATACCACACTGCTACTAAAACCACTGATGGAAATGTCTGCTTAAACTGCACATAACCCAGCCTGTTCAATAACTGCCCAAAGAACGTAATACCCCTGAAAATGCAGAATGAGGCACGAAGATGTCAAAAACTGCTCTTCTCTGTTCATTGCATGGATTTATAATAACCCTGTGTGGAGCTGCCCTCCATTCAGCATGGCCAGAACCTTGGATGGGAGCAAGCCCAGGAGCTGCTTGCTGGCTCTTCCTCCTGAGCTCATCCTCTTCTTACCTTGGGTATCAGAAAAAGGAGGGAGGGCAAAGGAAAATAATCAATTTGTAACTTCAGTTGTACAGGAGAGAAGTAAGAGAGAAAACATTTGCTCGATCTTGTGTGGCTTTGGCTCGCTGTTATTTGTATTAGTCAAAGAGGGTAATCTTACCTGCCTGAGCTCAGTGTCAGTTTTCCAAGCACAGCCCAGGGTTTCTGTACCATTTTCTGTCTGATAACTCAGGCCCCCTCTTTATTTCCCCACAATTGCTGCACATCTCTGCTCAAAGCTCTGTGTGGTGACTTTTATGTCTCTTTCCTCAGAGAGACTTTGAGAAATCAGAGCCCTTCAGCCTATCAGAAGTTCAACCTATTTTTACTAATGTGCGTTACCTGACGGTTCTCAATTATACTTTAATAGTCTCTTATGAGGGCCCTTATCAAAAAATCTTTTGAAAATCCAAGTGTGCTGTTTCCACTGGGTCACTGATATTAATACTCCAAAGAGCTCTAACAAGATTGAGAAGCACATTTTTTTCCTATGGAGAAACAGTGCTGCTTTGATCCTGAGAAGCTCTGCTCGCCGGAGCATTGTGCTATTCTCGCCCTAATTGAACCCTCAATCAGGTTCCCCACTATCATAATAAAGTTCACTGATCTGTGATGCCTCAGATGGCCCTGAGCTTCGTTTGAAGATAAGCACTATGCTAATGAGTTTTAAGTTTTCAGACCTCCTTGCTGTAAAGGCTGTAATGTATCCTTGTCAGAGTTGCTCCTGTTTACTGCTTTGTTTGTTTTCCAATCCTGGATGGGTATCAGTCAGCCTGTGTGATTTACTGCTCCTGAGTCTCACAGGCTGTACCACAGATAACTTTCTCCTTAGGAGATTCAGTCTATTGAAGGCCATAATTTGATTTCAAATACAAAATGCCCTTTAAATAGATTTTGCCCATGTTCTATCATAAAGACTGATGCACCAGTGTACATTTTCCCATTATAACTGACAAAAAAGAAAAAATCATGAGTGGAACTTTATTAAAACACGCTTTATTTTTTTCTATCACATTATAAAACTCACTGTGAAACCACAGAGGAGATTTTGCTATAGCAAGACCAAACCCAAGAACACAGGAACATCCCCGTGAGTTTCAGCAATCTAACCCATGAAGAAAAAGCCCTTACAATCAGTCTGAATTCTCTTTGCAGGTGCTTTCTCTTCTCTGTAAAAGAAGCCCAAGACAACTCCCAGCTCGGGTCTGTCAATTACATCCCTTACGGAAAGATGACTATGTGGAAGAAAAGACCTTATAGAGCTTAATTTAGAGTTCCTCAGTCAGGCTTCTGCACTGAGGTGTGCCTCCTTCTCTAAGAGCCCACTACTTTCTGCTCACCGTGCAGGGACCAAGGCAGTGCCTTCCTCAAGCACCAGCTCCCCAAAGTGCACTATCCCATACATTTAGGAAAACAGTGCTATATCCCATTTTTATGAGTAGACATACATGGTGGGAGAAATACATGTTGTCCATAAGTAAAATCTGTTAATTTTCCCTTTAAAAATACTTGGACATTCACACTTAGAAGTAGGACTTGGGAAAACTAGAGACACAATAATAGAATCATAGAATCATTAAGGTTGGAAAAGACCTCTAAGATTATCTAGTCCAACTTTTCAGCTGCCACCAATATTGCCCACTGAACCACGTTCTCAGTGACACATCTACATGTTTCCTGAACACCTTCAACTGAAATGACTGGAGATGCAAATCCAAGCTGGTGCTCCTTCCTGTCTTAGGGAATATCCCCTCAAATTTGATCAAGGAATACAAGACTTTGAGAAATACACGTCCTCAGGAAAGATGTTATTCGAATTTTATACATATTTGATGAGAAGATTTGGATATGAACAATCTTCAGTCTGAGGGTAAAGACTGCTGAGCACAGTTACTGAGCACATAGGCCAGACGTGTGCCAGGCATGGATCAGTGCTGTGCAATGGCAGAAACTGGTATTTGTCATGGTGGTACCTTCCAACATCTGCAAACTGTTGCCCTGAGAAACAGCAGAAGCAGCTGCCCCACAGCAGTGCTCCTGTCAGTCATTGAGCAAAGCACATGGAGCAAACCTTGCAAAGCCACCAATGCTGAATTCCTCATTTTCCAGCTGGCTGAGCTTACAGCTCTGAGGCACTGATCGTGCGCACACCACTTCAGCTAAAAACAGTGATAACTGTGATCAGAGCACATTAATTAGAGATGCTCCAAATGTTTTGGCATGACAATACTTCATCCAAGTCAAAATATTGCACAAGTGGCTTTCATGATCTCTATTTTTGAGGAAAAGTGGGTAGAACATGTGGGTAAGGGCATGAGCACAGCACAGTGGCAGGAGGGTCAAGTCCCTGGTCTGCAGAATTTGAGGTGTTTGCACCACATGGAAAGCTTTGCTCCGAGGAAGGCAGCTGTGCAAGGACATCAGCCTGAGGCTGCGTCTGCATTGGCAAGGGATGTAGCATGGAGAGGATGAACCAGAAGAAAAAAAGGGCTAGTGCTGAGCAACCAAGGCCCAAGTCATGAGTGTCTGCATGGTTAAGTCTAGCATAGTTTGATGGACTTAGTGTCTGTTAGCAGGCTGGAAAGCATCAGGTATCCTCCACAGCATATTCTTCAGTCACATTTCACCCAAAAAGAATTCAGTCAATGAGCATGATCAAGAGAATCACTTCAATTTATCTCTGATCAGAATTAAAACACCAGTGTTTATGTACCCACAGTGTCTGGCACACCAATGTCATGGTCTGCCCAACACATTTTCTGACAGTTCCAATTTCACAGTAAAATTGAAAGAGGTTTCAACTCAGTATGGATTAGAAACAAAATCAGAATGTCAAAGGGCAGTCACAGAGATGTTGTCCTGCAGGTAGCTCTACCATGAAAAACAACAGTTCTGCTTCTCAAAGTGGCTCTTTTTGATAGCTGAGATGTTAAACTCCCACAGACTTGATTCCATGACTGTAAGTGGGAGATAGAGTATCATTTCCTAACCTCATGGAAGTGTAGCAAAATCAGTGAACATTGTATAGTGTTCACAGACTTCAGAGCTGAGGGGGAAAAAATGAAGTTTAATAGAATTCTACAGTGAATGAGGCCATCTACTGAATAATGAAGGAAAGACAAAAAAATAATGTCTATTTTTTAATTAAGTATAATATCTTTTGCAAGAAGTTTTGGGCTTACAGAAAACATGTATTGATGACAACAGACTTCAGAACTATATCATCTGTATTTGCTGCACAATTTTAGAGTAAATAGTATGCCTTCTGTGATATGCATAAGGAGACCAAAGTTCAGATATCTTTATCCTACTGTGAGATATTTATATTTAAAACCTTAACAAAGCTAATGTAGTTTTATGGTGTAAGATATCTGTCTGTCCATCTAAATAGCTCTCTACTAGTACAGCACACCAGAGAAGTGGTATCTTTGCTGATAAATGCTTGTTTACACATGAGTTAAGAAAAAACAAACAACTGAAAGAGTAGAAAACAGTAATTCCCACATGTGTAAATACAATGCTCACTTTATGCATCCATTTTGGGGAACTGAAGCTGTCACTGAGCACAGACACAGGAGATAGCTGTGTGTGTATGTGCAGTTCCTCCAGGGCTGGTTGGCACAGGGCTGCTCTCGCTGCAGGACAGCCACACGGCTCTGCTGCTTGGCTGCCAGCTGTGCTCATGGAAACGCTCCGCAGGTACCCAGAGTGCATCCCTCAGCAGGAGCTCAGTGAGAAAAAAGGAAACACACTGACTTCTGGACTCTAAAATAAAATTCTGAATCTCCAATACAGCTTTATTCAGATTGCTGTGAGGGCACGAATTAGATCTCTGTAGAGATTAGCTTTCCCTTCTGTGTGGCCCCCGCTGACCCCAGGACACTCATCAAAAAATGCACAGCCTGAACCACTGCTTCCCAGGGAATTTAGTGACTGTCTCCAGCCTCAGCTTCCATGGGCAAATCCTCCTGCCCCTGAACAGGTGGGATGTGCTGATTCTGAAGGAAGGCTGGTTCTGTGGAAACTACAATAATGGAGGACAGTTCAAATTCAGAAAAAGAAATCTTAGAGAAGTGATGTTTGCCTGAGTTACATACGTCTTGGGAGGATGCAAGGAAAGAATTGCTGAAGTTAGCAAACAAAGTATAAGAAATGTAAGAACAAGCAAATGCAGAGATTTAAGTGTTGATGATCTTTAAGGTCCCTTGCAACGAAAGCCATTCTATGATTCTGTGATCCTAATAATAACAGCAGTGAGCCTGGGTAGTCATAGAGGCTCAATACGCAGCCAGTTCTGACCCAGATCCTAACAACTTTCTGAAAGACATCACAGGGCAGAGGTGCTCTGAGAACAGAGATTGAAGGGGGCATCCTATCCATATTCTGCTCCCAGCTCTGCTCTGCTCTGCAGTGCTTCCTTTTCACAGCCTGCGGATGGAGTATCACCCTACCGCCTCTAAGGGCTTCCAGCCCTGAGGATGTTCTGTGCTTTCAGAGGCTCTCAGAGCGAAGAGTACTCTAAAACTATCACATGCTGCCAAAATAAAGCATGCATTCCTTCTAACAAACTCTCAGATTAATTCAAGCCCCAAGCAACAGCTATTCAAGTGTCCTCTATAAATGTGAATGGGAGTGAGGATTTCATTTTTATCACTACAGAGCATTAGGCACTTTGTTAAGCACTGGCCAAGCTGTCTGCAATGCAAAACTTTCCTCAACAGGAGAACAACACAAATTACAATTCCTGGCTCTATTTTTAACTTTTTTGAGAATTTGAGTGAAGAGCATGGACTATCTACTGAAGGAACTGAAATATTTGTACCCTACATAGTGTTCTTGGAAAAAACTCAGCTTCCCCTGAAACATGGCTGTTTCTGGATTGCAAGGCTGGAGTACAGTGGACAGGTGTACAGCCGTGAAGGCAGTTCTGAAATGGCTGCTACTTGGTGTTTGCCCAAGTCTTAGCCACGTCAGCCTTAAAATCTGGATCAATTTGAAAATATGTAAAGATCTTTTTTTGGATAAAATGCAGAAAAGATCTTGATTCTGTTTCTTACTTGGAGAATTGGCTAGCAAACCCTTAAACCTCATGATGATGCATTGATTTAGCAGTTAGTATGGATGAAAAAATAAAAGACTCAATAGATCAACAATTCGGTCTCCTGTCATTAGCAGGGATGTGTTTAGAACAAGGACAAAGGCTTCAAATGGTGCAGAAGCAAGCAGAAATAGTGACAGCAGCTTCAATATAGACAGTAATGCTAATAATAATGTCAACATTGAAGCTGCAGTTGCCTGGATTGCTGTGTGTGCTAGACAGGTCCATGGGGCACCCTGAGTAGCCAAGCTGCTAGCTGCCAAGCTGGCTACTTTGGGTATTTCTGTCTTTGCTGCTGTCATGCATCTTACTGCAATACTTCTGGGAGTCTCGAAGTCCAGCACTGAGGCCCTTTGCTTAGAATATGAAAACTGCTGCTTGACATACAAATGGCACCTTAAAAAGAGAAAGCCAAGAAACAAAGTCAGCGTGGTCAACAGACCCATGAAGTTCATCAAGATGGCTAGGAGGATCGTGCTCAGGAGGTTCCGCTGGCTGTGTGAGGCTGCCCAAGAACTACCTCTGCTGGAGCTGCTGTGTCTTTGCAGAACAATTAACTCCGTTTCTGCTACATGACAAACACAACTCCAGAATTTCCTGGGGCAACGTATGCTGCTTTTTACGCAGCTAAACAGTGCAGAATAGTTCTCTACAAGATTTCCATTGAGACACCACCAAAGCTGTAATGTACAATCAATATTATTGACTGCTGCCTGGTTCCTGGCCCATCCCTAGGGTCCATGAAAGAAAGGAAGACCTGGTGGGCAAAAAGCCGTCATAAAAAGCTTTTCATTTTTACATGTTGTCAAAAGAAAAGTGTCTGCAGGCAACAAAATTCTTGCTATGCTTGCTTCCTTGCCATGCTGTTTTTTTCAGCGCAGATAAACTGAAGCCTGGATGACTCATGGTTATCACAAGTGTCTGGAGGAGTACGTGATGGCTTCAGGGCTGAGGCAGTCTGGAGCACTGGTTCAAGTGCCTGAGGCAGGAGCCCATGGAGTTGGTTCTGTCAGTGCCAAATCAAACCTGGCCCAACATTGCCTTGGGCAGTGGTTCCTGCTTTGGATCTGGGACCAACACCAGAATCTCCAATTTTATGAGTGTTCCACGCTTACATTTGCGGGGCTGGGTCTCAATCTGACTTCCTGGACATGTTTTGTATACAGACCCACTGGGTATGGAAGAAAAATTTTAAAGCCTCTTCCTTGCTTAATGTATTTAATGCTAATCTCAAGAAAGACTGTTTTATCCCTGCAGCTGCCTAGATGTTAGGACACGCCTGCCATATGGCAGACTAAAGTCCCATCCAAGTGTTTTGAGTACCATCTAATTGCTTTTAATCATCAACCAAAAAGATACATCAAAAAGCCTTCCTTTGAAACAGAAAACTCTGAAATCTCAAATTGTTTCCTACCCAGACCGAGATGTGAGACTGCAGACTCACTGCAGACAGCAATTGGACTTTGTTACTCTGGCTCCATGCAAGCCCTAGCAGTTGGATTTTCTCTCCAGGTGGCTGCGCCAAGGGATGCTGAACAAGCTGCAACACTATTCACAGGCACAGGAGTTAGCAGGCTTAGAACCAGGATTTACAGGAGGGCTTTCTTCTTCTTCTATCAGGGCCAAAATTAACTGAGTTCTTCCAGAGTAACTGATTGCGACAGAAATTGCTGCAGCTCTATCAGAGAGAAAAGGGCATTGGAAACTTTTCTGCACTGTTTCTAAGGTCAAAAGACCCCAGCGTTTGCACCGTCCACTTGTACAGACGGTGAGGTTTTTCATTTTGGAAGGTCTGAAGACTGCTGATCACCTCCCAGGGGCTTAAAGCATCGGAAGGGATGCTGCTCCTCGGGAGGGTTCAGGGGTGGCATTAACACCGCACAGATCGCAGCCCAAACACAGAACCCCACACACTGCCCTCTGCCGCGAGCCTTTCCTTCATCTCTAAAAAACAACTGCAATGTCATTTTGCAGAGAAGCAAAAGCCACGCTCAAACTCGCTCAGACCGTTGTGCCTGGTGTCGGCGTGGCTGCAAAGCACAGATCATCTGCTGCAGCAATTAAAGCTGGAGGAGGAGCAGGAGGTCAGCGGACGAGTCAATAACTGGTGCACCTTTTGCTCGCAGCTGGTACGCCGTCCTGCTTAAGCTTGGTGCTTAACGAAGGGCTGGAGTTTTCGGTAGAGCACTTCTGCCATCTAGAGGCTCGTCGCCATGCCGAAATCTTTATCAGGTCGGATTTCCTCCTTTGTATATTCCAAACGTCCCTAATCAGGTATCAAAGCTGAGCAGAGAATGACAAGGCTAAGCCTATATCACATAAGACAAAACTAAAATGAAGAATTAGTTGGGAATGGGAAAGAGGTGTTCTGTGGATCACAGTTTCGTTGGACTGAAGATTTTATCTATCAAGTATATTTCTTCATAATCTCTGAAAGGAAACATTTTGAAGCAAGGAGGATAATACCTGAATCAATATCTAAGATAAACCATTCTGGGGGAAAAAAAAGAAAAAAGAAAAAGAAACAGCATAAGACTCTGATCCCTTTTAGAGCTCTCTAAGACTGGGAAAGAACAATCCTTCTGCTTATTGCCCACAAATTAATTTGACTTCTAATGAAGGCTGATCCTGTGATTAATAGAAGCCTCATACTGAATGCACAGCCAGCACACCACAATTAAATATCCCTCAGCACTTGAAAGTAAAGTACGAGGATTTACATAATGACTGCACCCAGCCTGCAGCTCTCTCCTCACGCCCAGGCTCATGCTGCCATCATGTTGCCACCTGGCATCTTGACTCTGACCTTCAAGACATCCTCAGAACCTCTTTCAGCATGCTCAGCTCCTTATGCAGGTTTCAGACACTTCACAAGAGGGACAACAGTCATATTAACTGAGCTGACATATCTTTGCCCTGCAGCCTGATGGTGCCGATAGCACCAGACTCGCCACTATAGCAGCAGACAGGAAAGCTAAGCTGCAGACAGAGGTAAGACCTGTCTTCTATGCTTTTTGTGTGTCAAATACACCTGGCAGAGTGTTGCCAAGCGTATCCAGAAAGCTTGTGTCCTTGGCTACGCATGAGATAGCTTCTTGGTCTGAAGGCAAGTGGACCATGAGCCTATATGCTCATACCTGCTCTTGTGCATCCATCAAACTCATCCATCCATCAAATGTAAGGCACTACAGCCAGTCAACTGTCAGCTATCTCAGCTTAAAGTACAACCTCAACATTTCTCAACAGCTGCCACTTGCTTAAAGCCTGAAAGTTCACCAAGAAGATGCAGACCTGGTGATCTGTGCCAACAAACCTCCAGCCCCTGCTGGAACCTCAGAGCTGCTGTGGAGCAGTGCCCATGTCCCTCAGAAACAGCTGACGGATGTGATTGGCACACACCTGATGTACAACAATAGGATCCACTTGCTAATAATATAGCATTACAGATTTTTTTCCTTAGATGAATGGGTGAAGGTACCTGCTTGAATTTTTAGCATAGTGTTGGCTTATTGTAAACAGCATGATGAGAAGACTCAGGGCACCATGTCATCTTCTTGGGAATGTGTTGAGCACTAAAGAACAAAAGTCCTAATGCTTTACCATTGAGCTTGATTCTGCTTTTGAGAGAAGTTCATGCTTGCTGTCAGAGCCAGGGGCCCTGGCTTCTCTCTTACCATGCAGGGCTCCACGAGGAACAAGTTTTGGGAACATTCCTGTGTTACAGTTCCTGGTGGCTTGTTTGGCATTCCTCATTGCTCTGCACAAACCCTTTTCAATAACTTATCAATAACTACAGGATTTATATATATAGTTATATACCTTAGCACTGACTGTGGGCTTCAGCTCCTGCATGTTCCATACAATCAGCTACTCTCCGAGTCCTATAGGTTCAGATAAAGCCTTTGGAGGTCTGAAGGAGGACTGATCATTAGCCATTTCTGCCACCCAAGGAACCAGATTTAGTCATCAAGCACGGACACTGCCTTGAAGTTTGTAAGAGCTGAGAGGAAAACGTGGGGGAGAGAAGAAGAGCATGGGGTGAAAGAGCTTGAGCCATCAGTGTGCTTCCACACAGTTCAGCCATCTGCCATCATCTGGTACATCAGGTCTAAGCCAGCTCATGTCAGGGAAGAAACTCAAGTGCCAGAGAAGGGCCTTGCCAGTTGTGGTGTGATCATGGATGCTGTGGAAAGCTCAGCAAGTACAAAGCACATCTATTTCAGCAGCCTTGAGGAGCGAAGTCTCTGAGATTTCTCTTTTCTGAAGACATCAGGGACTCCTCTGGCAAGTGGTTAAACTAATCTATTTTGTCAGCCTTTAAAGAATTCACTGTAGGACCGGGCTACCTCCTAGTGCTCAGGGTCTGACCCTACTGAGTGCTTTAAAGTTTTAGGAAAATGCAACTTCCACCTCCGCCAGATAAGCATTTCAGCTCTTCTGCCAAGCAGGAATCCCACTGCTGCTACCCAGGGAATAAAGGCCATAAACAAGCAGTAGAAATGTCCTGCAGAGAAACCTTTTTGTTCAGCGTTCAGAGAGTAGCTGACACAGTGGGGTAGCAGCAACACAAATCATCATTATTATCATCCTGAAAGACAGAAGGAAAAATGCAGACAGAAACTAAATAGGAAAAGGGAAGCCTGTTTCCAGGTCAGATTTAAACCAGAGGCTGCACTCGAGTGAGCAGTGACTTAACTGCCAGAAGTTTTTGTCCTCTGCATGTTATAAAGCGCACAGTTCAGATGTAATTGAACAGATGTAATACAAACTCCCCTGGGGCAGCAGGAGGAAGGTGCTGTATTACAAACATCAGCTGAAGACAACGAATTGTATTGCAAGGCCTGTGTTTGAAGTTATAATGTGACTTTTCACAGTCACATAATTCAATAATTATGCTATTGTCACTAGTGTTGACTTGAAGTGATTACTTTCAACAAACTCACTGATTCATACAAATAGTAGTGACAGTGACTTAATTCAGTATGCCAATCTGATATACTTCAGAACGTAAAAAATATTGGGTATTAAAAAATACTGAAATCAAAGTCTGTTCACTCCATTTGGTTTATATCTGTCTGTGAGCAGACACGTGTAAAAGTCTGTAAACCATACCTGTGCAAACAGCACCAGCATTGCTGGGAACATTCTTCCTTGTCTGACTCCAGCCCAGTTTTATTGCCTTCCCAATTGCGTTGAAAACGTCATGCTTCCCATCAGACCCTTGCACTAGCTTGCTCTTCCTTAAGTTTTCCCCCTGGTTTCTTCCAAACTGTGCCTTTTTCAGCTGTGCAAAGCAAAAGCCCTCTCATGTGTGGTCACTTGTCATTCACAATCAAAGAAATAGGCTAGGTAGTGTGATTAATTTTTCGTTTCATCTTTCAACGTTTATGCTGTTAAAGCTTGGTATGTATTCATGGCCCATCTGAGGTATGATTCCCCCAGATAACTGCACCTGACACAAGCTGATTCCCTGGCTTCATATCATGCTTTATTTCATGTCAAGTCCCGCACAGAACAACATCTGAGGTACAGAGAAGATTTGAGAAGTCAGGGGGTGCTGCCCCCAGCTCAAAGCACTGTCAACGCTGATATTACAACAAAGCTCCTTTCAAACAGAAAGGTGAGCTGTGCTTGCTGCCGCTGCTTGTGTTTGCAGTCCCTGTCTTTGTCCTTTGTTTGAGGCCAGAGGACCGGGGAGTCCTTAGAGGGAAAAGAGGAAGAGCCATCGTGCTCAGCATGCCAGGAGCTGGTGGCTGATCTGAGTTCAACAGCTGAAACAGATATTATGATTTAAACGAACCCTGTGCTTAGGAACAAATTAAACCAGAAAATGTATTACAGGCCCTGCTCTTCCACTTGATGAACTGTATGTCTATTGATTTAAATATATATTTTTCTTTCTCATTATCAGTTAAATGTATGAGGATGGTGACTGATTCATAAAGCAGCAGGTATTGGTTCTTTTACATTTGATGGTAATTACTTTTATTTAATGAATAAGGTCCAGGTTCAATAAAAGACCCATCTGGCTTCATATAATAAATTGATTTTATGGGGCTGCTGTGAAGCGGAAGCCAGAGAGAATTTTTATTGAATCTAGGCCCTAACACAATATATCACAACTCTCATTTTCAGCTCATTTCATCTATTAATAAAACTCCATTTAATATCTTTGGATATTTTTCAAAGGTTTGTCCTTTATCCTCTTTGTCGTAATTAGCACAGAGGGTAATTAGTTTTTACATAGGCGTTCTCCTTCATCTAGATACAAGTCATCTAAATTATTTTCATTTGCTTATGGAAATGAGAGCACCACAATTTTATTTCTCCTTCAATTGCTCCCTGGCGATTACCTTAATTGGACTTACTATTTTGATGCTGCTATCATGGAGTTTAACTCTTCAGGCTTTGTTGTGATGGACAACTACCTCCAACCTCTCCACAGAGGTTTTGGTGGACGGCATACATCTGGCTCTGTGTGGAAAGGCAGTGTGACACCACAGCCACTGTACAACATAAGGCCTCCATGCCAGTTACCCATGAGGAAGGTTGAAGGCTGTGGGGTTGAGGCCTGCAGATGTTCTGGAGAAGGCTTTGGTCAAGGAAACAGCAGAAATAACATGTTATAAGCATGATGGTGTATAATACGGCACTGCTGATGATTGAGGCACAATTCTTTGGAAAAGGACATTAGAATTTCAGTGTCTATAATCGGTGCTGTCATTCCTGTAGGTGTCAAAGCCTAAGCAGATGTTCAAAAAAAGGTCTGGAGGTGGAAAGCACAACGACTTTACCCACTCACAAAACATGGCTGATCCTGCAACTGCAGCACCCCTGCCCTCTGCTGAGGATCCTGCAAAGCCATTTTGGCCATGCCTAAGTACAGCTTTGACCCCTGACCCTGTGTGGATCCTGATCCTGGCCTACATCCCCATGTTCTTGGGCTGCAGGGTGACCTTCACGAGCCCCACACTGTTCCAGCCCTTCAGTTCTTCCTGAGCACATCCTCATCCCACATGGCATGTAGGCTATATAAACCTATATTAGCATCCCATTAAATATGTTCTATATTTTCTTTATTTGGGAAAGTATTTGCATGAATATATAAAATGTAAATTAACTTAAGATTAATATTAAACTTCAAAATACAATAATACGATAATAATAGCATACTATTTATGTAGCAAAAATAATATTTTAATTTTTATTCCAGTTTCTAAAGTAAATGGGGGAAAAAAGGTATTCAGATCCCAGAAGTTTTCCTCTCTTCTTCTTTTGCTTCTGTCTTCATCTTCGTGACATTCTGCAGTATGCTTACCTCCATGAGACAGGGAAGGACTGCAGGAAAAAATGGAATGGAAAACACGAAACCATTTTAAAATTACTTTCTAATTCTTTAAAAAAAGCAATTTATTTTGAACAGCATGAGATGCAATGTTTTCTGTCATTTCAGAATAAATATTTTTTAATCTTAAATGTTTCTAGGAGTGCTTACTCTCATCCTTGCTGTGAAGCACTCCAAGACTTATCACAATGATATTTTGTTACTTTTTTAATTCTTGAGTTCACACGTTAGAGTTTTTGAAAGACCTGAGAGCTTATTCAAAGTGTTTTGATTAATTATAAAGAAGCAAGTAACTTTCTGTTCCAGCTGAATAAAATAGACAGTAAAACCTTACTTAGTATGACTGCATTTAATACCTACTTGACATCTTCATGTCACACACCCAGTGGCATATTATTTTAAATAATAAGGTCATTAGAAATACTCAGCTTGACTGTTCTCACATCAGGAAAAACACTTTCAAAGTTAATGTAGGAAAACTAAAAGTGTGAGGAAAAATAAAGAGCCATAAAATGAAACCTAAAATTAAAACACGGGCAAGCTCATTCATTCAGGTATCATCGCTGTGTGTGTGTACCCAAAAATACGTCTAAGAAAGGAAAAGATTCCCAGCTGGTGCAGTATTTAACGAAGCTAGCTATGATGCATCTGCAACCATGCTGGTATGGTAAACATACTGAGCTCAAGTTATGAATGACTGTAACTCACCAACTTCACTGCTGAGGAGGCAAAAAAGCCCCATATGACAAGTATTCAAATCTCAGGCTGATTCACTTCAGATGTAATACTGACGGGGGGGAAACATTTGAAAGAAGGTGCAAACTCAGTACAGAAAGCCATGGAGATATAAAAATGAATATGGGATAAGAGCTCAGTTACCCCTCAGAGCTAAACCTCTCTTTGTGGAACTGTCTGTTCACTTAAAACTGAAAAATCTAAACAATTCTCCAAGACCTACTTTAGATACCAAATATTTAAGCTGTGTGATCAATAGAATGTCCTCCTGTGGATTCCTGCACGTTGCTTCGGGAATCAATTAAAGGCTCAGCATCTTCCTTCTAGTCCTGCAGGTTTCATCTCTCAGCCACGGGGCCCAGGAGTTGCCAACTGCCAGAAGTACAAAGCTGAAGATTAGTGGAGATATGAAGGGCAGGATGGCAGGAGAGGAGGCAGGGAAGTCTGTGTCCTGCAACTATTCATACAATAAAACATTATCGTGCCCCTATTCAGAATAAGAATGTAATGTATGCTAATGAAATTGCTGAAAAATAATACCATGGTACAGTATGAACTGTTGAAGTAAGAATCACAGAATCACAGAATCACAGAATCGTAGGGGTTGGAAGGGACCTCCAGAGATCATCGAGTCCAACCCCCCTGCCAAAGCAGGATCCCTACACCAGGTCGCACAGGTAGGCGTCCAGGCGGGTCTTGAATATCTCCAGAGAAGGAGACTCCACAACCTCCCTGGGCAGCCTGTTCCAGTGCTCCGTCACCCTCACCGTAAAGAAGTTCTTGCGCACATTGGTGCGGAACTTCCTATGCTCCAGCTTCTGGCCATTTCCCCTTGTCCTGTCTCCACACACTGCTGAAAACAGTCTGGCCTCGCCACTCTGCCCCCCACACCTCAGATATTTATAGACCTGGATCAGGTCCCTTCTCAGTCTTCTCTTCTCAAGGCTAAACAGACCCAGTTCACTTAGCCTTTCTTCATAGGGGAGATGCTCCAGGCCCTTCACCATCTTTGTGGCTCTCCACTGGACTCTTTCCAAGAGATCCCTGTCTTTTTTGTACTGGGAAAAGTGTTTTATTCCCCGTAGCCTTGGGTATGAACAGGTGCCAGGAAAGTGTCCTTGTTGTAAAGAAGGCTAATGCTATTCTTGGCAGCATTAGGAACAGTATGGCCATCATGTTTGAGGGAGGTGATCTAGAGCCTTGTGCCCAGTTCTGGGCCCCCCAGTACAAGAAACCCATGGACATACTGGAGAGTCTAGGAAAATACCACAAAAATGGTCAAGGGACTGGAGCATTTCTCAAACAAAAGTGGAGAGAAATGGGCCTATTTAGCCTGGAGAAGAAAAGGCTTAGAGGGGACCTTATCAATGTCCATAGATACCTGAAGGAAAGGTGCAGAGGATGGAGCCAGGCTCTTTTCAGTGGTTCTCAGTGCAAGGACAAGAAGCAATGGACACTTACCCTGAACACCAGAAAACACTTCTGTGACAGAGTGCTGGCACAGGTTGCCCAGAGGCTGTGAAGTTCTCCAAAAGCCACCTGGACGTGGTCCTGGGTGTCCTGCTCTGGGTGCCCTGTTTGTGCAAGGATTTGGGCTAGAGGGACCCAGAAGTCCCTGACAATCTCAGTCATGCTGGGATTCTGTAAAGAGTCCAAGTGAAAAGATCCCATTCCCTGTAATAACACTTTTTTTCATCTCAACTTTTTTTGCCACAAACACTGAAATGAAGAACCTGCAACTTGGACCTACTGGAGAAGAGAAACCAGCTGATAATTATGCAAGTCCTATGTATTACAGTCCTTGGGCAAGGCAAGTTTATATGAGACAAGGTTTGGGTAGTGAGATACTACAGAAAATACTGAAAGAGATGACTAGAGACCAGCACCTGGGACAGGGGTTGAGATGGAAAGGGAGGAATTAATTCTAGAGACATGCTATGGGCTCAGCATTTTAGTAGGAATTTAGCTTGGGGGAGTGAAAAGGTTTGGAGGCAGGAAAAAGAAGCAGATCTGAGGGGTACTTTTCAAAGAGATCTGCAGGGTTGTCAGCCTGGATATCCACAAGAGCTCCCAGGTGAGACATCCCATTCCTCTTCTTATTAAAATTTAAAAAACATTGTTTTCTAAGGATTTCTATTATAGAAACAATGTCACAAAGTAGGATGGGTTCTTACTGCATGAATCTATGTCCATAAAACTAGTTCCCACTGCTCTCAGATTGCTAATGGAGCTGGGCTTCTTGTGAAGGATTCAGCAGAAATGCACCACAGATGCTCTGATTTCCTTCTGCAGGTGCTTACAGATGGAGGCTGGATGAGTAGCATAGAGCAGCTACCTTTTAGATAACTAATATATGTAGGTAGGGGCAGATTGAAGCAAATACCTCAAGATGAATTGATGAATTGAGTGTTAAGGCTTAGCATGTGATCAGGCTAGAAGAGCCAGTGAGACCTGGCACACTGCACTTGCCTGGAGTCAGCCAATCTCAATAAGCAGTACAATTCCAGTGATGGCAATGGATCACCTTCTGTCAAACATGTCATTTCTTAAACTCATGGGTTGCTGCATAACTTTATCTTCAGACAATTTACTTTCCAGTACTTCTAAAATGTCACAAATTATTTTGATACATGACCAAATCTTACTCAGAGCCAATCAAATGTCTATTAGTTCCATTAATCTTCATGGAATACCCTTCACACAGGTGCATCCCTGTGCACTTTATAACAGAAATCAATTTCAATGGCAGTATCTATTAATGAATCTTCTTTAATTGCTGACAGTGGGATAAGCAACATCAGCTTCTTCCATGAAGCTGTGTCCAGCTGTTGCACAGCCTTCCTAGCTGCAAAAGTAACTGGCAAATACAGCAGCCTCAATGGCCTTGCACATTAGGTTTAAGCTGATGGCCCAGGTAGTTTTCCCATTGCAGCTAAGCTGGTACTTTCCTGCTCCTGACTAAAAGCCTGTCATTCCTTAGATTTTTGTGTACTAACTCTACTGTATTGAGGATGCTCTGGATGGCCAGTCAGTGACAAGATAATGGGTGCTCTGCAGTTTCTAGGCAATATGTGCAGGTATACTGATAGTTGGATATGAAACCTTTTAGGCCCACCTCCCCTGTCAGCCTGCTGCACACACTTTACAGCAAAAATGCAACAGGATGAGGCTCTTAAAAAAGTGCTTGGATAAAATGTAAAATTTGTGTACTGTAATGCATGAACAGATTTTGAGTCACCACATAATATAATAGTAAGGTTCATGGCCTTTTAAAAATGATCTTCTTTCTTTTTCCCTCCTCTGCTAGTTCAATTACTTAGCTCTCTGACCCAGCATATTAATTTCTTGTGGTCTTCCTTTCTGTCTTACTGCTTTATGCAGTTCAATTCCCAATTGTCCACATTGCCACCAGTAATTACCACTCCCACTTTCCCAGTTTTCTGCCATAAAAAATGTTGATTTTGTTTAGACATGAGGGCTGCTCCAAAAGTAATGCCTCCTATACTATGATGTTGGCCCATGATGTCAGAGACTGATGCTGGTGGTATGGCAATAGAGGCTGGACCTTCTCAACAGTATTCCATTACATGTTGTTGCCATCTGACAGGTAGAAGCAGAGGAGCAGTCTGACAAAATGGCATCTGACATGGAAGTGCATATGAAGCAAAAGTGTGTCAATGAATTCCTCCATACAGAAAAAAATGGCACCCACTGACATTCATTGATGTTTGCTGAATATTTATGGATACCAAACAGTGGATACGAGCACAGTGAGGTGGATGGTGCACTTCAGCAGTGGTGATAGCAACAGTGGGTCACTTCTGCTGGTGCAGAATTTTATTAGCATGGCATGCAGGCTCCTGTTCATGGCTGGTGAAAATACACAGCGAATGGTGGCAACTATGGTTAAAAAAAAAAAAAAAAAAAAAAAAAGCTTTGTAGCTAAGAATTTGCTCTATCAAATCATATTATTGTGCTCTTTGTATCTCTTGTAGTTTCCATGGAAATAAATGGAATCATAGAATCATTTGAGTTGGATGAGACCCTAAAAGGCGATCTAGCCCACCTCCCCTACAATGGATAGGGACACCTGCAGCTAGAGCAGGGTGCTCATGGCCCTGTCCAGCCTGACCTTGAACACCTGCAGGGATGGAACATCCATCACCTCTCTGGGCAACCCGTTCCAGTGCAAACCACCCTCACTGTAAAAAATGTCTACCTTATATCCAGTCTAAATCTCCCCTTTAAGTTTGAAACCATTTCCCCTTGCCCTATCACAGCAAACACAGACTTAAGAGTCTGTCCTCTTCTTTCTTACAGCCCCCCTTTATCTACTGAAAGGCTGCTATCAGGTCTCCCCAGAGCCTTCTCTTTTCCAGGCTGAACAGCTCCAGCTCTCTCAGCCTGTCCTCATAGGAGATGTGTTCCATCCCTTGAATCATTTTTACGGCCCTTCTCTGGATGCACTCCAACAGGTCTGTTCTCTCCTGCACTGAGGACTCCACATCTGGATGCAGTAACTTCAGGTGAGGCACCACCATTGCAGAGCAGAGGGGCAGGATCACCTCCCTTGCCCTGCTGGCCATGCTTCTTTTGATGCAGCCCAGGATTTGGTTGGCTTTCTGGGCTGTGAGGGCACATTGCTGGCTCATGTCCATCTTCCCATCCACCAGTACCCCCAAGTGCTTTTCAGCAATGTTGTGTTCAATCCTTTCATCCCCCAACAGGTACTGATAGTAAATAGGAGGCATTACTTCTGGAGCCATCTACATAGATTAAAATATTAAAAATCTTGGAGTATCTTCACTGCAAAGAAATGCCTGTACAGACATGCAAGCTGGTCCAACTAATTGAGATCAACATGCAGTGGTTTTGTGAGTCATCAATAGCACTTACAGAAATATTACAGTGATAAGCAATACATGCTATTAGTGTGTCTGATCACATTAGTGGCAGGCAGTCACAATTCATGGTAGGTTATCAGAGGATGAAATTTCTATTCTGTGGGGAAAATCAGTATTTCTGAATTTGCTTTCATATTAAGTAAGAATAGAGATAAAACACAGACTTTCTTGGGAAGAAAATGACAGAAAAGTACAGAAAAAAAATTACTGAGAAGGTTCTTCAGTGAATTATTTCAATACCGGTGAAGTAGCCTTCTCCCCTTTTGTTTAACCTTTTCTAATGTATAACAATATATAAATATTTTGACGAGTCCGATAAAATGTTTCACCTCTTCCAGAATTTGATCTTTCAATATTTTTTCATTACACGTTGAATAACCAATTCATCTAATTAGCATTTTTATATCTTCAAATCAGAATTTTCTGATACAAGTTATTGGCCAACTCTACTTACTACATTTACAATTACTCCGTTGATGTGTTGTCAATAGCAACTGTAATTTACTCTCCTTTAGAAATGGCAGCTGCAACCTGAATACCAGGTATTAAAATTGACTCACCCATGACCTCTCAGGTGAAGCTGTATGAAGAATGCACATTCTGTAATTTTCCAGACTCAATCAAACCTCTTAGAAGAGATGGATGACAACATTCAGCAATTCTCATATTCCTCAGCTGTTTGCTTGCTTAATTGGTGTCAAGTCAACTTCACTTAAAAAAAGACCCTGACATCAGAGAGTGGGAGGTAGAGATTACTCTTAACGATCTTCTTTGTTTCAAGCCTTAAACATATCAACTTCAAAATAGGTTGGAAACTGTTTATCTCGGTGAAAAGCCTTTCATAGCTTGGATGAAAAAGAGGCAGTCCCTACCACTAAAAATAATAATGATAATTCAGAGGCTTTGGACTTCTTGAAAGCAGTGAGATTCCTTATATTTTGTTTTAGGGAATTTATTTGTATTGGTTAATACAAGCCTGACGGTGATTTACAGAAAGTTCCACATCTTCTTTAGCTCCTGAGGCATTTGCATCCTTGCCAGGCTGCCGTGCGAGCACCAGGTGGCGCTCACATCTTGCTGTTCTCAATGCAACGGCCGGGAGAGGAGCAAAAGCTCTGCCAGGGCGGGCAGAGCTCTGGGGAAACTTCTGGGCAGGTTTGTGAGAATTCTTCTTGCCCTGCAAATGACATTTATATTCTGGAAAGGCAATCAGATAGAAACCTGTACTTTAATTCAGATTGCTATGCCATCCCATGGTGAGGGCACAATTCAGACACAGTGGATAACTTGGGAAGATGTTTCAGTGCATAGGATTTGATAGTTATTATGACTGTTATTTCTTTTTGTGTTACTTTTAAAGATTATCTTCCCTAGAGGAAAGAAACAGACTAACAGTTTTCAGATATGTAAGAAATTCTTACAAAGTACACTGCTCTTTGTATTCACCCCGAATAAGACAAAAAGTAATGAGCTTAAATTGACACAAGGTTAGACAATAGATAAAATGCTGTAGCAAAGAGTGAAGCACTAGTAATGAGTGCACAAGGTGGCTCTGGAGAGCTCATCACACCCTGTTCAGGAACAAGTGGGACAAATTGGTTAAGGAGGAAGGGCAGTAGAGGAAGGATAGAGCACGCATCAGGGTTCCTCCTACAGCCATTTTCTCTGGTTAGGTGAGATAAAGGCTGTACTCAGGTTCTCCAGCAGCACGTTGCACAATGGTACTAGCTACATCATGTTGGATAAAATTCTTAATAAACACTTGGTAATTGCAGCTCCTCAGATCCAGACTTGCTCAGTTAACTCAAATACATCCATACTAAAGGCAGTCAACCCTTTGCATTGTATCCCATTCGTAATATATCCTTAGATTTTGCATTCAGAGGACAGATTGGGATAAAGAAGCAGCTCCTTTATCTTGTAAATAATTTCCGTTTTTCCCTTTGGATACAGTTCTGTTTAATATTCGAAAACATTTACTTGCCTGGTTCGCTTGATTTGTTTCTTCTGGCCCTTGGAAATTGCTCAGAAACAGATTCTGTTGTATATATGTGCAACAGCTTCCCACATTGTGGGCCATTAGGATAAAACTCAACTTGAACTAAAAGAAAATAATCATACTTCACAAACATCATAGTCTAACATTCCTACATATCATCACACAAGTGAACATTTTTCATATAATAACAAACATGGAAATTGTGAGATTATTTTCTGAGACTTGTCAGGTAAAAGTATTTTGTTTTACTAGATGACCATGATGCTTCTGGATAGAAATTTAGAATTCACTGAGATAATGATAAAATCCTTATTCTTGACATTATTTAAAATGTGTGTTGGTGGATCCTGTTAAAACTTGGTAGAGCCTTTCAAATTGAGATCCTTCTCAACTTTTTTTGCATTGTTGGTGACTTTTGTTAAATATGAGCTTGATTATCCTTTCAGTGAAGAGAATTTTCCTTTTTCATACAGCAGCTTTCCAGTGTTAGGCTTTTCCTGGCACAGAAACTTCCAGTTCCAGATGTACATTCCCTGTGCAGGCTGCTCTGTGGTACATGCGCAGCCTCCAGAGTGAACCTGATGGTGAAGTGGCTGTTTGGGACTGCCATCTCTTTAAAAATGACTGAAAGGGAATGAGATAAAATGATACAACATGAAGCGACAAGTAGTGAAATGATCCCCAGATTGAGGCATTTGGAATGCTGGTACTACAAAATGCCTTCGAGATATTAACTGATGCACACACAGCTTTGCGGTACAGGCAGAGACTCTTCTTAACAAGCTGTAAGCCCAAGGCTACCTGGATTAAAAGTCACTCCAGGCTCTCTGTGCAGTCACACCGTGTAGAGCTATGCTGAGTACAAGAAATCAAACCTGTACCAGTGCACCCTTCATCTATGCCATCAGCTGGGGAGCATGTCAAACTATTTATGGAGAAGTGGAGAAATAGCTGTTCCTCATCATTTCTTTCCCTACAAACATACATATGCAAGGAAGCACACGCTAGAACTATCTCCTATTGAAGACACCAATTTTCATGCTACGTTTCAGTTTTACACATTGATTTTCTGGTGTGTGTCTCTCTAATTTCCACTGTGTAAACTGGTCACTATTACGGCTTATTGTGCTATGAATCAGCTCAAGGTTGACTAGAAAGCTGTAATAAAAAGTATGAGCGGCATTTACTTGTATTATGAATAATAAATGTTTCATTAAAATTCCTCCCATCTCTCTCAGTTCCCTTCTGGCTGGATTAACCACATCACCCATGTAGACTGCTGATTCGTTGGCTCTGATGTCTGAAGCAGGAAGAAATGGAACCGAGCGGTCCTGGAGAAGTACTTGACTACAGTAAAGTGACAAATTACAGCCATCAAGAGATTTTTCCATCACACGCTATAACCAACCATCTCAAAAATACAAAGACTTGACAACAAATCCACATTAGTTTTTGGAGAAGCTAACAAATTTTCTTGTACTCCTACAGCCATTTTAGCCTTCCTTCTGAAGTTCCCACATTCTGTACAGCATCCCTCACTAACACTCATCTATCTTTTAAGAATTCCATCTCTCTTTCTCACCTTTCTTAACACCAGTCATCCCAATTATCACACAGAGAAAACTGTAACGGTTTTATGAACAGCATACTAGTTCAGATTTTTAAATATATATGTTACCCACATCCATCACCGAATCAGTTTGTAAGAAGATGCAACATTTCATTAGACCAGATGGCGCAATTAAGAAAAAAAGAGAAGGCTGGATATAATGTAAAAATTGAACTTTTCCCATTTGGAGCAATAAATGCATTAGTTCCACTTTTCAAACCACTTTGATCTTTAAAAACATTTTATTTTCTAATTTGGAGAATTAAGAAAGTCAAAAAAGACATCAAATTTTTGAATTCATTGGAAAAAAAATGTGTCAGCTGACCAAGAAGACAATGTTTTAATTGATGTTCTTTTTCTTAATTTGCCATTTTGTTTTATTCAAATTTCAAAAGGAAAATTAAAATCTTCAGTAATTCTGTTCCTGTAAATTTCTAGTTATGCTAATTTAACAGCAGCAGGCAATTTATAGACAACAGCCACTAAAACTGAGCTCATTCGTCTCACCACTCTTAAACAGTAAGTTCTACTTCAGCTTATCTTGAGACAGAATTGTCTGTCGTTACTTTTTAATTAAAGCAAAGTAAGAAGAGAACACTGAGAGAGAGAGCTTGGCACCGGGATTCTCAAATCTGTTTGCTGCACGAGGGCAGGAGCAGCTGTAGGGAAGTGGGCAGTAAAAGTAGAAGTGAAGTGATAAACTGCATTCTGCCTGCATCAGATAGCAAAGTGATAAGGACAAATATGACATTCATGGCATCAAACTTCTCAGGAAACTTTGGAAGATCTGAAAACTGATGGTGCCGTAAGACTCAAGTAATATGAAAATGAGAATATTAAAAACAAACAGGAATAGAAGGTGGGGAATTTAAGCTGACATTTTCAGAAATGCATTTAGTTGGGGAAAGAGTCCCTTTGGATTAGAAAGTAACCAACATAACCTTTTCGAAAAAGAGTCAAGGGATCCGACAGGAAAATACAGAGCAGTCACACTCACAATCTACTTTCAGAGATCAAAAGGAAGAATAGTTAAAATAGCCAGGCTCCTCTTGCCTTCAAATGCATCCTTTGTTAAGACTTCTTTGAAGATCTCTCTGACATGCTACTCAAGAGAGATGCATCCCTTAGCTAAGATGTCCTGGAGCACTTGATAACACAGCCCACCAGCAATGAATGTCTAATGTGAAGAAAGAAGCATAAACAGATAAGGCAGAAAGAGGAACAATGGGATAAGAATAACAGGTTGTCATAAACGAATCCCTTGCCTGCTGAAAAGAATGTCTGCATACCTTAGAGATCAGTGTTAGAGATGGCTCATTGCTTTGTCAACAAGTCAAGAGGAAAAAAAAATGGGAATTGAAATGATGCGTCTTTTACAATAACAGAACAAAATGCATTTTAAGGCTGAAAAACATAACGTATGTTAACACTGATTTACTCTCCGACATACCTCTCCTGGATACAGTATTCAAGGTGTATTCCACCTTATACTGCCAGATAAAGAACAGACAAATCCTGGTGACATCAGATTAAACAGCACAAGGATTTGCAGCCGTCCCCTCAGAACCCAGCTAAGGTGGGAAGACAGTGAGATTTTTATTTTTAGGGGCGAATCCTCAGCTGATGCAGTCTGGCACAGGGCCACTGAAATCAAGATGCAAACGTGAAAATGAAGAGCGCAGTTAACACCTTATTTTGAAGCAGTACAGCAGTTCACAGTATGCACTGTTAAGCCCTAGATGACTTGAACAGGACTCAGCTGTTGAATTCAGCTCTCTGGAGCTGCAACACAGAGACTTTAACACAGTCACCATGAGGCATGTCCTTAAAGCCATCAGTGTTAAATCTCTGCCGCTTTCAGAGCCTTATATGACTCAGTTCCTCTTTGCTGCTATTTGCTTGCATGTGTTCACTAATCTTTTATACATCATCACAACCGAAATTAGCCTGTAAGTGGCTTGGTGCAGGGAGTTCATCTCCTCTTTGTTAGTAAAGTGCCACATATACCCACAGTACAATATAAATAAATAATAAGGCTAACAAGGCTGACTCTATATGTAGGGACTTAGCAGTCAGACAACCTTAACATCAATCTGCCACTTTATTAGCAGTCAGTGAAGCTTGCAGATTCCTGGCCTAATGTGCACACGCCAGCCAGTTTCAGTTGGCAGCTTAGCTCCAGGTGACAAAACATCTTTTCTGACTTGCATAAAAATATGTGTGGAAGCAAAGAGAAAGCCCAGAAAATAATACCCACTCGAAAGAAAAATGATACAAGACAACAAAGAGATTTAGAAACTGGGGGAGGGAGAGATCTATAAAGCCCATGATGATTTGAAAGCGCAGAAAGATGTTGAATTCAGTGATGCTGATGGTGATGGATTGGGCATTTGGCAATATGCATTTCTTGTTGTTCCAAGCTGCTTGTCTGAATTCTTGTTCCCTTTTCTTTGTCTCTTTCATCTGTCAATACGGGGAGCATGAGAATGGAAACTGAATCCTTACCTGTCCAGGACTGAAAGCACACAGCAGGGAGGCAAGGCGGGAGATGAAGGGGAGTGCCAGCTTTTGCCATGCCTATCTGCTAAATAATGCAAACCTGTTAAGTAACACAAACTGTATCCTTTGTTTAGCATCCAATGCCCTCAACTCAGAGGTCCTGTTTCAAATTTTTGAAACTGACTAAGGGAAGAACTCTCAAAAGAGATTTAGCTTTTAGAATTACCTGATTTCGGGATCTCTGACCGCTGGCATTTTTCACAGAATGATGGTATGTTTAGAGAAGAGCACTTGGCACTTCTTGAAAGAGACCTTAGGCTGGGTGGATAGACAGTGGAATCAGATCATATCATTAGTCACCGTAGGATACCCTTGAGACAGTTTAAGCATTTTGTGGGACAAGATGGGGGAACTGAAATAAAGCCTGGACAAGGTATTAGTGACGACCTTGGGAAAAACAAGACCTTTATGTCCAGATGCTCAGTGAGGCTATTCAGGTCACTAGTGTCTACATCTCTTCTACATTAGAAGGTTGTACTGAGGCAGTTTTGCTGGCACACTGCTTTCACATAATAGAGAGTCATCGTAGAATCTTTTGAGTTGGAAGAGACCCTTAAAGGTCATCTAGTCCAACTGCCCTGCAATGAACAGGGTATCCAAGTGGACTCTCCAATATGGATTCCACTGTCTCCTTGAAAACCTCCTTGAAAATACTGTTTTTTGTGTCAGAGTAATGCAGACTTACCTTACACTCTCATTCTCTAACAGTGCAAGAGCAGGGAAGGACCTGCACTGGCTGTAAAGACCACAGTGAATATCTCAAATTGAAGTCTCTGCTTGGGTCAGGAATGAAGGGTTTGAAAAAGCCACCGGTGACAGACTGTAAAGGGAACATTGTGTTTAAGGATCCTTGCTGGAATGAAGCAGAGTACTCATGTATTTATCCATGCTGCATACAAGAACCATCAGCTGTTTATTAAGGGAAACATTAACGGCACAAGTAGTGAAGAAGTTATTCTACATAGAACAAAATACAGTGTATGTGCATGGCAAGACAGACAGCGCCAGAAAACAGAACAAAACAGAAGTATCAGAGAAAATGTCCCTGTAGAAAAAAATCAAATCTCACTCAGATACAAGTCCTGTTAACTTCCACTCATCCAGGACTATACAATTTTTCAGATTAAAGAGGATTGCTGTAGATATTTTAGTAAATAGGTTCTATTACACAGCAAATGAACCTAAATGGTTTTACAGTTTTTCTTTTTCTTTTACTGACATTCTATTTTTTCACATCTTTACTCTTCTTTCTCTTGCCTAAAATTCATCCTGAGAACAAAAACTTAGTAGCAAAGTGTCATTTTTTTCTTCAGCATTAGGGCATTTCACCTTTGCTATCCTTTAGCACCATCAAGCCTTCTATTTAAATCACTAATCCCCTTTGGAGGAGGTCTTGCTTTCTCAGTGGCTTCATCAGTCAGACATCAAAGAGACTGCTTCTCAATTTATATTATTTTAAATGAGATGCCTTTAACTGCCATTGTTGCACAGCACAGTAAGCCATCTTTGCAAGATGAGGGGGATGGTCTGTTTTGTCACTTTCAGCTCTCTACTGCAATTAGAACCTGTTTGTCTGCTAACCAATCACACTTTGTCTGGCTTACAGCCACATTTTCACTTTTTTACATTCTCTACTGGGTTCAGCTGCATTTCAAATCTCTGAAATTGACATGATTTCTCAGTTATAAGCTCTAGACCTACATCAACAACTCTCAGTTTTGTCTCAGCAGGAAAGTTCCCCTTCCATCTTTCTTTGTCACTTAACATTCATCTTTCAAAATAAAGAACAGTGTTGCACTTACGACATCAGACTTTGGACATCTGCTTCCAATTTTTAGCTATGCCTCACACTTCTCCGGTAGATTTCCCACTGCCACTGGAAATAAGACCTTCCTGACTCAGCTGTCCACTCCAAGCTATTCTCTAGTGCATCTTCAGTGCCCTTGGGAACATCTTTTCCTGCAGGTTTCTTTCAAGTTCCTGTAGCTGATGGGAAAGTCTGGACAACAAGCTTGTTCTGCACACCACAGCTTTCAGATGACTAATACTTATAAGGAAATCCTGTCACCACCTACTCTCCATCCCAGATCTTTAATGCGCTAATAACAATGATGCCCTTCTTCCATCTGTTACCAGCCATCTCTGTTCAGAATATGAAATGTTAAAACACTCTTATTGTGTGTTTGAAGAGTGTACAGTCTGATAAAAGAGAGTGTACATGTCCCTCCAGTGCAGAAAAGGTTAATGCCACAACGATCAGGATCCCCAAGAGTTTTGGCCTGAGCTGAACTCTAGTCTTGATCCAGAGTTGAGAAGACTTACAGATCCAGAAGCAGCAATTATCACTATAACAAAGTTTAAGGCATCAGGAACAACATAATGAAGAGAGGCTGCTGAAGTAATTCACTCACTTTTCGCCAGGAAGCCAATCTGTTCCTGGCTCTCAGGCTCATATGAAGGCTGTGTTCAAATTTAGGTCTTGCCATATATGGCCAAATATCTGTGCCTAAGGAACATTTCATTTGAAGTTATTTTCTACTTTTTCCTTCTCCTTTAGCTAGGGAACACTTCAGTTAAGTTCATTCTGAAAATGTTCTCCTCATTATAAACACTCCAGTATACCCTGACACGTTCTTGTGGTATATAAGGGAACACTACCAGCAGTAGCACGATTGCTGTAGATCAATTAAGCTGCTGACATTTATTAAATAACCAACAGACAAGACAAGACACAAGTTGGTATCATTTTTCCAGCAGTAAAACAGATGGGCACAGTCTTGTTCAGACAGTTCTCTGAATTTCAAAGAGTCAAAATACATAAGGGGTCAGAAAGACTCATTTCCTTCTTCTACATTTTGAATATAATGATCTACAGTATAAAGATGACAGGGCAGATTTATACATTTCATAGGGATACACAGGTATGTACAAACAGATACAGATACACACATACAAACATTAACATGCAATACAGCATATTCAATACATCAGATGTGGTTCATAAGTCTTTATAAGTTCACTCTCCTGAACGTAGATTTGTGTTGGATATATTTTTAAGATATGACATTCAGCTGCATATAATTCATTTTAAATGTATTTGTGTAGTTGGTTTCTTCAGTTTTTCAGAAATCATTTGTGTGCTGAATGACTTTCTAACATCCCTTATTTAGAAGGGTCAATACTAATCCGATTTTTGTGTCAACCTTAGAGCACAAAGCACAGCAATTTCAATAATAAAATTAGTTATTATTTTGACAGCTCTCAAAAGTGTGATGCTGGCCCGAGTCTGGAATGTCAATAAGCTCAAAGCTAAGCACATGCTTAAGTACTTCCCTGGATCAGAGCCCATAAAACCAGCTGAGATGAGGGATTCATTAAAGGTAGACTTATGAATCATTAGCATGGAAATGGTCACTGAATCTTTTTAAGCAGATTACATGGAGAAGCTGGATACAAACAAAGAGAAGAAAAGGGACACTGCTAACTACCCCTGATGGACGTGGCAGGAAGCTGAGGTCAGCAGAAGAATCTGCCAAAAGCATCCCAGTAAGAAACCGACTCTGTTTCTTCAGATATTGTGTAAAAATAAAACTGCTAGTGCTTTTCTGACCTTAACATAAACAATGAGGAAAGGTGCAGAGAGGGGAGACAGATGAAGTCCTGAGTATTAGCTATTCTGTGTGAGTTTACAGCCATCACTTACATCCATACTAAGAGACTGACAAAATGTTCTCATGCTGATGGAAACCAATTTGGAGTTTCTTCTAAAAACAACATGGTGCAGATGTACAGCTGGAACGATGAAGGATCATCAATAGGATCATCTGCTAGTCAATAAGCAATTTTGTATATGTACAGTGTAAGAATATATGCAACACAAGATCATGAGAGTTAAACTCTGAAACAAAGGCATCGCAAACTACTGACTCCTTGGTATATTTACTCTGGGAGGATGAAAGATTGTTGGTCCCTCTGGGATTATGAGTCTGAGAAGCACTGTTATTTCAGACCTGATATTTAGATCAATAATGACTCAATGCAGCCTTATTCTTTACTTCAGAATCAGTCCTGTTTCTAAAGTCATTTTTTCCCATTTAGTATGTGGATTTGATGTGATCAACAACTTAAATACATTGCCTGGGCCAATATATTACAATTTTTAAACTACGTTGGTCACGGAAGGGTGAACTATAGGGTTAATCAATTCTATTTTAGAATTTTAAACAGAAACAAAAATATAAAAAAAAAAAATTAAAATTAAGGGAGAGGTGTTTTATGTTATTAGTATCCTCACCAGTGGTTAAGTGTCCTGTGAAGAAGCCCAGTTCTTCCACTATGCTTGTGTTAGCTAGACTATACAAGAAGAATGTACTCTCAGTCTGAATTTCAAAGAGTTACCCCAGCAAAAATACGCATTTTAGAAACTGCCCCTTATTTACTCTCAGCTGGACCAAGCTCATCAATTCCACTTTCCAAAATTTCCAAAACCAAGATTTTGATTCTGCAGATCACACTTCGAATCTGCTAAAATCCAGTCTTTAAAGCTTCACCCTCATTAGCTTTCAGTCAGGATTGTCAGTTAATAAAATGCAGGATGGCACAGATCCTCCACTCATGTAAATTTGCCCTGCCACTTGATAGCTGGCTCTTTGACATCAGTGGAACCAGGACAATTTCCATCAACCCCAATACACATTTTTTCCTCCTGTTATCCACTTCCCCGAAGACATTAATCACAAGATACTGCCACTGCTGTCATATACTGCCATATAGACAAAAGATAAGTCACTTAGAAATCTTCACATTTCATGCTATCAGAAGATATGGATTTAAAAAAACAGTTCAACTTAAATGACAAATGATGAAACACTGACTTGACCTTCGCACTGTATTTTTCTTCTTTTCGTGCTTGAGGATAAGCTTTTAATTCCCCTCATGCCTGCAGCTATTACTCAGCAGATATCAGCTGCTGAAGGACCTCTTCCCACGCTCTCTTAATACTGTATGTTTGCTCTATCACTTCTGGCACTAAAGGAAGCAGCATCCCTAAATACAATTCTATCATTGAATATTAAGATGAAGAAGAAAGTTGGGATGGTTGAGTTGCATCTCTGTTGGGAAGATGTGTTCAGGCTGAAAGAACAAAAAGGATTACTTGAAAGCATTGTATTTACTGGTCAAAGGGAAGGATTTTCCTGTAGTGTGTGGAGCTTATAACAGTAAACTATAATCGTTCTAAATGAAACTAAATATTCTTTTCATCTCAACTGCAGGAGTAGCAACATGGCACTGACTTTTACCTGTAAGCACTCTTTCTATACTCAGACTTTCTTCCTCTTAAAGCTGCAAAATGGATTTTACAGGTTTTTCTGAATTAAAAAACTAACTTTTTAATGTTTTATTTACATACAATAATTTGGCATCTGCATATGAGAAATAAGGGCATATGGGTCTGAAGATCTTCAGCTCACACAATGACACCTAGAGGTAATATCTGCTGAAGTTAAAAATGGAAAAATAATTCTATACAATAAAGTACTGATTTTCTACACATTTATATCATCTCTTTGGTCTTAGAACTATGCATGAACTGTTACTGTTAGAAGCATCATATCAAGAGATCATATTTGTTTTAATGTCTGAGCCTTTCTTTAGTCAATAACCACACAGGTGGCATTTCCTAATGCTTTTTGGAAGGGCTTCTTTTAAAGGGTTAGTGTTACCATAACATTTTAAAAGTTGTAATTCCTATCCCTAAGCTACAATACTTGCCACATGTGCCAATAACACTCTAATAGCATTCTGTTAGCTTGTTTTATCATGTTTGTTGTTTTTTTTTTTCTTTTCCTTTGAGCTATCAAACTAATTAGCTTATTTTTGTGCTGCTATTTTCTGGTCTGCTTCACAGTGATAGTTTTTTCCTCTTGTTATCACAAATCTATGTGATATGTCACTGAGATAGTGCTGGACAGAAACTTTCCATCCAAAACTTTCATTTAACAAAAAGCTTCTTTTCAGTTGAATGTCTTCAGTCATACCTCCCATCATGTACCAAAAGATGAGTGCTTTCAGAAAGACATTTTCTGATTTCAGAGGTTAAAAATAAATGAAAAACAAATAAGAATATGATTTCCAACCAACTCTATTTGGTTACACCACATTTGCAGTTCTCACTGAATATTGAAAATAGACAATGGAAACATCTTCACCGACTTCCGGCATATACTTTTTCTAAGACCTAAATTTATGGCCTTTTATTTTTACATTTTTAATAGTGTCTTCTAAAATCCAAACCAAACCTTCTTGTTATTGCAAGAAGCATGCAGTTTGAGCTAAATGGACCCATGATGGCTGCTCTGAACTTGAAGTAGAAGATACACCACAGTACCATCCAATGTAACAGTCACAGTATTCAGTGTTGGAGTCAAGATGATTCATCAGCATTGACAGTGTATGTGAAAACAGTATTGTGTCATTCACAAAAGCAGCAATATTTCAGCCAGTTCTGCAGAGCAGCTAAGATCCGCCTGGAGGAGGAGGAGTAAGGCTGAACAGGAATGCTGGACTTGTGCTTTTCTGTTTTTCATTTCCTTTATAATTCATTGGATCTTCAAATATCTTGAGTAGGAAGTGATGCAAAACAGCTGCATTTTCTCAGAACGCTTTGCTATGGTACCATGCAATTTTAAATAATTTCGCATCTTTTTATCCTTAACTTTTGTCTGCTTGCATCCTTGCTTTTTGCATATCTACAAATACACAATAAGCCATGAGTCTTTTTAAGGTTGAGGCAGCTCCTCTACTGCCTGTATTGAATCAATGTCAACAGCACATCTATGGCAGCCCCTTTCAAAGGTACAACACTGTACTGCTCATCCACAACATCCTGATAAAGAAGCAGAGAAATTGATATTTGAGCGCTGTGTGGCTGAGATTCCTTTTTGCCTTTTATCATCATTTCCAGCAGACGTATTGCTACTGGCTGGGGTTGAGCCTTTGCACAAATGAGTGAAAATATGCTTCTCCCATCCAAAGCAGGAATCCTCTGATACTCGGAATATTATTAGCACATTCAGAGACCCTCATGCTATCACACTGTATATGACAGTATCCTCACTCTTCTAATAAGCCTTTTTGAGCTGTAATCTTAGAACACAGATCTCAGGTCATTAATTATCATCTGCATTCCAAAAAGAATTCTTCCTCCAGACACAGGCAAACTTCTGAAACTGAAGTAACATAAGATTTCTTGCTCACTTCACACAGAAAATGGATACTGTGCTCCTTCATGCTACATTTCATGTTAAAGACATCCTAAAATAATAGTAAAAACACCAGAACTCAAACTCCTCTAAATTCCATTTTTTTCCTTTTTAAAATGCTATAGATTACGAGATTTCCTCTTTAATAGCCTTCTTCTCTTCCATTTCATTTTGCATTTCAAAGATATTGGTTATAAGGACAAATTAAAAAAACATTTATTATGGGTACATTTTAAAGTGAGACTGCATTACATAAAGAAGAGTAGACTGGAGTGCATTTATGAAAGTATGGCCAGAGGTCAAGGGAGGTTCACTACCTCTAGTCTGCCCTGGTCAGGCCCCATCTGGAGTACTGTCTCCAATTCTGGACTACTCAGTCCAAGAAAGACAGGTAACTTACAGAGAGAGTCCAATGGAGGGACACAAGGATAATGAGCATCTCCTGTATGAGGAAAGGCTGGAACTGCTCAGCCTGGTGGAGACTGAGAGGAAGTCCTATCAATACTTATAAAAATCTAAAGCATGAGTGTCAAGTGGATGTGACCAGGCTCTTTCTGGTGACAGGACAAGGGGTATGGGCACAAACTGGAACACAAGAGGTTCACTCTGAACATGAGAAAGAAATTCTTACTTTGAGGGTGACAGTGCACCGGAACAGGCTGCCCAGAGAGGTTGCGGAGTCTCCTCTGCAGATACTCAAAACTCACCTGGATGCTTTCCTGTGAAACCTACTGTAGGGAACCTGCTTTACTAGGAGATCGGACAAAACAATCCCCAGAGGTCCTTTCCAGCCCCTTTAATTCTGCAGATCTGTGATTCTGTGTCTGCCCTGCTCAGCCAGCACTCTACTACCTACTGTCTGGAAGTTAACATGAGACAGTGATCACTCCCAGTAGGTAGTACATCTGTTGCTACTCTTTTCCAAAGTTAAGAGTCAAACAGTATGCATGTGGCCTATTCCATGCCAATTGGCCTCACACCAGAGAGAAGCCCAGTGAACGTTTATTAAGACAGTTGCAGCCATATAGAGTCTACTGAACATCTGTTTCACACACAGTATACGCTGTAAGCTACAAAACAATTTCCAACACTCCACAATAAAATTGGGATATACAGTGTTAAAGAGGAAAAGCCTAAAATCTCAATTACTATAGTAGTAGTGCAATTACTATAGACCAGGCAAGATGATGAGTTTTGCAACTGTCTAAGACTGCAATAGCTGGGAATGTGGTCAGTAAAAATGGCCAGGTGTTGCAATTAGCTTCCACGCTACTATAGGAAAACTACTTTGAGTAATTATGAGATACATCTAGAAGGCCATATAGGAACAAGATAGAAAACTTTAGAGAAATACAAGAAATTCACCCAATTCTGCAATGTATCACTTGTAATACATTACACAGAGGGAACATGGCCAGAAGTTTTGCATAAATTATGTCAGTGAGTCAATCCAGGAACCCTGCAATAGTGCATCAGCCTGGAGGGATGATTTGTTTTCAAACATCTGCCTCCAGCTATGCTTTTTTTCTATCTGTTGTTCCATTTCCTAGTTCGCATAGTCTTATATCACTGAGAAGACACAAGTGGCATTTGACTTACATTGAGAGATGATGGCTTTTGTGGACAGGATCCGCACTACATATCTTTCATGTCCTTATAACTTTTCCTGTAACACCATCTACAGTGCTGACTTCTTTCATGGTAAATTAGGACGCTCCAAACAACTTACCCAGAAGCTATCAGTTCCTTCCTTTATCTATCTTCATCGCTGTTAAATACACAATCTCTGAATTGCAAACTGTTTAGAACAGGGACTGTTCTCTGCATTCACACAGTAGAATGATGTTATGCTTCTCCCTGGAGTCTCCTACTGCTACCATAATGTATTTGCCATTACTAAACAACATGTCATTTTCTTTTTAAATCATTCTACAGCTACCAATAAGAAAATAAGATGAGCAAAATGCATCTTGTGGTGAATAGATTACGTGAATAAATGTCCAAATGAGGATGTAACAGAGGCAAAATGATTCAATGAATGATTATACGCAGATGCATGGAGCTACTGACCAGAAAGTCGCCCAGGACTAGATTTGTAGCACTAGACGGGACAATCTTACCACTTTTAATATCTGTTTTACATGCCATCCAAATTTGCAGGCAATATCTGATTCTCATGCAGGAGCAGTTGTAGAACCTGTAAGAAAGGAAACCACGGAATCTAAATAGATTGACACAGAATAAAACACAATTACTTTTGCTGATAAAAATGAAGTTACAGATGAAAGAAAACATATCTTGCTGGAGATAAAAAAAACAATGATGAGGCTTACAGTACTTTAAGAATACAAATATTTTTTGCAGGTGATGGACAGGTGGTTCCCCTTTCTCCCCTCCAACTGACAGTGGCAAGGGCTTGTTCCTATAAAGTCAGATAAAGTTTTCACCTGTTACTAGTGGTTTACAATCAGAGAAAGAAATAAATCATTAAAAGCAGATGAAGATACCCCAGGTTGCTGCATCTGTCAGAGTCTAGGACAAAACATCACCTACTACAGAGCACAGCATGGATATTTTACAGAACAAGGACATATTTTGTGAAATAGTACGTGATCCTTCTCTATCCTTCTACAGAGTAAGACACAGGAATATAATCTGTCAGCACCTTAATAAGAACTGTGGCTCCAACTGTAGAGGGTCAGTGGGAAACTGCATGCTAGCAGTGACCCCTGAAGAGAAAAGTCATCCTTGCACACCTGATTATAATGCTAATAGCACATAAGCAGTCAAACCACAGTGTACAGTAGCTTTTGTCCTATATTAACTACTGTGCTGTCCACCACAAAGTCATTTGTCACTAACATACTTCCAGCATTGGTGTAACAGCTGCAAAAATATAATTAGTCCCTCCACCTCTGTCCCACTGGGTACCAGTCACTGCTTCGGAGGTCTCTTTGGATAGGTTTCTGTCCTCTGCTGGACAGAGGTCAAGTCTTCCAGAAGCTACTTGCCTGTATAAATTACAGTGCACATATTTTACATCTCATTGTAATGCTTTCTTCTGCCAGCATCTGCTTCTTTGCAAATGTTCCATTTCCAAGCCATTTTTGTGCAAGCCCCAGGAGAAGCCATCAGACAAGCATGCTGAAAATCCAACCACAGGCATCATTAATGCACATCTGGCTGATGAAGACATACAGTTTATATAAAATGCAATTTGGAAAAACTCCTTGTCCAAACAGTTAGTCCCACAAGATACCATTTGCTCAGGAAAAAATAGTACCAGGGAAAATATCTGAATGTCTATCACAAGAAGTCAAATGCTGTCTAAAGTTATTTTGAGGCAAAAAGAAAAAGAAATGATGCCGTTGTGCTTGCGTACTTTGCTGTGTCAGCATTTAGAGCACTAATATAGCTATAGGCTGTGGAAGAGGAGCTGGATAGAAAGAGACAAAAGGAGACAGGATAGGCCTGCTGGTGGGTTTGGGTCTAATGTCACAATGTTGAGATTATGTTGGGAATCCAAGATGTCTCTTCAAAGACAAGCAACTGAATGGTTGCAAAATGAACAGGCACTTCCTTCTAATCCTTTTTTTACTCTTCTGTCACTATTACACTGAGAATACAACTGTTTACAAGGGTGGACAGTGATAGGACAAGGGGGAATGGTCTTAAACTGAGAGAGAGGAGGTTCAGGTTAGATATTAGGAGGAAGTTTTTCACACAGAGGATGGTGACACACTGGAACAGGTTGCCCAAGGAGGTTGTGGATGCCCCATCCCTGGAGGCATTCAAGGCCAGGCTGGATGTGGCTCTGGGCAGCCTGGTCAAGAGGTTGGTGACCCTGCACATAGCAGGAGGGTTGAAACTAGATGATCTTTGAGGTCCTTTTCAACCCAGGCCATTCTATGATTCTGTGACTGATTCTATGATTCTCTGATAATACATGCTACTGGGCATAATGGTCTACCATGTAAACATTCTTCACACCAAAACTGGAAGATGAAACTAGCTCTTATGTCCTATAAAATACCAACGAAAACATTTTCTGACTTTTGTGGTGTGATTACAAGTGTTAAGTAGCACTATCATGGATGGTCCTGCTTCCTTCTAAACTGCTGCCTTCACAGTTGATGGAGATGCTTGTTTGACTGAGGAAAACGACACTATGGGAAAAATAACCAACACTCCAAGCCCAATCACACACACAAGAACCCCACAATCCACCTCGCCTAATCACAGTTCTTAAATGCTTCTTTTGGCCTATAAATGTAATCTTTGTTGAATTAAACTCCACCCAGTTTTACTGTCTGTGTTGGCCACAAACACACTAAGAAATTTATGTGCTGTGCTGTTATCTATCACAGCCTGGTAACAATAAAATTGTGCCTTGCCTGTTTATTGTTGGCTAAGGTTCCAGAAAGTCCCATTATTTTTCCTTGAATCCACACATAAACACAGAATGGGACAGGACTGAGAATGAAAGTCCTTTCCTGGATAACACTTCTCCTCAAAGCCCATCTGTCACTCTGGAAGCAGTATCAAAGCACTGCTGCTAAGAAATACCACAAGGAGAACCTGAGAGTGAGCATACTTTTCTTTAAACAAGCAAAACAAATGATGATCCAGGAATTCTACTACTTCTGTTTATTTTTAAATAGAATGATTCACGCTGCCTTGCAAGCACATTGACTGTTTTACAGAAAATTGAAAGAAAACAAGATATACTCTTACCTCTCTATTGAGTGTTTTTGTTTTGTTGATAAAACACAGCCACACAAACTTTGTAGTTGCTCATGGTTTGAGTTAGAATCTCTTAAAATACTATAATATCATAAGTTATTATTACTATGAAAATGATAATCTCTGAACTAGTTACTCTTTAAAAAGCTCTAATTAGAAATTTGGTTTAAACTTCAGAGGACTAGAAGATCCTGTATAGATGCATGCTCTCTGTTAGTTTTTTGTTAGCTTCTCTACAACCCTGTGTAGGAAGAGAGAAAACAAGGACTTGATACTGTGTAGTAGTTGGCAGCATCCTAAGACACTGGTTGAACTGATGCCACAGAAACTGAAACGGATGTGAAAGATGAGCTGTCTGATTTGGACACCTTCCAGATGAAAGTAGTTTGGTCCAAGACCAAACTGAAGGCACACAAAGACAGCTTAACTGATTTTTTTAGAAAGCAAAATGTATATTCATCTTTTTCTCATCCAACCATAAAAACATTCCTTATCTGAAAGGAGATTCCTTTTCCTTGTAGTGAAAAATCAGACTTAGAGGGTTCCATAGATTGGCAGTGAAGAACATGAAGGTCCCCTAGCAACGTTCTTCAGCACTTTTTGCATGCAGACTTGGCTCTCCATTTCAACTGCCTACTGTAAGTAGCAGTCGTATACTTTAGTATTTGACTGTACATGGAGCCTGTGTCTGGCAGCACTGAACAGTAGGTGGTCTGAATCGCTCATTACTCTCTGGAACTTAAGATGCCATTGGATTTGGAGCAGCAAGTTAAGCAGTGTGAACAGAGCTCTTGGGCACACAATCAAAAAAGGAAAACATTATCCTTTGTGCTCAGCTCTTGAACAGTTCTTGCATCATTTCCTTAATGTACAGTAAAACATAAGCCCTTAGAAAATCTCTGGGGGCTGCTTTTCCCATGCGTTGTCTAGCCAGACGCAGTGGGATATTCTTTTGCTGTCTGAAAATATCTCCCTCTCATTTTTATGAGCACTTCTTTTTCACTCAGTTTAAGACACTCCTTTTGTATTTTTTTTTTAAATGTTAAAATTTTGTTAAAATACTTCATAATTATTTACATTGTGCCTTGGCTAAAAGAGCATGCTACAAAGAGAATGTAGCCAGGCAACAAAAACTTCAGTTTAAGCAATGGGGTGGTGTTTCCCCTCATTAATCTGAAGAAAAAAAAAAGCTTTCTGCAGCAAAATGTCTCTGAAAGCAACCTTGTACAGTTCTTGGCTACTTTCTTCTTTCTTAAACAAGGGTGGTATACTATGCGTCATTTCTGGGTTTTGTTGTTGTTGGTTTTGTTTGTTTGTTTGTTTGTTTTTGTTTGTTTTTTGTTTTTTTACAGCACTACAAATGCAATGCATTTTGTACAAAAGATCATTCATAACATTTTTATTACAGCACAACTACATTAAATGCCCTCTTCTGCATTTCAGGTTCCTGTTGTCAAAATCAGAGTTTTAGGTGAGACAGCAACAGCAAAAAGAAAAATTTTGACCCCATTTTTTGCTTGTGAAGAAATTCACTTTCCATTATAAAGACAGACAATAAACACCATGTAGTGCATTGATTACTGAGTACCTACCAGCCCTCACAAACTCTGCCCTATGTCTTTTAGGTGGAGTTCCTTTTTCCTTGCACAGGAATCGCTGTTCATGCTTTGAAATGGCACCAACTCAAGTACTTGTTGTGATAGGAAAAAGAAAATAGTTTCAAACTAAAAGGTGGGAGATTTCAATCGGTATAAGAAGAAAGGTTGTTATGCTAAGAGTGGTGAGGCACTGGGACAGGCTGCCCGGAGAGGTGGCAGATGCCCCATCCCTGAAGACACTCAAGGTCAGGTTGGGCTGCGCCCTGAGCATCCTGATGGAGCTGCAGGTGTCCCTGCTCATAGCAGGGGAGCTGCAATAGATGGACTTTAAGGCTCCCTTCCAACTCAAACGATTCTATGAACTACCTTAGTGTAGCATAAGCAGCCAGGACACGCACCACAGAAGCATCTTACACGCATTCAAATACTGCGAAACCAGAAGGCTTTTCTATACGGGAGAAAATACACCTACACAAAAAGATGCAGTGGTACGCCTATAAATGGATAAAATTAACACAGTATATAATCAACGATTTCCCAACGTGACCAGCCAAAAGCAGTGTGTGCCCAGCCGCTCCCTTTCGATACAAAAGCTGCGCCACACGCACAGACACGCCCAGCCCCAGCGACCCGCCCAACGGCACCGCACGAGCCGCGGGCAGCCAGCCTTGCGCGCAGCGCAGCCCCGCCCCGCTGCCGTGACGTCACTTCCGCTTCGCGTAGCCCGCGCTTCCGGGCGCTGTGCACTGCTTCCGCCTCTGCGTTTCCACGGCAACGCGGCGCCCCGGGCCCTTCCCCGGTCCCGTGAGTAATGGTCGCCGCTCGGCGTCGTGAGCGGCCTTAGCGCAGTCTCTGTCTCGATCGGCCCGCGCGGTTCCTCGCGTACCGCCTGATACGCTGGCCTGCTTTCCGGGACGGGCCCGTAGCCGCCGAGCGATGCCAGGACAGCGGCGGGAGCGCTCCCCGCAGTGCCTCGGCCCGCAGGCTGCGGTTTGGGCGGCCGGGCGGGAGAGGCGAGGGCTTCGTGTGTGAAATCAGGCAGCCCTCCGTATCGCCGTGTAGCACAGGGACAGAACCCCGCGTGCAGCTCCGTGAGGCCCAGCAAAGCCGTGATGGTTTAAGGAGCCCTGTCCAAAGCCAAGGGATGACACAGAGCCCTCTAATATTTGTTGAGTGGTTTTGTCTCAGACAGGACAACCTGTTGAGCAGAGGAGCGGTATAGCCAGAAGTTAGTTTCTTAGAATAGGCTCAGACAAATACTTCATCGTTGCCTTATCTTTGTGCAGGTCGGTTCAGTGGGACCCGCTGGCATCCAGAAATGTCAACCCCACCTCTGGCCGGGGCAGGGATGCCTCCCGGTGCATTCTCAGGAACGCAGGCACAGGCAGCTAGGGAGGTCAATACAGCATCTCTGTGCCGTATCGGCCAGGAGACCGTGCAGGACATTGTGTTTCGAACCATGGAAATCTTCCAGTTACTGAGGAACATGCAGGTGAGAAAACTTCTTTTTGATTTTTAATTTGGTGATCATCAGTTCCCTTCTCGTGTTTTTACTACTAAGTGACTATGTGCACGTGGAGGTAGCTTGGGACATGTAAATGCATAAATAGGCTAAACTGCCTTGAAAAAGGGGTTGGTTGGAGACACATATACAACTCTGAATATATTTGGCTGTTCCTGTGTATTTAGTGAACGTGGAGAACATTCACAAATGCTGAATTGTCATTTCTACCACAGTAAATATATTCCAAATACACTTAATTACTGTTTAATGAATAGTGAAGTGTATTTATATGGAGTTTATGTTTCTCTGTTTTAGTTAACCTCTAGGGAGTAATTTTAAAGGAGTTATCATTGATCAGTGATATCATTCTCCTGTAGTATTTTCCATTTAAAATATTGTGATGTTCTATTCATTATTAAAGTGGACAGAATCCTCTTGATTACATACTGAAGAGAACATACAAACTTCTTTCATGTTTCTCTGTTGACAGCAGAAGTGCATGCTCTCAACTTCAGAGACAAACATGCAAATAATCACTCCTTTTCCCTTTTTCCCTGTATTTTCATGTCTCCTGAAATTTCATTCCGTAATTATTTTATGTAGATACACAGAGTATTACTTTGAATTCGCTTTGATTGTCTGAAATGTGACCTGGGTTCAGGTGTAAAGTGTCTCAGATTGTAACAACAGCCATGCTTAAGCATGAATTAAGGCATTCACTGGAAGTTACAGAGATTGATAATGACCAGGATGTAGAAGACATGAAGCTGTTTGAGAGCAGTGATTTGGCACATGAGATGGGCAAATAAAATTCAGATTTTTACCGATAAAGAAAATAGAAATTTCACACTGTGAGAATAGTGTGATGGTCTTACATTAGAATGCACAAAAATTGTCTCATTTATCTTAATTTTTTATTCCCTATAAAAGAAAATAATATTTATAACTCTTTTGTGTTTTGGTTCTCTGAAGTTGCCAAATGGTGTTACTTATCATACTGGAACGTATCAAGACAGACTGGGAAAACTACAGGAGCATCTCCGTCAGCTATCAATACTCTTCAGAAAACTGAGATTAGTCTATGACAAATGTAATGAAAACTGTGCTGGACTTGATCCTATTCCCATAGAAGTGAGTATCTTTCTATATCTACAAATTACAGATCAGACTTTGTTTAAAATCTTAGCTGTTTACCTCAGGCTATGTGCACTCACCAGTTTATTTCCTCTAGGGAAAAAAAGGGCCAGGAGAAGTTTTTCTTTTAAGAGGTTGTTTTACTAGAGTAAGTCTGTAGTGAAACAATTACAGTAGTTGCAATTCTTTTTCCTTTTACTGATTTAGCATTCACTGTTAACACAATGCTTGCTTTCCTCATGTCAGGGTGAATGAAAGTGCCACATCATTTCTCTTTATCATCTTTCTGAAATTCTAATTTCAAATTTTCATTGATACTCTCAATCATATTGTTAAATGACTCGACATTCTCCTTTATCTTTAACGAATATAGACAAACTTCTTTTTTTAAACAATCAAATTACTTAATGGCTTTTTTCTTTTACTTAACTGACTCCCAGTTTCTAAGTCATTAGTGGAATATATGTACACTGCTCTAACCTCCTTACTGCCAATTATTAGCCTTCTTAATGATACTGCACTGAACAAGACAGGCAGTTATTCTGTGGCTCATGATCTAATTCTGTAGCAATTCATAAAATCATAGAATCGTAGAATCCTTAGAGTTGGAAGGAACATCTGAGGGCCGTCATTGCTCCCTTGCAATGAACAGGGACATCTACAGGTAGATCAGGTTGCCCAGGGCCTGATCCAGCTTCACCTTGAATGTCTCCAGGGTTGGGGCATCAACCACATCTCTGTTCCAGAGAGTGTTCTTATCACTCTCACTGTAAAAAGATTTTTTTTGTATGTCTAACCTAAATCTACCCTCTTTGAGCTTGAATTCATTTCCCCTTCTTCTGTCACTGCTTCAGAGCAGACCCCTCTTCACACAGAGCCTGCTTCAGAGTCTGTCCCCTTCTTTCCTGTAGTTCCTCTTTAAATACTGAAAGGCTGCTGTCAAGTCACGTTGCAGCCTTCTCTTCTCCGTGCTGAACAGCCCCCACTCTCTCAGCCTGTCCTCATAGGAGAGATGTTCCATCCCTTGGATCATTTTTGTGGCCCTCCTCAGAATGCACTCAATGAGTCCACATCTCTCCTGCACTGAGGACTCCCCATCTAGATGCAGTAACTCCAGGTGAGGCCTCACCAGTGCAGAGCAGAGGGGCAGGATCACCTCCCTCACCCTGCTGGCCATGTGTCTTTTGATGCAGCCCAGGATATGGTTGGCTTTCTGGGCTACAAGGGCACAACTGATGTCTGAAAACATGTGCAATTCCATTGTCACCGATCCTCTTGTCTTGAATACTTCTATTTTTGCTTAGATTTTGTTGCTCTTTAAATATATGTACATCCATACCTCCTCAGCCTGTCTTCCCTGACATTTTGAACATCACTGCTGCTAATGAGTGACAGTGTTGTCATTGTGCTTTATTCTGAGTAGTCAATAGTAAATGCTAAGTTAGATACCCACTTCAATAGTTATTTTAAGATATAAGAAAGTAACTCCTTACTTTCCATGAGATAGCACTGGGATAGATTTATCTGCATGTTATCTGCAGTGTTGCAAACATTGTGCAGCAGTTTGTTAGTTTGCTGCCATTTAGTGCAGAAATCCCAAGGCCAGTCCGTTGAATTCCCAGACTATAAAATTTAGGTTGATGTTACACCTTTCTCAACTTGCACTACCAAAACCACTTTGTTGTTTTCTATCTCTTTTTTTCTGTTTGCTTCTTGTTTATGGCAAGAAATTGTGTCATTACATTCCATGAATTAAGTCAGTGTCTACTAATATTAGTCTATTACTATTGGTATAAAAATAGTATATTTCTTTCATTAATGTGTACTGCTAGTTTAATAGGTGATCTTATCAACTTCCTTTTAGCCAACATAATAAGCTGTAAGATTATTGTGAAGGAGATTATTTTTTTAATTTTTCTGACATTATTTTTTCTTAAGAAAGAGGAGGAGCTTTTTCCAAGAGTATTTAATAGCTACACTACTTTTGCTTTACAGGGCAGAGGTTAACATGGCATTCTTTGTCCATTTCAATAAGTTTAATGAGTATGGCCTCCAAAAGCATATATAGAAGAAAATATGATTTTTCAGAGCTAAGTCAGAGTTTTCAGCAGAATGCTGAAGGTTGTTCCTGAATGCTTCATATTACACCCCAACCTAAGTAACAAGTTAATGTGCATTATATCAGCAACCTGTTTCCTGACTTTTGAACTGTCATGCTCATTTGCATCACTTACTAATATTTCATTTGTCTGTAGTATATAGATGTGATCAAGGATGTACTTTTGCTATCAGCTTCAGCTTTTCTCAGTTAAGGACAGAAAATTCAACAGATTCCATGTGTGTATGTTATGTTTAAATTGTACGTACGTTATAATTATTTTTGAACAAGGTGTTACTTTGGAAAAGTTTTGACACAAAGCATGTGTGTGTTTCGTAGCTAGTACATTTCCTGAGTCTTTAAAAAAACTTTTTTTAGAAGAAGAACATACGTTAATATTCATTTAGAAATTCTTTATTGAAGATTTTGACTTCTCAAAAGCTTGCCAAAAAAATGCAGTGCATTATGAGCTTGAGGAGATTACAGTGGAAAATCCCTATGGAGAAATTCCTATTATATAACTGTGGGCCTGATCTTAAGAACAGCCAAACAGAAGACCAATAAAATAGCAAGTCATAATTAGGGTATTAACCAAGTATTTAATCTCCATGTGTAAAGTCTGTCATAAATTATATTTAGTACATCATTGAAATACTTGATAATAATGATAACTTCATGTTTGTGTTATTTCATAGTGTGGAGTAGTAAACTTTAAAATCACAGTCCATAGAGTTCAAGAATACAAGGATTACCAGTGATTAACCTCTTAAAACTTTTATACTGTGCTCTGCCTGCAGTCTAGGTATGACAATATATGCTGTCATGTCTTTTTGAAGCACAGAACTTCCTTTGAAGGAAATTGTTAGTACCTCTCCTTTTCCGATTTTTCTTTTCCTTTTTTCTTCTTTTTAAAAGCTGATTTTTTTTGTCTTCTTAGCAACTTATTCCTTACGTTGAAGAAGATGGCTCTAAGCATGATGATCGTGGTGCTGCTAGTCAGCTTCGTTTTGCTAGTGAAGAGAGAAGGGAAATCATGGAAGTAAATAAGGTAAGGACGTTGAAATTAATTTGTGTAAAACAGAAAATGTCACTTTAATGTTACAAAGCCTAGGTTTCTAGACTGCTGTACTAAAGACCGTATGTGTGATGACTGCCATATAACTATTTTGGAATTACTTTTGTTAAACAATTTTTTTTTAACTGCAGCACTGGCTACTGTAGGTTTTAAGTACCATAACAACTTTCACTTACGACTCCTTTTAAAACAATATGTATTCTTTTGAGTATTCATAGAATCATGGAATGGCTTAGGTTGGAAGGGACCTAAGAGATCATCCACTTGCAGCCCTCCTGCCATGGGCAGGGTTGCCACCCACTAGATCAGGCTGCTCAGGGCCCCATTCAATCTGGCCTCCATGGAAGGAACATCTACAGCTTCTTTGGGCAGCCTGTGCCAGTGGTGACTCTCTGAGTTAAGAATTTCTTAATAACATCTAACCTAATTTTTCCCTTTTTAGTTTAAAGCTATTCCCCCTTGCTCTGTCACTGTTAGACTGGGTAAAAAAATAGGGCTCCCTCCTGCTTATAAGCTCCCTTTGAGTACTGGAAGGCTGCAGTGAGGTCTGCTCAAAGCTTGTTTTCTCCAAGCTAAACAAGCCCAGCTCCCTCAGCCTTTCTTCATTGTAGAGGTGCTTTGATCATCTTTGTGGACCTGCTCCTACAATGCTCCATTCTTCCTGTGCTGGGGGCCCCAGGCCTGAATTCAGTACTCCAACTGGGGCCCTTATTATGGCAAAGTAGAGGAGGACAATATTTTATCTATTTTATATATAAATATATATAATATATAAAATATATATTTTATATTGAGGCCATGGTTAGCCCAGTAGATATAGGCAATACAGATGGAGATAAGGTACCTTACTTAACTTCTAAATATACATTAGGCTAGTGCATTGATAAATGGATATAAAACATTAGATATGTAAGTATTATCACAATTATGTGTGTTGGCAGAGGATTTTCTGGGCTACTTTCTGTATTTTGACAATGTGAAGAAGAGCATTTCTTTTGTTAAGTACAGCATTTATTGAATCTTGACACATTCAGAAAAAATGTACCATACTATAAAGGTGCTGTTAAATTTTCAGTTTGAGTGGCAGTATGCAATTGAGTACAATTAATACAGACAGATATAAATCTAAAAATAAATATGCTGTAGTAGATGATAATATAGCATTGAGATTAAATATAAGTAGTTTTAACAGATCATAACATTAAATATTGTTCCTGCCATCTGTAAAGTACAAAGATAGGATTAACTAAGTATTTGTGTGGCAGTAATATCTGTAAGTGCTTGGTAAAAAGCAGGCATAATCTACAAAAAGAACTGAACAAAGGAAGTGAGTGTCTAAAATATTTTTGGAGAGAACTATCACTGGATTTACAGCTTTTGAATTATTTCCAATATTTGCATTTGTCTTCAACAATTAAAGATGTACCAAATTCTTCATAACCCGTTTATTTAGAAAAATTCATGCATATTGCACAGACAAAAATGGGTACTACGTGAATTTGGAGAAAAGCAGTTGTCTGCTTTCCTGTTGCGTTCTTTCTGTTCAGTGCTGCTGTTGCAGGGTGGTATGCATTATATTGTATGTAATGTTACTGTGAGAATTTATGCACATTTATTTGCAATCTTTAAGTGCTAATAAGCTTAACTGTCCATATTTGATATGTTTTTGATAGTTTTATGACATGTTTTGCCCTTGTTGTTGTACTTGTATGCTAATGTGTTTTTAAACCTCCCTGCCATGATCTTGTGAAGTGAATTTCATAAATGTTTATGATGAGTTTTAAATCTTAAGAAGGTTAATGATGTTACAGGAGCATTAGTAGTAAATCAGCAATTAAAAATGCATTCAAGCCATTGCATAAATGTGGACTGAAATCCAGTATTTGCATGTAAGTGCCTAAACATAATTTTCAGATTTTCAACAATAAATTTTAAGATAGTTGAACATTCAGTAGTATTTTTGTGAACAACTGTTATGTGCTGCAAGGGAAATTGAAGCCTCTTGTTTTTCAAACTGCACTTTTTTTTTTTTAAATTTTCTTTTTCCAATTTCAAAATTCAAATTGCAATATACTACAGTTTGGGAAATGCTAAGTGTTTTATGACTAGAAATAAAGCAAAACATATTTTCACACACACACACAAAAAGGTAGAATCATATTAATCGAATTTCTGATTCTGGCTTCTAAACTTAAATAGCTTTTTCTGTTGCTTTACTGGCATTCCTGATAGCTTTTCAGTCCTCTGTAATTTTAACATTCATCTCCAATTCAATTTTGGTTAATTTCTTTCAGCAAAATTTCAGTAATATAAAGCATTAATGAAAATGCTGGGACATAAAAACCAATTGACAGATGAAGTAGCTTTTTACGTTCTTCACTCACTATCTTTTCTCCCTTCAGTTGGTTGTCCTGATCTCATCTCGCTCTGTTTGCTGTGGTTCTTTAGCATTATTGAGACATCTGAATTGTTGGACCTTTCATGGGTTGCTTAAGTCCTTGCTTGACTTCCCAGGCAGTCTGATCTTTCTAGTGATACCTATGTGTGTTTGAAGAACACCATCTCCCAATGAGAAGCACAAACAAAACTAGTAGATAATATAAAGGTTTGTTTCATGCTCACACAAAGACTTAACCTCCTTTCAGGAACCACTAACTTGAAACTGTATATTTTGGTATGCTCCAGCAGTTGTCTGGGAAAAGGGGCAGCCTCATTTGAGGAAGTGGGGACTATCCCATATTTCCCCTATGTACCATTCACTCTTAGGGTAGAAGAACCTATTGATGTAGCAGAGTACCAAAACACTGCAGTTGTTTTTGGTATCAGTTTAACACAGTGACATCTTATTTATTTAATCTGCTGTATTAGACTTAACTTTTAGGTCAGAATATTTAATCACCTGATATTGGCTAAGAAGTACTTGTCCATTAATTAAAAGTATTGATCAGTTTACGAGGTAATGAATTTCTGTCCTAGCAATTCAATAATATCTAACAACTGTAACTTAAGATGAAACCTATTAGATTTAAATTGAGAGAGACTTTAGCCATACAAGAACAGAATGCTTATAACTGTGCACCACTATTATAAGAAAAACAAAAAACGTGTATAGTTTGTACCCACTAACTCTATCTTTTGTGTGAAACAATTATTTCCTGCACTTCCCACAACTCTTGGCTATTCCTTTATGATAGAATTGGAGAATGGCTTTGGAAGGAATGATAAAGATCATCTAGATCCAACCCCCTGCCATGGGCAGAGCTGTCACTCACTAGAATCAGGCTGCCCTGGTCCTGAATGCCTCCATGGATGGTATATTCACAACGTCCTTGGGCAGCCTGTGCCAGTGCCTCATCATTCTCTGAGTTAAGAATTTCTTCCTAACATCTAACCTACTTTTTCCCTTTTTAGTTTAAATCAACTCCCCCTTGTTCTATCACTACTAGACCATGTAAAAGTCTTCCTCCTGCTTATGAGCTCCTTTACAGTACTGGAAGACTGCAGTGAGGTCTCCTCAGAGCCTTCTCTTCTCCAAACTAAACAAGCCTGGCTCCCTCAACCTTTTTTCAAAGTACAGGTGCTCCAGTGCATCCATCTGCTGGATGGGGCTTTGAGCAATGTGGTCTAGTGGGAGCTGTCCCTGCCTCTAGCAGGGGAGCTGGAACTAGATGAACAAGTTCCTTCCAACCCATTCTATGATTTGTAGCCCTGCTCTGGGCCCACTCCTACAACTCTGCATCCTTCCTGTGCTGGGGGCCCCAAGCCTGAACGCTGTACTCCAGATATCAGTATTTGCTTTCCAGAGTTGGAAATTGGTGAGGAATTTCACTCTTTTTCTGTAATAAATAGTTTACTATTCCAATATCAATGTAGTATTTGAATTGTTTTGCTAATAGAAGTCCTGTAAGTTTTTAGTGAATATAATTACTGTTTGCAGCAGCAAATGGTAATTTAGCTGCTATTACAAATTTTTTCACTATTGCCATCATATTTTTTTTTAGTCTGTGTATAATATTATACTTACAGGTTTTTTGCCTTCGTAATACAGCATCGTCTGTAATATTTTTGAGATGACAGGTTCAAGTTTTGTAGTATATTTGATAGGACAGAGCAGAAAATATCAATATTGTATGATTATGAGAATATTGTAATCTGTATTGCTAGATTATGGACAGTCTTTTTTTACTGCTTGTTTTTAGAAATGGAGCAAATGCAGCTTCGGGTTTTTTTGGATTCTGCAGGTCTTGTTTAAAATGAAACATTTAGGAAAACCATTGCATAATTAGTGGTCTTAATGCATTTGGCTAAAAATGAAAAGATGTGAAATAGTACTGAGACATTTCAGGTGACCCTTTTGAAAATAATCGTGTTTGATATTCTTAATTAATCTTTGCTAACTGGTTAGCCATGATCTTGCTAGGAGTGGGAAAGACGATCTGCAGCCTTTTGAGTTAAGTTGCTATGAATTTACCTCAGGGCTTTTTTGATAATGAAACCCTTGTGCATTGGAACCAATGTTGTTTTGTGGAGTAGTCCTTTCATATGACAGCAGTTTGCAACTATCCTATCTCTTCATGGAAGAATTTTGCCTGAAAACTACTTTCTGTGCTAGAAACTTGATTTCTTTTAAAACTATCCATCACGGTATTTGCCTGTATTTATTATTTTGTATTTATGGGATCCTTTTCATCCCAGATATGAGTGTGTACCAAAGAACACTTTAGCAAGAGAGGAAGAATTGTTTCTTTGGACACTGTTTCAGCACATCAGTCTGCACTGAGCAGCAGTTTTCCTGCTGTTTTGGGTACCAAAATGGCTGTCTGCAAGGACGGAGAATTTAGGCTCAGTGTCTAGTTCAATCCCTAGCTCAAAGCAGGGCCAACTATTATAGATCCAGTTACTCAGGTGCATATCCAGTAGCTTTGTGAATTTTTGTTTACTGCCCCTCATCCTTTTGCTGTGCACATTCACAAAGAATCTAGTTTTGTCTTTTCTATAATCTTCATTAGGTAGTTAATTAGTGTGAAGGAAATGTTAAACTGTTTTAATGAACACTCTTATTTCTCTTTGAGCATCAGAGCAATGGATACATGACTTTGCTGTATGGCTCAATATGTGTAGCATGTTGAGCATAGAGTGGAACACAGGCTGTCACTGTTGTCCCTGCTGTTGTCAGGAGCATGAGCAATTTTCCTACTCACTGTAAGGCTAGGAGAGAGGCTGAAAACTCAGTTTTTCATTTCCAGCAAGGATAGAGCAGTTCTCTGAGAACAAGATCAGAAAAAGTTGCAGATAATGAATGATGAATACATTATATTTAATTGCCCAGAAGTTAGTGTGTTAACAATGAATACTCTTCTAAACCATTTGAAAAATGTATAAATAGCCATGTGTGTATTTATTATGATAGAATGTGTTCTTTAATATAAATTGAATAGCCATAATTTAGAACATCACCTGAAAACTTTAAGAGAGTTGGAGCAAAGTACTGATTCATTATTTCCCTTACAGCTTTTTTCTGCCGTTTACACATAATGTTGCAAGTCTTTTGACTACAAAACTGTTTTCCCACCTCCTTGCCTTAGAGATTTCATTTTGAAGGGCTCTTTTGAAAGAGTTCTCTAACAAAGCTGGTATAATCTATGGCTGGCATAGTATTTTTTGTCAAGCAGAAGAGATGCCTTTAAAGCACAAGCACATACGTTTGATGTCTTTCCAGGCATCAGCTGGAATGTAGTCTCACTCTTCCACATCATTATCTTAGGCTGAAGAAGAAGAGAATTTTAACAAATAAATTAAGTGCAGAATAATGACTCATAGTGTTGTTTAGGTTTTAAAATCTGAAAGATAACTGAACTTAATATGAAGAGAGATGGGATCAGCACACAAAGGAAAGTTTTGATACGTCTCTGATAGAAATGTGTAGATTGGCCTAGACAGCTTTGATTTCAAATGAAATGAATGGGAACCAAAAATGAGTTTAAGTCAAAAATGGATTTCGGTCAAAGCTGAAATTACTGCATCCCACTGAATCCAAATCTGTACAAAACACACCAAGTTCTTTATTGTGCATTCCTTGAAAGATAGGTACTGTCTGGGTGGATATTATGCTTCTCCCTCTTCTTTTCACCTACTGCTTTTTGTGCTTACATCCGTGTTTTCACAACCGCTCTACCTGACCTAAGCCTACTGAGGTCCATATTGCTGCTGAAGGGTGTAATCCTTGTCAACTGCCTCATGCTGGCACTGGTATTTGCCATCAGTCATAGTGGAGAGGTAATCACACTGGAAATAAGTATCACTGCAGAAAACCCCTCAGGACTGTTTTTTTGGTCAGATAACCTTTCTGATAGGGGGTGAACAACAGAAACATGCCTGTCAGATATAAGGTGAATGTACCTAAGTTAAATTCATTACAAACTACCTCATATAAGATAATTTTTATGTGCTATCTTTAAAACAGATAAAGGCAGAAGCTGTAGCATTTATGTAGGATGAAGAGCCTTTTCTTTTTTTGTGCAACCATTAATCCTGAGAAACAGTCCAGAGTTCAACTAAGTCATTTCAGGAGAAGGAGGAAGGAGTGGGAGACAACTTGCGAGCAATCTGTTCAAATGAAAATTTGTCAGCAGTGCAGAAGCTTCTTTCAGAACTTGTAAGTTTCCCAAGAAGGCCATTTCGCCTCCTTCCACAGCGAATGTCCTTATTGGTTAAGGTTAGAGCCTTAAACAGAGACCAGCACTGCCAGTGCCAGCGTAGGAAGGACATGCATTATATGCCATGATCCTTGCTACCAGGCTGTGACAGACAATGGTCCACACCACATAGACTGCTAACAAAGATCTCTACATGCTTTGAAGTGGAGGTTTTCCCCTTGCCATTTATTCTTTTCTCAGCCTTGCAATCCAGAGACGGTGCTTCACCTTAGATGTTTTTTCCGTCTCTGCAAGAAGTAGAAGAGCTAAAAAAATAAAATACCAAAGAAAAGGACTTAAAATTATCTTCAGATAGATATAATAAAAAATATATTACTCACCTCTTTACAGACACTTTGAAATCAAATGAAATCCAGTTCAGGAGTTCACTTGTCTAGAGTAAAAATCCTATTTCATAATAGTTGCACAAGAAATGAAAATTACTGTCTTATAGAATTAATCTTTTGAATGTAACTTATGCAAAGTTCATACGGGCATATCTACATTAAAAACATGTAACAGTGCAGTAAAAAAGGGATGGAGAGAAAACAGTCTGCAGCACCAGAGGTTAATGGTTCTTCTTTGTCTAACACGTAATCATCACTGACTGTTCATCCTTCACTTCTCTTGGTGAAGGCTTTGAAAAATAATGAACTGATGTGCCCTTGGTATCAGTGAGTGACAGTTTGCATTAAGCTAGTTGTTTTGATGTTACATTTCTTGATTTCTCTGAGATTAAATGTTGAGGGTGGGAAATGGAAATGCGTTTTTAAATGCCACAGGTATGAACGTGCTTGTTTATCTCATCTCTTGTACTCTGTAAAGCATTGAGTTCTTATGTCATTATGTTTTGTAGGGAAGCAAAATTATGTCATTTAAATGTTGTCATAGCTACATTGTTCTCTCAGTTCTCCCTCTTGTCTTCCGGAATGGAATCTTTGCTCTATATAGTGCAGTTTTCAATTAGCAAATGGAAAAAGATTAGAGAAATGCACATTGTAACTGTTAAAATGATTTTTAGTCAATCAAATGCTTGCTTAGAACTTCCAAATTAGTGCACATGAACAGTCCTACTTACCTTCTTCTCAGGAGTCAGAAAGGAGTCAGAGTGTGGGCTCTGCTTCCAGGGAACACGTCCACCGAAGTGTGTTCACAAATATTTCCCTTTCTCAAAGTACAGTGTTCTCCTAAATTTAATTACTGTATTTCTTAAGACTTTTTACAGGTCTGAAATGAAAAGGCTTTTTTTTTTCTCTTTTCCTCTGGACTTCTTTCTGAGCCTGACCGGCATTGGTTTGTTGTTCACCTGAAAAGACAGGGCTCTCATTTTCAGTATGCTGCTTCTTTTGTTGCTTCTTTTTGTCACTGTTACAGTTACTTTAGTTACTGAGCTGAGTTATTCTTTTAATGTATTGCTATTTGTGTAGTACAGAAGAAACAAAGTGATGTAAAACCTGAGACATTTTGAATGGCAGCAAGTCTTTCCTGTGCTTTGGCTTTACTTAGAAATCTGGACTTCCATTATGAATTCAATCTCTGACGTGAGGAGGTTGACTTTATATCACATTTGAATGGAATGAAGGGCATGGGTTTGTTGTTAACAATACACACTAACTTATTACTTGGCAGCTTTGATTTGAGCGGGAAAATGAATAAATTGGATAATAAATACGTGTATTGCTGTGAAACATGAACAGTTAGGAATATTCTGCATTGGCTTAATGCACTGATCTTCTGTAGACGTAATTTTTAAGTTCTGGTTGCTCAGATAAAGTGTATTTTCTATTCTGCTGTCCCTTCAGATGTTTCTGCAGTTCACAAAAGCAAGTACACAGTTTTATAGAATTCAGCACACTTGGGAGGACAGCATCACTTAGCTCATCAGAATTGACCGACGTAGGCAGAAGGTGTAGAAAAGCTTGATTGACTTTGTGGTTTTTCAGACTTTGACTTTTAATACCTTGCTTTTCTGAGCACCCAACTTATACAGTGCATATTAGCATAAATTTAGCTGTTCCCTGAGCTCTTCTGGTCTCAAATTTCACTTCCTTCCCTTTGCATCAAGTGCTGTCTTTTGGACTTTGGTTAGAGGGCCAATGGCCAGAAGTTTGCTCTTGTTGAAGGGATCAAGTGTTTTGATAAAAGACTGCTGTGAAAAGAAATAGCACTCCTCTCTAACAAAGGTCTTTAACTTCTGAGTCTTTCTTGTATTTTAAGAGTGTGCTTTAAAGAAGATGTATTATCTAATATTGCTCACAGACAGCTGACAAAAAGATACATATAGCATTTCATAACACTAACTTTTCTTGAAATCCTGAGTGTACTGTTTCAACTGATGACAAAAATCTTCTCATAAAATCTTCCCACAGAAACTGAAACTGAAGAATCAGCAACTGAAGCAGATCATGGATCAGTTACGGAATCTCATTTGGGACATAAATGCCATGTTGGCAATGCGGAACTGAACAAGGAAAATCAAACTTCATAACAGAAAATATACAAATATGTTTGAGTATACTTCATTTTAAGAATAAATATTTTTTCCTACAACTATATGGAAGCAGTACCTGAAATATCTTCAAGTTTAAAATGTTTTGTGTGTTTGATGACTTAAATGGTGTTGGCTCTGTTTTCATAAGAGTCATCCTGCAGATTGTACCTGAACAAGGTTGATTATAATACATTTTGTAGCTTAGAGTAATAATTTGGATTGTTATGCAGGTTGGATCTGTGTAACATAAGCATTTCTGGATTTTTTTAATAATACATTAAAATACATTTTAAATATATAATCTGCTTGCATTCAGTCTGTAGTGCAAACAACCTATACAGAGTGGAAAAGTTGCAGTGTAGAACAGTAGCTTCATTAAGCTACAGAACTGAAATAAATTATCAGATCTTGTGATGCAATATGTTTTCCTATTCTAGGAACATGAATTACAAGGTACTGCACCTCATAAGTTCATCTTATCCTATCGTTGTTATTTTGGTAGCATTAGATAAATCAGAGCAAAATCAAAACCTACATTAAAATTACTCATCTTCTCATGGATATTATTAAGTAATTTTAAATGAAGAGTGTCTGTTATATATCCTCCACCTTAGCTCCTTCTGTAACTGTATGTTATCATCTCTTGAATACTGCTCCAACTGTTGTCTGTCCAGTATTCTTGTAACTTTCTGTATGGTTGCAGTACTTTGGTTTTGTGCAATTTTCATTAATGCTTCTCCTGTGAATTGTGGTCCCAAAAAACTTTGGAGTGTATGAGCAGTTTACTATTATCTTCAGTTATTCTGCCAACTTTCATCTTTTATTGTTCTACTCTGGTGCTCTTATTGTCCATAGATGCTGCAAGTGCGCAGTGTATCTCTTTATGGATTAACAGATATCTGAAGTAATGCTGTTTCAATACAAATCTGTAGGGCAATTGATTTTTAATACAAGCTGAAAACTGACCATTCTCGTGACTTGCTTCATGCACATAACTTTAAATTCTCATTCCATGCCTGATTAGATTCCTTAATAGTTATGTTTGGAAGGTTTGCACAGACCCTAGCAGGTAAGGTCATGTTTTGCCCATATTACAAATGGAAGAGCGGATAGCTTGCACAGTGGCAGAGCTAGCAGCAGAACTGTTTGTTGCCCACTTAGCTTAGCAACTACAGTAATTTCTTTTTGTCAGAAATGATGGCTGATTTCTTCAGCTATGAGATGCTGTTGTTTATAAGTAAAGCACAAAAAAAACCAGCTTAAATTTTCAAAGAAAGCCTTTAGAAGGAAGTAAGGGCTTCTAGTAGAGATTTTTTTTGTTGTTCTTTAAGATGCAGGTATGTTTTTGTATATGCAAAGTGTAGTGGCAGCTTTTTAGTGTATGTATAAGCATACACTCAGCCAAAGAAACATTTCACATGGATTCTGAAATGGAACCAAGAGTTTAATGGTGAGGTAAAATTGTTAGTATTTTGTTCTAGCTTTGGAATAACTGTAGAAAATGGAGATTAGTCTATAGTTTTCTCCACTACCTATATAATAAATTTGTATTCTCTTCAAAAGTTTTTAGATTTTGCTGGCTTTTTTATTGTATCAGTGGTGCAAAAGCAACCTAGAATGTGGAAAAGAGTGCAAGTATGGCAAGTAGATGTCAGGCCAGTACAATATTCAGCTTGTGCTGTGCTGCTGCTGGCAGCAACCAAGGTTTATACTACAATTTTTCATCTGGGAGAGATGAGAAAACACTTTAAACCACTACCAGAATAGATAGCACAGTAGCTAAATTGCAAAGCGTAGAAATTGACAGAGTTGTAAATTATCACAGGGAATACTGTCAAAACAGGAACTTTGCAAAGTGTAAGACCAAAAGCATACACTTTGACTTACACAGATGAAAGTAAAGGTAGTATACATAATTCATTTGCTACTGCATCTGTGGATAAGTATAGGATCTGGTCGGGAAGATGGCAGGTTTAGGAAAAGTTCTTTAACAGTGGAACACTTAAATGAGCGTGTGCTGAAAAGTAATGTTTTAGTTAATGTTAACTGAACTTTAACTGCTAGTTAATGAAATGACACCAAATGTAGAATTTACAAATACCAGCAAAACAATATCTATATAGGTGCTTTAAAATTGTATTTATGTGTCATTGACTGTTAGACTATTTCTGCATTCCAGATTAGACAGAGGCTGGATAAGCATGCAGACAGTCCTGGAAGCAGAACCAAAATGTAGGATGGTTCTGTTGTTGGATTATAAAAACGTTTAAGGGTTGTGATGGGCTTTCTTAGGGCTCCAGTTTTGCCAGGAGTGGAAGAGGAGCAGTGGAGATAGGATGTTGAATACTTTGTAGAGTGTTTATGGGAGCACACCGAGATAACACTGTCTCAACAGGAAACCATTAGATCTGCATCTTCATATGTAATACAGCTGATACTGAGTATTCTGGTCAGTAGGTGAATTGAACCCAGATGACGTGGTAGCAGTATGCAAGGGTCAAGATCTATTTACATTAAAAAGGCTGAGTGCAGAGCAGGTTGATGTCATGTTCAGGAAAGATGCAAAGAGTTTACCTCCTTTTGACTTCTGTAAAGGAAGCAAGGCCACATCCAGAGTGCTTTAATAAACCATGATTGTTTTTGTTGTCTTGCAGAAAAACCTGTCCTTATCTTAGTATTTCTTACTTAATGAGAAACTGGAGACTGTACACAAGTGCTATTGAAATTCATCTCTGTAAATAATGGATTTAGGTGGAGACCGTCAGTCTGATTTCATAAGAACCAAGATTTCATCAGTGTGCTAGTTGGCTGCAAGAGCCAAAAAAGACTGCAGCCAAAAGATGACTGAGAACTGGTGTGGAAAACAAAGTTTCAGATGTAGATTTGAGGATTAGAAGTTAAGAAAAAATGCCAAAAAAAAAAAAAAAAAAAAAAAAAAGATGCAATGACAGTAAAGGACACCGAGTCAACTGAGGTTTACAGGGGATGGATTAGTTTAATTACTTTGTGCTAACAAAGGAAATGGGGAATTATAAAGTAATTTACAGATACATCAGTGCAGAAAAATATTTGAGGAAGAAAGTGAGTAGTCCCTTCTCTTATTTAACAGCAGTGAAGTTATATGGTAAAGCAAAGAAAAGCATTTGCTGAGTTGGAAGGTTATTCTATTTTTATATATAAAAATAGCAAACTGGCTGATCTACACTGATTGATGTTAATGAAAGTGACAAAGTTATATACCAGTGCCAGTTTTTATTTAAGAAAATATAATGGATAACTGGATATAATGCAAGAGTTAGACACGGTGTAGTCAAACTTATACATTAAATCTAGTTTCTATGTAAATTTTAAGGATTTTTCTTACATTATATTAGGGATCTGTTCTGATATCTGTAATAACACTACATTGCAAATAACAGCACTAAGAGCTGTGAGCGGTGTTTGCATTGATGTGAATGTGGTCAGAAGCAGAATATGTGTTTTACAGCACTTCTCCCTGGACTAGATCCAGTAAAGATCATAGACATATTTGAGGCAAATAAACAGAGGCACGTTTTTGTGTGTGTGCTTAACACTGGGACCATCTCAGGTCACCGTATGCCTTCACTTTCAACTTGGAAGTTATCTAATTGCCTAGACTTCTACTTCTGCAAATGCCCCTAGCAGCTCATGTCAGATAATCACTGCTGAGGTTATAATAACTGTGCTCTTTTGCCCAAATCCTAGAAGAAGCCTGCTGTACATGACCCTCTTCAGCTCCTCATGCTCTCACTTTCCCTTTTCAAATGACTGCCCTACTACAAGGCTGTAAAGTAATGTTCTGAAATAGAACTGAAAATGAGTGGCTGAAAGGAGAGTATTACGTCTATAATAAAATCAGTGAATTATTTAAGTTAGAAAAGATCTTCAAGATCGTCAAGTCCAGTCAACAACCTAACACTAGTCCACCAATAAACCATGTCCCTAACTGCTACATCCACATGTCTGTTAAATACCTTCAGGGATAGCAACTCCACTGCCTCCCTGGCCAGCCTGTTCCAAACGTTGACCACCCTCTCCATTAATGAATTTGTGCTGATATCCTGTTGAAACCTCTCCCGGTGCTGCACATTTCCTAGAGTAAAGAGGCCAACAGTCATTGTAGCCTCCTTTCACATAGTTGTAAGAAAGTGATGTGGTCTCCCCTCAGCCTCCTCTTCTCCAGACTAAGCTCAGTTCTCTCAGCTGCTCCTCATCTGGCTTGGTCCCTTCACCAGCATCACGGCTCTTCTGTGCACGTTTTAGTAACTCAGTATCTTTCTTGTACCGAGGGGCTCAAAACTGAGTACAGTACTCAAGATGTGGCATCATCAGTGCCACATATAGGGGGATGATGCTTCCCTTGGCCTTTTGACCATGCTATTTCTGATAAAGGCCAGGATGCATCAGACCTTCTTGGCCCTCTGGGCACTCTGCTGGCTTATGTTCAGTTGGCTATCGACCAGTGCCTTCAAGTCCTTTTTGGTCAGGCAACTTTCCAGCCACACTTCCCTGAGCTCACACCACTGCCTGGAGATATTATCAGGCACATAGAGCACCTGGCATTTAGTCTTACTGAATACATACAATTAAATGCAACCCATCGATTCAGCCTATGCAGATTCCTCTGCAGAGCTAACCCACCTTCAAGGAGATCAACACTCCTGCCCAACTTGGCATCATCTACAAACTTGCTGAGAGTGCACTTGACTCCCTCATCAATATAATTGATAAAGATATTAAACAAAATGCTTTCTCATGAACTCTTGAAAAATAAATTCAGATTTACAAAATAGAAAGAAAGATATGTGAGTTTAAAGTTGTCTGAATAGCAGTGAATAGTAATGCAGCTGTTTTTATCATCATGTAGAGGTTTTAGTTGTATTTACAGTGATGGAGAGAGGAAAGAAGATATGAAAACAGCCCATTACTGAAATACAGTGTTGAAGTGAGAAGACTTTCAAATAAAGGGAAAATACGAAGAAATAGAACAGCAATAATCAAAAGTTAGGTGAGCATAAATCGGCCCTAAAATAGTGCAGGGAAAGAGGATTTGGGAAAACACATTTTGAACTTGCATTAGAGATAATTGGGATGCAGTCAGGGGAAAAAAGCCACTGAAATTCCAGGGTGCATGACCAAATACTGCATGGTAGGGAGTATAAATGAGAGGACTCCTCTGAGTCCAGTAAATCTGCATGAAATACTGCATTAGTTTTGGGGTCAGCATGTTGCTAACACAGTGAAAGAGAAGAATACCAATGTGCTACTGTACAAAAAAAAAAAAAAAAACAATAACTTCTGAAAGCCAAAACAAGGCTCAAATATGGAAATTCTTGGGTGAATGCATAGGGGAGATAATTACTTAATGTGATTCGGAGTTGCTATAGCACAGAATAGTGAAAGAAGATAAGCAACTGCTTTATTTATTTCATGAAACACTAACAGGGAGATGGGGATGGGAAAACTCTTGATGCTAAGATATAAAATCTTAATTTCCCCAGGAGTTTAGAAGATGTTTCTTGGGTTATGTGGAAATCTTAAAATTAAACAGCACAACAAGAGTAGCAAAATACATTGAGAAAATGCAAAAAAAATCTTGCACTGGGTAAAGCAAGAGGTAGACTAAACTGACCTTAGTTTTCTGTCTTTAGATTCTATGGTTGTAAAGTATTTGTGTATCAGATGGCTATTAGTCACATGATGAGCTCCTGACATCACCTGCAAGCATTAAACAGGTTTTCATGGCTTCTTTGTGATGATTTGTTGCTGAAATTCTTCTTCAGGTTAAGTTGTTTTCATGGAATTTCTATTACAGAGGAATCAGAGCAGAAAAGGAAATGAAGCAGTAGCTGCCCGCCTTCCTACTCCACATCCCCCACCTCCCACCCTTAGCTTTAGTTCATTTCCTAGTGAAGAACTGCTCTGTGTTCTTGCTACAAAGCTGAAGAAGTAACTGATTCCTGATTACTGTCCATTGACCCAGCAGAACTTGTGAGGTCATTTACTGAAGTGAAACATGAGGCTATTTATCCATCCTTCCCCAGTTGAGATCAAAAACAACTGCAGCACTTACATGCCATGCAATGTGAGCTCTTGTCACGATCCACACTGGGAGAGCACGTTTGTTCCAGTGCAGAGACAGAGGGGTGACCTGAGTATGTGTAAAATCTGATTGCCTTTGGCCTCAGCTATAAAGCAGCCATCGTCGTATAAATTGTTATGTAAACCACATGCTGCTTGAACAGCATTTGCATATGCCACGTATGTTTTTTGTTCAGCGTGGGAGGCTTAAATTACTTTCTAGGAAATGACAACTTTTTTTTAAAAGGTCTTGAATAGTCTGAGCAACTGCATCTAAAATGCCCTCCAGCAATCACAGAAAGTGAGTAAAGGATGGAAATAGAATAGGCGTTGCACTTCCCACATGGAGAAGAAAATGTTTTTTTACATGTGTTTACTATTGCCACAGTCCCAAGGTCTCATCATAATCATTTGGAAGCTCAGATTTCATAAAAAATATTAGCCCCACTGTAGCATTTGGAAGTAGTAAGTTGATGCAAGGTAGATAAGGCAAATACAATTAGATTTATTTTACAGCTCCTTGAAGTAGCAGAAACTACTATATTTCAAATTATCTTTAAAAAACCAGAATGGATTTGGAGTTAATTCATAGGAAGAGATTATGGCTTTTAGATTTGAGCTTTTGAACTTGAACAATTTAGATATTCTTTCTGCTGAAAGGAAATAAATGTAGAGAAACCATAAATCCTTCAGCTCTGCGTGTTCACATCATAGATGGGAGCAAGGAAAATGGGAAATTTCAGCCTGCTGATACTCCAAAATACAGCTGTGGAACAGATTATGGAATGTACTGCCGTTTTGCTACCTGCTAGTACAGCATCTACCAGAAGAGTTGTTATGACAGAACCAAAACTGGTAGCGTAAGTCAGTAGGATGCACTTGTGGCCACAGTCTGTTTTGAGGTACAAGTATTTATTCCTGAAGTTGGTTGGATCCATGCACCATATGTGTCAGTTTGTAAAAACCCTTTGCATGATGGTCTTTGTACTTCTCAAAAGGCACTAACTGCTGACATGGAGTAAATGAAGTTTCTTTTGATCAGGCCTATACAGGATGCCAGTAAAGGTCTCTATTTGTGCAGGTGGAGATATACAAAACTGGAAGGTGTCTCTGTTCCTGAGAAGCAAGCTAGATATAGAGGAAGGAGTAATAACAGTAATAGAGGAAATAGTTGCTGCTACAGAAACTAGAGGGGTTTGCTTTTCCTTTTTTCCAGATATTTTTGTTTGTCAGGCTTTTATTTGAATATGTGAATAACTCATCATTTTTGTTGCATGCAGATTTCTACTTGCAGATCCAAGACCATCTGAATTTGGAGTTTGAATTCAGGCTGTTGAAAAACTATCTGCAGAGTGCAAATCTGAACATGGAGCGCAACTGCCCAGGAGAACGGTGATACATCATCTCCAGGGTTTGCTGAGGCCTTATATTTTAACAGTGTCAGCCTTCCCACTCTGTTGCAAGCAAAATTTACACCCCTTCTGTCTCCTAAGAGGAAAGGAAATAGAGGCGACAAAGATGTTCCCAGAGGAGTGACTAATCTTTACCCTTCAGGAGTTCTCAAGGATAGCCACCTCTACTAATCATTACATAGTTGATTTTAAAACAAGAAAAAAAATTACAATAAATGCAAAGCAGTTAATTCCATTTCCCAAGTGTTCTGCAATGTACATCATTATCTATTCAGCTTGCCGTAGTCATTACTAGATAGAAATTAGGTCTAGCAATGAATGGTCAGTATGATGCCGTCAGCAGTATACACTTCAATTTTAAATTTAAAATGGAGTCTGTTGTCTGAGTATATCAGCTATTAACTTTACTGTCATTGTCACACAGCCATCAATCTCAGTCTGTCCCAAACCCATTTTCTGTGTAGAGTCAGCCCATCTTCCTCATTTCCTACACATGCAGATTTTAAATCATCTTGTAAGACTTGTACTGCACCAAAGGTTTAAGGCTGTAAGAGCTGGCAGGCTGTTTTTTGTGGTGTTTTTTTTTTGTTTTTTGTTTTTTGTTTTTTTGCTTTTTTTTTAATTTTTTCCCCCCTGACGTACATTCAGTGTCTACTACCAGATGACAGATTGCAGCTATTCTCTGGACTGGCTCATGCCAGAAACAAGCAGGAAAACAGAAAAGAAACCTTATAAGCCGATATAAAGCGGATGAAAGCTTTATTCCACTGAGGCTGGTGGCAAATGCAACCTTAATTTACAATTTGCAATTAATTGCTAGAAAAATTGTTTCAGAGAGTGCTCAAATTGGCCTTTGTAGGCAGGATCTTGTATATTTTAGAAATGATCTCTATTTGTATAGCATCAAAGCATATGAGATTATCAGAAATGCCCTAGTAGGGCAACAACCTTCTAGTTTAATGAGGGGGAGTTTGTTCCCAGAATATTTTAAAACTTTATGAGTCTTCAGTTCTGGATTTTGCCTCTCTTTCTGATCTAACAGTGTCCAAGAACATTGACTTTTATGGCCCATAAATTTCCTCAAACTTGCTAGAAGGGCAAAGCTTAGGAAGCATATATATGATTGGAGAGCTACAGCTTTGATGGATGGACTATCAGAGGGATAAGGAATTGCTAATTCCTATGGGTGGCCATATTCATTGCAGTCAGTGGCTGAATGTCCAAATGGAAACCTGTAATGAGTGGTGTCCCTCAAGGGTCCATACTAGGACCACTACTATTTAATGTCTTCATTAATGACATGGATAGGGGGATTGAATGCACTCTCAGCAAGACTACAGAAGACACCAAGCTGACTACTGCCATTGAAACAGCAGTGGCAAAGGGTGTCATCAAGAGGATCTTGACAGGCTTGAGAAGTGGGCCCATGTGAGTGTCATGAAATTCAACAAGACCGAGTGCAAAGCCCTGCACCTGGGTTGGGGCAATCCCCAACCTCAGTACAGACTGTGGGATGGATGGATTGAGAGCAGCCCTGCAAAGAACTTGGGGCTACTGATAAATGAAAAATTGTATATGATCTGGCAATGTGCACTTACAGACCAGAAAGCCAATGGTATCGTGGGATGCATTAAAAGAAGACAGCAGCTCAAGAGAGATCTTTCTCTCCCTCTGCTCCCTTGAGACCCCACTTGGAATTATTGTATCCATCTCTGGGGCCCAGGTACAAGACATGGGCCTGTTAGAGCAGGTGTAGAGGAGGGCCTCAAAAATGATCAGAGGGCTGGAATTTCTCTGTTACGAAGACAAGCAGAGAGAGCTGGGGCTGTTTAGCCTACAGAAGAAAAGACTGTTGGGAAACCTTACTGCGGCCTTTTGATATATAAAAAGATGAAAAAATGAAGAGTTTTTTACCAGGGCCTGCAGAAACAGGACATAGGGTGTTGGCTTTAAACTGAAAGAGGGTAGATTCAGGTTGCGTATAAGAAGAAATTTTTTGTGTTGAGAGTGTTAAGACACTGGAACAGTTTCCCTGAGAAACTGTGGCTATTAGGAAAAGTTCCACACCAGAGGTTGGTGGGCATGGAACAGCCTCTCTAGGGCAGTCGGTTCAGCCCCACACTTCAAGAAGCATTTGGACAATGCTCTCAAAGACCGGGTTTGAATTTTGGGTGGTTCTGTGTGGAGCCAGGAGTCTGACTTAATAATACTTGTGAGTCCCATCCAGCTCAGGGTATTCTACAATTTTATGATCCTATACTGGTTGTGATATGAAGGGTCCCTTGGATAGAAACATGTCCCGACCTTCAGTTTACTCTACAAACACAAAATCCTTTGAGCAAGAGCCTCCTTTAAAATTGCTACAGATAAGTTTCTGCTTCTTTGTTCCATCACAGAAAGCTGCTTCATTTACCAACAAATCACAGTGAAAACTGTGATGGGACAGATTTGTTAAATTCAATAATTGCGATTGTGTGTTACAGCAGTTCATAACACAGCATTTAATGAAATATGGATAATTTTGGTCATTTACATGTGCAATTACATTGTTTTTTAGCATTGATTGAGCACTCAGTGGATTGTGCTTTTGTAATGTACCTGAATGCCAAGCCAAATACTGGGTACGTGGAACCTGAGTGCTCCAAGAGCTCTTTGAGTGCTATGTCCAACAGCTAAGGTGCCAGTATTTGTTATAGATCCTGTGTTCAAATCCCATTCCACCTTGTGGATGTTTATATTATTGTAATGAAGTGCTGAGGTTTTGCTTACAGGAAATCACAGACTTGCTAATCCTTAATGTCACTGAGCAGTTGTGAGCCTTAGATAGTACCTAAGTATTTCATGAAAACTGGAAGATGACACAGTATGTATATAATTCTGCTTATTTTTGTTTATTTATTTATTTTTGGAAGATACAGTTTCTAAGTACAGATCAAACAGCTGCAGCCAGACAAAGGAAGAGTAAAAAACACAACACAATGAGAACCAAGCAAGTATTCCCCTTAGCAACAGCAACAACTGCCAGGGCATAAAGAGAGATGGTACTGTAAGAAGGCCCACTGAAGCAAGGTGCACTGAGTATTTGTGCCTTCAAACTCTGCCTTGAGGTACGGTGAACTGCTTCCCTGCTCAAAGAGCAGTACAGATATACTGGCCCTTAAATCTATGTTACTGCTCACATGGTAGCAGGAGCTTTTTCTACAGTCTTTGGAATATCCATTAGCATTGCACTTGGTCCTGTAACACTGCTTCTACTATGAGAATTAATCTCCAGTTACAGGCCTGGGCAAAAGACACGGTTGCAACACCTTCTCACCAGATCTTTGCCAAACTGCCAGAAAATACTCCATTAGATAAAATACACTACACACCCTCTTTTTTACATTTTCTTCATGCACTCAGAACCAACACATAAAAAGCTGAGTCCTATAACTCTTCATGACAAACATACCTGCATAGCAACAGCTGTACACATAAAATTGCAAACCTAAGCTTCTGTTATTCACATTTTGAGCAACTGGAAAAAAAAGAAAAAGAAAAGGAAAAAAAAAACATCTTTTACCAGTGGAAAGAAGCATTCTTGGCTAAGCCACTAGACCTGTGATGCCTGACTCCAATAGCTGGCTGAGATTCTCCACCAGCCCTTGGAAGGATGAGCCTGCAGTGCCACGTGTCTTCTAGGTCTAAATAAGGGAAGAATTTAGCAAGGGCCAATTATGAGAAGAGGCTCTATGGCAGGAGAACAGAAGTGTCCTGGACTTAGCCTCAGCAAGTTGGGTAGGGATTGTGGAATATTCAGGAGACCTAAATCTTCACTCCATGTTTGTTTGTTTATTTGTTTGTTTGCATCTGGTAAGATTCTCTGGTTTGAAAAACAGCACTGATCTATCCATAAAATAGGAAGGATAATAGTACTTAATTGTAGGACTCCACATGTTATTAGTTGTTGAAGACTAGAAGTAGGTTGGCTCTGTGCAAGGCATGAAGAATGCTGCTGTCTCCAGTAGCTTTAAAAAAATGAATTATAAATACAAGCCTGGAGCTCTTGAGTGGTCAGTGTGATATCACTGTCTAGTTTTAATAGTGCTTGGCCTTACCTGAATGGCAATGTCATACTGGAGCAGGGAGGGATGTAAGTCAACAGAGGAAGGTGTGTTGTGAAAAAGGATGTATGAAAACAGAGGTTCATTCCTTAGTGAATTGCATAAAAAAGGCATTTCAGTTGTTGAGGACAGTATGGGGCATGGAGGAGACGATAAAGATATCACTGAGGTGTGATATAATGGTTGAGTGGGAACGGGAGGAGGAAATATTGCAGCTGGTGCTATAGGTCAGAGCATTGTTCTGGAGGATCTTGAAAGAAACTATGAGTAGCTGAAATTTAATGCAGGAGGCCAAAGGAAAATGATAGAAGAATTCAGAGGTGCCACTGTTGAGGCAGATGATTTACTGAGGCCTTTGAAATAGCTCGCAAAAAGAGCAGATGAAAATGAAGAGGAGGATGAGTAGCCTTGAGGAGAAATGATCAGGATGTGACCACAATTTCTGTTGTATAGCTGACAAGGGTGAACCTGAGAGAAGCTGCACATGGTGAAGTGATGGATCTTGTCTCAAACAGGGAGAGACAAGTCTCAGGAGATTTAATTAATGTCTAGAAGTCCTTGTGAGAGATTGCTCGGTGTTGCTATGCCCAGAAGTTTCTCAAGAAATAGAAAAGAAAAGGAAAGATGGTCTCGATTCCCTGATTTCCAAAAGAAATTCAGTAGGAGTGGTAATCTAGGCTTGCTGTCCAAGCAACGAGTATTTGCACCTATTTTCTCCCTATGAGTAGAAAGCTCCAGAGACATCAGTGCCTTTCTTCTCGGGCCTCTAGAGGGTTCTCTCTGAATGATGTTTGAAATCATTATGGAGAGGTAAAGTATAAATTCTCTCTTGATTTTGTATTGACTTCTTATTGACAAACAGTTCTTCCCAAAATGTTCATTCATCTCCCTTTAGTGAACGCAGTGTGACAGTTTCTGAAAAGAACAAAATTATCATGTATTATTTCTGAATGCAAGCAATTTGTGGTTTACATTACTCCATCAAAAATGTGTACCAAACTTCTGCAACCAAAACTACCAAACCAGGCAAGCTTATTGGACAAATTTGAAGGAAAGGGGAGAAATTTTCACCTCATCCAAATAATCCAGCATGTACTGACAGCCTACAAATAAAACTGAAGATAGAGCAGCTTAAAAGGAGAAGATGAAGAATATTAATATAGCAAAATATCTGTAAGTCAATGATGTTTCCGAACTAGTGGGCTTAGCTGAGGAAAGGTGGGCTGACTCTTGTCAACACTTTAGATATCAGTAAAGAAGAATACAGCCTGCACAAACCAGGCGGCACATGGTGACCTGATACAGATGTTTTCTCACTGATGTGGTGGATGCAATTAGCACAAAAGGGGACCAGAGGAAATAATGAACATGATGAATACAGTGTGGCATTTTTGTTCAGATCTTGGAAATTCTAAAACTCCTGTACAAAATGAATATGAATTTCTTTATGATAAAAGACAATTTGAGCATTTTTGTTAAATGCAACCTCACTACTCCTTAGTGAAGCTAAGGAACTGTGGATGATATATTTGAATGTTAAGTGTATTCTTATGAAGTTTCCTAATTGCAATTAGCACCAGCCATGTCGTGGGCCACTCACTTCTCTTTCCCACTTTGATGTCATCTGCTCAAGGGAAAAACATAAACAGAAGCTGGACTGAAAATGCAAACACTTCTTGAGGTTTTGGCCTCAGTATTGTAGCCCTGAGTCATTGTTTTAAGGTTGGCCATCTCAAGAGTACAAGAAAGAACTATCCTATGAATTATGAAACCATAAATAAGACATTTTAGTCAGTCCCTAGGCGTAAGTAGTTTGATCATTAATGGTTTTTGCACTTTTCTTTTGCACACTGCATTGATCACTGAAATTCTACATCCTTTGGCTGAATTCTTATGTTGTGAGCACACAGACAGCTGGGTTTGGATGAAGCGTGCTTAGCTTTCCCCAGGGATCCTAGTGGAGGCTGAAGCCATATGCTAGAGTATGCATTGCCTGCTGTCTCTAGAGGCTGAACCCTGAGCTGTTGGTTGCAACCCACACCAAGCCACTGGACGAGCTGCATGTTCCTTGTTGGAGATGGCTGCAGGCAGGTGGGTGCAGCCTCCACCCCTGCATTGCTTCTGGCCTCAGGACTGAACAGTGCCTCTTAGGAACAGCAGAATGCTTTATACTCAGGATATTGCTGCAATCTCTTTCCAGCAATTTTTCTAGCACCCACACATACCCAAATGCTGGCTGGATGAAGCTGGCACTTCAGCTCTCCAGTCTTGCGCACGTCCTGCTTTCCACTACCATGGGTCTCCCTGCAGCCTGTACCAGCTGTGCTAGCTGCTCCTCACCATCCTGAGAGTTAGCGCCCTATTCCTTTCCACACGGAATCATAGAATCATAGAATCATAGAATCATATAGTGGCCACCAACCTCCACATTTAATACTAGACCAGGCTGCCCAGAGCCCCATCCAACCTGGCCTTGAACACCTCCAGGGACGGGGCATCCACAGCCTTTCTGGACAGCCTGTTGCAGCACTTCACCACTCTCATAGTACTCTCAGAACTGCACCTCCTTCCTCAGAATTGACCCTCCTTCCATTTAGATTAGCTTAAATGTTTTTGAGCAGTAAGTACATCCTCAAACGAATCAGTCAGAGGATGGGGAATGCTTGTTTGACTAACCTACCCCTAATGCTTTAGCAGCAGAGCTTTTATCTAGCAGAAATGGCGAGTAAACTACACAGGACAAAGGCTTGTTAGCAGAAAATATTGCACTATTGTGTTCTCTTTGGCAACTCCACAGCAGACAGCAAGGTTTTATAGACATGCATGTGTCAAAGCAAGCCATGCTGCTCTGCTGAATGCAGCCTGCTGGGAGTTGGGAAGGAGCAAAATTGGAGATGGGTCTGGAATGAGATATTGCAATCTGCAACTGTCCCACATGGATTATTAAATCAGCGCTTTTTGATTTAAAAACAGTGTGGAACTGTCAACACTAAATATGTCAGTCACAGGTAGAAACTGCCTGGTGTCCTGCCATTCTTATTTGCATGAAATCAAAAATAGTAGGAGGAAATCTGCCCACAGCAGACTTTCAATTTACGTCAGCCTGCCAAACTCTTCAGTGACAGAAAGCCGCTGTGCGAACACTTAGTCATCTCCTTCATTTAACATCCAGTGGGTGTAATGTTTGGCAGCCTAGCCCTCAGAAGAGACAGTCCTGGCATCTCATTTTAGCACATTATCCCATTATATTGCACTTTGTAGTATCCTAGTGTAAGGAAAGCAATGAATAGCTGCATTCTGAACAACCTGATCTAGTGGTAATTGTCCCTGTTCATTGCAGGAGAGTTAGACTGGATGACCATAATGGGTCCCTTCCAACTCAAATGATTCTATGATTCTGTGATTCTGTAACTGCACTAGGGGCAGGCAGTCAACTCTGGCCTGTCTGGGACCACATGAGTGCCTGTAATTAACAATTAACGGAGGAGCAAGTCAGGCAAGGGAAGCGCTGACACTGCCTGAGCAGACTGGGGGCGCATGTAGACAGTTGCCAGGGATGCTGACTGGACCACACCATGGCTCAGAAGTGTCCTGGCTGGTGCAGACCAGCAGCTGCCCAGTCCCTGAGCTGGAGGATTCTAGGAATGCCCTCAGGCTGAACTTGAATGTCTTTTTAGACATCAAAACTCATTCCAAATTTGATCCTATATGGAATAGAACACAGGTTTTTGGTGGTACAAGTTCAGAAAATACTGAAGTGCACGACACTGATGGGAGATGTTTACTAAATCATCATTTATTTTTTAACAAATTACATTTAGGTTTTTAGGGACTATTCTTGTGACCTTAGATGCTTAATTTTTGTAGAATTTAAAATCCAAGGCCCAGACAGACCCTCAAGGGCACCAAGCTGTCAATGAAATTCATGAAGCTGGAAAGTAAGAGGGAAATTAATATACCTACAAGTAAAGTACCACAGCAGTTGGTTTTTAGACCTCCCTGGTGCAGAACACAAAGTTAGAGTGGGAATATAGAAATCACAGCCACTCCAGTGAATGAAGTACACCCAGAAGCTCTCTGTCATTGGGGCTGGCTGGCATCAAGGGGCCTGCGTTGATGAGGTTGATGCCACAAGCAGACTGCCTACTTGGAAAGACTCTGGCCTATTCCTGCTACCAGACCTTGGCTGGATGCTCTTTGGCAGACCAAGAGGTGTCACGAGCCAAAGAATTTTCCAGAAACCATTTGGATGATTTAAAAAGCCTTGGAATTGAATTTCAGTTTCCCTAGAAGCTCCCTGGCAGTGTAGTTGCCCAATGCAAACGCGCTCATGGGCGCTATACAGCGTTCAGGAGAGAACAGCACTGACAGAGGAGACATGTCCTTCACCTTCACCAGGTGGCCACCAGGCTGCAGCATGCTGTGCTCGCTCATGCATTCTTCTTCTCCCCCAGAAATCATAGAATCATAGAGTCATAGAATGGCCTTGGTTGAAAAAGACCTCAGTGATCATCTAGTTTCAACCCCCCTGCTGTGTGCAGGGTTGCCAACCACCAGACCAGGCTGCCCAGAGCCACATCCAGCCTGGCCTTGAATGCCTCCAGGGATGGGGCATCCACAACCTCCTTGGGCAACCTTGAATCCTGAATAACTGTGCATGCTGTTAATTTCTTGTTGTTTCTCTCAACCTTGGGCAACTCTCTGCTTTGCTGGCCATCCCTGCTATGTCGCACTGTCATCTGCCTCCAGGCAATTTACAAGGAACCTGAATAGTATGGGATATGCAGCAGAAAATCCTGTGAGAGCTTTGTTCTGCTAAGCAATAGTGAAATCCCTCACTTCTGTTTTTTGACCTTTAAAAATAGGAATAAGGTGCTTAAAATGTTATCCTGAGGAAAACTGGATGGAGCTGCTATGGTGGCTTTGAAGCCTTGTAACAGGCTGTGTGACATGAACATCCCTGAAATTCCACACATGCTCCAGGCAAGGAGGTAGATATTTTTATTTACAGCAGGCCTGCGACCTGATCCTGCTAAAGCATGCTTATTAGCAGTCCTGGTACAAGTGACATTTCTCATTGCTCCCCAAAAGATTGAGCCCACCGGGCAGAATATACCCTAGCAGATCAGGTAGCAGATGAGTCATCTTTTCCAAACACAAGAAGACAGCGAGTAAATAAGCACATTAGTTAAATTAACTATCTCAACTGAAGTCTAATTTTTAAAGAACCTGGGGATAGCCACCCACACATGCTCACATCTCTGGTCTAATGTGTCCCAGCCCACTAGGGACTGCTCCTCTCTACAAGTGCACAAACTGTGGTGTGGCTGTGTGCAGGTGGGTGGAGTGGTGAGTCCTGCAAGGTAAGCATGGCGAGGTCACGTCTGTCTGCTCTGCTTCCTCTGCAGCCTGCTCAAGTCCATAGGGTCACACAGAGCAAATTAGGGGGGAATTGTGTTCATGAGGTCTGATTACACTTAAGCGTAACACTATGATATTTCCCCATGGGTGTTTCAAATAACTTTCAAGAACTCGTATAAAATCATAAGCATTAAATTAATAAAATAATATTTACGTTGGGAATCCATCCCTGAGGAATTAAAACCTTTATAAAACCCACACAGAAGTGTTCTCCGCAGGAGTCTCCTGGTGTTTTATTCCACACATCTCTCAAAGGACCAAGCAATAGGCCTCTGCTAGCACACAGTCAATTAGACCTCACCCGTGGGAAAGTCCCACCTACATTCAGTCCGCATTGTTCTCATCAGACTTTGTCCCGCTCTTCGCTGGCCTCATCAGTGGCAGCCTTGGTGGTAGGGACTGAACCCATCAGCAGTGTCCTTGAAGACCTCATGCAGTGCCCTCTGGGCAGCGGGAGCCTTTCCAGTTAGCACGGTGTGGCACAAGCACCGCGGGGCTGTCCGCTGGCCTGTGCCCTGCTGTCACAGGAGGCACTGCCCTTCAGCAGGAAGCTGCCATGTTCATCTGGGGACTTCTGATTTGGGGTCATACTGAGCAACAGCGAGGGCCCATTCTTTAGCAGAACTGAGGATGTTGATATATATAATGTGCTCATTGTCTGTGAAAGTCAGAAAAACGCATAGGATATACACAGATGGTGTTCAGTGCTGGAGAAAATAGAGCTGTTGAGGGAGTTTTGATGAATATGTCGTTGCTGCATATGGCTGCTGTGCCTTTCAAAAGAGAGAGCTGTGTGTTTTGTATGGACCTTTGTTGCATAAGGTGTCAGCTTCAAAACTTTAATGAAGCAATTTTTTTGTGCATCTTTTCCCCTCGGCACTGGATTGTCCACAAGACACATTTTTTCCCATTGTATTTCCTTCTTAGAAGAAATCTGACAATGACACTTGAGATCCCTACAGCTGTAACCTTATTTTGACAGTACTGTAAATGAATTACGGGACCAATTTAGGCTGTAGCATTAGCCACTGGTCCCATTTTCACTGTGATTTTGATACTATCTCTGGTATCCACTCCAAAGCTCTTTATGGGCTTGTTGCCATGCAGTTTGACGGCGTGCATTCCCATTGAAATCCATACAAGTCTAGCACATGGGCAATTTCACAGCATGGAAATGATGTTCCCAAAAATGTGCGGTGTTGATAACTTTCCTTGGGCAAGGGGCCCACTCTCTGCCTTCTGAGCTAAGAAATGCTCCAGTTGCAGCAGCAGTTTCGTGGAATTTATTTAAAGAACTGATTCCCAGCTGTTGCAGACTTAACAGCTCCACTGATTTCTGTTTCCACCTGATAAAACTATATCTTGTTTATTTGTTGGTTGGTTTCGTTTAAGGTTTGAATAGTGCTGATGATCCTTATAAGATACATTCCCTTCTGCATCTTCTGTTGTGCTGCGTTAGTTTGAGCCGTCACGTGGGAACTCTTCCATCTTAAAAGAACTGTTTGGTGAAATCACGGCACATGACAAGGGGAGGAAGGTGAAAGTCTTTGGTTGGGCTCCAACTCCAAGCCCCCAATCAGCTGTCCTTCAGCTCTCTTACCAGTGCCGCAGAAGAGCTGATAAAACAATTAGTGTGTGTGCTGGGAATAAAACTGCTGACGGAGCTCAGCGCTGGGAGTCGCAGCTCGGAATTGTTACTGACCATTTAGCAGGGGGAAACACACCACAGCAAATCAGATGCAAAATGTTGCTGATGTTATTCTGTGGAGCCATTCCATACAGGATTCTCCTCCATGCGATTTGACTTCTGCTGTCTAAGGGCACAGCAGGCAAGGCAGTGGAGAATCAGACTGTGTCATTTTAATATGGAGTTTTAGCTGTGTTTCACTTCAGTAGTATTTCATAGGAGCTTCTATGACTGACAAGTACCGTATAAATAAAATATATTATCATTTCAAAAGCATAACCTGTAGATTGCTCTCTTGTGCTGACTGCAACATTTGCTGCTCGATTCTTCCTCAGCCATAAATACCATGAATCAGTGAAGCTGCTGGACATAGTGGTTTTAAAACCTGTCTATAAACTTAGCATGTAAAAGAGGTATATAAAATGTAAGGTAGAGTACATATATATATGCATATATATATGTCAGTTACTCACTCACTGTCACATATTCACTTGGTACAAAGCATCAGTTTTTTCATTCTCAATCATTCACTTTTAAGAAATGTAAAAATAGATCACCAGTAAAAATAAATCAAGTGACTCAGTTGCCCGTGTCCCATGGACTGTGATATGCCCTGCTTGTCAGTAGGTGTCATGCAACACCACAGTTTTTAAACACCTGGCTTTCGTGAAAATAAAATGCCCCTTAAACAGTGTGTTCATCTCCAAATGGTTTTGATTATTTGAGTTTTTTGCTTTATTTTTTAGGCCACAATAGTCTCATTTGGATGTTGACAAAGTGTAATGTGAGCATCCACTCCTGAGAAACTGCAGCTAATTGTGTGTGTGTTTGGCTATGTATTTGGTGGTATTTAGAAAGGCAGTAGGAGGCAACACATCAGACAAGCACCAAAGCACCAAGCATAATATCTGCTCACCTCTACATTAATTCTTCTTTCCCCTCTTCTCCTTGTGCCTGCAATAATCCAATAAAAAAATCTTTTGTTTCTGTCATAGCTGCAAATGCAGCTCAATAATGTCATCGTGCAGATCAGCCAGCTCTCGCTTTCTCTAATCCAATCAATAAAATGACCACGCTATGCTCCCTGTTTCTGTTTAAAATTGAGGATGATGGCTTGACCGAAGTAAGTCCCAGTTCACTGCTGATAAGATCTCAGAGTATTCCTTTTTGCTTTCTCACAGCCTGGTCATACGCAGATTGAACCCACAAATGTGGCAATAAAGCTAAACAAAACAATAGCTTAATTGTACAGGTCTTAGGCTTATTGCAGCCCTCGAAAACTTGCTGGATGCCCTGGCCACAAGTTGTGAAAGTGTCTGGGTTACATGCCTGACATGGCATGTGGGACTGATGTGACAGACCACAGCAGTGTACAATTCTGTGCCCCAAAACCCCCATCCACCCACAGTCCTGAGAAGTTTGGACTTCCCTGAGACAGAGCAATAGGAATGGTGGATGAGCTCAGCCAGGTCTTTGTATTCCAGTTTCCTCTTGCTAACCCTTGATAATGCTGTGAAAGTCTATTGATCAGGAAGAAGTTTTTCTAGTTGGTCCTGCAATTGAAATCTCATTTGACTTGCTGGCGTGAGGCCATCAGCAGGTTTTGATATGAAGAGAATGATTTTTCCTTTCCGTGTCTATAAAGAAGAAAATTGTTGCAACCCTTTTTCTTCTCTTTTTCTTTTTTTTTTTTTTTAAACAGCTTTAATGCCAAAACAGCTGGGGGAAGCAAGTCTGAATTTGTCAGACAGATAGCCCTCATTGCAGAGAAGTGTCTTGGAGTATTCCGGTTAAAATTGGTTTTGATTTGCCGGAGTTAAGAGCTGTTGAGAATTGCACATGCAGTAAATGTTTTAACACTGAGAGTGCTGAGCTGGGTGCTCACAGGGATTCATTTACTGCTGCTGCTGCCGTCACTAGTCTGGATGAGTTTGCTGAGACATGGGATTGTGGTGGCCCTGGGGTCTGTTAGCCAAAGGGCTGACGGGGCCCTGAGCAAGAAGGCAGTTGGAAACCCAACTTGTGGTTGGCTCACAGACCCTGATGATGTTGTGCAATGAGCAGGGGGAAATTTGGGGTGCATGGATGAATGGAATCTGAGGACTAAACTCAGCCTGACTGAATTCTGTCTGCCCCATAGTTCGAACAGTCTGAAGTGTCAAAGTCTTAGAGAAAAATTCAGCATAACTACTCAAAAGTCTGTTTAATCTGTACTCACCAGAAAAGCTTACCTAACCCTCCATTTTGTGCAAGAACTAAAATGGTGATTTTTACGCACACAGCTACACAAGGTGTTTTGTTTTTACTCAAAGCTAGGTGCCTAAATACTACCCAGAGAGAGAAGAAGTGACGAAATCCCCATAGGGATGTGACCTCTCAGACCTCCACCAAACACAGCCTCAGTCAGAGTGAATTTTTATCTCCCATGTGAAGTTGCACTCACCTGGGGAAATGCCATGCTGGTGTCACCAGTAAGGCAGCAAAGTGCTCTGACAGCGTATTGATTTTGCACAACGTAAAACACTTCATGGAAAGAGAGATTTACTGTATGATTGATAGACTGATGGGCAGGTAGCTGGGTAATCAGGGAAAATGGAGTCTCCTAGCAGCATTTTATTTATGGCCTTTTATTGTGCAAACACTGAGCACCCAAGAAGGATTGTTATTTTCTTTTTTAAAGCTTTTGGAACAGATTCCCAGTACCATACGCAGTACTGTGGTTAGAGAGCTATTGTACTAAGGCACTTGGCATGGCATTTTGTTAACTGGTGTGTATCACTAACAGCATATACAACTTGTGGTCAACTTTTGACTTTAGTCAGAACCTCTGTGGTAGCTACAAACAGTGCAGTGCTGTAGCTGAGACAAAATCATCTGCTTCCCCAAAGTGCATATAACCTCCTAATTACGACATTCTTTCTGTGCCTTCTATATGGCTGTGGCTGCCCATCTATAGGTCTGCTCCCTGGTGGTGATGAGGGAGAAGAAGTGAATGGTGGTAATGTAGCTGTCTGTATGGTTGTCAATAAAATCTGTAGTTTGATAAAAAGATGCAAACAGGGAGCATTCCTACAGCAGAAATATACAGAGATGCATACGGCTGTGTGTGTGAGAAAGACAAAACTGCCTTCATGTGATGTATTCAAATATATATCTGTTGTATACACCATTTCCAGGCACATCACAAGGCAGCAGGAGGAGGAGGGTGGATATGAATTTACAGAGATAACCAGTTCTCTGAGAAAGAGCAAATATGTAAATACAGCAAATAGCTTAGAGCAGCAGAACTAATGGAGGCTGTTTTCCTACGAATTTGTGTCCTGGCTTGACTACAGAGCACATAAAAATGTGTGAGCTTCAAATAATGATTTACCACAGTGTCCCTCTTTCATAATGGTTTTCTAGCATCCAAGAAAGAGTTAGACAAAGCTGGAGCAGCTTTCCTTCAGTAGAAATGACAGCACATCTCTTTCTTTTACTTGGCTGCATATTTTTATTGAAATTCTAGGGATTCAGTACCTCTGAGATTGCCATCCCTGTGTCAAATATGGTTGAAATTAGTCAAGAGGTTCAAATTTTATTAGTAACACATATACAAATATACATGCACACATGTGCAGCATATGCCTTCATAAAGCATGGGCTCATAGGAAGCCAAACAAAGAATACACAAAAATCTCTCTGATCTCTAAGTTGTGCATTCCCAGTGTAAAACAAAACAGCAGAATGTAATTTCTTAAAATTTTTGTCAGTATGCTATTAATTTAAAATCTAATTCTTTCTATGAGAGACAAAAATGTGCCCCTGTCAAGAGTTGAACAAGAGGCAAATGTGTAACTATTCATAGTCAGAGGACAGTCATGTGCCCGTAGCCCCATGTCCTTTATTGCTCATGCTAAACTATATACAGGCACGGTAGTTCCCACATGCATAAGACAAAATCAGTGCCGTCAGATAAGACTTTGATGAGATGTACCTAGAGTCAGTATGGAGCTGAGCAGGCCTACAAGGATGTTAAGGATTTTTAGCATTTGTATTTTGAGCAAAGACTAGAGCAAGTTGGCTTGTTTAGCTTAGCAGAATGGAGATGGAGAAAGAATATGGTTGTTCTCTATAAAAATATCAGAGAGGCAAGCATAAGCACGGGAGAAGTGCTAGCTAAATGTGGAGACTATTGCTGGCATAAAAATTCATATCTGTCTAAAATTAGACCAAAAGTTGAAAGAAGCTGAGGAGTTAATTTCTAAGTCTGCATTTTAACTGAAGTAGAAGAAAATAACAAACTTATTGTAAGATGTAGCTTAATGAAATATCACCAGGAAGGTGTCTGATGCTGTGCTACGTGACTAGCAGAGCTTCAACTCTACAAGATGTCCTTCAGCCTCATGATATTCTAAAGGACTTCATTCTACAGTGAAAAATCTGTAATTTGGGGCTGAGCTTTATAGGATGTTGGACAAGCTATGTGCCATAAGGTAGGTCTGAAGGCAAATGGAGACCTAACAAGTAATAAAGGGGAATTTAGGCCCTTTCACCTGTATACCATATCAGGTTGTACAGGATGCAGGCATCCAAGTGATGTGTCACATCCCCATCACTGCCCCAATGTGGCACCATGTCACCCCCTGCTTAGAGGCTACCCCGTTAGCAAGAGGCACCACACTCCATCTCATTCCATTACTTTATCATTTTCTTTGTTCATGCCCTTTTAGCTGGCCTTGTGAAACGTGTATAACCTCAAGTAGCAGAAAGAACTTGATTGAAAATGTAAATAACAGAATTCTTTACAAGAGAGAAATGGAATCTGTGGAGGACATTAGCCATATAGACAGTGGTGCTGGACACACATAATTGAATGTCACTAAGCCACCCAACAGCATTCCAAGTTACATGGGTTTGATTTCTTTTTTGTGGATGCAGCTGAACAGATTGGTGGGAGCCTGAGGGGAAGAAACCAGAGAGAATTATATTCTGACTTGCACCCAAGATGCTCAGCCTCACCTTCAACCAGGACTCCAGCCTATGATTGTTTATCCCAATGTGTAGGTGTGGAAGAAATCTCATTCCCAAGGTGGCATACAGGCAGTAGTGTCTGCTGTATTTCAGTCTCTCTTTATGTTTATCAGTAGCATAAATCTCTTGTCTTACAGTACAGAACATCTCTTGGAGACAGGAACTCATTGACCACATGCTGCAGCAGTTGGAGAGGCATGCCTACTAATTACTGGCTCTCTGCAGTTACTTATATCAACATTTGCTGTTGCAAATAATAATAATGAGCCATAATATGGATCAGATTGCACAACCAATAGCTTCCTTCCTACTTACTGGATTTTAATCTTTTTTTTTTTTTTTCTTCTTATTCCACCCTGATCACCTCCTTCATCCCTGAACCATGAACACATGCAGGCCCCAGATCTGACAAAACTTGCAAGTTGGAATGAAGGAAAACCCTTTCTGGAAGTTCATCTGAAGATACACATATTTCTTCTGAACCAGTCTCTGTTATTTCAAAAGATATACTTGGGTTCATGTTCCAAAGGTATTGCAGGCTTGTCTGTAGCAGCATTGGCTGATGTTATAGAATAATTTTCATATATAAAGTGAGCAGGAAGCTTTTGTAGATCACAGGAAGAGAAGACTGGTCGCATGTCCTTCTAGTTCTGATGTGTTACTCATCTTCATTCAGACTAAAAATATACCACGAGAACTAAGGCTGCACTCAGTTACCAGAGTAAACCTGCTTAAATGAATGGAGATCCAATGGAAATGTTAGGAGAATTGAGGTTTTCTACTGTTAGCTCTTTGTGGTGACCTCCTTTACATCTTCCACATCTTTGCAAGTTCCTCGCAGGCAGACAGTATCAGCAAAGACTGGATAACTGCAGAAAGCCATGCTGGATGCTTCAGAACCCCATGCCAGCCTTCACTGTCCTTGCAACAGATATTTCCCTGTTAATGTTTTGTAGATTATTCCACACTGACTAATGTCTGTGGCCTCAGAGCTGTTGTTACAGTGAAGGTTCCCTTCACTGGGTCACATTTCCATCCATGTGATCTTGGAGAAGTCACCTGTCACAGCACACCAGTATGAGCAATTGCCAACCCATGTGGAGCAAGGCACAGCCAGCATCAGCTCACAACTTGCAGGGTCTTCCTGCAGTAAAAATGTCAAACATAACATCAGGAGGCCCAGCTCTCATCATCTTTTCATGTTGTATTACACCAAGGCTCATCCCCAGTGGTACTCTGAGCTATACTCTGGATCCTTCCTCACCAGCAGACTGCTTCCTCACGACTTTTCTACCCAGTGTAACAAATCACACCCTTCTCTTCACCCACAGGCTCATGTAGTCTCTCCACTGCCCAAGCGATTTGTGCCAGCAGTCTGGAGGCTCCCAGATGCTCTCAGGAGCATCTCTTTGGCTACAGGACAACTCCACGACATGCACTCACCTGCTAGTGCTCAAAATGATGCAGAGTACACCATATGAAGCATACAAAACCAGAAGATAACTGCTTTTCTTTCTTGAACTTTTTCTTTCTCCATAGCTTTGATTAATACTTCAAAAGTGCTACTACTGCTGAAATAAATGCCAGCATCTTGACTAGCAACTTGAGTTTTCAAGCTTACAAAGCTACCATTGGTTGCAACACACCAGCCCGAAGGGGCATGTTGTCCAATACCCTACTTCTGAGCCAAAGAAAGGGAAATAACTCACACACACTGCTACTGCCACAGAACATCCTCCCTGCCTGCAGCAGCTCGGGGAATACACAGTCTATGCAGGCAGTTTTTGTATGAATGATAATGTGATATATGCTCTCTATTTTTAGTCAGTCAGTGCATATAAGAAGCTTCTAGGATTTTAGTCTACTCAAGTAGGAGGCAAGAGGATTCTTAGACATTATTTATTTCTATATATAAAAGTACTGTTTATTTCCCCCAACATATTCTTATTTTCCTCTTATTCTCAAGGTTCTCCATGCCAGAAAAGTAAATACACCTGTGAGTGAACAAATCTTTTCAGTTTAAACTGATATGATGACTTGCTGAAAAAATGTGGTAAAATGCTGTCTCAGTTGAGTCTATTGTTTCTTTTTTTCAAAATAAAAATAGGTATTGATGAAAGTTATTAAATCAGAAGATGGATGGTCAAGCAACCAGGTGAACAGTCTCAATTTGCCAGCTGTTTTCCCATATCTGAGCCAAGAATGTTAAAGGTGACAAAGAGGAGTGACGATGGGTGACAAACAAAAGCCTGTATAATGCACAACAGGAATTATAGTAGTCCTACTAAGTCCAGAAATTATGCACACTGCTTTGAGTATCATTTCTTGGCACGTCTCTATTGATCTGCTATACACATAAGTACCATAGCATAGTTAAGTCGACTAACTTGTAATATCGCTCAGTGTTCAGCTTCCACTGATTTCAGAGCTTAGGTTTATGGGGAAGAGGAGGGGGAATAAAAAGAATAAATACAAAGGAAGAGACTTTATTATCTTTTCAGGAGTCTAGATGTACAGACAGAAAAATACATACTCAAATCCTGGCACCAGATATCTGATGATCTGGTTGGAGAATTTGCAAGACTGGATGGACAAGAAAAATGAAGTGAAAGGCTTCACCCAGTATAATAGGGCAGTATCTGTAAGCAATTATTATGTTATTGTAATTTCACAAGCAATATGTATTAATTGGTAAACAAATCTCTGCAAGCACTAAATGAAACGTTAAACGTTATATTCCAAATGCTTTATCACAAGAGATATTTTGTGACATCAGTAACTAGTTTTCCTTCCACTCAATTATCTCTATTAACTGGTAATGTATACTGAATCCTTGCCATGCGTTTCATAATACTGATCCTCGTTAACTGAGTAAACAGAAATGGAACCTCATTGGCAAGGCATTCAAGTGACCAGCAAGCACAGATCCTGCTGGCATGGGATCATCTATCATCAGCCTCTGCACTGTGGTACGAAGTTAGCATGTAATTAATGGGCACTCAACATGACCAGGACCAGGGATAAAGTCTGGAGCAAGAACAGCACTTCCACAAAAGCCAATGGCTATTGCAGCATTACTTTATAGGCAGCGTTTTATGGTATCAGGTGGATTTCAATCCCCCGAAAACCTGGAGCAATTTACAAAGCAGTACTACAGAAAGCCAAAAAGCGCAGAGCACACAAACACATAACCTGTTTTTGTTTTCTCTCATACAGCAGTGCAAAATTGAACAATTATCCTTTCCTTGAAAGACCTGAATTATAAATGACATTTCTACATCTCTGCAAATGGGTAATTCTCACTTTGTCATGTAGTGGGCTTGGTGCTTATTAACTTTGACCTCATGTACAAAATGCTATCAAACCAAGGACCTGGATCAGAAAAACACTGGAGCATCTGCTTAGCTTTAAGTGCTGCAATGAAGTTGTTGCAAGCAAAGATCATATTTAAGTATTCTGTGAAGCAGGGAAGCCATTATGAGCTGGGTCCTGCTCTGCAGCCATGCAGCAGTGAAGTGGAGAATACAGCTTTGCAGCAGCAGCCCCAATGCCAAAACCACCAACTGCTGCTGCCGGCCCCTGTTCCCCACTCAGTGTAGCTGTAAATGCACAGCTTGGATCTCTTCTCACTTCTGTAAGTGTAATTCACAAGTAAGTCCTCCAAGGAGGGGGCCACGCAGTGGAAACAGGGGAAACCAGGCCAGCTCTTCTCTTTGTAGCTATTCCATAAAACCACACCAGCACTGGAAATACAATCTCTGGAAAAAAAGAAAAAAGAAAAAAAGAAAAAAAAAAAAAAGGAAAGGAAAAAGGCTTCTGTAAAACTGTCACACTCTACAGCTCAGAATTTCCTACTGTGCTTCTTTCATCACCTCCTGATCACCCCTCTGCTTTGCAGCTTATCTAATTCTTCCTAAGGTTGCCAAGCTCCCCAGCACCACCTCCATGTCAATGTGCAGCCTGCAGTTACACACAATTTACAGCAGTGCGAGTGGGCAAGTGATGAAATGGACCCTGGTGGCCCCTTCCATCCCAGCAGCAGGCAGCCCTGACTTGCACAGAGCAGGGCTCGCGTGTGGCAGCTTGTCCCCATGGGTTGGGTGATAGAGGTGCAGAGTCCATGATGGGATTTATTAACGGGGAGGTGGTGATGGCAGTGCTGTTCTTTCTGCAATTTGCATAAAATCTGCGCAGAAAGAGGGAGAAAAATTGTGAACATCTGGCTGTGCCCATAGCCGGTACGAAATTCTATTATCGCGTTGGCACAAGCCTGTGAGCGTGGCACCGCTAAATAATTCATTAAATTAGCAGAAGTTACATGTGGAAGATGTACACTAATCTAACGCAGAGGAACACTGTTCTCTATGGCAGAACAAGCGTTACAACGAGGTGTTCACCACCTGATGCCAAACCAAAGCATGGAAGAATCTATTCTTTCCCTAGTGAATTTAATTTGGGATAAAAGCTCAGAGGAGGCTTGTTGTCCAGCCTCCTGGGTGCTCATCCTGCATGGTGAGGGCACAGGGAGGCTTTCAAATGGGAATATCCTCAGAGACATTTCACTGCATTGCAGACAGACCCTGCCCCAACACCACCAAGGTCATGGAATCATAGAATCGTTTGACTTGGAAGGGACCCTTAAAGTCCATCTAGTCCAACTCCCCTGCGATGAGCGGAGACACCTACAGCTCGATCAGGGTGCTCAGAGTCCCATCCAGCCTAACCTTGCATGTCTCCAGGGATGGGGCATCCACCACCTCTCTGGGCCTCACCACCCTTAGTGTAAGAAATATCTTATTTATATCCAGTCTAAATCTCCCCTTTTCGTTTGGAACCATTTCTCCCTGTCCTATCACAGCAAACACTGCTTAAGAGTCTACATCCTTCCTTCTTATAACTCTCCTTTAGATACTGAACAGCCGCTATCAGGTCTCCCCAGAGCCTTCTCTTCTTCAGGCTGAACAGCCCCATCTCTCTCAGCCTGTCCTCGTAGGAGGGTGTTCCATCCCTTGGATCATTCTTGTGGCCCTCTCTGGATGCTCTCCAACAGGTCCACATCTCTTCTGATGCACTTAGCAGGGCTAACCCCCAGCATATTCTTCCCTGCATCACTCTCAAGGATGCTCAAGAAGTGCTCAGTCAGCCACGCCAAGCTGCTTCTGCTGCCTTACACTCTTCCATCATGTGGGTTCCCACATCTTCTACTCACTGGATGGTGGCTGAAGCCTGAGCACAAGGCTTGGTAGGGCAAAAAGCACTCCCTGGGGCCAGATCCATGCCACCAGGTGCCCAGGCTGCAGTTCTGAGCTGTCTCAGATGAGCTGAGAGCAGGCCTTTATGCCTGAATCACTTCACGGTCTCGCAGGATAAAGCCATAAAGCAGCAACAAGAGTATAACCAGAAATTAGCACCAGCTGGAGAACCAGACAGAATGGCACAAGCATTGGACACTTATTCAGGATTAATTCAACTGCCACTAATTTGCCCAATGTACAGAATTTGCATATACTCTGAATTTGTTTTATTAGCTTCCATACTGTGTGGCATCGGCTCCCTGTAAAGCCCATTTCTCATCTCTCCACAAGATAAATTTTTGAAGCCTTTTTTTCCTTTTTTCTCCCTTCATTAATTCTAAGGCAATGAAATCAAGTAGAGTTCCTTCTATTGTTCTGCAAGCGAGCGTTGAGAAAGAGACCGAAACACAGCATCAGATCTCCACACTACCTGGGTGAATGCTGTTCTCAGAAAGGACAGTGCTTTCATCTTAATTGCCAGCCAGCACTGAAAGAGCTGGGGTTCAGCACTTCAGTATAAATCAATGATTAAAAAAAAACCAAAACCATAACAATTTACTAGAAAGGAGTGTCTTTTACTGTATTTTACAATGCTCCAAAGGTAGGAGAAATACAAAACCTACTTGTTCCGCTAACACAATGGTTATAAATCCCTATTATGCCAGTTTCCATCATTTTAAACTTTTTTTCCTATTCCTGAGCAATTTGCAAACAGCATTCTGTTTTCTGATAAACACTGAAATATGGGTACCTTGCAGTACTCAGTGCTGCCGAGTTTACAAATGAGCTGTACAGAGCACTTGTAATTTAAAACTTATCTTTTAAAATACGTACATAGCTCTGAGACCATGGAGCTCTAACATATCACCCTGAATAGGCGTGTGATTCACTGTAATGCATTTAACGTCAGGACTTCCACTGTTTAGCATACAGCCTGGCCGGTGGGGCTGGCCCCACTCCAACAGGGACAACAGCAGGAATGTTTCTGCTGTGGGTACCTCCGTTCCAAACTCATCTCCCTGGACTCACAAAGGTGGATCGCTCAGCCCTGTGCAATAATTAAAGTGCTAACAAGGGGACTAATGATTTACAATATCCATCCCTGCTTTAAAATAGCTTAATCTCAGAGATAGGGGAGAAACTGCAGGTCTGCAGCATGCAGGAGCACCTGGCTTCACAGATACCAATGAGCATCATCTTTCCCAAGGGGGAACATCATCACACAGAGTTCTACAGTGAGAACTGCTTTTAAAAAATCAGTCTTAAATTAAACAGGATTACTGTATCTTGACAGTAAAGATGAATCTCTCTGTCTGAAATGCTCAGATTTTATTATACACAACCCAGCCTTTTCTGTAAGACTGCAGTGATGGAGTATTTTGAATGTGTACCCAGAAGCCAGTGCAAACCACTCACATTATCATTTGAAGTTGACATCCAAACTTCTCCAGCAGCTGGTCCCTGTATCCAATTAGTTTTCTTGACAGGATTTAAATATTAAGTTGTTTTGGTTTTTAATTAAATATTGAAGAATTACGGTGACGTGGCATGACAGACTGCTGCAAAATAATTTACAATATCCTGTTACATTGTTATTTTAAAACAATTTTCCTAGCATGTTTAATCTTCTTAAAACCTGCTGCTAAACGAAATTACTGTATTTTGCTATATATCAAATAATGATAAATGGCATCTTGCATCTACATGTGCCTTCATATCCAAGGAGCACCGATCTTGCTCCTTCCTTACCTGCCTCCCTCCTTCCCTTAAAGAGAAAAACACTGTTTTCCATCACAGAGAACCTGGGACTTTTAAAAAGCAGCCTCAAGGGGGTCACGTATATTTCAAACTGAACATGTGCTTTTACTATCAAAGAGGTTAAAGTGGATATTAAGAAGACTCTGTACAAGCCTCCTTTGTCCAGCAGCTCAAGCAAAAAGGTGCCAATTCATGTGTCAGATGTTTTGATGCAGTTTGTGCATTGGCTGATAGATGAATCACAAAATCCACTATTCAACAGCAATTAGGTGTGTGAAAAATCAGTAACAAAAAAATCAGCTGCAAAAACCCTGTAAGCACAATGAAATTCCTCAGGTCAGTGCAACCCAGCACAGAATTAACCTGGAACAAGCCAGAAATAGCAGATATTGTGTGGTTTGGAAATGTCTGTAGGAGTGGGATGGTGCTTCTTTCCAAGCTATTGAGCAGTGCCCATCCCCTCATTAGTCAGGCTGTGATCCACAGGGCTCATCCTTCCCTGCACCCTGTATGGTATGTGAAAGTATACTTTCATGTGCTCAATACTGGAATATCACTAGTTACCCGAATAGCATTACAATTTAATTTTTGAACCATACTTGTTTGAGCTGAACTAGAAGAAAAACAGGAGAACTCTGAGCACACTGCACATTTTTCAAAGGTTAGAAAGATCTTTTTTCCAGCACGAGAAGGAAAAAATGCAGAGTTAATTTTGACAGCATAGACACTACTGCCATTGTGCAGTCAGAAACTCAAACTTCCCAGCTGTCTTGCTGGCTCAACACTCCATTAAATGTTTGAAAGGGAAGAATATATGCTGGAGAGTTTGTTTGGAGGAATAGCTCAAGGGCTGCTTTGGACTGCTTTACCAAATAATGTTTGGGAAGCCACATTATTATTATTGTTATCATTATTTCTGTTCTCCCCTTTATAATCTGCAGCTTCCAAGGACTTAATGACACACTGCTGTTTCTCAATACCACAGACACGGCAAGTGAAACCTGGGCCATTCTCATCAACAGCAGCAGCTAAAAGCACACAGCTCCAGCATCATTTTTTAGCTTTCTGAGGGCTGCAGCACATAGATGTCTGATCTGCCTCCCTCCTCCCCAGCCCATGAGGCACAAGGACTGCCCAGGCAGCGTCAATCTGCTCTGCTGCTGGAGGGGAAGTTTTTCAGAGTCAGGAGAAATCATTTGTGAGGTGGTGAAGGAGATTCCCACAAAGTGAGATTCCTTTGTGCAAACCCACTTCAGTGTGGTATCCAGCCAAACATCTACTTCCTGCAGGTATCCTCAGCTCAGGCTTTAGGACCTACCAGTGATGAAATAACTTGAAGCCATGCTACCTGCTGGTTTAAAAGGTCACGAGGAGGGGCAGAATTGAATTTGCTGTCTGGTTTAGGGTTGACAAGACACACATTGCTTGCCGCAGTGAGCAGTCTCAAACTCAGCAATGCAGTTATAAACTTCAGTCCCAAATACAGGCAAGACAGAAGTATCCAGGGAGCAGCCTGAAGAAAAATCCCACTCAGTGCCACTCTTATCTAGTGTGATGTAAGAGACATCTGTCATCTACAGAAAAAAGTATCAGCAAAACCAGTAATTTCACTTCAGCTGCAACCACAACTGTACAAAGGTGGATCAGGATGTGGAAAATAACAGCATAGGGAAAAAACAGGAAAAGATAACACTTTAATAATCTCTCTCCTGAGCCGCATGGCCTTACCCAGGCACACAGTTCATTTTCTTTGTATGTTACTTCAAAGCATCTCTGCAGAGCTGGGCCGTTCCTCCCTGCAGAGCTGCCATCCATGCTAGTAGCAGTACCCTGCATATGGCACAGGTGACATCTTCATGCTGGGACTGAAAAGAAAAGCTTTACTCTCTCTGTGTGCCCCCTAATATATTCATCTTTCAAACTAAGTGACTAGCATTGCTGCCATGGAAGGGCTTTGGGGAGTCCATGTGACGAAAGCTTTAAAAGCATAAAGGGAGCTATTTGTTTTTATGAATCCCAACAGGCTATTCCTAGAGTTGCTCAAAGGATATACATGTGCAAAACTTAAGAAGAAATATTATTTTTCAATATGGTATAAAATATTTACTGTCTGCCAGTGATGGGCCCTGAATGATTTGTGGATATTACTCTGACAGTGCAGTGCTTAAGGATGCATTTCACCCTACAGAGGCAATCATCAGAACAGTATATCAACCTAAAAATCTCCTGTTAGTATGGATATCAACTGCATCTGAAAACAAATGCATGTGTAACTGACTACATATAACTTACCTTCAAGTTGTGTGTTTTTTAAATATGTGCATCCATATTGAATCTATTTCCTGTTGGGATAAACTGATGTGCTTTTATTGTTGTTCAAGAAAGAAAAATCAAGGTTCTAATTTACACTGCACATAGAAAATTTGGTTCTCTTTCCCATTCTTTACGTAGTCAAGAAGGCTGTGCTCCATCCTGCCAACTGAAGAATGAAAGCTATTCCTTTCTACTAATCTTGGGATAGAGGGGCCAATCTGTGAGAGACTGAGGGAATAGGCACATGAAAAGAGACAAAGGTATTGAGACAGGGCAAGGCATCTAAAACCTCTTTGCCTTGGTGTCTGTATCTCTAAATGAAAATATTGTTTTAACAGTAAGAAAATAATGCCCAGCAAAGGTCTGCTAGTCCTGCTAGTGCTCTACAGAATTTAGAATTAGTAACCTCAGCACCAGGACCTTTTACTATGGCAAAGCTCTTTATAAAGGAGCTCTTGCTACCATCTCTACTGTGTCCAGAAGGGAGAAAACATTTGTGTTTTGTTTCCTTCCTCTGATCAGTACAAAGGGGCTGAGCCTTTGCTGGGCAGGAGGCAGTGGGGAGGGAGCACCTCACCTATCTTTGTCTCTGAAAGCCAGGCATCTTCTTAAGAAACTTCCTTTACCAGTAGATGTCGATTTTTCTTCCTTTTCATGGTCTCTGTGCCAAGCAACTCGTCTGTGATACACAAGCAGATGTGGACCCCTCTAGAGGACAATTTGTCCCATCTCCGGAAAGGACCTAAATACAAACACAGAGACCTGGGCAAAACTCATGAGAATAGTCATTGCTTTGGTTTTAGAAATATAGAATCACTAAGGTTGGAAAGATCACTAAGATCATCTAGTCCAAGTCTAGTTTAATTCATTTATACTCAAACCTAGCAGGCTGCATTTTTAATTCTGGATTCCTCTGGACTCAATCTGAACTGAAAGACAGTAGAAGTCTTTGTTCAGTTTATAACAGCATTCCAAACACTGAGCTTTTGGTAGTTTCAGAACAAACAAGGTAAGTCTCTTTAAATCTCTTCATTTTCTCACTTTTTTTTCCCACCCAATAGTTATGTTCATTTTGAAAAAAATGAAACTGCAATTTTAAACAAAGACTTCATTTATGTGTTAAGAATGTTGTGTAGATGTGCATATAAAATTCTACAGCACTCAGGCAAAGCTATTCTTATGAGTGCACTGCCCAGTAATAGAGCTGACCTTCTGGAAGCCTAATTACATGGCTTCAGATTATTCACAGGAGTGAGGCCTGAAAGATCAGGGTTCCCTAATGACAGATCACTTCACCCAAACCTGATGTGCAGCCGCCTCTGATATGCATTGTGGTAGCATTTAACAGTACACAGCAAGATAACTAAATTAGGACAAGAAGTGGAAAAAGAATAATGCTGCCAGCGGGAACTCCAGAGAGACCGTAAGCAGGCAGATTGTAACTACCCAAACTGTAAGCGGGCCAAGGAACCAGGGAGAACTTGTCAGCAGTACAACAGTGACTGCATTTTTGCAGCGTTTTGAAGAAACCAAAATCTAAACTGCACAGCTTCCTTACAACTGGCTGGGGTGGGAATAAAGAGTCATCTGTGCAGAGACCTGGGAGTCACCACAACGGCTTGTAGCTGCTACTGGGATGTATCCTGCGCACCGGATGACCCAGGTAACCCCGTCTGGTTGTGAGCTCTGGAGGGAGGATTTAAAGCTCTAGGAAATAATCTATGCAGCTACTATGATCGCTATTACTTTTCCAGAGCATGCTTGCTTTATGGACCTGTCTGGGGTCATTAAGAATTCTCTGGATTGTTTGAGACTTTTAAACTCTTTGGGTGCCTATGAATAAATTGAGCCCCATGAAATCATAGCCTAAAGGAAATTAGAGTCTAATACTGGATGCATGTCTGAAAAAATCTATGAGTGCACCAGCAAGCTCAGATGCCCTCCCTTCATATCAAATTCCTACTGAGTATTTGGTTGCTTTTTATCATTTTCTGTTTCTTAGCTTCCACCTGAGAGCATTTAAAATGGCAACAGCAGTAGCACTTTAGCTACTGGGGCTAGAAAGCATCAGTCTCATCAGTCTCAACCTCTCAGACACAGAGAGACTTCAAACCTTTCTGAAATGTCCCTTTTGGCAGCTGCTTGGAGCAGCACAGACAGAATGAGAAGGAATGTGTGTTTGGCTCCTGAACACTAGGAGAGGTAGTTTAGGCATCCCACAGTGCACCAGAATACAGATTAATACGTTAATGAGAAAGATCCTTCTGACAAACTTCAGCATTAGCTTCTCAGCCAGTCCGTTTTCATTGAGTTTGAAACCATCTGCTGGCGTCTGTAACTTTGCCCTTCTGTTAGAAATGGAGCTCACTGAAAAAAATGGGGTAGTTATCTGTGCAGGAACTGGTCAGCCTGGGATGAACTCCCTCAAGACCTTTGTTTCCTTAACCTTGCCGTCTTTAAAATAAATATGGAGCACCATTTATATTTTTCAGAGAAAATGAAGCCAAATAAAACCAAAACTGATAAAACCATACCAAAATAAGACATTCCATGGCACTCACTTCTCTCCAGAGTAAACATCACGTGATAGATACTAAGCAATCACTTAAGGCACCATTATGAAGCTTTCTGATACTTTTGAAACAAACATAGGCAGATTAAAAATCTGACTACTGAGCTACTTATCGAATGGTTGGCTGTGACACTTTAACTCCTCTTTTAATACCACTTTGGAACTGGAAAGCTGCGATGCACTCCCATTCTCCTGTGGAAATTTAGGGAGTTACTGACCTCTAAGATGGACACAGATACCAGATAAATTAGTAGGAATTGTAGTAAAAATAGAAGTAATTAATTATTGAATGCATATGATGTATTTTTGGAAATCAGCACAGACTTTATAAAGTTAAGTCCTGCCTTAGGAATCCCTGACTGGTCTTTGAAGCAACTAACTAACATGAGAGTAAAGGGGATACTGTTAATACTGACTTCTTTGCCAAATATTTTTCTTTCTTTCTTTCTTTTTATTTATTTATATATACATATAGCATTGTTTCACTGGACACCTGATAAGTTAATGGGAGAAGTAGCAATTCTTCCTTGCACTGAAAATCCCTGACTTGAGAATGGCTAAAAGCTGTTCTCAGTATTTGTGTAAGTTTGGCTTGTTCTCAGTCTTTGTTATGTAAATATATTCACTCTTCCTTATACACTCAAGAAGAAAAATACTAAGTAAACCTTCAGTCTGATTCTCTTTATTCTTATCTAGCTGTTGATCACTTCATCACATTTCATTAATTGGCAATAAGGGATCATCATCAGAGTAAGAAACAAATTCAAGAAAGAGTCTGAGTCTCCTTTTCCCAGTTTTTCTTCCCACTGGACTTCACCATTAATGGCAGCTTTCCTACCTCACTGACATGAGATGCTTTGACTCTGCAGTAATGAGGGACAGCAGACACCCCATTCACAGAAAGGGCAGGAAAAAATGTGTTGTAGGCATACCGAGATGCTCTGTTCCTGGTTTTACAAGAGAGAAAGAACAGAATTTACTTCAGCAGAATGCTTTAATGACTCCCATGTCGAGAGCAAGCTAAAGAAGTACTACCTGGAAGCATAGCAGTGTGCAATAACACACTGACAATGAATCTCTTAATATGATCACCTGTGATTCTGCTGACATAGCTCTGCGAGCCATTTTCCTGTGAGCCATTAGTAATAGAGGAAAGCCTTAGATTACGATTTCTCTCAGAGAAACCCAGTCATGACTTTATATGGCTTCTACTGTGCCACAACTGGCATTAGCAGCCTGGAAGGGAGAACAAAGAACCCTTCAGAAGTTGTTTAACAGAGAGCCACAGGGAAGCAGTATCCATGTGAACTCAGCTATAGCTTAAGGTCTAACTTTGTTAGCAGGGATTAAACAATTTTCTTGAGCAGTGTAAAGCAGAGAAGAATTGCTTCAATTCATTTAGCCACAAATAAGCATCTTTGATCTCTTGAGATGCTTTTGGGTACCCAGGACAAGCATGTGAGGCTGCCAGATGAGGCTCTGTGTTTTGAGGGGACTGATAATTTTTGGAGGGGCAGACTGAATAAGAGGTACCGAGCATATCTGCAATGTCATGGTGAATTGCACTGTTTTTTTTTACAGCCATTGGGTGTTTCAAGTTAGTCTGAGTTTATTTCTGAGGACCAGACTGACTGTGGAGGCCTGCCCCACTGGTCAGCATGGATGAGACCTTTGGCTTCTGCAGTGACAGGAAAGCTCTCTTCATAGCTGCAAATCATTGCCTGCCAACAAGGCTCTTCAGCTGTATTTCTATTTTGTTTCAAAAGTGTGCTCTGAGCTACTTTTCTACACTGTAGACCTTTTATCTCAGGTCCAGTGTCTGTGTGAAAAAATAACAATATACATAGTTCTCCTCTGAGCTACAGTGACTGCACAATGCAGCTGCATTTCAAGGAGCAGGTTTCAGAAACCAAAGGAGAATCAATGACAAACTGCAAGCAGTGCAAGAGCCATTTCTGTGGGATGGCCTTCAGCACTGATCAGAGGTTTTTTTTTCTATTTTTACCTGATTTATTGTGTTTTAATGTAAAGGCTTCAGAAAATCACTAGTAGATAAGTGCCCTGGAAATATAAATATGTATTTGCGGTCCTATTTTTAAAATTACTTCTTACAAGTCAAATTTTGTGGCCACCAGAAAGGTTGCTAAGCGCATCTGGGGGAGCCTGAAGTGAAGCGGGGGACCTCTGAGAAAAGCTCATGGTAAAAAGAGAGAGGTTAGGATATTCATGGAAGTTGTAAATACAGTTAAAACAAAGAAAAGAGAATGGCAGTCAGATTAAAGTTAATGGTTCAAATTCTTGCTCATGAAGGATATAGAAGATTTTATCAGAGAAAAGTATAAAAGGAGTCCACCCACAAGTATGCCTCACTTCTGAATCAACATGCAGAGCATGAGCTATAGACCTCAAATTAACTTCCAGTCCAGACCAAGAATTGTCACCTGAAAACTGTGGTATATTGAGGAAAGGGTGAAGGAATGAAAAACCTTAGAAACATGGGTCTGCAACCTGAAATCTGATTCAAACGCACTTGGTTTGCAGTCTGGTCCAAAAGAAAATATTGAAGAAAGCTTGAGCTGACTTGAGATTTCATTTCAGAGAATCTCTTTCAACTCCCTCCTCTACTACTTGGCAATGTCCTATGATACTGCTGTTCTTCTCTCAGTGATTTCAAAAGGAGATGGCTTTCCTCCAGGCAAATGCTGACTGGGGAGCTATGGGAGAGGCCACTGAGGAGGAAAAGACCTTGTATGTGCTGTGCATGGGGAGGAAATTGTAACACTGCCCACATGATGTGGAGGGAGATGGGAAAAAGAGGATGGAGCTGTGCACCCAGGAGCTGAGTAATTCCAAGCTTGGCATGGAACGTGAAATAAAACCCCCAAACAGCAACACTTTGGGAAATGGTTCAGAAGTGTAAAGGTTCTGGTTTCTACGGGGAATTAGTAACACAAAAGTCAGTTTGATTTCACTCCACAGAAGAGAAACGATACCTAGCTGACAAGATAGCTCCAAGTACAGGAGATGACTGGTTAGATTACTGGGAACAAAGAAAGCTGCGCTGACAGCAAAGTTTCCTTTCTTGTGTCTCAGGCTCTTAACAGATGTTTACTGAGAGCACTTTTTCCACTCTGTCTTTTCAAAAATCTAGTTCAAAGAGTTAGGGATTCATGGCCATCAACATAACAAAAGAAGCAATAAACTTATGCATATAAAGGCTTACATGTCAAAAGCTCCAAAGACTGAAGCAAGCACTACAGTTATGCACTATGATACAAATAAGATTCTGTGATCCATTTCAGTAAGTTATTTTTATTTTGTAGGCAGTGTCTACAAAAATCATACCTTTTGAAGAGAAGGCCTCACTTTATAGAAAGATTTCCCCTACTAAGAAACATACATGCTTTGCAGGTAGTCCAAGCGTTCTTTTTCCTTTGGACTTTTTTACTTTAGTGATACCACTCCCTTGTAATTCAAGGGGAGATGGTTAGCAATTTATTACACCACTCAAATGCACACAAATCTTTGGGGCCAGACGGGATCCACTCAAGGATACTGAAGAAGCTGGCGAAAGTGCTTGCCAAGCCACTTTCAATAATTTACCAGCAGTCCTAGATAGTCAGGAATGTCTCAGTTGACAGGAAGTTTAGCAAATCTGACACTCATCTACAAGAAGGGCCTGAAGGAAGATTCAGGGAGTTGCAGGCCTGTCAGTCTAACCTCAGTTCCAGAGAAGATCATGGAGCAAATCACCTTGACTGCCATCATAATGCACATATAGGACAACCAGGCGATAGAAACCATTCAACATGGGCTTATTGATGAAAGTCAAGTCCTGTTTGGCTAACCTGACCCTCTATGAAGAAGTTACCTGCTTAGTGGATGAGCAAAAGGCTGTCCAGGTTGATTACTTGGACTTCAGCAAAGCATTTGATACTTTTTCCAGCAGCATTCTCCCATAGAAAATGGCTGCTCATGGCTTGGACAGATGTACAGTTCTTTTGGTAAATACTGCCCAGATGGCTGCGCCCAAAGACCCATTGTGAACGCAGTTAAATTCAGCTGGCCACCAAACATAGGTGGTGTTTCCCAGGGCTCAGTACTGGGGCCAGTTTTCTTTCATATTTTTACAATGATCTTGACAAAGGGATGAAAAGTACCCTTGGCAAGTTTGCAGACAACATCAAATTGGCAGGAGTGTTCTACCTGAGAGTCTCTACCTGTGAGCAGGAAGGCTCTATGGAGTGACCTGGTTAGGATGGATTGATGGCCTGCATTAAATTGTATGGCATTCAACAAGGCTAAATGCCAGGTGCTGCACTTGGGTCTCAACAACTCTGTGTAGCACTATAGTCCTGGGGAAGAGCGACAGGAAAGCTGTCTGGCAGAAAAGGAACTAGAGGTGCTGGTCAGCAGCCAGCTGAACATGAGCCAGCAGTGTGCTCAGGGAGCCAAGAAGGCCAATGGTATCTTGGCTTGCATAGGAAGTAATGTGGAAGCAGGACTAGGGTAGTGATTGTCCTCTTTTATGTCACACTGATGACACCACACCTTGAGTACTGTGTTCAGTTTGGGGCCCATCAGTACCAGAAGGATGTTGAGTAGCTGGAAGACATCCAGAGAAGAGTAACAAAGCCAGTGAGGCAACTAGAAAACAGTGCTGATGTTCTTCTGGTAAAAAAAGAGTTCTGAAAGGAGACCTCATCACTCTACAACTGCCTGAAAGGAGGTTGCAGTGAGGTGGGTGTCTGCCTCATTTCTCAAGGATGCAAGGAAGTGGTCCAGAGTTGCTGCAGAGTTGCAGTTTCGATTGGATATCAGGAAGAATTTCTTCATGGAGAGGGTGGTCAAGCATTTGAACAGGTTGCCCAGGGAAGTTGTTGGGTCTCCATCTCTGGAGGTATTTAAGAGATGCATGGACTTGAAACTTAGGGAACTTAGGGATGTGGTTTATTGGTAGACTTAGTAGATTTAGACTGATGATTGAATTTGATGATCTTGAAGGTCTTTTCCAGATTAAATAGTCCTATGATTCTGTAATTCCACTCCTAGTTTTGTTTGGCATAGTGTACTTCTTGTCATAATAGGTAACCAGATTATTATCATTACTATTATTATTTAGTATTATTATTTTGCAAATAATAATAGTACAAATGTAATACGATATCTACAAAGACAGTCACACCATTTTATCTTGGCTTTTCAGTTCTATAAGCAGAAATACCATCACTTTCATGGAGATAAGACCAGCATTTTCAAAGAGATCACTGCTTGCCAACGTCCCTCACTGATATGAGTTCATTTATCTTTTTATTTCTATTTCCAAATTTTGGCATAATTTAGTGGTTCTACCATCATCCACTAGCTTCACATAAGAAATGACACGAAACAAATACTTCTCAATTTGTGCCCTCAAAAAATATTTTCTATTTTTAATGAAGGAGGGGCATCAAGCTAAGACAGCCACTGTAGTGGTTGTATGCTTCTAAACCTAAAGAGATTTTGGTAGGAAGGGAATCCATCTGTAACAGCCACAATGAGGGCCATGGATTTCCTCAGGTTTCAGATGAGAAATCAAATTATATTTATTGTTCTATTATTATGCAGGAAGCTGTTTGTATCTGCCAACGGGTGAAACAGAAGATCCCAAAATTGTAGTTATGCATTATCAAGAATGGCTTCTGTGTTTGAAGAACAGAAGTCATCTCTCTGGTACTTGCATCCAAGATTTTGAATTCAGTCTGGTAGGTCATAGGTTGCAGAACAACTTTTGTCCTTTCTGCAAGAATAGCCATCATGATAGTAGTCTGTTCTGAATCATAGACTTGCTTCAATCTCTGGAACATTTCCAGGATAATGGCACATAACCATGGGAGAGGTACAGTTGTGAGGCAGCCAGAAGATCATTAAAACAAAGTCCACGTACATTTAAAAAAAAAAAAAAAAAAAAAAAAAAAAAGCTGCTGCCCTTACCTTATTTGGTGGAAAACTGTATTTGTTGGACAGCAGCCACTTCTGTCCAGCAAGTGCCATCTGCTCCATTACTTGCTATCACATAGCAGCTGCTGTGCACACAGTTTGAGCAAAAGAGAATAAAAATCAGACCTCTCAAAGTGCTCTGTGTAAGGGGCATTATAATGCCCATCAGCATAGCAGCTGCTATAAGGTGGGGATGATTTGACCTAGCCTGCTTACGTGGATATCAGCATTAAAGGAGAGAAATTCATCCCCAGTAGTGCTCCTCCATCCATTCAGACATTCAGGTACTTAACCGACTCTAGTTGCCATGATTAGTTTAGCTGTGAACACTAAGGCATGCAGACAGAAATATGATACTGCCGAGACATTGGACTTATGCCAGTCAGTCGTAAAGGCAGGGGAGGTAGAAAGTATCTTCCAAGTGAGGAGGAACACATACATCTGGTAAGTTGGTGCAAGCAGGGAAGGATGGGCAGATAGCCACAACTTCTGAGGCACATGCATTATTTTAAAGCAGTTTTCCTTCAGTGTGTCTGTCACAGCCAAATGTATTATTTTCACATAAAACTCATTCCTTTCATGGAACTGGTTTCAAGTCACCTCTTTCTAAATTATATGGGATTCTCTAGCACAGTTTCACTGTTTGGGAAGTGCACTGCAATCATCTGGAGTAACAAGGCTAACTCACATAGAAGTATTTATCACGGAAATTCAGTATTAAGATGGTAATAAGCCTTGTGCTCAGCACTCCTTTGTCTGGGAGATTCTGAATGTCACTGGAGAGATTTACTCTCAAGAGCTAAACAAATGCCTGCTTGTATGGAAAGTTCAATAGCTATATAAAGGCAGGCTATTGCCCCTCCACTGCCATTGCTCTTGTGCTATGCCCTTATCAGCAAACAGCATTTATCCGTCTTTGCACCTGCTTTGAGATCTTAATGTACAAAACTGATCATTAGAGAAGGAAGAAAACCAAAATGGCAATTAATTGTCATGGTAAACAGTTGGCTAAATTCCTACAGGCAACAGCCTCTTCTGGCAGACAAAACTCCGCAGATTTGTGGGTATTGTCCATGTTTGCTTTGGTTCCTATGCCTGAAAAATTACTGAAGGAGGAAACAGGGGGCAAAAGACTGAAGAAAAAGCTCCTTGAGAGCATGAGCTGTCCTCTAGTAGCACAGGATTTAGCTAGTGACCCTTTTCAGCCAGACACATTCTCCCAAGGTGCAACCAGACATATCTCGTGGGTCCAGAGTCATCGTGACACGGCCCATGTGACGAGTCGCAGACCAACCTCAGCAGTTTGACACACAGACTCTGGAGATTCCCATTTCCCCCCTTTACTTGTATCAGGAGCTCAAACAAGTGGCTTAAAATGCTCTCAAGTAGCTAAAAAAGCCACTTACAAACACTCACTCCCAGCTCTCTTGAAGGTAACTAATTCCAGTACTGCCAGCTTGCTTTTGCATTTACTTTCTGTCCTTGACTGAAACAAATAGAAATGCAGAAAAATGTCAGTTTTGATACTGTTGAACATTTCTTGGTGTGATACAGAAACCTGCTGAACCAACTGGAGGCCAAATTGTCCTATTACATATGGTCCTCTTCTGCTGCAGGCAGGTGAGTAATGGCTTTGGGCATGTTTCTGTCACTGGAAAGAGCCCCGTGCTGAGCAGCCAGCAGCTTGCTGGGCCCGGCCTCAACCTCATGTCCCAGCCCTCCTTTCCTCACCATGGGCACCTGGAGGAACATGGACCTCCAGGTGCCTCAGGGAGAGACACCGGCTCAGCCCAAGAAGCAGGCCTGGCAAGCAACCACATTGAGCTGCAGGACACAGCCAGAGCAGACATCTCCACCAGCCAGCCAGCCTGTAGCTCCCTGGCCTCAGCATGCCTGGGAGTGCAGCTGGAAAGTGATGACTTCCAAAACCTCCCTCTTGTGTATCTGGCAACAGAGAAAGCCATCTGTATTTAAACACTGGAGAGGAAAGAGGCCTGTAGATCTACATCCTGAGGGAGCCCCTGGAGGCCCAGCACTCCTGGCAGATGTGAGGCCACGCTTTGCCCAGCAGTCCTCCTTAGAGCTGCCACCCAGTGCAGCTATGCCAGCACATCAGCTTTCAGCTTCTTGTACTTTGGTGCAGAAGCTGAGGAAGCATTATATTCAGTCTTGTCACGAGGCAAGCAAACGGGTTAATCCATCACTGCCATGAGGTATCACTGGCTTTCTGTTGTTGCCTGATTTCAAAACAAGACTTAAAGCTTTTCTGACCTGGACCATTAGTTATTACCATTCTCTGTTCGGCAGCCTTCCTCAAGCATTTCTGCAGCACCTGCAGATAGTTTTGATATAGTGTAGCTACTGTTTAACCACAGGTTAACCCAGAAGCTCTCCTTCCTTCTTTGCAGTCGGGTCACTTGCTTACTACCTGGTATCATAGCAATTACATTTCTTCCCCTTTCACTTATCGGTCCCTGTCCTTTCCTACCTAATAGATCTGTCTGCCTATCCAGAGTTACAATAATAGGATATAGGAATCCTAACCAGCCCTAAATATTATCTCAAGCCATACAATTTGCAGAGGTCTCAGTTGCTTGACTGAGAAGGTTTCATGGACAGTTAAAGTAAGGATTGTCAAGATGTCTACTTTCGAACTCCATAAGATTGTTTGGGTTTGCACTTTTTAAAGAATACCACTTTTATAAAGAATATAATAGTTGTACAACAGAAAAAGTTGACTGAGTCTTATCATTGCAGAATTACTCTTAACAACAGGGAGCTTGGTTTTCTGTAAGTCCACAAGTCATATTATTTCCTACTCAGACAATCAGTGGATATTCATGAAAATCCCAGAAGTTTTATACATTGTAGGAAGGATGATTATTCATCCGAGAATCCCTGCTGAGCATATATTTTCTGCAGTTATTGTCCAAGCTCCCTACAAACTCCCGATGCATCTGTATAAATCAGGTGGGAGCTGACACAGGAGGCTTCTCTGATTTATCAGCTGGCTATCTCTGCAATCTGGCAAACTACCTAAGCCCAGAGAGTTGCTGTGATTTCCCAAGATCATTTATAGCATGTGTATCCAAAGCTCCTTCTGGAGCCCTGTACCTTAATTAGAGAAACCGAAGCATTTCTCTGAGTGTTGGTTACTAATGTTTGATTTTCATCTTCTCAGTCAGCAAAAATACTCTAAGCTATAGATGACAAACAATTTTAGAAACAATAGAAAAATGTAGATATCATCAATAGATGAGATTAGATATGTGGTCTGCATTGTATGCACTTATAACTGGCTTTCATTACAATGAACATGTGCAGTTTAATGCTGTTAAAGATAATCTGTATCACTTGCTAAACACATTCCATCAGTTTTACATTTATGCAGCTAAAGGCAAATGTTTAAACATTTGGTTAATGCACCATATGTCTAAAATATTTTAGTTCCATCTGACATTTTAAAAGTATTTTTATTTCAATGGTAGATCACTGAGTGAATTTATTTTTTCTAGATCTGGATATCCCATATCCCTTTTTGCCACAGCATTCCTAGACCTGTCTGCCATGATGTCTTAATTTTTTGGCTCACTAATCTAATTTAATCTAATGTAATTGGTTTGGCAGCTCTATTAACTTTCTTTTTTACCTCATGTAGGTGCTAAATGAGGCAGAGTGTGTGCACGGGATGTGAGGCTGCCTTTATCCACTTGCCCATTTTGAAAATTGATGGCAATTTTCTGGACAGGGGTGAGAAAAGTGGGATGACATAGCCCCTCTATGCAACCCACCTGGCAGCACATGAGGCATCCTTCACGACAGATGAGCAGCAAAGCCTTCTGGCAAACCACAACACAGAGTAGATGAGGATCAACTTTGCACAGACTGCTCTGAGTGACTAATGTGCATGAAAACTGTACCTCAGGAGGAAGAGGTACAGTTATGCGGCCAAATATAGAGACAAGAAAGACAATGCAGAGATTGCTCAGGGACATGCTTTAGCAGAGGGTTGTTAGGGCAGTATGGCTAGGTTGCAGTTGGACTAGATGATCTCTAAAGTCTTTTCCAACCTGAGAAATTCTATGATCCTATGATTCTATTATAAGAATCTGTCTTGCTTCATCCCAGGGAATTTAGGTTTGGTAATGGCTGGGTAACCTCACTACTGCAGGCTGTGCTTTGGGTTTCTCATAGCATATTTTCAGCTGATGCCTAGTTCTTCACACATAGCTAGCACTCTGCTTTGCAAACAGTTGTAGCTCTCTGGAAATTCTCTGAGGACAGTAATGTGATAACACATTAAACAAGACGCAGAAGATATTATAAGAAATATCAAAACAGTAAGACAGCCTAACTGTTTTACAAGTTGCTGTTCTAACAGATCCTAATAGATTTTCTTTAAACTTCACGGAAACATCCTTCTTGGTTCTGAAAGAAAACCCTTGCAATTTTCATTCTGGATCAATTTTGTAAATTAAAATTAGAAGAAAACCAAAATGAGCTTTTACTGCTGAATCGTCATTATCCAGCCTCACAAGGAAGATTTGTTAACGTGATACTAAGACCGAAACTGGAGTTCTGACTGCAGTGGTAGCAAAACAAATTCTGTGCTGATGCAACTTAGCTTAGGCACTGGGTACCATGCCAAAATGATGCTTCACCCAATGCCACAATCATGTTACTCCAAGAGATAGATTAATTTAGATTCAATGGATTTATGTCAAGAGAGAATTTGGGTTAATATTCCTCTCTCTGGTTCCTATCTAGGGAAATATTCTAAGAGGAATTTTAAGTGGTTTTTGACTATTTGATTTTATTTATCGACTTCCAATAGAAGGACATGTTTACAGGAGAAAAGAGAAGGTCAGCTTTTCCTCAGCACAATCCAATTTAGGTGATTGTCAGAACAACATTTGTCCAAACACAAATATTTTTCAGAACTATGGGACAATTTCTTTGTCATAGGTTAGGATGCAACTCCAGGTCCTGACAGGGTGGAATTTCCAAAAACACATCTTTTGCTTTTGTTGGCATCAATGTTTGTTTCATTCATCAGCTTTAGTGGAAAGAGTTTTGCATATCGTTTTAGTCTGCAAAGGAGGAGCAGGAATTTAACTATCTACACAAAAGTCTGACAAGGAAGGCAAGCAGTAGGTCTAAGTGGTTCTGTCTTGAATGGAGGGAGATAGAACAAACTCTTGGCTCAAACTCCCTGCAGATCTCTCTGTGCAGCACTGTCTGCTTCTTCGCCGTCATCTCCTACTGATTCTGTACGAGGAAAGAGTCAAGTTGTGTTCTTCCTTCTGCAAGACACTGCTTAACACAAATGCCAGCAAATGAATCCTGATAAAGTAATCAATCAGTTTAACAGAATGAAAGCCCTGTGTACTAAAGGGTGATGTGAAATTATTGCCTAACCTATTAAAGGAATAAGCTTGCTGTAGTCCAATTACACCTTCATGATATACAATTGCTCTCAAGCAATTCCTCAACAAACAAATAAAGCTGTCATGAAAAAAAAATCATTGTTCATCAAGAGTCCATATTCAGGAAGTAATGCTTCTCTCAGAGTCATATTGGTAGTAACTCAGCATGAGATTAAAGGAAATTAGAGGAAATCTTCTGTGCATTTTACATTTTCCCCTTGCTGACCTACCAGCAAAGGGTTATTCAATTGCAAGCAAGATTGTAAACTGATAAGTAAAAAGAATATTATTTATGCTTGTACCAGTTTGACTTTGTACTTTATCAAAATAATTTTAAAAAACTAAAGTAATTATACCATTTCTTAAGAAAAGGATCCTGATTTGCACTGATGTACATGAGAGTGGAGTCTGGCGTATTGTCGATATGAAATATTCAGACTCCAGACTCCTGTATTCATCTATAATTCTGTTTGTAGTCTAACAAAGAAACTGGGCAGTGTAATAGTTCTAATGATTTTCAGCATTAAGAAGCATTCCCTTCTCAATCTTTGCAGAAAAGGCATACTAAAATAGAAAGGGTCATAGCACAGGCTCTTGGTTAGCTGAGCAACAAGTGAAAATCACAGGGAGAAAAGGTTGTGAAAAAGGTTTAAATATTGATTGGATGGCCAGTCTCATTCTGGAAAGTTTAAGCTGTATATTCCCGTGAGCTTCAATTGCTAAACCTTCTCTAACAGATCTTCCAGGCTCTGCAGGCAGCTGTATCTCTCACTAACTACTCATCTAATCAGGCTTTAATTAGCATGGTTTTCTTTAGAGAAAAATTAAAAACGACCCAATAATACATTGTAAAATGTGTACATTTTATGAAGGGATGAAATGCAACAGATTTCAGAACTGTCATTTACAAAATGAGTGATGCTTCTCCCTTTGTGGGTTTTTGTTTCAAGATCAGAGGAACAATTGCTCCAGAAAAATATGATTCCTGAATCATTTAACATTCATTTTAAGGATAACAGGTTCTGCTTCTGAGCAATTAGAGGTATGATCAGAAATTACAGAGCTGCTGAGCAGGGAAAGGGAAGATAGTTATAATTCTGCTCCTTCACAACAGGATGAAGAACTGCTGTATAATTAAGATTCCTCAAGCTTTTGTGGAAATATTTATGAAATAAGAACATCTCTTCAATAAATTACTGGTCTAGTTATTCTTCTAAAAAAATTTTGCATTGAAAAAATATTCACCCATGCTTGACTGTTAAATTTGCTTGTGAATCAGGCTCAGAAAGCAGTCAGAATGCTGAACGTTACAACTGCAGGACATTTTCAGTCTGTGCCTACAGCATGACCCTGTCAACTTAGGCAGAAGAGACAAAACAATCTGGGCTGGCAGCAAGTGAAATGGGGAAAACGTGCCTCCCTAGCATTGTCTGCCCTTACCCTGCCTCCACAAAGGCTGTCAAATAAACACTGTGTGAATTACGGGCTCCCTTATTTCAGACGGAATATTTCAGAGCCACAGGCTTTGAGAAAGCAAGGCAGGTCAATAGGTACAATAAAAGTCTTGGAAACATTCTCCTAGTAGAAAAATGGCAATGATTGAGGTCATTTACCTGAAGTCCCATTTCACACACAGGAACCAATTAGCTTAGAATGGCTGCAGTGGTTTCTGTCCTTCAGATGTTGGCTCTGCCCCTCTTGTAAGATCACATTTATGCAACAGTGCTACCAGAGTTGTTTGTAGAGCAGCTGAGCCCTATGGCACAGGTCATCTGGAGCAGGAACCCTACAGCCAGCTACCAGCTGGGATGAAAAATGAGACCTTAGTCAGAGAAGGCAGTAGGGACATTCATGTTCTTCCTCTCTCAAGTACAAGCTGGAGGCGGAGGTGGTAGAAAGGGAATAGCAATGAAATTAAACTGAATCAACTCAAATACAAGAGCAAATTCCTTCTTGAATTATGCTGTGGATGTCTTTGATGCCACAGGGCACTGTTGAAACTAAGAAGGCAAAAAGAATTGGGTATGAATATTGCTTTGCTAAAGGTGATGTAAGTTGACTCTTAATTAAAAAAGTAATAGTGTCGCTCTTACTTTGAAGTCTTATTCCATTGCTGGAGCCAATCTATAATAATTAACATGAAGAGGATGCCTAAAGCAGGAGCCATCATCAGCGGAGGGCTTCTAGCACCTTCTGACCTATTGCACTGCCTACTGTGCTCCTTGCCAGCCCCACCAGCCTGGTCTCCAGGGTCCTTTCCTCACAGTGACAACAAAAGGATAAGGATCCAGTCACTGGCTGTGTGCAGCAAGGCAAACTTCAACCTAGCATGAGTAAAGAAAATTTCACAGAGTAAGCAAGGTCCAGGGGTGCCTCATTATCTTTGGAGGAGGTATTCAAAATGAATCTGGGCAAGGCTCTGAGCTACCTGGATTAGGTTAGTCCTGCTTTGAGTGGGTGGTCCCTCCAGTCATATGCAACTACAACTACATGTACTTCACCAGAGATTAAATATCAATACCTCTAGTATTAATGAGACTTGTCCTTTGAGACGCTGGAAGAAAAAAAGAAAATATGACTTCCCAAAGGGAAAGTCATTTGAATGGGTCCTGGGCTCTCTGGGCAGAAGAAGAGCCAGTGCTGTATGCCACCAGCTCTCCACAACCCATGGATGGAGGGAAAGAAAGACATCAGTGTGTGACAGCACTAAGGATGTCTATCACAATAGCTTGATCCTTGGCTTTCTAATGGATCTACATTAGACTGAATGGAACTAAATAAAGATAAATCTTTGCATTCTTAGGGAAATGGGGAAGAAATGTAGATCAACCTTTTACCTATTCACTGATATGCTTTCCTCACTATGACTAGCAAAAGGCAATAATAATCAGCCTACAGAGATTCAAGGAAAGTCATCAGTGTACATTGTTCCCATTTGACTTTTCATCATTTCTGTCCATCTCCTGCCACAAATAATCTGAAACTGTCTCAGTTCATTAGAAAAAAAGAATATAATTAAGAATCATATGAAAACTTTTTTTAAGAGCATGAGCTCTGCGAATTACTGATGTATCTAAAGTATTTTCCAGATCTTGGAGTTCCACTGGAATGAAACTGCAACTGAATTACTTTTCAGAGATATCCACAAACCTCCAACATTTTCATTTTATTTTGATATTTTGTTGCTGTTCCTACTGACCTCAGAAACTCATGCCTCCAGGGCACGGAACCGTCATCTCTTCTGTTATTATTTGAAGAGAGATGTTTGTTCCATATTTTTAAATAGGGATGTGATAATAAAACAGAGGTTTGTGTGACTCACGGATAACAGCAGCTGCAGTTGCTCTCCATGGAATAACCACAGCTTGCCAGGCTGTGAGGTTTGCATTACATCTTTGTACGCCCTGTGCATAGATTTATGGACAACTCCATCTGCAAGGCTGTATTAGGAAACAGAACATGTGATTCTAGAAATTAGATCTCCAAAAAGCAATCTAATGCATACACTACACACAAAAAAGAAAGAAAAAAAATTAAAAGTGCAATAACACTTCTAACGAATTAAAATTTATCTCATCAAAAGGAGTTTGTGCAACATTGTAGTGCACAAGACCTTGCAATAACTTCATTCACTGATGTTTAACATAGGCAGACTTGACTGCTGATTATCTCCTGGCTGCTTCAAGTCTCCAGGCCATCAACAGTCATACTTGGATGCAGCATTTCTTTATATCTTTCTGTCCACTTCTCCAGTCTTCTTTTAAAAATACCATATCGTCAGCAGATGTAGGTCTTTTCTTTTGCCTGTAGTCCCATACCACCAAAGTGTAAGCCCTTTCTTTCTGAGGTTATTATAACCTACTTTGGTATTCTGTGGGCATTGAGAACTCAGTGTGAATGAGACCAGGACACTACACCTCATGTGAGCACAAATGATAAGTACAGCACAGTTATTTTCTGACTTAAGGACTACAGTTTAGGCACTTTGACTGCTTTTATTCCTTAATTCCCATCATTTTTGTTAGCAGCACATGTAGGCGCTAATTCTGCATACGCCCCAGTGGAGACAGAAGGATTTGTTTTTCTCCATTTGCTTCAGTAAAGATGGGACTTCTTCCATGAAACAACTGATCTTGGGGGGGGAGAGGGGGGGGAGAAAAAAAGAAGAAAAAAAAAAAAGTAGCTGGATAAATTTGATCGACAGCAAATTTCAGGCCACATGACTTGAAAGGGCCATGTTTGAGTCTCATGCACCAGAGCTGCTCAGAGTAGATTTATTTACAACTTTTGATCTAAAAAAAAAATTGCCATCTTATGCCAGTCGAGGATCTGTCTCCAATTATAGAGAAAAATAATCTAGAAGTATTTTTGAGAGTTTTTATTACCTTTTTTATTATATAGAAAAATCATTTATTCTGTGACCTTCCCTTAGAAAATTAGTCACCCGGGGTGAGTAATTTCCATTGAATGCATTTTCTCCATCGTGATCAATAACAGAAGCAGAGAGCAAATAAAAGCAGATGACAAGATATTGTAGCTATGCTGGCAAATTTTCCCAGCAGATTTGAATGGCTACTTTATTTCTCACAAATAATACATTTTTAAAGCAGTGTTACATGTTTAACTAGGATGGGTAGATCACTAGACCATCGCTTCAGAGCCGTGCCCGAAGATCTCTAATGTTGAACCTAATGATCTAAACTTTCACAGAGGGAACCACAGGCTACTTAGTGGGTCAGTGTTTCTGTTGCAATAAAATATTTATACATAAACCAAAATAATAAATATAATTTCATGAATAGAGCATTGACCATAGAGGAAATTGCTGTAGCCTAGATTTATTTATGGAACATCTCCTGTGAGATGCAAATGGTGTGACTGGTGGGAGTCAATCTTTCTCTCTCATGTCATTCTAAGTGCATGCATCACATCGGATGAGCTAAATTAATTCTACTTCTTGTTTTCTCGTGCCAACAAATTCATCCCAATGACAATAAAAAAAAAGTCTTTCTAGTTTTCATACCAATAACAGTTGATAATTTTTTTTGTTTTATTTTAAAAAGTCTTCATTAACTTGTGACAGGCTAGAAAGGTCACCAAACAATTTTGAAAGACTTGCCTGATGACTTTCCTATTGTGCTGGGAAGTAACATCTTTATTTTGAATCTATGAATAACAAAACACATGTATTTTTCTTTCCCCACAGGCAGACTCAAGATCACGAGCACTTGGGATTTCTGCTTCACATTGGAAACTTCAGTGATTCATTTCAAGCTCACTATTCACCCCTTCTTTTTTCGTTCACAAATAGAAACAACGTTGACTGAGAAGGTAGCCACAACTATAGAAAGAGTTAGGATTTATAAGGAGAAGTACAGGACAGAATAACAGATAGTCACAACGCAGTAATGGTGTTCAGTTGGTCATCCGAAGCTTAAGGCCAAAGGTCAGCTGAGACAACACGTTCAGTGGTAGGATAAGTGTAAATTCTGAGTTTTTTCAGCTTCTTTTAATGAACATTCTGGGTACTTGCAAGGGACATCTCTGCCTGGTGTAGGCTGAATGGAATGAGGCAAATTCCTTCCTGAAATCCATCAGCATCATTTTACTTGCTCAGTGCACAAGTGGGAACCAGGTTAGAAGCGGAGAAGTCATGAGTTTATGAGTTCAGGCATGAGTTTATGAGTTCAGAAGCATAACACCTGTGGCTGGGATAAGGAAGGGGACATCTGTCCTGCCTACAGCACGCCGCTAGAACAGCCACCCACCTAGGAGACTGAATTCGTGGGCTGTGTGGCCTGTGTACCAGCTGTTCTGGCAGCAGGATCCATCAGTGATGGAGGATGTTGAGTCACCTTATACAGACACCAGGATGACTTTGAGAGCAATGGATGGTGAGACAAGCAGAGTCATGTGTGGGCAGCCATGAGAAGTGCCAGGCCTGGTCATCTCCTCTCAGCTGCCCATTGACTGCTGTAGAGCCACAGACAAAAATTTTCCCTGCTTGATTGTCAGACAATGTCCTTCGCAGGAGGCTTTATTCTGTGATCTTCCTGGGTGGTAAAGAGCTGGAGGGGAAAATCCCTCCTGATGGGGATTTTTAATGGCTTCCTTTCTGAAATAAGAAAGCCAAGCATAGCCAAACCCTAAACACAAGCTCCATGAACAGACTCGGGGCTGTCACTATGTTACATGGGGTGCCTCCAGCAATTGAATAAATCCTCAAATTTCCTTCCCTGGTGAGGATGGACAATGTGGTGGATTACAGAAAGAAAGTAACTGCACTTCTTTCCAGTGATCAGCTCTGCCAGGCAATGAAGGAAGCAGCTACTGCCATTTGGCACATCCAGAAAACCTGTCAAATGATTGTCTGCAGGGGTATGGAGTCTAATTCCATCAGCCTACTTTCAGGAAAAAAAATAAAGATAAGAATCTAAGTCTTAAAAAGCAGCAGATACTGTACTGAGGATGACATGAAGAACCTGCACCATATATGTAACAACAACAACAACAACAAAAAAAAAAAAAAAAAAAAAAAAAAAAAAAATAGAGGAAACAAATGAAAACCCCTCAAAACCCCTCAACCAAACAAACAGAAATAGATAAGAAAAGGATGAAGTGAAGGCCGCACTCGAAATTCAGGTAAATAATATAAATTCTTTTTTCAACTTCATAAAGAAGAGGTCAGTGAATAAAGGAATAATTACAGCCTTCAAGAGGTAGAGGAGCAGATACTAGATTCCAGAAAAGGTGAGCTTTAGAGAAAAATTAAATGAACTTTTTGCTTTACTGTTTATGAAGAAAGAGTATGAAATGCTGCCAAAAAGAGAAACACGCTTTCCTGAGTAAGAAAAATTGAACATAAAAAGAACTCAAGGTCAAAGAATTGAAAGTGATAAAGTAAATATATCCTGAAAATGTTTCTGAGAAACAGATTTGTGGACAAAGGGGGAACTTTGAATATCATTTATCTCAACATTAACAAAGGTTTTGACACTGTCTCCAGCAATGTTCTTGCATTCAAGTTAAGATGTCATGGTCTGAATGGATAGACAATCAGACAGGTAAAACTTACCATAGAATCATAGAATCAGACAATCCTTAGAGCTGGAAGGAAATTCTGTGGGCCATCTAGTCCAACTCCCCTGCAATGAACAGGGATACCACAGCTAAATCAGGTTGCCCAAGGCCTGATCCAGCTTCACCTTGAAAGTCTCCAGAGACAGGGCATCAACCACGTGACTGTGCAATCTGTTCCAGTGCCTCACCACCCTCACTATAAAAGATTTTTTCTTTATATATAGTTTAAATCTACCCCTTTTGAACTTGAAGCCATTTCCCCTAGTTCTATCACTACAGACCTGCTAAGCAGTCTGTCCCCTTCTTTCCTGTAGCTCCCTTTTAGATACTGAAAGGCCCCTATCAGGTCACCTTGCAGCCTTCTCTTCAGGCTGTACAGCCCCAGCTCTCTCAGCCTGTCCTTGTAGGAGAGGTGATCCATTCCATGGATCATTTCTGTGGCCTTCTTCTAGACACCTTCCAGCAGATCATGTCTAGATCTTGTTTAGATGGTTGGGCTCAGAGGACAGTGGTTAATGAGTTGTACTCTGCATAGGAGATGAGCGGACTGCAGCAAGGGTCTGTGCTTTGGGATTGTCCTGTTTCTCCTGAATTCTACACATATTTCAAGTTCATCCGCTACCTGGAGAAAGTATTCAAGTCCACTTTCATCAGGTTCGCAGAGATGACATGAAGGCTTGCTGGAGGGCTGGCCTGACAGGAACCTTATGAAACTCAGCAAGTACAAATGCATTTTCTTTCAGCTGGAAAGGCAGAACCCTACACTGATAGAGGCTGGTGTTGACTTGCTTTACTGAAGGCCCTTGGGAAATGTAACAGAAAGTACTGTCCATGAGACAGTGTGGCCTGGCAGCAGAGAAAACACACAGTCCCCTGGGCTATGCTAGCAGGGCACTACCCAGAGACAGAGGAAAGGATAATCTAGTCAGTACTTGTTACAACACACCTAGACAGTTTTAACTCCCACAGTACAGGAAAGACTTGAAAAATTGGAGAAATGTTGGTAGGAGCTGGAGCACTTCTATGTCAGGAACCAGACTTGTTCAGCCTGAAGGATGACTTTGGGGTTGACCTGATGACTGCTTGCCATGACCTATGAGAAAGTCAAGATGGGGCCAAAATCTCATAGTGATGCACTGTAGGAGGATGAGAGATAAGAAAGTTTCAAATTGGGAATGATGAAAATCTATTTTTCCCCTAGAAAACAGTCAGGCATTGGAGCAGGTCACCTAGAGAGCTTGTGTACTCTCCATCCAGAGAATTTCTCAAGATTACATTAAACAAAACCCTGAGCAATCGGAACTTATAACTGAGCCTGCTTTGGAGAAAGTGTTGGACCAGAGATGTCCTGAAGTCCCTTTCAGCCTGAACTATCCTACAATTCTATGATCTGTGGAACTCAAGAGGGAGCCAGCTGAGAAGACTATTCAGAAATGGAAAACCCCATTCTAGTTTGGAAGCTTAGGTATGCTAAAGAATAAACTACTTGAGGTACCTGGCAAGAGAGATAGTAGCAATGACAAAGTCAAGATTAGGAACAGAGATTTGTAGCTTAGAGAGCAAGAGATGAAAGAAGAGAACCGTCATATAGGAGCAAGGGTAGGGCCTACCATTTAAGATGAAAAAGATGATTCCATTAGGAATGTCCGTAACTTGCTATGCAGGCTTAGGGAATTGTCAGAGAAAGTTCCTGCCAGCAGTTATATATATATGCTACTTCCCACCTTTTTGATGGAAAAAAAAAAAAAAGAAAAAAAGGGACAGGCAACAACCCAGCCACAGGAGCAGTTTTCCTGGGTCCAAGGGCTTGATGACGACAACAACTGTTTTGGAGATACACAGCTATGTCCATGGGCACGTTCCCTCTAGCGGAGACCTGTGATCCAGGTCTGGAACTGTCTGAGAATTATTTTCCTACCTCTGGAGAATCCACCAGAACCTCATCAAGAGCAGATACCAGACTATAAATCACTTAGACAACTTCTGTCATTTTTACCAGATTTTTCTTTATCCCTGGTCGATTATCTGCTTGCCATGGAGAGCTACTAAATGCAAACACATCAAATTTGTGGAAATCTCCAAGACAACCCAAGTTGCTGAATGCTGGCAACATATTTTGAAAACGTCACTACTTTCCTGCCATATTCCCATAAGGGGCAGGACTTCAGGCTTTAGAGAATTTTCTCCTATTATCTTTTGTAATCATTTAACCAGTGATTTTGATTTCTAGCCATAAAATAGAGGGGAAAAAAAAAACAAACACCTCAATTCTGGTAGTTTAAGGACTTTTTTTCTGACTGTATTCACAAGAAAAACGTTCTGTTAGATCTTCAGGTAAATGCAGCACACAAAAAAACGTGTGTGTAAATAATTACAATTCAAAGCAGCATAAGAAGTCAATAGGCCCATTCCCAGAAGATCAGCAAACAGTATTATCCAAAGATTACCATTTGGGTGTGAGGTCATTCTCAATAAATGGCGGTCCCATTTACCTTACAGAAACCAGCAACATATCATGCTGCAAGTCATCATGAAAGCATAATAAAAAAATATTCATTAATTAACCTGAAGAAAGGAAACAGGAAAAGATAAAACATGCTGATGAAACAAAAATAAGTAGTCAAGCTGATAGGAGAACACAAGGTGCTCCAAATGGACTTAACCAAACTAGGTAATTGGACAGCAGCATTCTAAGTAACACTCAGCTGTACATGGCAGAGCTGGGGAAGAGGAACTAAATGGTCTTCAAGGTCCCTTCCAACTTAAGCCAGTCCATGGTTCTGTGATTCTATGCAGTTGCAGTTTGTGGAAAATAGTTTAAAACTACTTGTATGCATTTATAGGCTCTGAATTAGTTGTAACATCCAAAGAAAAATACAAGAGAATTATTCTGGAAGCTCATTGAAGACATATTCAGTATGGAGCAGCAGTAAAAGAAATGAATAAAATGCGAAGGGATATTGAGCACAAAACAGACAAAGAATAGTACCAAGAACATTGGAATCAATGAGACACCCTCAGTCTTGCTAAATCAATAGGCATTTATTTTGCATACCATCTCTCCTGAAATCCACAGACCAAAGTGTCTTGCAAATAAAAGCAAAATAATTGCAGAATTAAAGAATAGCAAGAGGAGATAGATTTGATTCTCTGGTTACAAACTGAGTAAAGAGCACAGGGCTGAAATAAAGCCTGAGTGAGAGGTGCAGTCTATCACCACAGATGGAGAATTCCTACCAAGAGTCAAGTCAAGGTACACAGCATCCATTGCTCTCCCCTCATCTATCTAGCCATTCATGATATCATAGAAGGCCACCATAGTGCTCAAGAATGACTTTCCCTTGCTGAAACCACGTTGACTTCTCTTGTTAGCCTTATCTTCCACTTTTTTGGAGATGACATCCAGAACATCCAGGGTCTATAGACTTGTGTGCACAGTTTGTCTAGACGGTCTCTGACCAGATTCTCCTTGACCAAGGAGAAGTCTTCTTTTCCCTAGACTCTCTCAACACCAGGGTCTAGGACTCCTGAGGGGCAGTCTTGTCAGTAAAGACTGAAGCAAAGAGGCATTCAGTAACTTCTCTCCTTCTCGGTGCCTCTGTTACTGCTAGGTTAGATTGCTAGGTTTATTTGTGAGTAGGCACTCACACACAGAGGAAAATCTATAAATAATGAATTACCAGAGCATGGCTCCAGGGGAATCATAGTCACTGCTCCAGTGTTTGCAGGGCTAGACCTCAAGCACAGCAGCCAGGGTTCAGAGTCAGCAGTTTCACATTCCTGTGACAATTTTTCACATCCTAAGTTTTATCTAGGTTTTTCGCTTTGTATATATGCTTTGGGGGGTTATAGACTCTTTCTTTATGCTTTCTGTATGTTTGTACAGAACGGAAGAAATGGTTAAACAAATAAGCAGAACAATGCTGACAGGCTTGAAGCGAGATAGTTCAGTATCTAATCTGGCAAGGCCTTGGCATATATATGCAGTTTTACAGGTAGTGATAAGGTGGATTTGCAAACTCGAAAGAAGAAAAACGGTGCAAGAATACTACTGAGGTAACAAACAGAAATCGTAATGGAAAGCTTGAGTGAAGGAGAGATTATTGTTTTAATGCTTCCCCACTCAGACTTTAATAAATTTGGCTAAAAATAGCCGAACTTCAGATCAATGAAGCCAAACACAGAGGGAAATAATCACACTGAGTTCTTGTGGAATGATTTGCATTCATAGTTTTAAAGGAAGAAAATAATCACTATTTCCAGTAGACAGGTGATGAAAATAAGAAGAGAGGAGGTAGATATCATCCACAAAATCTTAGAGTAAGATGTTAATACATGAGAGAATCAAACTCAGCTTGTAGTGACCTACCAACAGGCTATACTGCAGAAAAGTCACTAAGAAGTCCTACTATTGACCATTATTATACTATAATTGTGTTCCAAACATTTCAAATCGGAGGTGAGATATAAAGAGTAAAAAGGTGAATAAGGAAAAAAAACACTGTCTTGAAAATGGCATTAAGTTGGGTCACCTCATTTCAGAAAAGGTGCAGCAGAAACAGAACCGATCAGGAAAGAATAAGTAAATTGAACGGGCACTGCTGAGCTTTTGGGTTGTAACCCCAAGAAAGGGCAAAAAAGTCAATGCAAGAGGGGGAAGCTGGATAGTGCGGAAAGGAGAAATGGAGCTGTAATATGCTGAGAGCACAACTTCAGTCTAAGGCAATGAAAATCTCACTCACCCTTTTCCTACACATTCTACCCTTGAGGTCAAGTATTTGCTGTCAATCTCTCAAAGTACACACTCCAGTCCACTATCTAAGTGTGGAATTAATATAGTGGGTGCATATTTCATTATCACATGTAAAGTAAATTTAAATACGTTAGGAACATCTTTTATCTTAAGAAAGGAATTTCAGACTGAAATAACTGGGGGGGAAAAAAAAAAAAAAAAAAAAAAGGATATCTCCTTACTGAGGAAAAAACATTTCAGTTGAAAACTGGATAACAAAGCATTCCATATTTTTTTCTTGGTAAATCTTCCCATTTACAGAGAGGAAATAAAGAGGGGGGAAAAAAAAAGCAGAGAAAGGTTGCATTGTTTCTTAAAGAAAGAAGCCCTGGTCTAAATTAACTTTGCATAACAAAGAGCTGACCTTACATCTTTTAAAGAGGTGGACAAGTGAAAATCAAAAGTCAAAAAGAGTCCTCTTCAAATAAACTCTCAATATTGTTTACTTCCACATGACTTCTTGTCTGTGGGGGAAAAAGGAGAGGACAGGAACTTAATAATAATAATAATAATTTTAAAAAACAGTAGCTGCCATACCTTCCATCCCAGTGCTTCCATCTCTTAGCTCTTCTTGTAGCAATACCATTGACCAGATTGATTTAACCTGAAACTATCATCTAGCTATGAAGTTTGCATTATTCTCAAGGTGGTAAGTTCTTCTTGTTGACTGTCCTGATGGTCCTTTGGGGAGATCAATGAATCTGAATTGTAATAAAATGTTAGTTTAAAATCTAAAATATTTCAGAGCCCTTTTTTTCCACATGCAGCTATTTGGAGTGGGGACCACCACCAGGTGTTAGTGGATAGAGTAGTGCTTGATCACTCATGGTCTTCACAAACCTGCAAGCCAGTTTGACTTCTTGAGCAATTAAAGGCCCTTTGCTTGCACTGCTGATGCTAAATAGCTCCTTCTTGTTTGCTGTAAGATATCAAAGCCAAGAAGCTCTCTTCTGCAAACTCCAGTATTTTTCTCTACTGCCTGAAGGCACCATCCTGTTATTGGCAACATTTGATACAAGTTTTTTTTTTTGTTTCGTTTTGTTTTTTATTTCCCTTTTCCCATCTCACCTGCCCCCTTCAACATTCAGAGAAGTGAATCACATCCAGACCCGGGTCCCTGATCCCTTTTATAGAAGATTTTTCAGGTGAGTGTATTGGTGCAACTCCTTTAGATTCTGTCACATCTGGTACCAACTCCTCCCTAAACATAATTCATTTCAGCTGTAACACATTACTTGCTAAAAAACAAGCAAATAACAACAACAAAAAAACCCTAAGAAATACACGGGTAAATGATTAACCTTGTTACTCAATTGAGCAAGGGACCTGGAGCCTGTAATGCGATACTGTACAATAATATTTTCAGAAACCAGATATATAATTAGTGCATAAACCTGGAAACGTACATCCTGTCGTTTCATGGTGCTGTTTTACACAATTTCTGCATACTATAGTCAGGAGAACACACTACTTTTCTGTCCCCCTCTGTTGCTTTTCACTGAAGATCTTCTGTTCTGCATTTATACCACTCCAGCACTCGTTCAGTTGCAACTTGCTGCAGGAAAGATCCATCAGGAAGATACTGGGAGGAGGTGGCACTTTCCTACAACAGCTGAAGATCCATCTGTTCTCTGAGTAGGTCTGTGCAGGCAGGACCTTCAGCTTAAGACCCCACCGTGTCCAGGCCTGCATTAATACACTTTATACCTCAGGGATTCAAGTAAAGAATAAGGACAGTTGGACAGTCAGTGGTTGATTCATTAAGCAGATTCCAGACTAGATGGAGCTAACACAGCTCTACACCTCATCAAGAAGACATCTTTCCAGGAATGTAGACCCAGAATGGCAGCCTACAGGCAGCATTCCTGGTACTCATTTGTTCCTCTTCTCCTTTTCTCTCATTTTAGTCCTGATAGATTCTTTCTTTTCAACTCCAGTCTCATTTCAGAATTTGAATAACATTCCAAAGAATCAATTGCTTAGGACAACTGGAGGAAAAAAAAAAGTTTCTGTAAATCAATTTCCTTAAATATACAAGATTGTGTTTGGGTTTGGAAAAGTCTTGCTGCTTCTTAATTATGCAGTAAAACTGAACAGGGAGGCTGAAAGATTGCCCAAGGTCACAGCATGAATCAGTATCTCAGGTTGAGTGGAGCATCCAAACATGTGAGTTCTGATTTTCGTCATCTAGCTATTAGACAACACTTTTTATTTCCATCTACTATTGATTTACACTCTTCTACTTTTGGAATCCAGCAGGCATTTCGTTAATTCAATATCCAATAGCTCATAATGACTTTTCTAAAGATAGACTGCTACAGGGCAGCCATGCACCATGCAATGAGCATAGAAGTGTGATCAGGAAAGCATTTTTCTTCTGGGATGTAATTCCCTCAGCCTCAAGAAACTTTTTCTCAGCTAAGTTTGATGCAGTGGAAAAAATTCCATACACTCAAATTACATTATTTTCAGAATTTTTTCATGGGGGTGGTGAAATTTACAGTGGGTTGTTTCTAAGATTCTTCATGTTGCTGACACATAAGTTTTTTCCTCTAAAAAAGAAAGAGGGAGAAGCTGCTCAGGTGGCATAAATCAGGACGATCTCCTTAAAAGAGGGAGTAACATAAAAAGAAGGTTTTTTTTTCACATTCTTCATTTTCCAAATTCTTTGGATGATACATGTCAGCCAGCATCATTCCCATTATTTGCCATGATGGATCCTGACACGGTGACTCAGAACCACTCAGGGCATGTGACTAGCAGCCATTAGCACAATAGAGCTACTAAAACACTGCTTTAATTTACACCAGCCTACTGTACGTGTACAAACCCTGCAGCTGCATGTGCTGCAAGTTAGCCATGGTTTCTTGGCAGATCCAGAAAAGAACAATAGCAAGAGACAGAGTCCTTTTCAGCACTCTTATTTCTTTCCAATTCTCATTCTCAAAATGACTAAAGATTTCCATTAAAGCATCAAAATATCTTTCTAGGAGTAAGACCAACTCTGCATAAGATAAAGAAATAGAAACTGTATAAACAATTTTAGCATTCAAAAACCTTTCCAAGCCAATTGCAGTATAATGAATTCAGTGTAAATTTGTGCTGACCTTGGATCTAAAATACTCTCCTTCTGCCAACGATTTGCATCGTGGATATTGCTTTTGAGTCAGGAATACAGTAAATTTCAGTGTGTAGGTTTTAAAGGATGAAAAGAAAGTATTAGCTGAGTCTCTGCTCAGTGAGGTCTGCACAGCCAGGAGGAGCCTCACCAAAGCCTTCAGAATTTCCTCCTCACAGTCAAGATAAATCTTACACAGGGCAGGGAAGGCAGAAAATACCTGCTAAAATGGCACCTGCTGCCTTGATGGCCAAATGCCTTCCCGTGAACCTGGGCACACCTTTGTGCTTAGGACTGGGATGATGTACATCCAGGCATCACATTCCCCACGCTTGTGAGCAAGCAGTGAGATCCAGAGCCAGTATGCATGAAACAGAATGGAAGGGAGGAGAAAAATGTTTTCCGACCTCTGCAATGACAAGTTCTGCTCACTGTGCTCTCTGAAAAGTTCACAGCTGCCAACATACCACTGGGATTTCTATGATCCAGCCAGCTGCAAAGACAGCACGCACAGAGCAGGGCTGTCTGCTGCTGCCAGCGGTGGCCACTTCACTGGGGGATCTTCCTCCAGCCACAACAAGGTGCTGAATAGTCCTGCTGTTCTGTATGTTTATTAATGTTTTCCTCTTTCTTCCTCACCCTCATATTACGTCAGCTTCTGAAGGCATTTCCAAAAATCCTTCCCCTTCATAATCCCCATATGAAATAGATCTTATAAATACGACACTTCCTGAGTACTTTCAGAAAACTGAAAGTTGCTGCACAGCACCTTGCACACACGGAGCACTGCAGCCCTATAGGGAAAAGAATCTCTGAAATGGTGAAAGGACTGAATGCAATTGATAATCACAGTGTCATAAATGCAGCCTTCAGAGAGTCAGTCCCTACCGAGGGACTGCTTATTGCCCATGCAATATGAAACCAGCCCAGGTATTTCCTCTTACAGGTTGATATAATGGATCATAAGTTGTGGTTGCTATTTTTCTGTCTTTTTTTAACACGTGCAACTGTTTAGTGATTTACTCACACTATATGATCCTATCTAGCTCAGCTGTAATAAACATCATCTCATATTTGCAGAACACCTTTGTCCCATAGGAACTGAAAGTACTTAACGGAATTGTACTGTTTTCCTGGATAGACTTATTTTTATTCAACAAGATCATAACGTGCCTTGTGCAGTCAGAACATTTTAAGTGAATCTTTAGACATGTCAGTTCTTGCCCAAGAGAATTTCAGTAAATACACCTCGATCATTGATTCATGCAATTCTGGACCTCTGCCACTTTATTCTGAAAAGTCAATATTTTTGAAGGATTCAGTATAGGAATGTTAGTACAGTACATTGGTAAAGACAGCTCTTCTTCTGAGGGGATATGAACGCTAGCACCAGTAAAACACTGTAAATATGAAGGCAATATTGCTCATGACAGAGGAGTAGATGAAGTAAAATGAGGCCCTGACAAAGCACATGCGTTGTTTATTGGGCAGGTGCTTCTAGTAGCATGGATGGGTTTCCTGCTACACAGTACAACTCAAGAGATGTCAGCAAATACAGTTTACTAATCCGTGCTGAACTTGCTAAAGGCATACCCCGCTAAAGGCATATTCCACACCTCTCCCAGATTCTGGATGAGCAGAATGCTGGAACACCATGGAGGCAAAGTGAGGTGGGCATTGCATTTCAGCAGTGGCAAAAGTGATGTAAAAGACAAACAATGTTCTGGATGGTCATGCACAGCTATCACATCACAAAATGAAGAGCATCTCAAGGACACGGAGTTGTGGAGCAGGATGTGGAGTTACTGGAACAAGTCCAGAAGAGAGACATGAAGATGATCAGAGCACTGAAGTCCCTACAGGAACAAGCTGAGAGAGCTGGGGCTCTTCTGCCTGGAGACGACAAATCTCTGAGGCAACCTTACAGCAGCCTTCCTGAAGGGGGCCTACAAGAAAGCTGAGGAGGGACTTTTTATGAGGGTATGTAGTGATAGAATAAAGGAAAATGGCGTTAAACTGGAAAAGAGTACATTTAGACTGGATATTAGGAAGAAATTCTTTACTGTGAGGGTGCTGAGACACTGGAACAGGCTGCCAAGAGAAGTTTTGGGTGCTTTCTCCCTGGAGTCATTCAAAGCGAGGCTGTATGGGGCTTTGAGCAACCTGGTCTAGAGGAAGGTATCCCTACCTATAGAAGGAGGTTGGTGATCTTAAAGGTCTTTTTTAACCCAAACCCAAACCATTCTGTGAATCTATAATTCTATGATTCAATCAGTTCATCTGCACAAATCAGTGGATTACGACCAGGGAATTGTGTATGGAGCTATATATTGGCTTCAGTGTGTTGGAAACAATGGTGACAACTTTGGAATGTCACAAAGTTTGTGGCAGATGAGTCTCTGAAATGCTCACATAGGAACAGAAAGAACAGCATGTGCAACTTTGTCAGGGCCTATTGAATCAACATGAAGCTGAAGGTGACAGTTTCCTGGATCACAACATCACTGGTGGCAAGACGTGGTGTCACCACTAAGAGCTGGTGTCAAAACAGCATTCATGGAGTGGTGACATTTGAATTCCTCATTGAAGAAAAGGTTCAAGATGCAGCCGTCAGCGGGTAAAGTGATGAGTGCTGTCCTTTGGGTTAGGAAAGGGATTCCTTCTGGATTCTTTCTGGATTTCTTCTGGATTTCCTGTAACCAGGACAAATCATCAACTCTGACCATCACAACACTAAACTGAAGGCTTGAACTTCCAGAGTCAGACCAGAGAAGAAGACAATCTTCTTCTTGCAACATGAGAACACCAGACCCAATACTAGTTTGAAGGCTGTGGACCACAATGCCAATCTTGGGTGGTCTTGAGTCCTACCACATCCACCATATAGTCAGAATTTGGTACCTCCTGACTTCTATCTGTTCAGGCTGATGAAAGATAGATTGCATGGGCAACATTTTCCTATCAGTGATGCTGTCATATCAGCTGTGAAACTGCGGCTCACTTATGACAGTGCAGATTTTTGTGAGTGTAGCATGCAGGCTCTTGTTCATCACTGGTAAAGTGCATATCTACTGGTGGTGACTGTTCAAAAGTAGTGTTTCGTAGTTGAAAATTTGCTCTGTGAAAAACTGATTGTGTGCTCTTTATATCTGTTGTAGTTTCTGTGGAATTAAATAGGAGGCATTGCTTTCAGAGCGACCTATGTCGTTTATCAGGACACCCTTTCCTGTAACTCTGGGAACAGTGCTTAAGGCTTTGTGTTTTGTTCATTTCTTTCTGGTATGCAGCAGCAGAGAAGGAAAATTACTGAATTACTTACAGTTGGTCTGAAAGTTAGGTTTACAAAGGTAGGTAGTTAAGAAAGTTTAAAAAGGGTTAGTACCATGCAAGCACATGGCCAAATTTATGAGATGCAGCCAGTCATTATAACGATATATAGCCTCAGCCCAATGTCACTTGGGAAGTGTCTTCATCAGCAATTAAGAGGGATTACTTGTCCAACATGTACCATTCCATTTGAGACCACTAGCCATTTCATTTAGAGCAAATTGCTATGGATGGTATTATGCTTGGACCATCAAAAGGAAAAAAAAGGATATGCAAATTAGTCCACAGATTGCTAAATACAAGGTTATTTTTTTTTTTTATTCTTCTACAGGAAAACTAATGGTGTAATCACACAGGTCAAAAGAACAGAAGCACTTTCTGGGAAGCAGCTGATGATCCCAGAGCTGCACAAGGAGCTGATCCTCATGTTGTGATCAATACGCATGCCAAGAACCAGAGGGCTCATTTTTTCACTTAGATAGATTAATCCGACAGACTTTTCCGAGCTTGATTTTGCCATTTTTTTTCTAATGGAGGATAACACAGATTACTGTTGAAATCTCCATTCCTTCTGAGGAAAAAAATTATTGAAATTAAATTTCATTTCAAACAATGAAAGCTGCTCTATTTTTCTGAAAGGAATGCAATTTTTTTTTGTTCCTACCATGGCCTGTGTGCAAGAAATGCAACATTCATGTTCAGTTCTCTCTTTCAGCTCTTCAAAAGGATATCTCAGGTGCTAACAATCTTGCTAAAGGGGGAGGAGGACAAAAGACAGGAAGCTCAGACTTGACAGTGTTAGGGCTGAAAACACTGCTGCTCCCTCCTAGCTAGCGGGGCCAAAAATCACATTTTAAAAGTAAGCACTACTGGAATGCATTCGGCAGTGCCTGTGGTTCAGCACACCTCATCAGCACCACAGGCCAGACCTCCAGGCATCAGGAATGTGATTTACAGTGAGGATGAAGGCATTTGGGAGCTGATTGCTTGAAATAGCCTCTGTGACACTGATATTACAGCTAATTAATTGCTAACCTTCAAAATTACATTGATTAGCGACTGCCAGAAAGCCTAGGAACAACCTCGGACCAACAGCCCTGGCTGCCTGCCAGCTCTTATTTACTCCCCCCTATACGCCTGCCTTCTGTCACTACCATCCTTCTCACAGGCCTGTGCCAGGCTGGGGGAGTGTGGCCAGCACCACTCCTGGCAAGGTCCATTCCTCAGCCCCCCAGCAGCCTCACTGCCTTAGTGGCCACACGACTACCTGGGCCAGAGGTTGGCAGGGCTGCTGGGTGGTGATGCCGATGAAAAGGAGCGTCGTATTGTGGCTTATAAGTATCCATAGCAGCTGGAACTTAGTAGAAAGGTTGTTTCTTCTTAAGACCAGACAGAGGGCTTGAAAGCTTGAGAACTTGCCTGTTTTCTTCTAGATATTTTAATTAGTCTGATAAAAGAACAACAACTCCCTCTCATCCTCATCTCACGAGAGACATAGGCAACAGCAAATCCCAACCATGTGATGATCATTTAGTTTTAGATGTAAATGGATTATGCTGCTTTATATGAGATGCACAGGAAGGCAATAGTACAGACTGAACAGTGGACTATCCATAAACATGATGGAGCTGGTCTTACAGACACATGGTTTCAGCTCCCAGCTGTGCACAGGCTTCACATGTGGGCCAAGCAAATTCTTGACTCCTGTATGTAAAATAGGACCCTTGGCACCGAGGGGCTGATGTTTGCTGAGTTCTTAGCAGCCATGGGTGCAGAACTTCTCGGCTGTGGTGGGAGATACTTCTGTGCTGCTGCTGGATGATGTTTTCGAAACAAATGAGCACAGGAGTATTTAAGAGAGACTGCAGCAAAGTGACACATGAGGAGGCCAGATAGATAGTTCCTTGTTCAGCATTCTGGAGAGTAGGGCTTCAGGTGATCCATCCCACGGGACAGGTGACAGGAGTGTTGCTGGCACCCACCATGGTGGCACTGATGGGACCAGCAACAGCTCTGCTGTCCTCAGGCACTGGAGCTGAGGCAGACCCCCAGCTGCCAACTGTTTGTGCCACTTGCAGTAGTAGCCTGCAATTGCTGTCAGCAAAACCTGAATCTAAACTCAGCAGAGATTTGCTTATTTCAGTCTTTACACACCCTCATTATCACAGTCTGGTGGTTAAGAAACTTTATACCTGCGATAAGGACAATTTCCATCATTGGGAGCCAGGAGGTCAGAGTTTTACTCTGGCAGCTGCCAGCAGGCAATTCCCCTGCCCTGGTGAATGTAGACCAGGCAGCTCCAAAGGGGACAGAGAGACTACTGATGTCACGGAGAGCATGAGTTAATATCTCCAGCCATAGATAATGACTTTTTTCATGCTCTTAGTACATTAATAAGATAGTTTTAACCTGTTCTTTGCTCTCTGTTCGATGAGCAAAGATGGGACAATCTCAGACAGTCAGAGCTGGTGGCTGAGGTAGACAAACCCCACTGGGAACCTCGTAAAGGAGCTGGGGAAAGTGCCTCAAAGCAAGGAGCCATTGCAGAGACTTCTTGGGGCGAGCAGTAAGGTACATCTTCCCCTCCTCAGGCTGAAATAAGCAAATGGATCTAGAAGAGCAGAGAATCCAGAGCAAGAGCATTAGCTCAGCACCTTCTGGTGAGGAGTGAGCCTTTTTCATGGTCATGGATCACGGAAGTCTTAACTCAAGTTTCCACAGATGGCAGCAAGTCAAGGGGCCCGAGGAACGAAAGTAACAAAGATTTCTGTGCAACATGGAACTACCATTTCTGGGACAGGCAATGCATACCACAGGCCTGGCCTTTGGAGAGATTTCGGAAAGGGGTGGCTGTGTTTTATTAATCAGTGCTCTGATTTCTGCATTGTCACAATCACAGTGCAGCAGCAGATCTGCATGTGTTAAAGTCATTGGGATCAGTGTGGTTGTCTCATCTGTCCACCTGTATGAGGGAGCCCTGTTTGTTTCCCTGTTGATGCCCCATCCAGCCCAATGCCACGCAGTTTGGCAAGAGCACTTTCCTTGGCAAGACAGCCAGCTCTGATTTACAGGCCCAAAGTGATGGAGACTTCCTCCCACCCCAAGTAACCTGTTCTGATAATGAATTATGAGAATAAAGGGAGCAGTTTAATCAATGGTATTTGTGTAGGATGATTTTACACTTTGAAACAGTGCCCAATGCAGTAAGTAAATTGCCCCCTGGCTTTCATAAACATCATCTGTACACAAACATTATCCAGAGCAACAGTATGGCAGGGAAATTCTCCAGTGTGAGATAATGCCATCTCCTCAGCAGTAAGAAAGGTACAGCAGTACATACCAGCTGGGAAAGAGGGAGAGGCGACAAACAGCAGCCAGCTGGAAAATGACTGTGTTAGGGCTACAGCTGCTTGGGTCTGCCTGATTTAAAGCACCAGCCCCACCAAGGCATGCTGAGGAAACGAGTCCTGCAGGAGAGTATCTTCAGACCCAGGAAAATTACAAGGCACCCAGAGATCAAGCTGCTTCTGTGGGGTGCCTTTATAATATGGCCACCAGCAGGAAAGATGTCGGAAATTAAGTTCCATCTAATCAGATGGAACTGGCAATAAAGCCAGGGCTGCTACATCTATTTATTTATTACATTAAGTCCAAGGGAACAAGAGCCCTTTTTCTTTCTAAATTTGGATGTAATTATAGTCATCTCTTCATTAGTGCTTTGTAACCTCCATCTCAGAGTGCTTTGCAGAACTGATGGCATCATTTCTCTTTTACTGGCAGAGAAACCGATGCTGGGAAATTGAAGAGTGGTTTGGCCAAATACCTGTAAGAGTCCAGTAATTGATCAAAGAAGGGAACGTGGCCCTGCTGCATCATTATCCTTTCCTTGTGTTCTGTCATACTGTGCCCAGTAGGAGAAAATCCCTGACAGCCTGCTGTGAATCTACCACCACAAACCAGGTACAGTCAGACTGAGCAATGCATTTTGACCATAGCCAACTCCTTGCCTACATCTGTGAAGGCATGCAACAGCCTTCCCCAGCATGTGATAAAATCATCATTGAATCATAGATGGTTTGAATTGGAAGGGACCTTAAAGATCATCTGGTTCAAACCTCCTGCTGCAGGCAGGATTGCCACCCACTAAATCAGGCACTAGATGAGATGATCAAGGGATCAGTATTTTGTTCATAGAAGCATAGAATCATATAATTGCTCAGGTTGGAAAAGACCTTAAAGATCATCGAGTCCAACCACAACCTAACCATGCTAACCTAACAACCCTCCACTAAATCATGTCCCTGAGCACCACATCCAAATGGTTTTTAAACACATCCAGGGATGGTGACTCAGCCACCTCCCCAGAGAACCTATTCCAGTGCTTAACAACCCTTTCTGTAAAGAAGCTTTTCCTGATATCCAACCTAAACTTACCCTGGTGCAACTTGAGGCCATTTCCCCTCGTCCTGTCCCCAGTGAGAAGAGACCAACTCCGCTCTCGCTGAAAGCACCTTTCAGATATTGGAAGAGAGCAGTAAGGTCTCCCCTCAGCCTCCTTTTCATGAACTGTAGACTAATGTAATCATGTTATAAGAAGATATGTAGAGCTTGAGTACCTCTGTGTTAGGTTATGTGATCCCTGAGACAAAAGATAGGACACAACTACTTTAGGTCATTTAGTCATAGCTTTAGTCACCAATGTTTCTTTCTAGGACAGCAAGACTCATCATCTTGTGGTGGAGAACAGGGCAAGGAGGATGAATGATTTCAGACCCTCCTGTCCACCACCCTGCTCGGACCAAGGGAATACTGCTTCCAGTCCACACTTCCCCCACTGACAAGCAAAGGAAGGGAAAGAACCCTCAGCTTGCAAGCCAGGACTTCAGAATTGGTGTCATAACCAACAGAAAGAAGAGCTTTAAAGCACTGGGTCACTGAGGAACCACAAGGTGCCCAGCCATTAGCAGGTCTCAGAGCAGAGTACACAGAGAGGCTTGCAGCAGGACTGCCCTCCCTCCAGAAGATATCCTAGCTGCCACCAGATAGCCGAAGCCAAGAATCTGCTCTCAGCAGCCCTACCTGGATCATCCCAGTAGGAAACTGCCCAGGAGAAATTTTCATCCTGCCTTTAAAACATGAATAGTTCTGTCCGTGTAAACTTCTAACATCCTCAGATACCTTTAAATATTGACATTTCTTCTTCCAGCATCCCTCTGTTAAAAACAATGGTAAATTCATTTCCACCTCATCATGTCTACTGAGCAAAAAGCTGCTTCAGGCACTTGAACAGAGCAGTTCTCATCTTCCATCAGCACTGCCAGAAAACACTGAGTGCGCTACTATCAGCTGCTCCATGGTGGGGACAAAGGAGTTAATTTCATATAAATTATCTGGACATGTGCCCAGCACTAAGCCTCATGGTATGAGGCACGGACATAAAATAAACAACAGACATTGTTCCCAAGGGCTCTCAGACAGCTCAAGCTCCTGATGGCTTTTTTTTCATGATTTTTTTTTTTTAATGTCCTATGGAGTGTCCCAGTGGAGGCAGCTGTCTGATGAGAACTTCAAGAAATTCAGTCCTTATCCGCAGGTGTTTAAATGGGAGCTGAGCTTTGAGGAAGAATCACGTATCAAGCTTCTGCATAGTGAGGGGTGGTGGGATGGCAGGGAGCCCATATCAAGAAATCAGGGTGTGATCCATCCTGGGCCACGGCAGGAACCTCGTGGTGCACCCTGCAGTTCAGGAGGGAAGAAGGAAGGACCAGAACCCCACAGCCACAGTACATGGGCAGCACTCCTCCTGTCGTGGGCATGCATTTGGCCAACACCAAACACATACAGAGCAAAAAGCGACTCAAAAAAAAAAAAAAAAAAAAGTCAAAAAACTGCACTGAGCTGCCTGCAAAACATGTTCTGTGTTCTGGTGGGAGATATGCAGGGCCATATATCTGTTTGTCCTGCCACCTCTTTTTGTTTTCTCCCTATAACCAGACTGGTTGTTCATTAGTCATTAAAAGTGAACTTGTTCAAAAGATAGAGGAAAAAAAGAATCAAGATGAAGAAGCAGGCAAAGAAATGGTATTGGTGGCAGGGTGTGGGAGGACAAGGCTCAGGGACCTCCTTTCTGTCAGCTCTCAAATTCTGGAGCATCTAAGCTACTTACGGCAATAGGGAGAACCTCTGCCTATAGCACACAACAGCACACTGCAGCCCCTGTTGGAATGTTTCTGGATGCTTTCATTCAGTGTATGATCACAATGGCTATAGATGAAAGACTTTTGCTAGGAGAATATTTCCTTCAGAGGGCAAGATGTATACCCTAGACACAAGAAACATACTAGACATTAAGCACAGAAAATCCCATTTTTCAGCTGCTGAGAGCTGCCCTGATGTAGCAGAGTACACATAAACCCAGGCAGAGTGGGTTTACAGCTGCTCTGTGTTACGAGGCTGGCACAGAGCAGCTGGAGTGTGCCAGTACATCGGCCCCTACAACGTTCTTGAGGCCTCGTCAGACCTCATTTTATGAGCACACTTAAGATGGAAAGGGTGGAAAATGTCCATCACAAACAGAAATACAATGAAATCAGTTTAAAGATGATGATGCACTCTCAGTGTAATATTGCACAGTAGCAAGTATTTTATGGGAAGCCCTCTGAAGTTGGCTGCTTTGGAGCACAGAGGAGAAAAATGAGGATCCGCAGTGCTGCAATGATCCTCAGCCCAAACCGTGTTTGAACACTGACATTAATTATGGGGTGAAAGAAATGGATGTGCTGCCTACTTCTGAGTACTTGTGTACTTCCTAGCACCATGTCAAAGGGCTTCTTGCAGCCTAGAGTTAAATGCGGAAGGTTCATTGCTCACACATGATTTGCAAAACCTCCTAATGTGACATGACTTCAATTTGAAGTAGTGTAAATTGGCAACCTGATGAAGAGGGGCAATCACAAAAGAGTACACAACGGGGCACGCTTCCTTCCATCTGTGTTTTAGAAATGTGAAGTGAAAAAGAACAACTCAGCGCTCCACTAAAGGAGGTTGTGTAAGCACTTGAGAAGAAAATAAAAGAAAGAAAAAGCATTTTTGTGCACGGAGAATTAATCTGCATGCTGACCTTCTGCCCTCTCTGACACTCACGCAGCAATGCAAAGGGAAATGCAGCTGCAGTGCAAAACACAAACAAATTCCTGCGGAGGAAACAGTTCTGATGGAGACATCCATTCTACAGACCAAACCCACCCTGCTCATACACTTTCCCTTTGCACAGCTCACGGCTCCTGCTCTGTTAATGGAAAACTCCTGCACAAAGTGTAGCTCACAGGAGCACAAAATCAATGGGTGCAGATTTGAATTTCTCAAGCGCCCGAGCTGCCATGCCTTGGCAATGAGAAACCCTTTGGCTTTGCAGCTCACTCAGCCCACACTGAGCCCCATTCGAAATATCCACAGCCCTCTGATCTACTGCACTGCACCAGGCAGGACTGATGGCCTGAGCTATCAGTGGGGCTGAGTTATGCTGTTGGGTAGGAGAATGGATGCTGCTGCCTGCCTGGCAGAAAGAGGAAAAGGGAGAGAGACAGTTAAGTTTGACTAGGGACAGAATTAAATCAATGCAGTAAATGGCACTTAATGCTCTTTAGTGACCCAATGTATTTACTTCATCATCCCGTGTGCGGTGTGGCTGATTGCATTTGATGCATAATACACGAAAAGCACCAGAGGCCATGTCTGGAAAGTCTTGGGATGCAAACCAAGTTCTCTGGGTACCTCAGTTTTTCACTGTTTCTGCGTTCACACACACGCACAACTTTCCTGCATGACACATGGGACTCAATAGCACCTTTCAGAGGTCACATTGGCACTGATTTAACGTTCCAGCTGAGTTTTGCTTTCTGTGATCAGCAGTCAGGGCTCCAGCCCTGCATAAATTCTGACAGTTTTCTTGGTTTGATTTGACTAAAACAGCAAAGCTTTTTTTTTTTTTTTCCTTTTTTTTTTTTTCTCCCCAGATCAAAATCCAAGACATCTTGGTACAATCTTAGAAAATTAAATAAGCATTGAGAAATGTGTCAGCTGCAGAATACAGAGAGACTTCACTCACTCGTGTGGCATCAGTCCATATACAACCAGGCAGGCTGTCCTCAGAAAGCTCAGCCCTCAGGGCTACGTGAAGGCATGGATTTCTTCGTCTACACGACACCCTGGGGAATACCCAGTGCCAGAGCTATGGGGACGTAAGAAAGGCAGCACAGTCCTAGAAAGACATTAGTGGTTGGGAAAGCTGAGTTCTTCTCCTTGACCTGGTATAATTTTGCTTGCTTTCTTAACTACTCGCTCACTGCGAGTGGGCTGTGCTGGGGCTGTGCTGGGGATATCCCATGGATCAGTTAAAGGTCAGTCAGGGGACCAGGCCCAGTCAGCATGGGTTTATGAATGGTAGATCCTGTTTGACAAATCTGATTTCATTCTATGAAAGGTGATCTGCTTAGTGCATGAAGGTAAGGCTGTCGGTGTGATCTACCTGGACTTCAGTAAAGCCTTTGACACTGTCCCCCACAACATTCTTGTGGAGAATCTGGCTGCCCACGGTTTGGATGGGCGTACGGTTTGCTGGGTGAAACACTGGCTGCATGGCCGGGCCCAGTGAGCTGTGGTCAATGGAGTTAAATCCAGTTGGCTGCCGGTCACAAGCGGTGTCCCCCAGGGCTCAGTACTGGGGCCACTTCTATTTAACATCTTTATTAACGATCTTGATGAGGGGATTGAGTGCAACCTCAGTAAGTTTGCAGATGACACCAAGTTGGGATGGAGTGCTGATCTGCCTGCAGGAAGAAGGGCACTACAGAGGGACCAGGGTAGATTGGACCGATGGGCCAAGGCAAACTGTGTGAGTTTTAATAGGGCTAGGTGTCGGGTCCTGCGTTTTGGTCACAACAACTCAAGGCAATCCTACAGGTCTGGGAAAGAGTGGCTGGAAAGCTGCCTGATAGAAAGGGACGTTGGTGTACTGATGAACAGTTGGCCGAATATGAGCCAGCAGTGTGCCCAGGTGGCCAAGAAGGCCAATGGCATCCTGGCTTGTCTCAGGAATGGTGTGATGAGCAGGACTAGGGAAGTAATCCAGCCTCTGTACTCAGTGTTGGTGAGGCCTCACCTTGAGTACTGTGTTGGGCACCTCAGTATAGAAAGAACATTGAGATGCTGGAACAGGTCCAAAGAAGGGCAACAAGGCTTGTGAAGGGCTTGGAGAATATGGCCTTTGAAGAGCGACTGAAGGAATTGGGGCTGTTTATTCTGGGGAAAAGGAGACTGAGGGGAAACCTTACTGCTCTCTTCCAATATCTGAAAGGTGCCTACAGTGAGAGGGGGGTTGGTCTCTTCTTGCTGGTGGCAGGTGACAGGACAAGGGGAAATGGCCTCAAGTTGCACCAGGGTAAGTTTAGGTTGGATATCAGGAAAAGCTTCTTTAAAGAAAGGGTTGTTAAGCACTGGAATAGGTTCTCTGGGGAGGTGGCTGAGTCACCATCCCTGGATGTGTTTAAAAACCATTTGGATGTGGTGCTCAGGGACATGATTTAGTGGAGGGTTGTTAGTTACGGTAGTATGGTTAGGTTGTGGTTGGACTCGATGATCTTTAAGGTCTTTTCCAACCTGAGCAATTTTATGATTCTATGATTCTATGATTCTATGATTCTATGGTGGTTTGGGCAGGGAGCCCACAGGCTCCAGCATCTCTGCGCACCCACTGCCACCTACATCCCCAGGATGACATAGATGCTCTGTTCATTGCAGGATGGAGTTGGACCTGATGATCTTTAAGGGTCTCTTCCAATTCAAACGGTTCTATGATTCTGTGACTCCTTTCAGGACAGCATGCTTAGAGGCTGCTGGTGAATGGCAAAATCCCACATTGGAGCCATGTGCTGAGGACACAGGCAAGCTCCAGGACAGCTTGAGCTGCAGACAGTGTGTATCCGTAATTGTAATGAACTGGGACTCAGCGGGCTGGAGTGCCTTTGCCTTACAAGACCAGACCTCGAAAGTCTGCCCCTCTGTTTCAAAATAATGATTTTGAAACATTTTGGTAAGTGGTTGTGACTGTGATATTGTTATTGCTGTGTGTCACCATAAATCATTATGCTTTTCCAAGCCTTTCCTTCATTTAGAGGTTAAATAGAATAAATGAGGGGAGATGGCAATTCATGGCATGTGCAACAAGATGGGAGTTAGGACCGCTCCCCCTTACTGGTACCCATTCCAGAGTTCCTTCCATGTGATGTAACACAAATTTACTCTAAAATTAAGTGGCTTTGGGGGAAGATCCAGTCCCAAGGCAACCTTGAGCCAGTATCACCCCAAAACCACACAGCTGGGAAAGATCTATGGTCTTCTGTGGGATACAGCCTGGGGCTCAGGGCTCGCATAAGGATGACTACAGCTCTTCTGGATCCATTCCAGTGTTGCTGGGAGCAGAATTTGGCCCTGCTATAAGAGAAGGAGAGAAAAATATACATTGGATTTATTTGCCTTTGGAGTGAACTAGACAGATTTCAATACTTAAGGGGATTGCATTTAAATCATCTGCGGATTTTGAAAACAACATTATTGCTTGGTATCACAAGCAATTCCCAATTTTTAGATCTTCTTGAGCTAGATTCAGTTTTAGTCCTAATGGCAACAATTCTATTACTGCTGCGAAGCAGATGGAATTGCAATGAACTGGTATACATTTTCCTTAAAAATTATAAAGTGACAAATCATAGAATCATAGAATGGCTTGGGTGGAATGTTTTATTTCAGCTTCTCTTGAGGATTTGCTGGGTATTAAAAGTAATCTTAATGTAGTCACTGGCTGGCATTAGCATAGTGCTTTAGCTGCTGTTTCAGGAGAAGCAGGGGATTGTGTGTTTCCTTGCCAGCCTCACACAAGGTGCTGCTCACATTGTAAAGATGGTTTTGTTATCTAGCAAGATCAAGACATAACTGAATAAAATATATTGTAATTTCATCCTCTGAATGTCTAATCCTGGTCATTTTCAGGATGAAAACTATCCACTGTCTTCAATACAAATAAGAGGGATTTACATCTTTTGAAGCAGAATTCTGTTTCTCTTAGCTGTATCAGCCCTTCATTACTGTGATTTAAATTCTTGGATTTCAAAGCCCATCTTAGATACCCCTTCCTAGTCCATTTTCCTTTTTTCTTTCCAATTCCCTGCCTCTCCATCAGCAATAGTCACAGTGTGGGTATGATGGTCAGCCTGTCAGTACCTCACCTCCTGCCCTGTGTGGCATCACAGCAGCCCTAGGCGATGAAATGGTAAAATGAGGCAGATCGTCAGAGAAACCCTCATCCCTCACAGAAGAAAAGCAAACTGTGGTAGAAGTAAAAACGGAATATTTGAGTATCTGATCACATTGTTTCAGGTTTGTATCTTCAAAAAAGAGCAGGGTCGCTGCAGATTCTTCTGTTTTCACTTCTCCAAATCAAGATGCCATGAGAGGTCCTGCTTTCTTCCTTCAGGACCTTATCTGTCTTCCATAACGCCAACAAAAGAAAACCCACTGGTGATGCGATGGACCTCAGGATGCTTTGTAAATACTGAGTGTGGACCTCCTTCAAAAAGGAACAAATCCTGAAATGTGCCCCTCAGTCACCAGCCACTGTTTTGCCTTGTGTATGTTTTGTCATCGCCAGTATTTCTGGTTTTAAGCAGAGAGAATGGGAGAGATGTGAGAAAAAAAATATGGACAGGGTCAAAATTCTCCTTCCTGCTGCAACTTCAAAAGAGGGTTTTTGTTGTTTTTTTCCATCACTACCTCAGCAGCTGTTAATGTTTTGTTCTTGAAATACCTCCTTGTGAAATCTCAGGAAATCTCATATCCTACTTTTCTAGAAAGGTATCTGGTCATCATCGTACTTCACCACCACCAGCATTACAATGGTTGATTACAGACAGGAGGCAGGAGGAGCTGGGGCTGAACAGAGGAGCCTCTGCAGCAGACAAACACCCATCCGTTCTTAATGTGCAATAGAAATGCAGGTAATGTGCAAAGCAAGCTGCACTACCTGGAGCAGGCAGCTCATAAAGCTCGTGTACATCCCTGAGTGCGGTGCTGGGAAACAAATGTGCAGAATAAAGCACATCATGCAGCGACTGTAATGTCACCGTCACACTGCTCCAAATCCTGAGCAAAATCTGTCTCTCTCCAATAGCACTGTGGATATAATTAGCTCGTAGCTTCAGAAAGGGAAAGCACAGACCTGCTTCTTTTCCTTCTGCTATACATTTAAAAGAGAAAATAAAACAAGACGTTGATCAGTGCCAACTCTCTTATCTACCTTCATTCAGGGGATGGTACAATGAGACTCAATGAGACTTTTCAAAAACAGCCCTACAGTCAGAAGTGCATTTAGTGTTGAAATGATTATGCACTAAATATTTTGGGCCAGATCCTTAAGTATGAGTAAGTGAAGTCCCAGGGACTTCCCGATCTGACTTTGATTCATTCCAGTGACCTGTTTTCATTCCCATTGTGGTGGCTTAGATTACAAAACTGACACTCAGTATGGGATACCCCTCATCCAGCATCTATGCCTCCAGTGAAGCCTGTCCTTCTTTGACAGACTTCTTTTCTATATGCCTCTAGGAAAATGAAGTAGGTACAATCCCCTGAGGCCCAATTCATGTGATCTATTTGGAATCCGATGTCCACTGACTACATGGGCTGCCAGAGATGTACAGCTACAACAGAGGTTTGATTCCGTTCAGGTTTGCACTTCTGATGCAACTACTTTGATTTTCTCCCCTTACTTCATTTTGGTTCACACCATGGAGCACACAAACTGGATCCTTTCCACGTGAAACAAAACCACACAGTGCTGAAATATTCAGTGATGTCCACCTTCACTTCTAAATCTCGCCCTAAGGTGCATATAGCATGAAATCAGGTTTCAGACTATAGGTCCACACCAAGTTAACTTCTTGCTAACATAGATAGCATCCTTCTGGTAGCTCCTGCAGTTGCAGTGCTCTGTATCTAGACAAATGAATTCCATCCCAAGTTGTTTTGCATAAATAACATGGCTACAAGCCAAGAACTGAAGTGTTGAAGGAGTGCGAGTGCCATTTTGGGATTGTTTTCAGGGTGACGGTTTTTGCTCTTGTTTTTTGGCAGGGAAGAACCCATAGCCAATCCCAAACACCAGTGTCTGTTGGGATGCTCAGGTTTGGAGGTACCTTTCCTGACCCAGAAAGCCAGAAGCATGATGGAATAGGATGACAGTTTAAGGATCTCTCCATGTTCTGAAGTCTGAACCCCAGAAAGAATAAGACCAGCCCAGAACATCTGTGATGGGAACAAACCAATGACAAATCCCACACATTGCCGGCAGCGATGTTAGCAGGACCTTTCCCACCATGGGATTCATCAGAGCAGATGCTGCTACCTGTGCAGCAGGTCTGCAGACTGTCAGCAGAGAGAAGCGAGCTCATGTAAGGTGCTATAGTCCATGTCCAAAGTATGTGAGGAGGACAATCCCTTGAAATACTTTGCTATGCCCCTTGACCATGCTGGGAGATGGTGAGGTCCGGCTCTGAGAGACCGGAGTGCTTTGTAGGCACCAGAAATTAGGTGGGATGACTGCAATCCTCAGTGTCTGTGATGGGCTTCTGACAACCCTGTAACAAAAAACATGGGCCAATATTGTAATACGTTCTCAGCCTCTAGGGATCAGCCTTCCAAGGCCTCGGGTTGGTGCAGCACTTTTTTTTCCTCTACACAATTATAGTGACTCCTATTAAAAATCAGTGTTACCTACCAATTACTGTGTCACCACACAGAGATACTGTCTGACCTACAAGTGGCACACACTGAGTTTTTTCCTGCCCTCAGGTAAGACAGTAAACACCTGTCAATGTTACTGGACTACTTCCCACTGTGTATAGATGCTGTACCACGTATATAATCTATATAACAGATAGATACATACCAACATCACTCAGTTCAAGCCGAGGAGAGAGCAGATACAGCAAAGTGTCATCCATTTCATTATCCTGAACCCAAGGAACACGGCAATCATGCTCCCAAATGTGTATTTTCAACACTACAAGGAACAATTGTTATTTTACCTTAACAATAAAACCACACCACAACAGAAATGTATGTCCTTTATTAACAACTTTTCAAAATAAATCTGAAGAAAAAAAGTCTTTGGTGACACTATCTATAAAAACAACCTATTTTAGATGGCAAACCTATGTTGTTATACAGGTTAATGAAGTAAACCAAATTATATGGCTTTTTAATTTCTCACTCTCTCTTTTTCTCTCACTCACACGCTTGCTTTAGGTTTAATTGCACCATGTTTCAATAGTCAAACAAAGAGGGAGAAACACTTTAAAAAAGATGCGGCAGAACTATGAAAACATTGGTAATGCATTAGAAAAAAATTCTCCAAAATGTACATTTTGTACAAAATAAGATTGTATTTGTTTCTTTCTTTCTTTGTTTCTTTACATATGTCCACCTCTGAATTCCCGTTTCAGGTTTCCATTCTCATCCCCCAAAGACTATACATATTGTCTCTCAAAATAAATATACAGGATTATGTACAAGGTCACAAGGCCCATTGGATCATCGCTAACTCACTTAAAAAATCACAAAAAGGGTGGGAGGGGGCATCCAGAAGCCTCTGATGAGTCTCATAAATCCCCCTATTTGAACTCCAACTTAAAAATGTGTGTGAAGAAAGACCAGTGGAACAAAGGCCAACTTGACTTAGCTTTAAACAAGGGCGAGAGGCACAAGACCCGGGGAGATGTTCCAGCAGACAGCAGGAAGGCCCCAGGCCCGTCCCTGCCAAACCCCAGCGATGCCCATTGAGATGACCCCACAACAGGCTGTGCTTCTGGGTCAGCCCAGAGCATGAGCAGGCACCGATCTGCTGGTGCTGTATGTTTAAGTGGTGGAGTTAACAGAAAGGCTGTCCGTTCATTCAGGTCTATGAGCAGCGAGTGGCTTTTTATTTTCAAAATAAGGGGAGAAAGAGGAAGATGCTGCATTTTAAGCAGGGAACGTTAAAGGTTTAACAAATAAAACTGTACTTCTAGCTGCTTCTGTCATTGTCTCAGCATCAAATGATTGCTTCCATTCTTGAAACGACACCTTTTGGTAAATGAGCTATTCTAAAAGGCGTTCATTGGTGAAAGATTAATTCCTTTGTCAAGGTTGGCTCTGAGAAAGAAATTGGAATCTGAAGGTGATCAAATCCACCGTGTTTTCAAATGGAAAAGATCAAAGCGCTCGATAGCTGTGCATTAGCACACCACTGTGTTCATAATGGAATTGTTACATAGCTTAAACATTCTCATTTGGAAAAAGCTATGGTAATAGCTAGAGTTTTTCACAAAATAGAAAGAGGGCAGAGGAATCTCACACAGGTCCAAGGGACTGCATGGAGAGCCAGGCACTTTCTATCTTGGAAGTTTGCCTCTGTTTTTGTGTCTCGTTTTTCTCATTACGAAACCCTCCTCCAGCAACAGATCTCATTCAAATCATAACTGGGAAGGGTTTCTCTTTTTTTTTTGTTTTGTTTTTTAATAAATTCAATTAAAAAATAATCAGTTCTTCCAAACTCTACTCCCTACTTTTGCTCTGCTTTGATGGTATGGATCTGTTCACATTCATCCATCCATCTCACCCCTGGTTAAATTAAGGTCAGTAACCCTTACAAAAGGCCACATGCGAAACACTCAGTCAAGTCATCAGGCATTCAAGTACCTGTAAAGTAAAGGCTAACATAGCCTGCTGTTCATGAAAAATAAAAAAAAATAATTTAAAAAACTACAAAAGGAGCAACAAGGGGTGAACCTTGTTTCAGCACCATCTGAATTAAGTGTGGAAAAAAAGGATAAAGAACCATTAACTTCGCACATAGGATGTAATAAAAGTGTGACTGTGCTCACTACAGGAACAACAGGGCTCTACTTGACACAGACATGAACAGGAGGCCTGGAAGTACACCTGATGTCCAGAGAAGCACTGTCTGACAGCACCCACACCAGGTATACCAAGCCAAACATCTACAATGAATCTGCATCCAGTTCTTCAAATGGGTGCTGGGGCCACTGTTCTAGCAGCCACGAGATACATTCCTTCCTAGGGAGATGGGTCTGCCTGGTAACATGCTGCAGAGGGGAATGTGCGCATCTATTCTGAGCCTTCTGCAGCTAAGCCCATTATTGTTTCTTGTTTAATTAGTGATCTGTAAACAGAAAGGACCTCAAAATTCATTCAGAGCTTTAGCACAGTCTCCCTCAGCCATCCTGAAAAGTGAGGGTGACACAGCGTCGAACAGCTTAAAAGCCTGGCCTTACTTGCTTCACTCCAACACTGATGAGCAGCTCCCGTTGCTAAACAGCCAAAATGGCACTAACTGAAAGACAGGAAGAATTGCAATTCTCATTTTATGTAGGCTCTTCTTTCCCACTCTCTATCCCGAGTGATGCTGAGGGCACATCCACACACCCTGCCTGCCTCATCCGGTGTCTGACATGTGCTGCAGCAGATCTGAGAAGATATATTCCTGAGGAGAGCTGCCTGATTCTCAAGAGTACAAAGTAGCATGGGCGCCACTTTATGGGATGTGGAGAGCTGAAATATCAGCTCACCGTACAGAGACAGGAGGACAGCCTGCTCCCCTTCCCTCCCTGGTCCTGTCTACCTACTCTCGCCTCTCCTCTCCACAAATCTTTCCATATGCTGATTTAACTCTCTAAAATGGCATTACAAAGTCACCGGCCACTTTTTTGCCCCAGGCTGGCAGCAGGCACAACATGAGATGATGGCCAGGGCAGGAATGGATGAAGCTGAGGAGGCACCTCTTCCTTCCAGCAGCATTCAGACACTGGCTGCAGCCCCATGTGTGCTGTGGCCAATTCCTTCAAAAATTTGGTTCAGACTCAATGCAAAATGTCAAGAACCTGATGTTCCTGCCCTAACTTGCTGTGCTCTGTTCAAATATTGCAATATATATGCAAAACTAACCACACTCTGCAAGTCTTTACATGCCACACTGCAAACAAACATCTAGTAATATCTACTTTGCAGTTCTAAAGCAACTTTCAGTTAGGATTTTGATCTTGCCATCTCAAGAGAAATTGTTTAAGCTTTATGGCATTCCCTCTAATACCAGTAGCTATTACTCTGACAAATGAGGACCTGTGCATGCCTTGGTTAAGGAAGTTGCTTAAAGCTGTGCAATACGTCAGCGTTTGAGCCTAAACAAACTGTTAGCCCTGTTGTACTCTTTCTATTTATATCACAGAAACCTAGAACCATTTCATTTGGAAGGGACCCTAAAAGGCCAGCTAGTCCAACTCCCCTGCAGTGAACAGGGACACGTACAGCTAGAGCAGGGTGCTCAGAGCCCCGTCCAGCTTGACCTTGCAGGTCTCCAGGGATGGGACATATGCTACATCTCTGGGCAACTTGTTCCAGTGCCTAACCATCTGTAGCATAAAAACATTCTCCAGCTACTCTTCACCCCTGCTACAGAACAGCCTGGATGCCAAGGAATGAGGTATAGAAAGGCTCGCTGGTCCTTGCTGGGCACCCTCACGATATGCTCTTGCTCTTGGGGTGGTTATCACTAGAGAACACTCCAATGCACCTCAGAGAGATGTGAGACTGTGAAATGTTTTTAAAGTGCTTGTTGTTTTAGCAAACCATCACAGCACCTTCCTGACCCTTTGTTTTCACTCTTCACTTGAGAAAACACATAAATAAGCAAAGCATTACAGAAAAGTAAACAATTGGGATATTCCAACTTAAAAAATGCGTCCATTTGAAATGATAAAACCATTTTGGAGAGTGAGCTACATTGGTACTTCCAAGGCAGGTTTCAGCCCAAGCTACCCTGCCTCATGCAAACCCGAGAGAACTTGCTGCTGATCTCTGACAACTTTGCTTCAGGTGCAGAAATCCAGAAGGGAATTTCTCCAACTATTTGCACTTCCAAAAAATGAAAAGAAGAAAAAAAAATAAGAAAAAAAGAAAGAAGAGAGAGAGAGCGAGAAGCCCACAATTCGATTCCATATAAAACAGTTCGTTACAGGCTGATTTCCTGCACTGCAAGAACTAACATGCTCCCTTTTTGCACCAACACCCCTTCTGCCCTCCTAACAAAGCTATTTCTGGAGACTCAGTGGCTGTGGCCTGGCGGCAGCGCTGCCCCCAGCCATACTGCTCTGGCCCAGCAGCAGGGCCACGGGGACAAGGTCTTGCTGTGAGCAGCCCGGCGTTCCTGCGTGCATGAAGGCCCCGCTGCCATCCTGCTCCTGGCACGGCTGCTCCTCTCCCTGCCCAAAGCCAGGCATCAGCCAGCAGGAACTACGCACACTGTGGGCTCTCTGGTTTTCTGTCCATCCAAAGGAACTCTGCCATAGTGGCCCACAACCGGCTTGTGGAAAATGAAGAAAAGAAATATTACAGAAATCAGCAGTTAAGGAGAAACATAATACTTCATTTCTGTCCTGCTTGTGCTCAATTTGTTTCTGAATCTGCTGCATTTTCTCCCTGTGAGATTCAAGCGTTTAACATTGCAGGGGAAAATGAACGAAAACTGCTATGACAATCAAACGCATGAAAGAAAGAAATGGCAGCTTTGAAATATTCACAACCAACACAATTTTGATTAAAGAAAGAACTCTGTTTTTAATAGGTTTTTTTTTTTTTTTATCATTAAAAAAGTTTAAACCTGCATAGCAATCATTTCAAAAATAATTATTTAATGTTCCATAATGAAACTGTACACAACCTAGTCGTGAGCGACAGAGGCCTGCCGGGCAGGGAAGCAGTCCGGAGCCGCGCACCGCCGGGTGCCGCTCGCCGTGTCCGGGTGCGGCCGGGCCCGGCACAGTCCGGCTCCATGCGCCGGCGGCCGTGTGGGGCTGGGGCAGCTCGGCCCCATGGGCAGCGCTCCTCAGAGTCGTTCAATGTCTCGGTATTTCTTCCTCAGGATGGAGACCTGGTCTTTAAAGAGGACAGGGTCGAGCCTCATCTGAGAGTGGATCAGCGGCATATAGCCAAACCAGCTGGCAAAAGTGTTCATGCAGCTTTGCCGTTGGGCGAAGTGGTCGGGGTCAGCCCAGCGTGAGGCCCGGGATGTCTGTGTGGAGAGGAGCAGAAGTTAAGCAGTGGCTGGAAGGGAGGCAACGAAATGGCAGCAGAGGGTGGGTGCCTCAGCCAGGGAGGCAGAGAGCCGTGCAGCTGCAACAGGGCTTGGTAGAAACCAGTCCTGCAGCAGTCTACGGAAATCTGCTCTGTGGGGGGCATCAAGCCAGAGGATGGACACCCCATCTGATGGCAGGCTGGCCTCCCTGGCCTCCAAAACCATGCTGAGGGCCACACAGCATGGCGACCGGAGTCTAACTGTGTCTAGTCTCACCCACTACATGACACTCCTGGGCAGGCCTCCCATCACCTGCCAGCACACTGCTTCACCCCATCTCTCTCTGTTTTGGGAGAGAGCAAGACATTAAAAACCATAAGGAGGAGGGGAGGGGAAGGGAGGGAAGGGGAAAGAGGGGAGGGGAGGAAAAACGGGAGGAAAGGGAAGGAGAGAAAGGGAAAGGGAACAGGAGAGGAAAGGAAGGAGGAGAGGAAAAAGGAAAGGAAAAGAAAAAGAAAAGGAAAAAAGTCCAGACCTGCAGAAATTGATATGTATTTCAAATGGCTTGTACCTAAGCTCAACTGAAGTCCATACATACCTAACATTACTTGTTTGCAAATGTCCAGCAGGGAAAAACAGAGTGCTTCCACAAAGCACACCTGTCCAGACCAGTGCAGAAGACAGTACTGTCTTATAGACAGAGAAAATAAATGGAAGTTCCACATTATATCATGATAAACTCTGATGTGATGAAAACACCACAGGTTGCATATAGGCAAAATTCTATGGACTAATTTTCTAAAGTTGAGGACAGCTATAATTCCAATGAAAGTGTATCGAAACTCAGCATCTCTGAGAAAATAAGACCTAACAGCCTGAATGCAATTATTGTTCTATATCTGTACTTAGACTACGCATATGAAAACAATAGAGCTATTATTTAAGGGAAGCTGTAAGTGCTGTGAAACTGCTCCATTTTGTTCTGTGCCACTTCTCATGCATCTCTATAGCACTTATGTTTCTACTACACTTTAAAAACAAACAAAAATTCATAAGCTCAAAGTGTGTTAATTAAAATGTGAAGAAACTGATAAAGTCAGGGAACTGTCAAAGGATTGTTGTATCAGACTTGATCTTTATCCAAGGCCTGTCCAGTTCAGCACAAGTGGTAACTTATTATGTGCATTGATTACGGACTCTTGATTATACAGAGTCACTAAAGCTTGTTGCTAGAGGATTATAGCAGACATTCTGGCCATTAGCAATGAATTTCCATATGACTATTAATCTCTGTCACAACACTGAGGTTATGTTAATTTTTTATTTGTCTTTCAAGGAATTATGAACATAGTCCATTACATTTCCCAAAGCTGCACGAACAACTTGTCTTTAGGAGAGAGTTATAGTTCATGGATGATTCAAGCTACCCACGCTGAAAAAAGAAAAATGATTGTTCAGCCTTTGCCAAACAGCCAAAGAACATTCCTGTGCAGTGGCATACAGATAATGGAGTCTACAAAGTGGCACAGTCACTCTCCTGCCAAAGATATGGACAATGCTAATAGGAGAAAATGTGAGGGGAAAAAGAAAGCCTCTTCATTCTTCCTGACCCCTCCTTCCCATACCAAACCTGGAAGTTTTGATAATAGACATTGTGGCAGCACAGATAGATTATTTAGGACTTGTTACTGTTCCCATTGCTCGCTCACACAAGGGAAGAGCAGATATACCCTTCAAATTAACAGGCATCCTTGTTGCCAGAATGTATATCCATTTCTGCAATTACAGAATACTAACCCAATAGATGGAAGAGGCCCCACAGTATGCATTTCATGGCTGCTAGTGAGTTATAATGTCACCACATGACAAAATATACCTCTGTTGAGACAACCAGCACTTGAAACACGCTATATACTTAAAAATAGCACTTTGAGATTCATTATATATCCCTAGTATATAATGAATATATATAATCCCATTATATATCCGCTGGTATATAATATTCATTAAAAATAATTAAAAATATAAAATCTTTTTAGAATTTACTTCTGCTTCTAGCATTCTATGAGGTCTTCTCTCCAGAATATTTAATCAAAAAACTGGGAGTTTAACTAAAATTCAGTCACTAAAACCAACGTTCCACGAGTTTGGTATCACTGTGAGTAACATAGTGTAAGAAATTATGAAGTAGCTGCCTGCCAGTACTCCTTCTGGATTTTCTTTCACTATAATAAGAAAATCTATAGTCTAACTTACAGCTCTGTCAAGCTAAAAACTGCAAAAAAAATAGCCAGAATGTTATTCATTCTGTAAACCTAATATAAAACCTAATTAAATTATTAATACAGCTCAACAGCTAAAGTATGCTATGGATACATACCTGTCCCATCATGGTCTCCTTATACTGTTTTTTCTGTGTTACTTTGATTGGAGGCAATTTTGTCACAGCTGACACCAAAAAATTCATTAGAATGTCCTCACAATTGGCCAGTTGGTCCACCATATTCTTTAGGCTGGCAGGCAGGTAATGAGTGTACAGGTAGTGATAATATCTGGAAAGTAACAATAGGGTTCTTAAGAGAAGCTACTGGGCTTTCAGGGATTATGAATTCCAACTGAAGCAGAAATTTTGTCCTCTACTCTGCATACAGCAGATCTGTTCTTCATTTCTCTAACAGGAAGGGAGAACTGATCAGTACCTTACCAAAACTGTAAACAGCATTAATTGAGAAACAAAATATATAGCTCTAAAAAAACTACTTGGTTAAAAGAAATAATGCAGACCTATGTATCAAGAAGACAAAGAGCACTTCTATTGCTGGACTGTAATTTCCAATACTGATGAATTTATCTCCCATCTTTCTTTTCAGAACTGTTCAGTCAGAGAGAACTCTATTATATCAGCCTGCTACTGTCCTCGTTGTTCAAACTATTCTCCTTCGAACCTCTATCATCCCCTATAATCTGTCCTTTCCTCTGCTAAGATTTGGATTAGGTACTGAAGAATATGTTGACTTTTTCCTAACATCCAGAGATGCCTTTGGTCTGCGGAAGTTCTAACAACAGGGGTTTTCTGCAATATGCTGCAATACGCTGGCCTATGATGTGTCCACTGCACTATTTTTTAGAGTAGCCAGAAGACTCTGCAGACTGCAGCTGTCAGCCAACACATATCCAGTGCTGGTCTGGAAGTAAACTCCTTTCTGCTATGCTACAGGCCATTCAGTTGAGCAGCTTAATGAATTCGGGAACTCTTTGAAGTGCGTAATTCCTGATGTTAAAAAGAGCAGTCCGACCGCCTCGAAATACAAGTGACTTCAAAGGGACCCAACAAGCGCAATAATGATTACCAGATCCCCAGAGCTAAACTGAGAACTTAAATTATTACCCCATAAAAAGTAGACCCATTTATTATCTTTCCATTTTTTCCCCTCCCCGGAAGAATGTCTTTCATTCCCCACTACCACTTTGTTTCATACAGAAGGAGAACAGCTGATGCTTTGGGTTCTTACTTGTGGTAAATAGCAGCTCCTGTCAATACCATGGAATAGTCATTAGTCCACTTGGAGGTATAGCCCCACCTCTCCTTAGTGTTGTCCCAGAAGTGACTGCGAGCAGGATACCCCACAATCCTCTCTGGAAAACTCTGCCAAACTGTAAAGGCAAAATCCACCTGCAGACAAAGTCACAGGCCAAATGAATACCAAAACTGTTTCAATAAATGTCAACAAAACAAAATATTACCTTGCCACTAATTCATAATTCAAAATCTTGGAACTGTTGCAAAACATTAATTCTATGTATTCATCAGTAAATTAAACTGACTGCTTGACATTTTGCCCTATAATTATGCACATTTTAATGGTTTCTATTAAAGGGAGTCTAGAGCATCACAGCATTACATTAACATTTTCAAGCTTGCCCTTTACATATCAAACCTTTTCAAGTTACAGAAAGAACTGGTGTAGGTGCATGCATTTGTACGAGGGCTGCTCCAAAAGTAATGCCTCTTATTTTATGATGTTAGCCCACAAAGTCAGAGGTGGATATTGGTGGTATGGCAGTAGAGGTTGAACCTTCCCACCAATATTCCGTTCCCTATTGTTGTCATGCTGTAGATGGCAGCAGAGGGGCAGTCTGACAAAATGACAGGAATATGAACTGTCAGATTCAATGTTAGGAAAAATTTCTTCTCCAAAAGTGTGGTTAGGCACTGGAACAGGCTGTCCAGGGCACTGGTTGAATCACTGACCCTGGAACTGTCCAAGAAACATTCAGATGTTGTACTAGAAGACATGGTTCAGTGAGAAATATTGGTGGTAGGTGGACAGTTGGAGTGGATGATCTTGGATGTCTTTTCCAACCTTGGTGATTCTGTGAAAACGGTGTTTGATATGGAAGCATGTATGAAGCAAAGGTATGGAACTGACTTCCTCCACATGGAAAAAATGGCACCCACTGACATTCACCAATGCTTGCTGAACACTTACGAATGTCAAAAGGTGGATATCAGCACAGTGAGGTGGTGGGTGGTGAAATTCAGAAGTGGCAACATTGATGTGAAAGACAAGCCACATTCTGGACGAAATGAAGACCGCCCTGATCAGCTCATCCACATGAATTGACAGATTACAACCAGGGAGCTGTGTACAGCGTTCAATGTGTTGGAAACAATGGTGACAACTTTGGAATGTCACAAAGTTTGTGGCAGATGAGTCTCTGACATGCTCACACAGGAACAGAAAGAACAGCATGTGCAAGTTTGTCAGGGCCTACTGAATCAACATGAGGCTGAAGGTGACAGTTTCCTGGATCACAACATCACTGGTGGCGAGACATGGTGTCACCACTAAGCTGGTGTCAAAACAGCATTCATGGAGTGGTGACATTTGAATTCCTCATTGAAGAAAACGTTCAAGATGCAGCCGTCAGTGGGTAAAGTGGTGTGCACTGCCTTTGGATTAGGAAAGGGGTTATCCTTCTGGATTTCCTGTAACCAGGACAGACCATTGTCTCTGACCATCACAACACTAAGCTGAAGGCTTAAACTTCCAGTGTCAGGCCAGAGAAGAAGTCAATCCTTCTCTTGCAACACAATAACACCAAGCCCCATGCCCATTTGAAGATCATGGAGCACACTACCAATCTGGGCTGGACTGTCCTACCACTCCCAGCATATAGTCAAGATTTGGTGCCTCCTAACTTTCATCTGTTCAGCCTGATGAAAGGTGGATTGCATGGGCAACATTTTCTTATCAATGACACTGTCATAGCAGCTGTCAAAAAGAGGGTCACTTCTACTGGTGTCAATTTTTATGTGTGGCATGCGGGCTCTTGTTCATTGCTGGCAAAAATACAGAGTTACAAGTGGTGACTATGTGATAAATATTGTCATGTAGCTGTTACGTAGCATTTAGTCTATCAAATAGTGATAGCATGCTCTTTGTATCTGTTGTAGTTTCCATGAAAATAAATAGGAGGCATTACTTTCAGAGTGACCTGCGTACTTACATGCAATACAGAGTGGTAAAAGCCATGTGGATAACCGAATCTTTTGCACATATTCATGCATTTCACTTACCTACCATTTCAGAACTGTCAACAGAAAGCTTGGAAAATCAGGAATCAAACACCTTAAATTATAGGGGTGGCTTGGTGAGATTAAAACAAGCAATCAATGTGGATTTCTTTTATATTATCCATCTGTTTTGAGCCCTTAAGGCGCTTAGAGGTGATACCTTTAAGACTGTTTGTATGACCACAAGGGTTAAAATTATAGCTTAATAAAAACAGAGGTAGATATTCCATGGTCATTAAGTGGCTTTGGGAGTCTGTGCTTTAAAAAAAATGGACTTTACTGTATAAATCACAAGAAGATATTAAATGCTGACATAGAGTTTCTTTCATTTATTTATTTATCTCACTGAAACTAGCTTAATAATTCAAATCTTAGAGAGCTGAAAGGTTGATAAGGGATTGCTGCCCTGGAATCCCACCAAACAAATACCAGCCATAAGAGGAAAGGGAAGGTTGGGGTAGTTTGCAGAAGGCTCATCAGCATTTGATTTGAAAGGCGTTTGGTAAAAACACATATGGAAAATTTTTTATCATGTTAAAGTTGACTGGCAGTTCCTTCAATTCAACTTGGCTCAAGCTAGATTAAAATTTTAAAAAGAAAGACAATTCTAATTGTCCCATTCAAATCCAAGAGAAAGAGAGTCTTGTTTCTGCACTGCATAGTTCCCTCTGTGCCAGAGGGACCAAAACCTCGCTCAAAAATGCTTGGAAAACCTTTCAAGAACACAGCCAAAGTCAAGGGTGTAGAGGTTAGACAAAGAACAGCTGCTATGAGGATAGTCACATTTTGTGTGATTATTGTCAGACTTCCCTCATTTACAAGCACTTTTATGAAACAGAAGAGTCACACATGTACTGGAACACAACACTAAGGACTGGTTACTTTCTTTTAAGTTGTTTCAAGGAATCTGAGGCCAACTAGAAAGACGATATGCACAAACCAGTTATCTTTCTGATAGTTTTGATCTCATCCAAATCAGTACCACATGAAAGAGCTAAAGGTTTTTTCCCTGTCCTATAAAGCCTGACATCTGTTTTCTTTAGAGATGATTGAGAATCTCAAACTTAAATAAATAAAAAAACGGCAATACCCAGTGTCTTCACTCGTGTATTCAAGTACCCTTGTACCCACTAAACCAACCATCCTAACAGAAAAAACCCAAACTGGTCCTTACCCTGTGTAATTTTGCAGCATTGCCACTCAGCTGATCAGCAGGAAAAGCCAATCCGGCTGCCAGTCCCTTAAATCCTCATATTATTCCTAACTCATGCTGATTTCTAATTACTTCCCACACAAACATCCCTCTGTGCACGTGACAGAGCTCTTCTCAAGAGAGCAACCACATGCCGTTCTGCTGCAAAGGGGAAACTGTTAGTCCACAAGATCTGGACAGGGCAGAAGATGTGTCTGGCAACTGTTCCTCCCAACAGGAATGTGATCGTGTCTGACCATGCTGCTAAACTGCTTCTTTTGGTCCCTGAAGCTTTGCCACAATGACCACCCATGAGCAGTCAGTTCTGCGGCAAGTTTCATACCGCACACTTCATGTCAGCGTTTCAAACAGGCTGTTTCTTTGTGTAAGCTGCATGATGAGAAGTGAAGGAGTAGAAAGAACTCAGTTCTTCTCAGAGAGCCACCAAAAGCACGGGGGCAGAAGGCTCAGAGCCAAAACCTACCATGCAAACACGCAGTATCGTGCTTACAGGAGGGAAGAATCCACAAAAAAATGCATACATTATTTCACACAACAACAAATACTTGCATTTCAAAATGTTCAGTGTAAAATACAGCCAATCCAAATGAGAAAAACCTTGTTTCACACGCATTCCAGAAGTCTGAATGACTACAAAATGAGGATGATGATAAATACTAGGCAAAAAAAAACAAAAGCCCCAAATCCTCCTGCAATCCATAGGTTGGACTGCTGTACCTACCAGCTCAGTACAATGAACCGTGGTAGGTTTTAGCATGAGCAACTGAGAAAGCTCCTTACATCCTGAACAAAATGCTGCTTAGGATCTCCAGCCCCAGGACAAATGTCTTCATTTCAGTGTTTAAGATTTTTCAGGCTGTGCACATAAATGATTTGGGAGCAGCTGTATTCTTCCTCATCTTGCAGGAGCAACCAGGATGTAACCTTGGTATCTCATAGGTTCAATGCCATTTGAAAAGCAGAAGAGGGCTACCACAGCTCCTTCTGGAGCAGCTTAACCACAGCATAAGAAAACCATCTCATCCATTTAGAACAAATTCAGTGACATCTGAGGGTATACAGCAGTGACTGGTGGCTAATGTTAGGCATTTCCTCACTAGCAGCAATTATATCAGTGAAAAGTCCACATCACTGACAAAGAAAGCGCTTTTGTAAAGGTGAAATGAGGAGAAAGGAATAACCATGGACATGGGGGAAAAAAAAGGGAAAACAAAAGAAAATCAATTTTTTCAAGCTATTCCCTGGCCGTCATTAATAATGTATTTCCCAAATATTGCACTCTATATAAACTGTCATCAGTTTCCCCTGTGGTTCTCAGGAAGAGGTTCCAGAAATCAATACTCATCCCAGTTGTAAAAATTGCTTTTCTACAGTATTTTTCTTTCTTAGCGCTATCTTCCTCTTAGCACAAACACTCCAACACCTCAACTAGCAAACAATTCCAACTTTATGTGAAGACACACCAGTCAGCACGAAAACATTCCCCAGCAAATGCTGTATTAGATGGCAATGCTTTCTTTTGGAGCAACAGCAATCCCCTGCTGCTGACACTCCTTCTTTCCCCACCTACATCCTACTGGTAGGGGGAAAAAAACCTACCCTAATCAGAAAAGTGAGAACAGAGTATTAAAGTCGACTGCTCTTGGCTGCCTACACCCGCCCGCAGCTATGTTACTAAAATAATAAAGAACGGAAGAACCATATGCTAATGATGAGCCAATTAACCGAGGTGAAAAGCTCTTCTGATGGCAGTCAGTGGCAGGGTTTCTGAAACAAGTGAAAAACAGAAAATCTGAGGAGTATCACAGGAAACCTCTTAACATTTGGCCACTGGCAAGAGAAGAGCCTATCTGCTGTGCTCGGGATCGGCCAAGGAGCCGGGCAGACTCTCCAGATGTCAGAGGCCCTTACCTCAGTGGTTGAAAGCACGGTGTCCTCATCCAGGCTTAGCACTGCATCTGTCACTATGTTGTCATAGGGTAGGAAGCGACTGCTCATAACCTGTAGGTATCCAAGGCAGGAAAGGGAAGAAAAAATATCACTTAAAGGACTAATTTCCCTGGGAAATACTCTATTTCATTCCTCACTCCTATGTCCTTTCATCTGAGGTGCACTGCATGTCTGCCTGACAGAAAGGACCACTCACCTCATGAGGGAAAGACTGTCATTTTTGTCACCACAGCAGTCAGTTTACACCTCCTAGTTGAGAAGTAATTTCTGAACAGATCTCTCTCTTTTGAGTAGGCTGCCTTCCTTATGTGACAAACTGTCATGGTCCATACTGAGAATTATATGTACCAGAGCTTCCCTGGAAGCTAGTTCTGTACCTCTGCCCTTCCATGGGTGTGAGGCTTAGAGACAACTAAGTGCTGACAAGAACTCTGTAGCACTCATAAGGTTACAGCTAGGAAGCCAAGAAGTGCACGTATGTGGAGGAAATTATGCTGCCAGGACTCTACCCCTGTAAGTGGCACAGCTCCATCTCTGGTCATTACTGCTGCATCAATAGGGAGCTGCTGCCATGTGATGCAATGTTATCTATCAGAAAAGGAGAATACACTAAGGAACATGATTATCTGTTGGGCTTTGTTTGCAGCAAGAATTATGTTGACAGTGTAGCATTTCTAAAAGTCACATTTTTAAGTGACACAGCTATATACGTATAAAATCTATATGCAGAATGTTTTTTTTTTTTAAGTATGGCAGGATAGTTCTCACAGCAATAGGAAATGGATGGGAAAGTGAAATCAAAAAGGTAACAGCAAGAGATGAGATTCCATACGGTTTCTTTACAAGACTAATTAGCACCTTCTGAGAACTGATGAGTGGTAATAAGGACACAACGCTATTTGTTTCCCTCATTTGCTAAGAAAAACAGCCTGGGTAGATAATAGACTTCCTTTCAAGCTTATTATGCCAAGAAATAACTACAAAAAGCAGGCCTTCTTGGGGGAGATCACTTTCTGGAAACAAGGACACACAGTGGAGTTTTTCATGTAGTTCATTAAGGATGTGGTCAGTTCGCATCCCTTGCAGCCTGTTCAGAAGCAGTACCCTAAATCTATGTCTCGATTCAAAGGCGGCTCTGCCTCCATGTTAGGAGGTTCACAGTGTCTGTCTGGAGAGCATCTCTTCACTGCTGTGATGGGCCGCACTCCTGGGAGGCCATGGCTGTGAGGGAGAGGTGAGCTGGCAGGTGCTGGCAGTTTTGCTTTGCTTATGCAGAGGCAAAGCAGAACAAGAGCCAGCGGGAGACCAAGGTTCTCACCCTATTCATTTATAGACCGTGGAAAACAGACAGAATTACCCAGCTGTTTTTTTTAGGTCATTAAAGCTCTCTGTTGTAAAATGCTTGTGATAATATATCTTGATTTCAAGGACGGGAGTGCAGGTTAGGTAAAGGCAGACCTCTGCGGTCCCCTGCACGTAGTGACTGTGCCTGCCAGTATGCTTCAGTTAAGTCTGAAGATGAAAAAAGTAGTTCCTTTGTACAACCTCTGAATTGGACAGCTCTGGCTCTGCACACTTTGTCCGAACAAGCAGCTTTTCTGCACAAGAAGCCATTGGCGTATGTTGGGATATTAGAGAGATGAGACTGTCCACTATAAACACACCTTTGTGTACTCAGGAGACTCATCTGTAATCTAAACAGTGCCTGGGCCAATTTCTACAAACGCAGAGGAACTGGTCAAAGGTTTTCTCCTCTATCTCACCTCTGCAAGCTTTCCAGAAAGGAAGAAAAAACGTGCAGTGTTCCAAAAGCTCAAAAACCACTACAGCCTTTCTCAGTCCTGCAGCAACTCTCCTGATACATATATAAGGCTAGCTAGAGGCACATGCCATTAGATGAAAACTTTGCAGGGCCCTTGTTCTCCCCTTGTTAAGGTGACTGGGGCAAAAGACCAAAGATATAACCATGAATTCTAAACAGGATTGTACAGCCAAAGCAGCTGAAAGTTCTGTTTGCAAATACAGAGCCTGAGAGCCAGATGATAGAGATGACAAAGGGAACCAGCCCACAAGTGTGTCAATCAGAGCCCAAGAGCCCACAGAAGCAGCCCTGCTTCTCTCAGGCCTGACTTTGGAGAGGAATCATCCACTCCACTGTGGATTTTTAAAAGAAGCCTCTTTTCTAATTTGAGTGCTGTCTGTTTCAGCTCTGTGGAATTGCAAACAAACAAGTCTGTTGCACAACAGGAGATGACACAGTGGTTTCATTTCCAAGAAAGCAGCCCTTGTCCCTTCCTTTGTTTCATGGTAGGATCCCCTCGCTGACAGAAGTATCCTACAGGGCCATGAAGGAAGGTACTTTTCAAAGGTGGGTTAGTACTCTTCACTCTCATCTTTTTCTCCGTTTTTGAGTCTGTAGCTGATCCCCAAGCCTTGCCTCTGACTCTAAAACTCAGTGAATCCAGTTGCATCACCACTTCCATGCATCTGCAGGGAGTAATTTCCAAAGACAAGGTCAGAACTACCCACTCTCATGACCACATTTCAAAATAGGATCCCTGTGAATCTCAAGCTGCTGGTACTGATTGCCATGCTGAGGATTTCTGAGAGCATGGCCATGTGCATGAAATATGACTCTGTGACCAAGCTGACACAAGGGGCCAAGGAACAGAAAGGGTCTGTCGTGTAGTTGGGAACTACAAAGCTTTCATCAATGCAGATGGAAAAATAAATTTGGGTCCCATCAGTGAAAATACGCAATCTTTTATGATGCTTCTGTCCACTCACCTTGCTCTCTCCTTCAATGACTATGACAGGCACAGAAGTGGCAGGCCAGCGGTGTTTGGCTGGGAGGGGTTTATCACAATTCCATAAAACAATAATCTGAAAGAGAATATTGGACCACGATCAGACACTGCTTGTGGCAATGCAGTCCAAGCCATACAGATTCAGATCTCCAGATTTTGAATGTCCAGACTAACAAGAATGATACAAATCTGTATAAAAACACTTCCTACAGTAATTTCATTCATCCTAATTATATACATCCTCTCAAGTAAATGGAAGCTGAACAAGAACTCAGGAAGTCTCAGTTTAAGCCAGGCCACATGGATGTCACTGATTTACTTTGGCTAAAATACTTGTGATTCTCCATTGTAAGAGGGTACTCCCACTGAACTCCTTGAGGTTTCCTTTAGAGGAGCCAAAATCTTGGCACTGCAGAGTCTAAGAGCCACAGCAGGAGGAAAGGTAATCATGTAAAGACTCTTGAGACACAGACATCGTTTTGCATTTTGCAGCATACACAAACCTGATCTTCAAAGTGCAATCATTGTTCTACCTGTCTCCTGAAACAAAGGGGTTTCATTATTGTCTCTGTTCCAACCACATTATACTCAGAACTTTTGTTTCCCATGCATGCAGGTCACAGACACTAGACATCTCAGAGAAAGGAAACATGAGAACAGAAACAAGGGTTGAATGTAGACTGAGAAGACCTGAAATCAATAGGCTGTTCGCTCCTGGGAGAGTAATTCTGTCACCAATGTGACTGACAAACAGTGCTGCTTACCTGTGCACAGTACTGGGACTTGGCTACAGCAACCAGGAGTTTCAGCACAGGCTGAGATTGGGAAACCAGAGGAGTTACTGCATGGATAACGGCAGTGAATGTGGGGAGAGGCTTCAGACCTAAAGCAAACAGATATGCATTCAGTAAAGACAAAATTGCCCCATTTATTATTAAATATTAGTATTAGTATTAGCATTCTCAGCATTAAAGGCCTTGGAGATGGTAAAACAACCTACGCTTAATGCAAACCTTCCCAATCTTTTAGGTCATCTCTTTAAGTCATGGATCAGAGATGACACTTCTCTTTAACTCCCACCTCCTCTGAAATACCTGACTCCAATGCAATTACTGCCTCCTCTTGTTATTTCCACAGATGTCCTGTGATTTCTCTCCTTCATCCAGATTGCCCCACAGGTAATACTTAGTTTGCTCAATGAAATTTCTTTCTTGACATCGGCTGTCTGGTTTTGCTGCCTGGCTCTGGATGCATGACATTTTCTACAGGTACATCCCTGATTTCCAGAACTATATTCTGTTTCCTTAGTTCTATTACAGCTGCTGTAAGGCTTTTGCTCTTTGTGGATCAATCCCCATCCACGGGCATCTTCAGATACCTCCTGAGCTGACAATTCTGTTTACATCCTTGCCTTTCAATTCTCATATTTTTGTCTTGCTGTGATTTACTTTCCTGCCTGAAATAACAGGTCGTACTGGCTTCTGTCCTTCATTACTGCTCTCAGTCTTATCTACATTCATCTGTCTGGGGTCATAGTCATTTTTCATTAAAATTCCCACAGAAACCTTCTTCTCCTTCTTTATCATGATAGCTGTGAATTTTTAGCAGGTGGGCAGCACAGATCCACACAAGTGGGATGGCACAGCCTGTGCCAAAAGTGGAAGCAGTCTCATAAGCAGGATCACTTCAGACTGCAGACACATTCCCCCACAGAATTCATCACTGAATCTGTTTCAGAAAAAGCCACGGACCTAACTTCTATTCATTCCTTCTACTGGAATCTGCAAGAGGACACAAAGTATGGAGAATAAATCCATACCCACTATGCACTCCAATTATAAGTGTCATGGGTAAATTACCACTTTTCCAATTTCCAAACACAAATAAACAAAGTAAGCAAAAAAACTTATCCTTCTTATGTCCCCTTGGGCCACGAATGGGTCAGTAACTCAGGCATTAATTACCGGCAACTGAAAAGTATGAAGGGACCCAATTTTTTTTCAAAACAATATTTGCAAGCGAGAGGCACATGATGCATGTTGATGAGTCAGAGACACTCCAGTTTGCAGTGAGCAGGGAATGGAAAGAGAAAGCATCATTAACTAGAAATGAATGGTAAGTCGCCTGGCACATCCTATTCAAGAATCAATGATATTCCAAATACCACTGCAGTGTAGGAAGAGTTCACTCACCGAGATTAGCATAGTAGTAAGGAAAATCTCCCAGATATGAGGAATACTGTGGCAGTACAAATAACCCTCCAGGATGTTTGTTCCATATTAAGCTGTTACGTGATATGTGCTTAAATATTCTGTCCTGAATAATCTGGAAAACAAGAGAGGCAATGACTGTTAACAGACTCTAATAGTCACTAGTAGAAGCTTCAGGGATTCCAAATGATTGGAATCATCATTCAGTTTGCAGAAAGCTGAGTCACACAAATTCTAAGACATTCCTGCTTAATCTCTCTCAAAATGACATGGAACCAGTACACTGCGGCACCACACTCCAGCAGCTCAGGCTTTGTGCAGTAGGCTTCGGAGCACCTCATTAGTCTCTGTGGATGTGGGGACCTTGCAATTCACTGCATTCTTTATTTAAAGTCAATCGTTTCATCTATTAGAGTGAGTTAGTGGTAGTATGCCTGATTAGTGCATTGTCAGTTTTACTATCCAGAACTCACACAAGATAATTATTTTAGGATGGCATTACAAAGCTAGGTATTATTTTGAGATAACAAGAGCATTCAAAACCACAAAGACTTTCAGCAAATCAAGCTGCACTAATTATTCATTTTTGCTTATTATAAAGGGTTATTAGTATTCAGATACATCACTGATTCTACGTCTCAGTTCAGCAACAGCTCCTTGGCTGAAAAAGAAGATCTTTTAGCAACTCTGCTGTCTATCTTTGTGGAGGGCCACAGACATGGATTCCCAGACTTTTAAGGGCAGACCAGTTTGCTAGGTCATCTACTTTATCATCTGGAATACCACAGGCCACAAGAAAGATACACAGCCACATAATTAATTTGTATTTGTAAAACTAATTGCAGCTACTTCAGATCAATTGCTATTATGTAAGAACCAGTCTGGTTCTTACACCAAGAGCTTTCCCAAACTTGCTGCAAAGGCATAACAACATTCAGCAGTGGGAAGTTAAAACTAGACAAATTCAGCAGCCCAACAAGACACAATCTTCTAAGTGCAATCTGCTGTTGGGCCACACGTTCTTACAGATTTGCCTTCCTTTGAAACATGAGAGATTGGCAGGTCTGGCAACAAGATATTGGAAGGGGCTGGGGGATGCTGAAGGGAGAATCCTCTGCTAAGACAGCTAAGCAAGATTTCCTTGCCTCCTTCTGCAGCTCATCTTCTGGGATCTCCTAAGGAGATTTCGTGGAATTGGTGGTTTATGCACTGCACAGGGCTCAAATGCCAGCAACATGTTGGGTCTCTCTGGCCTTACCCTTGGCTTATCTGGGTGAAACCCTTTAGCTCTGAAGCAACTCTGATCCCTTGGTCCATTCTGGCCTTACAGTCTATGACACTAAATCAAGTCTATACCTACAGCATAGGAAAAAACAAAAGCAAGCAAAAAGACCTCAACTAACAAAAGCCAAAGAAAAGCAGCTGCTCCAGTCTAAGTAATCTAGAAATCTCTGCAAGCAGTTGAGTTCAAGGACACTTGCTGAGTACAGAACATGATCAGGTATCTCCCTGAAATTCTTGACTGCTATAACAAAAAATAAAATAAAATTAATTAAAGCATTAGTTATCTTCTGCTAGACAATCCACTGCTGGCGGCCATGTAAGTACAGTTAACTTGGGGCAAATGTCAGGCGTTTGTATGCTTGTCTTGATTTTGCCTACAGTCAACTAGCATTACTAACATGCAGCAATTTGCTGACATGTCTAAGTTAATTTAACTTATTTTTGTGTGGGAATAACAGACTTAATTACCATATTTCCATCACTGACAGGAGCGGATCTGGCTATTTGGAAAGTGAGGTGTATCAGTTGTCAGACCTCCTATGTGGTGGGAGTAGCGAGGGAAAAAAGAAATTGACTGCTGTTTCCCCATCTGCAAGTTATACCCCTGAACAAAGACAGAACCTAGAAAGCAGTTATTTTCGAGTGTTTACCACGAAGCCTAAATACTGCAGCTCCTTCCTCCTGTTTTCTCAGAACAGGAGCATAATCAGATAAGGGGAAGTCTGCGAATTTACATGGTCAGGAGGTTTTCACAGACGGCGGAGATTTCCATTGAGCTGGTAGCCAACAAGGCTGCAGGGGAAACACATGGCTCGCATTCAGCCCTGCCTCAGTGCACCCAGAGCATGAGCAGCTCTAACGTGGAGCAGACCCTGATGCCACGCAGGGTACGTGGCCCTCGGTGCACAGCAGGCATACAAATCTCCCGACCACGGGAGCTGGCCTGCACCATACATCACAGCTCACCAACGGGGATTAATTTATCACACTCCTGGTCTACATAAGAAATCTAGCTGTCTGCAGTGATAGAGGGGAGAAAAGGCAACTTGGCAGAAAGAGAGCAGAAGTGTATAAAAAAAAGATCACATGGGGGATCGATCAATTAGAATTCAGAGTGCACAGTATTACCCACATTGCAGGGACAGACAGCAGCTATACACTGTCTCCAATGGTGAGGCATGACAGGAAGTTTAATAAGAGAAGGAAGGTGTTATGAACTCCATTGAGATCTCCCTTTTTTAAGATTTCTTTTGGAATTCATTAATAATCCAATATTTTTGTCTCCCTCACCTTCATATTTCAAAAAGTTCATATACTACCTTAATCGCTGCCTTTTCCTAATATGCCTCAGCCAAGCACCACACATTTCTTGTATGCCCTTTGTGCTGTCCTCTCCCCTCCTTTCTCTTCCTGAGCAGAGCACTGAGCATGCTGCACAGGTACTTAGGTGTGTGTTTCTGGGGCTTGTTTTCACAGACCAAGCTGAAAAAGTGCAGATTCACTGGCATGTGTGTATGCATAGTGCTGCTACTAGAACAGATCCACATGATCGCCCATCTCCTAACCCACACCATGTGGATGGCACCAGGCAGCTCCTCTGGACCTGCAGGAGGGCTTACTGGCCAAACACTTCAAACCTCCCATTCTGGGCTATGAGCCGTTTGGCTCAGGTTACTAAATGCTGTGAAAAGGTTAAGGACCTGAAGATGTGATCTCATGTTTCCACATGTATCCAGGATACAAGGCAGATATCCTGAACTGGTGAAGGCTTTTGCTACACTGATAACCACATGGCACAGCACTGAAGCAAGCTGCAAGTATCATCAGAGCACTCTAACACCACAGTGTTACAAGAGAAGATGGATAACATCAGCCAGAAAAAAATATTCTTGCTAGGAATTTAAAACTTAGGTTTTAAAAAGAGCATATATTGCTTGCAGATTTCAGACAGCAAAAATCACTCTCTGCTGTTTTATTCCTTTTCTAAGGAAAATTAACTCTGGACAAGCTGAAATGTGAAATGAGTATCTGTTCATATGAACAAAATTCCCTGTAGCTGTCTTTACAAATTTTAAGAATCTTGAATAAAACAAAACAAAACAAAAACCTAAAGCCCTCAAAGCAAAACCACCCTTGCAAACAAATGGAAAAACCCAGAAGATAACTTCAACACCAAGTGTACATTACTTGGTTCCATTAAATTAAACCTTGCAGGAAGATTTCTGTTTTTCTTTTCCTCTTTTATGCCTCCGAGCAGGAACTCCAGCTTGTTGCATATCCAGCTGCTTGAGCTTTATTACAGGTGTTCTTGTCCCCTGAGCACTCATATGGGTCAATGTTGTAGCTGGTCCAGGCAGACTTAAAATCACACCTGTGTGCACTGGAGCGTGATGTGATGGATGCCAAGGCCATGGGGGCTGTCTCTTGGATCAGCCCAGCACAAGTAGGAGAGGGGCAGTGAGGAGAGCTGTGCAGCCTTCTCCTTTTAGCAATCCTTAATGGGGTGTACCCAGGGAAGGGGCAGATGACGGGCGCCTGGTTGTCTCTAGGGGTACCTCTTTAAGGGTGAATTAGACTCCAAGAGCTGTCATGTGGTCTTCCAGCTTTGCTAGTCTGATCTTTTTGTGGGCTGTGATAATTACCACTACCTCATCAGCGCTCATGGGGAGACTAAGGGTGAAGAGCTATTTCCATTAGGCAGCATGAATGAAGCCATGGGGGGACAAGGAAAGAGTGCTGCAAGGACAGCTATGCCATGGGCTCCATAAATGTTCCCTGGCTGATTTTCTTCACCAGCATAGGAAAATCTAAATGACTGTCCTGTAGCAGCTGGAAGTGAGTCTGCCATGGGCAACCTCCCCCGACAAAGCATGGGCAGCAGCACTCCTTCACAGTCTGCAAGGAAAAGGGGGACTTTACAACCCTGCACAAAGAGGGCTGCAACTGAAGAAGAATTAGCCTAAGACAAATACACTGGCACCTATAAAGCAAGCCCCTTTCAGTGGTAACAGTGTGTCAAAAATTTTAGTGCAAAACTGCAAAACAATTAGAAGAGAAAACTGCTTTTGAAATTGTATCTTGGGCCCTACTTCTAAAGAGCCTTTTATCTTTTCTGTGTCCCTTGAATTCAGAAAGAATTCTTTCCACATTCTAGATCATCTGTCTCCCTGTTTAATAGCAGTCTAATTATGATTATTTATTAATATTTTATAGAAGCCTTTCCCTTATCCTGTGTATGAAGATAAAACACAGTAACCTACCAGCCCCTATTTTCCTTCAGCCAGACTGACAGCCCCATCACAAGACATCAATGGTCTATGAAATGGTCAAGAAGCTTCACAGCCTATTTTTTCTGAAATGAATTCTAGAAAGGTTTCTTTAAGAAACATATCTACTACCAATGACAAGGACAGTGATTCGTAAGCCATAAAGTCTTGTGAAGGCAAGATCACACATGACAACTTTTCCTTGTGTTAGACAGCTCCCATTCTTCACCATGTCAGCTCTCTAATGTGGATACCAACCACGAAGGAAGTATTTCCTTAGGGAAGAAAACTTAGCAAGACACTGAGTGTTTCCCCCAGTGACCAATTGCATGTCATGGGACCCACGGTCTGATGCTGGCTGAGCACTGGAGCAGCTGGATGGCTAAGGAAACCTCATTGCTCTGCACGATCCCAGACAGCTTTTACTCACCTCTAGTGTAGTCAATACAATCTTCTCAACTGAAGAAAAATAAGCCTCCCACAAGAACTGTGTCTGCTGTCTAAGTGCTAGGATTTTATCCTGATGGATAGACCTGATTGTAGAAGGAATCTGTAATACAAGATGTAATATAGTCAGAAGCTTCAGAAAACAACGCAGTCTCATCAAATTAATATGCTGCTGACAAGCCCTCTCCTCTATTAGCAAGCTGCACAGCTTCAGCACTCCTATCCAACACGATGTGTGTGCCAACAGAGCCCTGATGGAGATACAGATGAGACACAGCCCTTTACAACCTTTGGTACTGGCACATTAGAATATATGATTTTCTTTTCTTAATTTGCTTTCTCTCAGTTTTTGGTTGTTTCTATGGAAGCAGAAATTCCCTCTCCCCATCACTCCCCAGCACTGTGCTGTGGCACAGTGAGCAGCTCCTCCATAAATCCCTCACGCACAGCTTTTCATGGACTGGCAGTTCAGCAGACTGGAACCTGCAGGACTCTGGGTCCAACGATAATCCCCACTCTCAGAGTATATTAAAGGGATCTGGAATTGCATTTACCACAGCATGGCAATACTAAGTGCCCTGAGGAAAACACAGCAACATCTGAAGCAAGACTCCACTTTTTGGGAACCTGTGGATCAAATTGCATTTTACTCATTACTGTGGGAGGAAAGAGCAATGTCTCTCACAACACCTGATATTCACAAGGGAAAACACTGCTTTCTTTTTCCCTTCTCCGTTAAAGCAACGTTTTATGTTGCCTTACAAAGAAAACCCTATTTGTCCTGCTGCAGTGCCTTGTGATTGAAAAATGGGACTGCTGGCTGGATCACAAAAGGGCTTCCCTTCCACCTCCTATCCCCACATCCCTCTTCCACACTGGAAGGAAGCTAATGAGCATACATGCCACTGGTTAACTTCTTAGAACCTTGACCACGGCCTCCAGTACGCTACTTTGACAGTGCAAATTGACATTATCAAGGGAATTTAACTGCAATTTGCTTCAATTACAAGGGCTACTCACAGCACTGGAAAGGCCTCTAAGATATTTTGCGCATCTGTGCTCATTTCTTCCAGGAATGAGGAGCTGTGCCTTCGCACCTACTCTCTTTGTGATTTCGAATTAGGTCACTTTCAGATAGCCATTTTTCACAGAGCTTTCAGCTCAGTCGTGAGCTGTACAAGTATATGCCTCGGCTGTGTGATGCTCTTTGCACATCCTAGCTCACTCTGAAATTTAACTGCAACCCAACACATCCACCCTTCCCTGGTCAAAAACACTTTGCTTATTCCTAAAACATTCTGAGAGGTGGCAATGATCATTATTTGGTTTCATGTTCTCTTCAATCAAACAATTTCCTATTTCACCTTCCCTTCAAAAAAGTATGAAAAACAGAAGCCAAACCCAGGCTTTCATATGTGTTTTTTTAACCAACCACATTGCTGTTGCAGAATGGTGTTTAACTGCACCTAATTTTATTCAGGGAGGGGAATACTCTTTCTCTTCGTTACTTTTTCAATAAGTTCCAGTAAGTACTGGGATAATGAATGTAGTGTCTCTAGGCAACCCTGCCCATGGCAGTGGGGCTGAAACGATATGATCTTTGAGGTCCTTTTCAACCCAGGCCATTCTATGATTCTATGAATCTATACTGGCTATCCACACATACATATTAATCACACCCATGATCATTACCAAAAACAATCATACAATTAAACTCACTTCACAGTGGCAATACAGCATCTTTTTCTAAAAACTTAAACATTCAATCGTATTATTTATAGCCTCACATGTGTGTAAATACAGGTGAGAGCAAAAGCAGAAATCAATACGCATTCACCACTATACTCCTGAATGTGAAGGCTACTCTGACTAAGAAGGGTACTGCAAGAAGTCAGGGTTTCACAGACCAGCCTATGCTTGCAGTCGGGCAATGCCAGTGCCAAGGTTAAAAAAAAGCCTTGGTGCCCACTTCCTTGCAACAGCTGGAAAGGAAAATCAGAGCTCCCATTTTAACTGCATTTGCTTATTAGTTATTAATCTACTTGTCCAGATAGACAGGTGGGGAAAATGATGTATTAATACTAATCTGGCAGGATTACACTGGAATTACTAGAACTGGATGACGTCTTAATAAAAGGTCATTTCAGTAGTAAGTCGGGGAAAGAGAACAACCACCTTGCAAAAATAAATGCAGAAAGGCTGGATTAAATTCTCCTAGTGCTATGATGAGGAGAATATGCAAATAAAAACAACCGAGCTGCTCTAAAACAGGAAATGAAAAACTGTAACATAACAAAAACATTTCCCAGAGCAGACATTCAGGCCCTCTGCCAGCTCTTTAAAAACAGTGTTAATAATGGTGCAGTAGCTGTTCAATATGGAAGCAGCTGTGAGGAGAGCGAATGGCATGTTACCGGAAAGCATGAAGATCAGCAAATTATTATCATTTAAAGAGAGAAATAATTTTGCTCAGAAAAAAACATGCTGTCCACTGAAGCAAAATCCAAACATCTTTCTTTCGGTTGCAGCTTGTGTCTCATTATTGATAACAGGAAGCACTTCATAAGGCTTGCTAGGCCAGCTCTTCACAAATATTTACATCTTCAGACAAGTAAGTAGGCATCTAATGAGATTTTTAAAGGTACTTCAATTTCTGGGTGCCAACCCACCTGCACCTCTGAACACTCCTCTCCACAGATGGAAACAGCTCACCACTTTGGAAATGAGTTAATAATAACAGAACCCTTCTTCCCATGGGACAAGCCACTGTGCACTAGTGTGTTATGTGCTCTGCAAATAGCACACTCTACCCCAAAGCTGCAAAATCCACTTTTTGTAAAAAGAGTTCTAAATGTTGTCTTGTCCTTATTAATACATTTTCAAGAGGTCAGGAAGAACATTAGTGGTACTGATGCAGAATGACTACAGACAAGATGCACAGTGGTTACTGCAGATCTCGTAGGTCTCAGCTTTGGGCTGAGCAACGGTGTTCCAACAAACGCTGCTTCGAGGAAAGCAATTTTTCAAGAACTTTTCCAAATATCAACTTCTCTACATTCTTTAAAAATCTATAAAGAATTTGAAAAGACTACGGTGTCCGCCAGGGAAAGAGAAAAAAACACCTAGTGGATTTAAAGACAAAAGCAGATGCTGAAGGTAAGAGGGCATTTCTAGTTTCTCAGCTCGCTTCTATTCCATGATCTTGGGGAGATTAACAATGAAGCCATGTGAGCACTGCTTCAGAAAGAAGTGCTGCATGTTCTGGATGTCAAAAAGATTCAGGATCTCCTTCTCACAAAACTGTCAGGTATTAACTCTGGCCTGAGAGATGGCTTTGCTGAGGAGGCCTTCAAGCCTGCCAGCCATTTTTGCAGCACTGGCGGAGCCCTGAGGTCCAGCTCTTTCTGAAGGAGAGCAGGAACTGCCTTCAGCTTCTTCTCCTTTCCCACAGTTCCAGCTCCAGACAGCCCTGCTTGGGAGAGGCATCTACCAGAGAAAATGTCAAGCTCTTAGGCAAAATAAAAAAGCCTCCTGCGTTCAAGCATGTGGCCTACTGGCTGCAGTGACCTTCAGGTCAGAACACGAATGATGTCATATTAAATGAGTTCATCACTGGCATGACACAGACAATCCCTTCATGATAAAAATTCTTTTACAGCTCTGACCTTTTGGATTCATCTTCCTTGTCTGTTTAGGCGGCAGCAGACAACCATCAACTGATCTGCTGATGGTCGCTGTCTTTTTCTTACCTGTAATAGCAACCTCTCATCCCCGATGACGGCAGCCTGCTTCCAATCAATCACTTCTGAGAATGGCAGTTCCCATCCATTGCTGAGCATCACAGGTACACAGGCAGCCTGCACAGAACCACTGCACTCGTTAGTAGGTGTACCCCAGCTCAGCCAACAATTAGCCCAAGCCCCAGTGCAATTACTGTTTTCTTCATTGGTTCTTCCCAACACTCATGCAAGGTCGTCAGATGGCAAGGCAACAAGGTGAAGAAATCAGAGATCATATCCCACATTCCCATGTTTTTCCTTTTTAGGATTATTAAAGTTAAGCAAAAGTGCAGTTGGCATGTAGAGTGGCTTTTGAAATGTGGTGCTTATGCTAACAGCTGAGGGCAAAGCTGTTAAAATTCTGTAAACATAACCCTAGTGGATTTAATACAAACCAACGGCCTTCAGTGGCTTTGGGAAGAATACAGCAGGGACCTAGCTCCCTCAAGCTTCTTCATACTGCTGGAATGCACCAGCCACTGCCTCACTGTGCTCACTTCACTGTTTGGTCTCCATAAATGTTCAGCAAGTGTCGATGAATGTCACCGGGTGCCGTTTTTTCCACATGGAAGAATTCAATTCCACCCCTTTGCTTCATATGCATTTCCATGTCAGATGCCATTTTGTCAAACTGCCCCTCAGCTGTCATCTGTCACACAGCAACAACATGTAACTGGGTATTGGCGGGAAGGTTCAGACTCTACTGTTATACCATCACCATTTGCCTCTGATGTCAGGGGCCAACATCATACAATAGGAGGCACTGCTTTTGGAGCAGCCCTTGTATTTAATTCCTGAGTGCTTCTTCCATGTAGGAGGAGTGAACTCCCCATCCTGCTTGATAACAGCTCTCTGAACAGAAGTGACTGCACAAACACAACTCATCTTTCATTATCTGCCTATAAAAACAATAATTGCTTTTGGTCTTAAAACAAACAAAAAGCATGTAAGTTTAGTATCTATTTCTAATCAGTATGGTTTATCTAAATTATTTTATGAGTTGTGTAAAGTCCTCTACACTGAGAGCAAGTTTGCAAATATTTGGTAAATGGCGCTGTGTTTCCATAAATAAACGATCACTATGACATTCCCTATAGCTGGATGACAATGTAAGATCCCAGCCAAAAGTCTGCTGAAGTGATGAAACAACCTGTTACCGGAGGATCTGCATCAGCCTGTGCTTTGGTTCATTTTCTTTGGATAAAGCCAAGCTTGTGAGCTCTGAATATGGCCCAGTCTGAGGTCTGTTGCCCTGTACCTTCTGAAGAATGGCATAAAGGCAAATTTACAGGCTGCTGTATCTTCCTTTTTAACATACACAGAGGATCTTAGACTAGCCACATATCTGCATTACAGCAGTGCTTAAAATGAGTAAAGAACTGTGATCTTCGGTGAGGAAATGACATTAGTGCATGAAAAAAAGCCAACCAGAAAACACTTAGCAATGTGTTTTCATGTTTAAAACATTTCACTAATGTGGATTATGTTTTTTAACATGCCCTGGAGTCAGACAGAAATTGGGAATTCGTCATAATCAGTGTATACTGCTGCTACTCTGGCAGGAAAATCCTCAATGCCTGCATTTTATCTTGGCCGATCTGAAGCCTCCAAGTTCTGAACAGTGAGGTATGCTCTCTACTTTCTTCTCTTGAGAAGATTTATCTAACAAGAGCTGCATGACTTGTAGCCCACTCAAGAAAAATGCTAAGCGGTGTTTTTCAGAAGGATCTGAAGCCACTTGTCATTCCAAAGAAACTGACTTCTCTCTCCAAAGAGGCTAGAGAGGAAACAGCACTTTGAGAGCTCCCTACCTCCCCTACGAAGATAGGCTGAGGGAGCTGGGCTTGTTCAGCCTGGAGAAGAGAAGGCTGTGGGGTAACCCCACTGCAGCCTTCCAGTACCTAAAGAGAGCCTACAAACTCTGGAGAGGAGGGGAGTCAACTTTTTACTTGGGTAGACAGTGATAGGACAAGGGGGAATGGTTTTAAGCTGAAGGAAGAAGATTTAGATTGGCTGTCACGGGGAAGTTATTCACAGAGAGAGCAGTAAGGTGCTGGAGCAGACTGCCCAGACAAGCTTTGGATGCCCTGTCCCTGGAGGTGTTGAAGACCAGGTTGGATGGGGCCCTGGGCAACCTGGTCTAGTACCAGATCTGGAGGTTGATGTTGGATCTTGATAATCCTTGAGGTCCCTTCCAACCCATGCCATTCTATGATCCTATCATTCTGTGAGGGCTATTTAACTTCACCTGAGCAGAGCAAAGAGGGAAATGACAGTCCAGAACCTGGACCTCTGGAAGGTTAGCACGTGTTGATTTGTAGACTAAATGTAAGCGTTCAATGCTTTAAAATGCTCTAGGATATCCAAGACACTCACCCAAAGTCAGCAGACATGAAAACACCTAATAGGAGATCTGAATCCTTCAGGAGAAGCAGTGGAAAGTCAAAAGGGTGCTGCTGGGCTTCAAATATGACATCATACACCTACACTTAGGTACCTGAATGGTGCTCTTCATTGTGGTAAACAGTATTCTGTGATAGCAACTGGAATACTTTGTGGTTAATGAAGAGGTCTGTTGTGATAGGACAAGGGGAGAAAGTTTTAAACTAAAAGAGGGGAAATTAAACTGGATATAAGGAAGAAGTTTTTTACAATAAGGGTAGTGAAGCACTGGAACAGCTTGCCCAGAGATGTGACAGATGCCCCATCCCTGCAGACATTCAAGGTCAGGCAAGATGGGGTTCTGAGCACCCTGCTCTAGCTGTAGGTGTCCCTTTTCATTGCAGGGGAGGTGGACTAGATGGACTTTCAGTTCCCTTCCAACTCAAATGATTCTATGATTCTATGATTCTAAGAGAAGTGCTGTGATGCTATTCACTGATAGCTCTATTGTCAACTCCAGGACACTTCTCAAATGGCAAAACAGTGCCTAAAGGCAGGACCCGCTACAGTGTCCTCATCTGCCTCCTCTCTGACATCAAAAAATGCCTCAGCCTTCCGCTGGAATGGAGTGCCTTCCACTCTGGCTCTTACAAGCAGGCAATCCAGATGCAAATCCCAGAGGGGAGCTGCAGCATCTGTACAATTGAGCGAAGCTTAGGACCCCAGGGATGAGCTGATGCTTGCAAAAAAAAAAAAGGTCACGCTGTCTGCATCCAGCATGGCTCAGTGTCAGCCAGCCTGGAGACAGAAACCTGATCATCACACTGCTGAACCTGGCTGCTACAGAGACCCAAGAGCCCCACTGCACTGCCCTCTTCTGCTGGTCAACAGTAAAAAAGGGAGACTATGAACCAAAAGTGCTTTTAGAAGGTGAAGAGGATTTGGGTGCTGTCCAAAACATGCTGCAAACTCCCCAAGATCAGTCTACATCCATCTCTCCATGATGATTCCATCTGGAGCTCTACAACCTCCAGACCACCTTCAGAAAGCTCAGCAAGCAGCAATGAAAGCTGAAGCAAGAGCAAGTCTGTTTTGGCTAAGTGACAAGGAAGAGCTATTTTACTACCCCAAGGCTTACTTGCAGAGGTCACCATCCCCATGGGAAGTCTCACAGCTTTATAAAATACAGCTCTAAGCTGGTCCAACCTTTCGGCTTCACCATATTCAGGGAAACCTTTTTCCTGGAGGTAATGCAATTCAACCTTCAGATGAACACTGTGCTCAGCCCCTCCTGGGAAGAAGCTGCCAATTGCTCCAGAAGTATGAATAGAGTCTTTCGCAAAGTGGATTACTGTCCACGAGGGAAATGAAAGACATTTTCCTCCTCCCCACCCCCCTGCGATTGCATGTCGAATTGCAGCCAGCGAAACCAATGCTTTAAGCTGCAGCTCTTACCTGCAAGGCTTCTAGAAACCTGAAAGAGCCAAGCCTGCGGCCACGGGGAACCAGACAGAAAGTGGCATTGTGCAGCATTTCACGGTAATCATACCTAACAAGAACAGGAGAGAAAAGAGAAAATTGAATTAGCGGTGAGTCCTAGAGTAACTGGGCATGAAAATGCAAACAGCTGTTGAGACACATCTGGATAAAATCATCCCTGCCCCAGGAGCCCACCTCCAGGTTAACTAGCTCCTGTGTGCATGCGTGCACACGCAACGTGACCCTCTCACTCACTCACTCTTCTCCAGCCCCAAGGAGCAGCCACCATGGGAGAACATTATGAGAGCAGTAAGGACACTGAGAACCAAGGAAATAATCTTGCTTTTGAAAAAAATATGCACTATCTACGTACATAGGTGTGCACGAATTCTAACAATAAACTTGGATTAAAAGCATTTATACCAAAGACATTGTCACAGCACCCCTGTGAACCTGATTTCTATCCAGACTTAGTCAAAGTCATGCACAACTGTGTTTGTTCCTGCATAATAGGTTTGTACAAAGCAAAAAATTCTCAAACTCTGCCATACAAATCTTCCTTATCAACCAGACACTGAAAGAAGGGAAGCGTTACAATGACTCTCTTGGTGGTTATTGTGAAGGGTGGTGGGAGGAGGAGGGATAAACTGCTTCAGCAGACAAATTTTGGCAATTAACCATAGCTGCAATGACCCCTGCTCCTCTGAACTAGAACTTTAAGATTCTTCTGTTTATTTTCCCGACTCCATCAATCACTTCAAAACCGTTTACCAAAAATACACATCAAATCCTAATGGTTCCCATCCAGTTATTAGCTAATTGTACTTCTGGCAAACCTGAAGAACTGCAAATGGCATTGACCTTGCTGGAATGCCCAGCTTGAGACAAAAGGACTAAATAACCTTTCCTCCTAGACTCCAGAGACAGATGTGATTTTGACACTAACTTGTGGCACTGACATTTCCTAACAGTAATAATCTAATTTAACCATAGTCTGCAGGCACAGCAAGTTTTTTGGATTTGTGTGTGTGTGTGTGTGTGTATATATATATATGAATCTCTATATGATTATACTTCTATATAAAAAAACCTAGATCTATGTTAGTATTCTCACCCAGGCCAGACAGATGGGAGTAAGCCAATTTTCAATTATAAACTCCGTCTTTAAGAAGAGACATCTTGCAAAGGCCCATTTGCTTAAACAAGCGTGTACAGCTAATTTGCACAAGAAAAGGTCACTGTGAATGGATTAAGATTATCTCCACTGAGAGTAAAATAAAAACCCTCGTTGCATTAATTAAAACTACAAAACAGACTTCAAAGTACATTCTTTAAAATCGTATCTCAACTTTGGTTAAAACACATATATACACATCCCATGCGAGTGGCATGGAATCATTTCTCAGTGTGGCACATTGACAATCACCCACGTCCCAGCTCTACAGTCAGCAGTTACATAGCACATGGGGAAAAAAAAAAAAAAGCCATCTTAAAGAATTCATTTTCACATAGTAGGTCTGAAGCTCACTGCTTTCACTGTATATTGTATGACAGTAAATTTTAATAAACACCTAAAATAGAATACCCCCAGGGCTGGAATACACCAGTCATAGGGCTTACTCTTGGTGTATTCTAATGATAGCTATCATTAGCAAACTAAAAATGTAAAATCCTGATAATATCCCAGAATGCAACAATATCCACCAAACGTCAGTGGCAGAATCAGAGCACAAAGGAAAGCAGAGAAAGAGGCCAGTGGAAGAGCGACCTCCATATGTCAGTGACGTTTTGTAGTGGGCCCTCTTTCTTTCATATCTGATTTGCTGATGTTAGGACAGATTTTTGAAAGAAAATAAAAAGATTTTGTTGACCATTTCCCACCCGAAAACCAGTTAGCATCTTGCTCTCGTTTGTGCTTTTTAAAGCTGAACCTGTGATTTATTGCCTAGCTCTGGAATAGCATGGTTCATGGTCATCAAGCAATTTATCTACATCATGCATACAGAGAGAGAGCGTCTCATCCTAACCTTGATGTATGGGCACAAAATTTCCACTCACTTCGGGGAGAACCTGCAAATATAACACAAGCAGACCCAGAGTAGAGCAATATCCATCATGAGATGCTGCAGCCCGTGCACTGCACCAGGCATCCCCCTCATGGACAAATTTCTCCGCAGTTTCAGCCTAAGTGTTTTAAGGTCACTCAACACCACCTCAAAGTGCAGTACAGAAAGACTCATTTCTGATCCCCCTTGGCAAACACCTATTTCTTTGAAATTCTTAAAATGAACATGCTAATTTTACTGCTGCTGATTCGTGGGCAGCATGCAAAGCCGACCTAACTGACTGGCAGCAGATAGCTCTGCATGCTTAAGTACAGACTCAGAGAAGACAGTGGCTACAAAAGCATCACGTGGGGAAGGATCCTACAGACCATGTGGCAGACATGCAGCTCCAGGGCAACTGCAAAGCAGAGCTGGAGGCATCTGGCACAGAAGGCCGAGGGAAATAAAATCAGCAGTAGCAGGAAGTATAAAGGATCGAGTACAGACGGGGCTGACATGTCTACGTGCTGCCGCAGGGCAGCACAATACTCCTTCCTTTGGGGCTGCTCTGGTCCCACTGTCAATAGCAGCACACCTGCTATGGGCTTGGTTTCACCTCCATCTTCAGTGACTGATCCAGTGAGATCTCCAGGAGGCAATGAGCTGGCAGGGGGGCTTAAGGAGCAGAGAAAACATCCAAGGTTTAAGGAGGCTCTTCCAGAACCTCCTTCTTTCCAGTTCTGTTCCCAGAACCACTCACGCCCATCAGCCAGCAACACTTGAGGGCCACAGGGAGGCTTGACTGCACTACCTTGGATCCTCCCAGGCCACAGCTTCTGGCTCCTGTGGACGGCTCCACACAACCCACTAGCTCCACTAGCATCTGGCAATGGGTCTGGGGCCCACCCACACCTGAGAAATGGGATCACCAACAGAGCACTGATTTCCAGAAATCTCCTGGCCTCTTGCCTTGAGGACAACGCTGGCAGTGGCCACACTTACTGCTCCGGCACCACCCATGTCTGCGCTGCGGTGGCATTCTGTGCCCATGTGGGTGACGGCTCATACGGGGCCCTAGCTGCACCATTCAAACACATTACAATCCAAAACATACATGCTTTTAAAATAAGAGCTATGGTTTAAAACTAAAATAACTGCAGAACTAACCCAAAGCTCACATCCCGCTGTAAGGATCAGCACTGTGCTTTATTAACTTTCATGCTTCCTTCCACAATGATTAAGCGCACCACGCTCACAGCTAATACTTTCTTAGGCAGCATAAACAAATAGCTCTATTTGTAATCAATCCTAATGTATTCACACTTTAATTGAAAATCCCCTCCCTGCTCCCACCCATAGCTGGGAAAACGCGATGGCCCCATCTATCACACAGGTGTGAACACTGCAATGCCATGTGGGCTGTTAGCAGACAGGTGAAATGCCGCCCAGCACAACGCTCCTGCAATGCTCGCTCCTCGATCCACTGCTTTTGCTTTCAGAGGGGCCGACCCCATCCGTCAGCATGCAGTCGGGCTGCCTGGGATTCCCACTTCCTTCAATGCTGAGGAGCGCAGCCGGCGGCTGCGTGGTGACTCAGCCATGCCACGCATTCCTCCGCGCAGCTTAAGCATTTCCCCATGTCACTGAGCTCCCATAAGCTACCCTGGGAAACAGTCGCACTACCAGTTTTAATCTAAACAGTTTTTTCTTTCCTAAAGAAGCACTGTCATCACCACTGAGTGAAAAGAGGGCTAAAAAGGCGGCAGGCCGTTAAGACCAGCACACGTGTCCAGCTGCTCAGACATAACAGCTATTAGCTGTCATACTTCACAAAGCAGCGTATGTCTTTCCTGACTCAACCCTCTGAATGCTGATATGGGACACCACCACCAGCAGGAAAACCTGAAGGACAGATGTGTGCTGACTCTTCCAGCAGCCAGGGCAGGCCCTGCTGCCTCCCGCCCTCTTGCGACACAGCACGTGCTGCAAGCCAGCCCTGTGGTGCCTCCATCAGAAGTCAGATGGAGGAGAATACAACAGCAGAAACTGAAACAAATGCAGTGGCCCCAGCCCAGCAGTATCTATTTTAATAGTGCCACATGTAATCCATTTTTTGGAAGATGCTGGAGCTCATCTTGGCAGAGAGTATGAGTGCATACCACTATAGATGTCAGATGGGACTAGAGATTTTTTTTTTCCTTCCCGAGCCAAAAATTGCTATGGCACTTCACCAAGTATGTACAAGGCTCCCTCCCTGAATCTGTGAACCCAAGACGCACAATGCATCTTCCAAAAGAACCTAGATCAGTGCAAGCGCTATGACAAAGCCAGATATGAAACACTTATAACACAAGGCTAAATGGCAGAGCGTTCCCTAGTTTTCCAACATATTAAGTTTCAGCCATTAACCAATTGGCCAGTTTTCCATGGGTGAATTCTTAATGCAGATGGTTCTGAACTATTGGCTGGAGAGGCTGAAAAGAAACCCACTCTGTCACACAGGGCGTCTCGTTGCTTGGTTTCCATTAAGGCATGTTGGCTTTAAAATAAACTGTCAAGCAAAACTTGGCATTGGAAACACCAAGCGAGTAACTGTCTTTGTAGGAAACCTGACAACTCAGCTGTGTGTCAGACAGATAGCTGCCTAACTCGGAGCTCCAGAGGCTCACACACCCTGCCTGGAAGGGTGCCGTTGCCATGATCTGCTTGCTTTGGGATTTACAGCCGCATGATGCTTTCAGGTGATCTTGCTGCTGGTTAACAGGCTACTAGCTGACAGTTCATTTCCCTCTCTGCAAGGACTGGTTCTGGAATTAGAAAGTTTGGAGGTGCAAAAACATAATTGGAAAACTTTTTTTTTTTTTTTTCCCTGCTTAAAGGGCTAATTGATTTCACAGGTGTTTAATTATCATTTGCTGTGAGATAATACCTTGTAGTGCCATAAAAAATGGATTTAATTTTCGAGTGCTTGCAAAACCATCGCCAAAGCCAAGTTAGAGCTAAAGCTAGATAATTATTCTATAAATCAAACACACTGCCTCCTTTCTTTGAAATTTTTAATACTTGGCTATAATGATATCTGACGACCTTGAAACTAACATAAAAAGGATTTTCTTGCCAAGTGCTGACAGGCAGCCATTGGAGTACTTCTTTCAGCCTGGCTCATTACCGCAGATGCAGCCAGCCATGTTGCCCTGGCTGCAGAAGGGATGCTACAGTCAAAGAACAGTGACAGTGTGCACGAGCAGTGCTCTCGATGCACAGGTAATGGCTGAGTCCAATTACGAGCACGAGCTGAGACTGAAAATGCTGCAATATTCACAAAACTGCTGCAGAACTCTGCTAGACATAGCAACAGACACATAACTTTGCAAACGTTCAGCAGCCCGTGTCAAGATACAAATATTTTCTCCTTTCTATGCAAGGAAGCATGCCAGCATCTCCTTTAGTTCAGAAGGCTGGATTAACCAAGAAGAACAGGCAAGCATAGCTTAATGTAATGACAAGGGAGCTTTGCTGCAGTTAGGATGGACAGTAGCCACTGAAATCTAAATCATCTTTAAAGTCTTCAATAGCATCACAGTTGTATTCAGCTCACTTCCATGTTCTGCACAGAAACACTCAGATCCACGAGGTGTTAACATCGATGTACAACCTAACAAATACAAAGCATTTTAATGATTTTTTACCATGAGACACTTCATCTAAATATATATGCAGAAGGCACTGTAAATCTCTATAGCTCGTGCAAAGCATGCACAAGGTTCAGCCTGCCAAAGCTGGCCCACTGGCTGGCAGTGCAGGTCTCACACCACTTGGGGCAAAGCAGTTTTATGTAGGGCTACATGTTTCCTCACCAACTTTGTGTTTAAGGATAATCACTTATTTAACAAATGTGCCCAAATGTGTCCATAACCTGTCAGACCCCAGATCCTGGGCAGCTTGAACTAGTGGGAAGTGCCCTGCCCCACAGCAGCAGGTCAGAACTGTGGTATTTAGGAGGTCCCTTCCAACCCAAACCATTCTATGACTCTGAGCTGCTAGACAAGGTGAAGACAAGTCCAACCTGCCCAGATCCTCCATCTCTTCAAGTGACATCAGGAAGGCAGATTCCTTTTGACAGAATTCCTTTAACAATAAACTACACTTCGTATCATTATGTGCCTCTACCTTGCCGTTTCTCTGGAGATCACAAAGTCCTTTTTGAATATTTGAATATAAAGCACGTCATCACATTGGTGGGAGAACAAAGCCATACTTCCATCCCACTGACAGGGAAACTGGCAAAGAGCAGTGGCACAGGCATCTGCACTGTGGGGAGAGATCGGACATCTCCTAACCGTGGCTTCAGGTGAGGCTTCTGCTAAGCCATCCCCAGCATTTAGTGCAGAAAAATGCAGAATTGAGTTGAAAGTAATACCTAACTCCTGACAATGCTTTGAACAGAGAGCTCATTTTTAAAATTGGGATATCACATTCTCTTTCACAGTGAATTTATTAGGCTTCAGCCTTCTACCAGTGAAGTGGCATCACTCGCCTTAAATAGTCCCAGCTGGCCCAATACCTGACCTCAAATGCTCTGACATTCCAGTCACTTGGCACTACAAAGCCAGTTTTCTTATTGATTTCTTCTCTTATAAAGAAAAAAAAAAAAAGGAAGATGGAAAAAAGCCTACTACTGGAATCGTATTTATTAAAGCATCAGTTTGGATTAAAGACCCAAACAAAGAAAAATTCATCCCTTATTTTCGGAACAAAGAAACAAATTTTCGCTCATCTGCCACTCAGTCTAATTTTGAGATTAGTGGACATACCTGCGAGCCTCCAAGTACAGGGAAAAGAAAGGTGCATTGTGAGACCTCTCACTCGCTAACACCTGCAGGTTCCAAAGCCAACCATTCCCCCCGCTGCCTGTCAAAAGAAAGGCTTCCAAATCTTTCTTAATTATTTTTAAATAGCTCTTTATTGAAAACTTGCAGTAAAAAAATGCTAAAGAGGATCAGTTTTCTAGAGTTTCATGCTTGAGTATCTTGGGTTACTGAGTGTTTTAACTAACTTAGAAATGGCTGACCAGACTGAAAAGCCCTGCATAGATCAATATGGATAAAATCAGTGCTCAGCACCCATTCACACCACAGTCCAGCAACCGGACCCAGCAGTCTCCTGACTCTGGCATGAAGAGCACCTCTGTCCAGCTCCTGTAAGATTTGGACAGGACCAGCAGGATAGCAGAAAGTACAAACTCCTGAGGACTGAACTAGAAGAGGCTACCATTTCTATTCTTGCTTTGAATGTCTGGCTGAGCCCTTTACCAAACGATTTAAAATAGTCTGTATGAAGCTTATCATTTCCTATTCAGCTCCACAGATTTTCCCATTATGGCTATCGAGCTCCTAAGTGGCTTGTTGGCATCTTTAAAAGTTATAGTCCTCTAGATGCAGCATCTAAAAATGGAAACCAAAGATGATGTGTAATACTGGCTCTAATTATGCAGGATTTCATTTCTATGAATGACTAAATTTATTAAAAAAAAAAAAAAAAGAGAGGAACTCTACACAGGAACTGCTGGCAGAGCCCCACGTTGTCTAGGAACGCTGACCTAAAATGTGACCATGCTTGGAGGAAAAATTAGTTCAGCAAATCCATGGAACAGCTTTGAATGAAACAGAGAAGTGAGTTATTTTTACTCAGTCAGCTGCAGCTTAGTCCCCACGAGTGGTAACACCACAACACGTCCAGATCCACCAGCATTTAGGTTGTTTATTATTCTCATTCTTGCCTTTATCTCAAGGTCTCAGATTTTTATGAATGAGGCAAAAATACCTCAAAAATCGGATGAAGTCTTTAATTAGGATCAAAAAGAAAACTCTAATTCCATGCATTTAAATTTTGCAACACTGAAATTTAGGATGAAATCCCAGCACTGCTACAGCCCAGGGGGGTTTCCAACAATGGACAGCAGGCTCTGATCTCTTGAAGTTAGTGAGCAACAACTTCTGCAATAAATCTGTACAGGAGTGCAAACCACGGAAGGGCAGTAAAGTCAGCAAATTTATTTTTTATTGCTGTCAACAGTGACTACTAAAATAATTTTCATTTTCTAGCAGAGAAAAAGTAGGAAGAGAAATACAAATGCACTGACAGTTGTTTTTCAGTGCTGCCTTCCATTCCTGTCCCTGGCACCATTAACACAGAGCTAAATTGGACCTTGCTAAGAACCAGTGCTGTGCTCCTCAGCAGAGCCACAATGTGATCTGTCGCTCAGCAGACCCGCTCCTCCTCTGTGCTCTCATTTCTGCTGACTTAGTCAATCAAAAGGTAAGTTTTCTACTATTTGCTCTACTTGGCAAAAAATGCATCTACGAGAAGAACACAATCCCATCTCTGCATCATCAGGTCCCCTTTGGAGCAGGACTCTTCTCTCCCTCCTGAGCCAGAGCGAAGTGCAATCTGCACCCAATTCAAAGCACTTGGAGAACTGCAGATGGCTTCAGTTAGGCTGTTTTGACTTCTCATTGGGTTGTTTATGCAACATCAGTGGTCCTCAATTGACATTGTACCAGATCAGGGCAACTTTATTCCAGTTAGCACAGCTGGAGAGGGTCTCACTCACACTCCTAATGGTGACACATGGGAATTTAGGGTCCCAGCTTGGGCACTCAAGACCACTGTCTGAAAATGCCACATGCACATGCAAGCACACTTAGATGTACATACTTCTATAGTGGATTTTCAGCTGGAAACCAGCAATGTACATGCTTATCCTTCTTCTCTCGCCTGACCCTGACCTGACACAAAAATCTCTTATTACCCCACCTATTACTTTTCAAAATTTCTTTTTCAAAACACAGGTACCAAAGGTAGAGTTAGAAGAATAACCAACTAAAAATCCTGGAAAACTCGCTTTGAAGGAGAGAGAGGGATGTCTTTTTTAAAAAACAGTCCACAGAAGCATGTACCGAGCACTATCTCAATTGGATGATTGCCCAGTTCTGCGTACTGCTTTCCATTTGCCTTCTAGAGTCCCTGGGAGGCCACATACCTGCTCACAGTGAATACCTGGGTTCTGACCTCTGCATCCCTAGTACATCAGTGCAGTGTGAGCCAGCTGAGTTTGCCTAGACCCAGCCCATGTTTCTAACTCCACATCGAAGCCTGTTACTGTGCTCAGCCCAGTACTGTGCTGGATCATCTGCTTTAGGTTTTAGCATTCCTGCCCCACTGGGCAGTGTATGCCTGAACATGCTATGTCTGTTTGCAAGCTAATACATTATTTATACAAACTATTCAGGCATAGCTGCAAAGATATGAAACATTTATCAACAAAGGGACTAGTTTGTCATTTTAAAATAATTATGCTTCTTTAAAGAAAGCAACAAATTCAGTTGCCCCAGAATTATTTATTAGATTGTACAGACATGAAAGGACTCTCTTTCAAAGGGAGGAGTTCTCTACCCCAAATAAAGCTTTAATCGAAGCTGGGATACAGCCAGGCACCTACACCAGCCCTGCTGGGATGCATGTGGTGCAGGCCCAGCACTGCCTGGCCAAACGCCTTAGCTCTCTATATGCTCCCTGCACCGCACTGCCTCTTTATTCCTCCTCAAGCACACCAGTCACAAGGACAAATGGAAGCAGAAAGGCACTGGTGTGGCAGCACACAAGTCAGAGGGACCTGTGCTCTGGTGCGCTTTGTGGCTTGCCAAGGAAAAAATGATAGTCCAGACAAGAAGGCTTAGGATGGGATGCCAACAGTGATCAGATTAGTCCAAGGAATGACATCTCTTCGGCCAAGTGCTAACAGCTAGCAGATGGAAGGAAATACTTGCCCTCACGATGCTGACTATAGCAGAGGCCAAGCGATGTCACGCAACTTATTTTTTATACAAGTGTGTTAATTCTGATACTAATTTTAAGATCTGTAATATGAGCCTATTTCCTTTTTTTTTTTTTTGAACCTTCCAGAGATAAGCACAGAGTAGGAACAAAGATAACCACAAAGGAGGCTTTTACACTGGGTAATGTTGGCTTACTACCTCTTGCAAGCAGTACCTGTGGCATCCCACTCTGGCTGCTGAGCAGGCTGCCAATTCCCTGCTGAGTCTGGGAGCTGTGTGCCGTGTCCCCAAGGGGACAGGCAGCTCGCTCTGAAAACTTCCTGGCAGCTGCTCTCCCTCAGCTCCCTCTCACAGACTCCAGATGGTTTTTGATACAGGAGCCTTCCTCCAGCAGTGCTGGGCAAGTCAGGAATTTATGCCAACATCAGAGGCTAAAAATGTGCTGATCTGAAGCATGAGTTTTTAGGCATCCTCATGAAGTGCAGACAGACATCTTGCATATATAGTTAAAGGGACAATAAAATGCAGTAAACCAAAATGCTCTGTAGTGCTTGGCATCTGAAACAAGGCATTCTACTTCAGAAAGTAGCAATTCTGAAAAGGATTACAGGGTCACAAGCAACTCAAGGCTGTTAGACAGGAGTGAACGAAGCCTTATACACATCAACCACCAGGTACAGGGATGACATATTCCCTGCATAACCAGAGCCGGTGAGACAGACACTAGAAAATATTCAGTGCTAATACCCTGCACCTTAAAGGACGATGAAAAAATGAAGACAGAGAACAGGTACAGAAAGATTATTTAAGGGACTGCAGTACATGCCTTGCTAAGAGAGACTTAAAGACCTATGCTTGTTCAGCTTATCAGAGAGAAGAGTAAGAAGCAGCTTGATTTCGGCGCTGAGTGTCTCTACAGGGAGAGAGAGGAGATGAGAGTTCTTCAACCTGCCGGGAAAGGGCACAACACCAATCAGAAGGTGGAAGTTAACCACGAAACAAACATCAATAGAAATCTGTCCTCACATCCCAGCTCCTGGTGGCTTTTCTACATAGAAAGCTCCTCAGATGGGCAGGGACTGCTTTCCTGGAGGACATGCACGATTCAACCCCGTTCTGCATTCAGTACCAGGGGTAAACTGGGTGACCCAGAATGGCTGTGATGTACAGGAGATCAGACAAAGTAATCTCATGGTCCATCTGGCCTTCCATTTTCTGTAAAAGCTTCTAATATCTTTTGCCTTCTGACTGTCCATAGCACCAAACCACTACTTCCAATATTTTAGCATGCAAACTTCATCAAATTAGATTACCATTGAAATGTGTGGGGCCATAAAAAGGGACAGCAGCTTCTGATAAGCAACCCCTGGATCACATTAGTAGACTGAATTAAATAACAAAAAACCTCTAGAAGCTCTGCTCCTTCCGACCAATGCATTCAAGTTACTCAAGAACAGTTTCACTGATGAAAGTACAGTCTAAAAAGTACCCATCATTGTTTGGAGAGCAGTGTTACGTGTCTGTAGGTCTAAAGTTTGTGCCATTCTGATAGAACTCTCCAAAGGACTGCTCCACATGGATGTTCATCGGGACCAGAGTACCAAATGAAAAGATTCACTCTTCAGTGACCATTTTGATAAAATTAACTGCACCGTTCATGCATTTACAGGGAAGAAGGAAGAAAAAAGAAACAAGAAAATCTGACGGCTAGGTGGAAATTTTAAAATGCTCTTTTTAATGGATTACTGAAACCGTCCGGAGCTCATCTGCAGATACTGGAAACAAGAATGGATAAACCTAGAAGCCCAGGGATTAGCAAAGTCATTATGACAATCACATTTTCCTTATGCGGAATATTTTGCTTTCTCCTCCCTGCATCTTTCAAAGGTTTATGATCTCTGTCTGGTAACGCAGCCAGCTTTTCCACTGAAATGCACCAAGCCCTCTATAATTTCCTTGGAAATATTGGCATTTATTATCCTTTGCAGCAAGCAGTTCTATTTAAAAGTATTTTCTCCTCACAGAGTAAGGCTTTAGCAGAGGAGGACTGTAGAGAAAAGCAGAAGAGCAGATCCTGGCCTGGCTTCAGCCACTCCATGCTCGGAGGCGTGGAGGCCTGCAGGCCGCCATCGGGCCTCAGCACCCTTCTCTCAAACTGTGCCCTCCTCTCGCCCGGTGGAGGAGCTCTGTCTCTGGCAGAAAGCTGACCAGGGGAAGAGGCGGGCAGCCTGCCCCCTGCCCAAGGCACTGTGTGGAGCTGGCTGTGGTTTACAGGGCCTCCTGCCTCGCTCAGCCCATCACCCCTTGCAAGCCCAGTGCAGCCCCACGGCGGCCGACACACCGCGTGGGGAAGGAGAGCGCAACTGCTGCCTCAGCAGATTCCCCCAGATAGTCATGGGAGAGCTTGGAAGGAATCTGGAAAAAATGAAGCTTTTGCAGTAACACACGACTTTACTGTCCCAGCACTGCCACAGGTGTCAAAGACCCATCAAACAGTGCCTGAATGAGAGATGTGACAAAAGCTCCACAGAGGAGCTATGGCAGAGTGGAGTTGACATTAACCCCTTCTTCTGCGCATTTTATTACAACCAGTGTTTTCTGATCTTATCAACCCCCAGACTCCTGACAAATGTGCAGACTCATCCTGCACAAGGACACCAGCACATGGTCATCAGACCACTACTCATGCAGGTGAGTGCTATGGGGAACCAACCACGAGTCCTCTGCTTGCATTTATCACAGCTGAAGAAGAGCGTTCCCCTTGCCTGGGGGTCTGCCCAGGGATGGGGTGGAGTCACTCCCTGGAGGTTTTCAAGAAATCTGTAAGTTGGACAAGATGACCTTAGTGGTCTTTTCCAACTTTAATTATTCTTACTGCACCTCTGCTCCCCTCATGTTCAGGACAGGCTGAAGGCAGCCCAGGACGGAGGTGGATGTGATGACAACACAGAGCCTGGGCATGGCAGTGCCATGCTGCTTCCCTGGCCATACAGACAGATCCTGCTGCAAGCTGGCACCTGCCTCATCCAATTTAACCTCCAAGCAGCGCAGAGCCCCATAATCCCCAATGTGCAGATAAGGAGGTAATGCTGAGGTCAAGACAGAGTGGGCTCAGGGGATGGCCAGACGCTACGTGGGAGTAGGAGCCTCGAGCTGGAGGCTGCAGCTGTCTGCGAAGGCCAAGCTGGGTGTTTTGATTGAGCAGGATTGCAAGGCCAAGAACCACGCAGGGATCCTCTTGGGCTGGCAGGTGTCCAGCAGTGGCCAGGTCCCTTTGGGTCACAAAGGACATGACGGCAGCCTACAGCCTGGCTCTCATCTTCACACTGCTGAACCACACTGGGAGTTACATCAAAGTCAGTTTATACACTTTACTGCTCGTTTGTGAGAGCCTAGCTAAAAGCCACCTTAAAACCTGGAAAGCATGCAGCTTCTTGCAGCAACCCCAGGACATGTGATGTTGGTCTTCAAGTGCCCAAAAGACAGCACATGAGCCTGGTGGGTTGTTGTGATGCTCTCTGCCAGGGGAGACAGCACAGCAGAGAGCATCCCCTGCCACCTCACCCTGCTGGCTGCACAGCTTGAAAGATCTGGTTGCTGTTTTCACACACTGCAGCAGAGAGGCTGTTACTTTGTTCTGTCTGCTGCTTAGAAAAACACACCAAGGTCAAACAAAGAACATTACTCGGAGGCTCTTCCCAGCAGCATCAGGGTTTGGGTGCCAAACAGAGGTTACACCAGCAGGAAAAACGCTTCTGCCTCTGACGTCTGTATGGTGACCCTGAACAGCCAGCACAGGGTGAGTCTGTGCTTAGCCCGAGGATTGTTTGCAAAATGATCAATGACGCACGCAGATGGGCTCTTGCTTGCCTTGCTGCACACTGCAAATATTGCTTTTAACAATGAGATTTTGCTGAGCAGTTCGGAACGCACCCAAACTGGAATGCCCGAGATAAAACTGCAAATGGGAAGTGACAAGATCCCCGGCCACCTTCCAAGAGGGACCGAGTGGTCAGCCTGCTGCCTTGGGCTGAGCCTGTGGGGCTATTTCAGCAGCATTGAAGAACAGATGCAACCTACCCTCTGCTGCTGCTCTGAAGCTCAGCACCACGTGTAAGCTGAAAATCCTTTTCCACTCAGTCTCTGGAGCAATCCTGGTTCATACAGTTGGAATTCTCTCAATTTCCAAACAAGATCTAATCAGACCTTCTGCAGGGGTCAAAGTTAATAACAATACACAAGTGCCAGTTTCACTTGCAGAATCTCTAATTACTTTTACTAATCATCAGTTGGCTGTTACAGTGTGATCACTTCAAGTCTCCAAACCGAGCACAACTGAGTTCATGTATCTGGTAATGAGGTGAGAAGAGCTTAGGAGAGAAAGGCCAGTGGGCTGATTCCCTGCTTTGAGGTTAGGTGGACAATGGTGGCCAGATTCTCCTCCGAGTTACTCTGGTGTGAATCTCAGCAGAGTTGCTCTGGATTTACACCTATGCAGCTGAGAAAACAACCTGTCCTGTCCCAGCTTTCCTTCTTTAGTGATCACTCTTCTAAATCCTGGGATCCACTTCTCCCCATGAGCTCCTGCCTTCTCCGAGCAGCTGGTTTGGCAAGTGCCAGGCTCTAAGGGTTTCCACATGGCTTTGCAGATGCTTTCAGTTGCAAGCAAAGAGAAACTCAAGAGGCACAATGCCTGTTGTGAGCACAGCCACTCAGCTAACAGGTCCTAATGGTCCTGCTTGGGTCCCAGAAAAAAGGTCAGCAGCACCACAGAAATTACAGGGTAATGTTCTGCATTTAAAGTGGAGGGGTTTTAATCTTTGGCACCAGTGAAAGGCTGTTTTTCACAAAACTGAGTGATAAAACTCTACAAGAAAACACTCATCCCCAAACTATCTGTGTGGCTTTTGCACACATCTGTTTCTCTCCTGTCCTCAAGAGATGTCTAAAATCTAATTAACCAATTAATTTGCAAATATATTCTAATTTATTCAAGGCAGATTTTCTTAGTGTTAAATTATCTGACAGTGAACCATACGCTGCACACAGGAACAGGACTTCATTAAAATACCAAAGGTTACACAAATGGAATAAAAATTATATTTGTACTACAGTCAGCACATACTTATATCTTCTAATGAGAAAATGTGTTTGTATTTCCCTATTTCTAATTTGTTTTTGCATGTTTGGTGTAAACCTGCGGTTAATGCATTAGCAATACCAAGCTACCACACCTTGTGCTGAAACGTGAATATTGCAGGACACCCCCACGTCTGCTGAACTTGTGAGAGACTTTCAGTACACAAATAAACCACAGTCAGGGATGGCACAACTCATCTCATCCCAAAGGATGCCCCGGTTCCTTCCCTACAGAGAGGGAAGAGTCACCGCGTAGATTTGCCTCCTGCAGCAGGAAGCTCTGTGCTGGGAAATCTCAAGTCATCACTGACAGCACTTGTGCAGAATGTGTCTGAAGGGAAAAAAAGAAAAGCTAATACATTGTTCTGGATTGCTGCACTGAAATGCTTTTTTTCCCCCCAACTCCAGTTGTGTGAGTACAAATACAACAGCTGGTTCCAATTCTGCTGGCTACTGGAGTGACTGTATCACACACCGTGGCATGGCATCAGTCACAGCCATGCTCAACCTTCTTGCAAGTGCAGGGCATGTGCTGCTGTGCTTGGCAAGAAGAGCCAACAACAACAGAAACACCCTCCTGAGTTACTAACTATCTGAGTATACAGAACAAACAAAAATACTCTGAAAACACTGGGCCCAGAATTACCTCTTGAAGACATTAATACCTAACAGCTGTTTTCTTTGCTTGATGAGCAACTTAGTATTTTATTACAGTTTATTACTCTACAGTTCCACCACAGTCAATTAAGACCAAGTTACTGTTGTTCACACATACATATGCATAAGTAGGGCCGGTCCAATACTGGGAGATGAGTTCAATCCGTAACATGACAGAAAACGAGGGACTTCTCTCACATCACAGAACAGGTCAGTGGCTGAGTTAAGAGCAGTCTGGGCTCTCAACACTGCAAGCCCTCAGCTGTCAAGATGCACCCAGTGGGATATGCCCAACACGATGCCCAACCCAGCATGATGTTTGTAATTAGCCATGACCAGTCATTAACAGGGCGCCAGACTCTGCCTCAGCAGAAGCTTCTCTAGCAGCATTAAGAAGGCAAGAAAAACATGAAAGGAGTGAGATAAATGAGTAGGGAAGGACCCTGAGAGCTTAGCAGTGCAACAAGTGACAGCGCTCATGCAGCCTCAAATGCACCCAACCCGAATTTGATCTGGGTCCAAAGGCAGCTAAGGAGAGTGATCAAAACAGTGTCACAGTAAGTGCTGAAGTTCGGCAAGGACATCAGAGCCGGTCCGATGGGGAGTACGCAGTAACCAGCAATGCAAAAAAGGCAAAAATTCAACAATAAGAACAGCCAATAAAAAGAAGATGGATTTAAAGTGCTAAAACTTTTCAAATTTTTCTTAAGCTGCAGCTTATAATTAAGCTGTGGAACTAATTGTCTCTAAATATAATTGAGGCCAGGAACTCATGTGAGATCAGAGAAAGAATGAGCAGTAGATAATGAGAGTATCACAGCTCTGTTATATTCAACACAAGGAGAGCCGGGGATGACAAACTCTGTGTTTCCAGGGTGCACCTCAACCTAGAGGAAAGGAAGAAGCTGATCCTGGGGAGAACAATTATGTAGTCACATCAAAATACATGTCAGTGGGTAAGGGAACGCTTTCCAGCTGTCCACACTGGATACTGCTGCCTCCTTTTTCCCCAGGTCTTCCCTTTCAGATAAACCCCAGGAGAAGAGCAACTCTAAAGGGAATGAAAAAAGTTGTCAGAGGACTGCAGAGCAGACACAGGACCTGAAACTAGAGTTAATGTTTTGCCAGTTGTTTAGGTTTTTTTCCTGTACAGTTGTATGTGGAACATGCAAGCACACGCTCAGCTCTGAGGTCAGCAGCACACGGGCTGGCTTTGGCAGAGAGTTGAGCTGTTTGAGTTTCTGATCATGGCTCGTTACGTCAGCAGAACCTGTCCATACGGTCCCACACGACCAATTATTCTTCCCAAAAGCTTTTAAATTTATTTATCTTTGTTCATATCCAAACCAAAGAATTAAGCTGTGCAGCTGTTTATTTGCTCTCTGTGCTGGTCACAGGCAGAGCTGCCTCAAACCGCTCAGGACTGAAAATGAAACTCTCGTGACTTCACAAACAAACCACTGAAATGTTCTCATAAAGGATCTCAGTTATTTCTAGCCTTTGCCTTGAACCTCTGTGGTTGAAGACCTTTGAACCCTCAAATAACAAGAGATTGTTGGGTTTTTCCCTACTTAGAGACTTTCTTGTCCTGTAAGTTGCACATATTTATGCATTTGCATATAATGTACCACTTTAAAACTGTAAAATCAGGCAACTCTTCACTGGTTTACTCATTAGTGTGCTGCTGAAGTGTCCACCCTTGGCTGAACATGCAAAAACTGTGGACCTTAAAAAAGGTTGATCAAAACCAGCTCCTGTTTTAGCGATACCTTAAGCTATTAAAATATATTCAGCATCATCTGCCTTAATGTCAGCCTCAGTAAATTACTATCCTGATACAGACAATCCCAGAAGGAGAACACAATTTCTTCTACATTTTTCATACAAAGCAGATGACACTTTCTACCTTGCTCGAGCAGGGTCTACCACTGACACTACATTTCATATGCGTAGTGTTTTCAGCTTGCCTCTCAAATGGCAGTACGCGCTCTCAGATCTCCATGACAAGCTTTAGCTTATTTAATACTCGCTCAATATTTTCATTTTAGCTGCTGGGAGAGGAAAATAAGGTGGAGAAAAGTCTGAAATTGTCACAACACCAAAGGGCATTGCCTATAATCATGCAGCCATGATTTAAAGCTAAGTGACAGTCTATAATTGAATTGTCTGGGACTGCCTACGGTTTATTTACTGAATTCAAACATACTGCGGGGGGGTGTCAAAAGGGTGCACGTCTTTATTTATTCAAGCAGAGAGGGGGGCATTAATGCTCTGTGTACCTCTGGTATCAAGGAACCTTCTACATGTGTCCTGCCTCCCACATCAGCTTCAGCAGAGTGGAAGCAAGGCATTGCCTTTCCAAGACGGGAAAAAGACATAAGACTCCTGAGCTGGAGGTGAAAGAACAAGGAGGAGATTCAGGTTAGCTGTTAGGGGGAAATTCTTTACTCAGAGGTTGTGAGGCAATGGCACAGACTGCCCTCAGAAGCTCTGGGTGCCCCATCCCTGGAAGTGTTTCAAGGCCATGTTGGATGGGGCCCTGGGCAGCCTGAGCTGGTGGGTGACAGCCTTGCTCAAGGGCGGGGGGTTGAAACTGTCTTGTTTTTTAAGTTCCTTCCAATGCAAGCTGTTCTATGAAATCTCCCTAGATGAGAGCTTCAGCTGAGCCATTTCCCAAGCCTTCCCATGCCCACCTTCTCCTAGGGCTACAGGTGAACTTAGACATCCTCCTGTAAGCCAACACAGCTTCTACTTGAATCTGCACAAAGTTTTTCATGCTTACAGGGATCACTGGGCTGCAAACAGCAGTGACGAAGCATCACTGAGGGTGGATCTAAGCTCTGAGCTGGCAGGACAAAACCCATCTCCTCTCTTGGGACAGAGGATGTAAGAGGCTGCATGGCAGCCTAGGCTCAGAGGACACCAGAGTCTGCTGCAGCCCCCAAGCCCAGACAGATGAATGAACACACATGGAATGACGGGGACATCTGTCTATACAGAAGTATGAAGGGAAGCTGAGGCCACCAACGCATTTATCACAGAGGAGCTAACACAGTCTGTTCATCTGAACCACCGCAATATGTTAGTAACCATACAGGACAGCAAAGGGCTCTGCTTTTCAGACATTGCAGAATAAAAGAAACGTTATGTTTACAACACTTTTCCCAGCAAGCACACAGTCTAATGCTTTGGGTATGTCTATGGTACTTTATACAAAACTGCCCTGATAAGTCCTTGCCCAAATAAAGGCTGGGACATGAACGAGGGGCTCGGCCTGGGGGCCCTGGGACTCACCCAGTCCCACAGCTGGCACTCCAGGTAAACCCCAAGGAGGGAGAAAATACCAAGTGGATGAAGCCACAGTTTTAGGGACTTGTTCACACTGTGGCAAAACTACGAGTGAGAAAAAATAATTAGGTCCCAAATCTGCATGAGAAGATTTTTGCAGGATTTTCTTCTTGAAGTGGGAAACTGCTCCTACAAGGTCTACTTCTGGAGATTTTCCTTCAAAGAGATAGGAAGTCTTCATGTTGAAATTTCTTAGTGGAAGTTTTTACAGGAACCGCACATGAAAGGAGTGGTGACAGAGCAGAAGAAACTCAGGACCACCACTGGGGCTGGAAACTCTATGACACTGCTGAAACTACGCATGGCTCCTCCATCCTCACAGCACAGTGACTCCATATTTGGGGATAATAAACTACCTACAGGATTGCTGGCCATTTTAATTCACATAGCGTCTCACAGCTTTTGGCTCTCATCAAGAGAAAGAGATGAGGAGCGTTCTTTTTGTCCCTGGGATTATAATCAGGGTAGGAATCACTCCATTACTTCTTTCTTTATTGTTTGCTTTTTTTTTTTTTTTTGACAGATGACTGCAGGGTCATCTTCCATGGAGTGGAGTCTTTGCACACTGAGTTTGGTTCTCAGGCTGTAGCCCAAAACTCAGAGGTTTTGGTTTTCACTGGAATGTTTTGAGAATCCCTTGAGAATCTGCCCTTATGCTCCCATCACACGATTTCTGGAAGGAAATGATCTGTCTGTACCAGAAACAGCTTCTGAATCATCTGCTACATGCTTCCTCTTTCACGCAGGGAAAATCTTGTCCTAACTCATTCCACCCCCTTCAGAAAAATGTACAGAATGTTTCAGCACTCCCCATGGACAGGAATTTTAGGAGCCTCATCCTCCCAACTCTGCCATCAGCTTTCTCCTGGTCACTGGCTGGAAAATGCCAAGTGACAAATGACAATGTTGTAAGAAGACTGCAAGAAAAAACACAGAATCATAAAGGCTGGAAAAGGACTCTATAACCTATCAACCCATCACCACCATGCCCACTAAAACATGTCACTCCGTGCCACATCTACACAGTTCTTAAAATATCCAGGGATGGTGACTCCACCACCTCTCTTAGCAGCCTGTGCCACTGCCCGACTACTCTTTTGGAGAAGTTTTTCCTAACATTCAACCTGACAATGTAGGAGCATGTCAAAAGACACATTTCTGCCCATCAGCCTTTGCATGGCTTCAGTTCAGTTCCTCTTACACTTGCCAAAAGCAGCTTAGGCAGGTTGCTGCCCAGCAGCATGCCTTGTGCTGGCGACTGGAGCACCTCATCAAGATCTGCTTGCTGGTGTCTAGACGATGGCACCTCATGTTTCAACTGGGAGACTGTTTAGAGACGTGTGACATTTTATGCTCTCAGAGGAAAAACAAATGCCACAAAAAGGCTCAACACCAACAACTTGACTTTTTGCTTTGCACCGATTAAGAAGAATTAAAAAGGTTGGAGAGAAAAGATTTAGCCACAAGGAGAGGCATCACAGGCAGTTCTGCTGCTTAGCCCTATGGCATCACCTTGTGCCGAGTGTTAGAGCTTGGGGACGGCCAGTTCCTGGGATTACCTGGAAATGATGCTGTGAAACACCATGAAAACCTGGTTTGAGAGGGTCTGGCTCCCAGGCAGCCCCATCTTAAAGGACAGCATGAATACTGCCTAATATTCACCATCTCAATGCTCCTGCAGAACAGGCAACAAGTGTTTGCCCAGGCTCATGCTCTGGAATACCAGCCTAGTGATGCAGAAAGCATTAAAAGGGATTTGATCCCTTCTCCCAGCAAGAACTTCAGCCCAAAAGGCCAACCGTCAGCCCAGAAGGCCAACTATATCCTGGGTTGCATTAAAAAAGGGGTGGCCAGCAGGGAGAGGGAGGTGATTGTTCCCCTCTACTCGGCTCTTGTGAGGCCCCATCTGCAGTACTGCATCCAGGCCTGGGGCCCCCAGTAAGGAAGGACATGGAGCTCTTGGAGCGGGCCATTAAGATGATCCTCTCCTATGAGGAAAGGTTGAGGGAACAGGGATTGTTTAGCCTGGAGAAGAGAAGGCTCTGCAAAGACTTCATTGTGGTCTTCCAGTACTTGAAGGAAGTGTATGAACAGGAGGGGTTTGTAAACGGCTGTTTACAAGGGTGGGTAGTGATAGGACAAGGGGGAATGGTCTTAAACTGAGACATAGGAGGTTTAGGTTAGATATTAGGAGGAAGTTTTTCACACAGAGGGTGGTGACACACTGGAACAGGTTGCCCCAAGGACGTTGTGGATGCTCTGTCCATGGATGCGTATAAGGCCAGGCTGGATGTAGCTCTGGGCCTCCTTGCACAAAGCAGGGAGGTTGAAACTAGATGATCACTGAGGTCCTTTTCAACCCAGGCCATTCTATGATTCTATGAACTCAGCCAGGCTGAGCTGTCACACTGCGTGCTTGTGGCACAGCCCCAGCCCTCCTGCTTTCCCCCATCGGTCACTGCCTGAGCCCAGAATATGTGATTGCATGGGTAAGAAAGAAGGGTGTAAGCAAACTAGTTCAGAGAAATGAACCAAAGCAGCAATTTATTTCACACTTAAATGGTTCGCTGCAAGTAACAGGCTTTATGTGGACTTTGGGAGATAACTGGTTTGGTCAGTGGCTGAAAAATCTGGCTCGTGCTCTCACGGCTCAATTCCCACTCAGCAGAGGCTCCTTCCTCTCTAACCTCAGCTGTGGCGAGGTGCGGGTTTGTGGGTCTGTGAGGAAACCCCATGTGCACAGCTCACCACCAGTGTGCTACTGCTCTGTCACCGTGCAGGAAGGCCTCACATTCTGCTGCTTACCGCAGGCGCACTGGGGACCGTCAGCTCTTGCAGCTCAAGAGAGGGAGTAACAAACGTCTGATGGGCTGAAGCTATTTTTTAAGCTGTCCACGTTCTGAAAGGCTATTTGGCAGTTTGCTGTGTGTTCGGAGACCTGGGCTTTACTTTGCCACATTGATGAACTAATCTTTTAAATCTTCTGTGTTTCAAGCCCATTGCCCATTACCACTTATAACGCCACAGATTTTCAAATGCTGCTTGAAAATAAACCTGTATTTCAAGCAAGGTGCTGCAAAACACCAAGAGCAAGGGCTGACAGGAGTCAGGCTCTTCTGCCAAGTCCTGAAATGGACAGCAGGGACATGTACCTACTGGGTGAGTATCTGCTGCATGTCTGGTTCTACTGGGAGGCAGCTGAGCTCCAAGTTATCCACAGCACTGAGGCTACAAAGTTTCTGTGTGGCAGCAATGCTGGGAGACGCTTCTCGCAGTGCAGGGAGTAAGGGTTGAACATGACCGAGGTGCAGTGAAACACCACTGCAAGGCCTGAGCATCAGCCAGTGCCCCAGGCCAGCCTGGAGCTTCCCAACAGATGTCAGTGACCAGCTGGCCTGCTGACCTTCTGGTTGTTTTTGTGATGGCTGCACCTGTACGACTCAGCTCAGAAGGGCAAAAGTGCAAAACAGAGAACAGAGACTTCAGATGAGCCATTTTTCTTTCAGAAATATGCTTCTCTCTCATTTTATATCAAGCTTGAAAACAGCATCTCAGTAGGCTTCTGCTTACTCGAATAGAGGTTAATAAATTACTCCGCTTGAAAAATGTCCATATGTTTCAGACAGTGAGCTTCTGCTTGAAAGTTCTTTTAAAATCTGTTTTCACACTGATGGAATAAAACCAACTGCTTTTTCAGCTTTTTTTCTTTCTCCTGGCAGTACCTCTTAGACATCACAGAAGCACCCAAACCCATCCATGGCAAGCACAAGCAATGCCACAATTAGTCGCAGGCCAAAGCACCCTGAGAACCCTGCCCTCCCTGGCCTCCTTCCCCAGAGCCTCCGTTTCACAGCACCCATGTGCTCAGGTTCCCTGAGACTGGAAGGTTCCAGCCAGCAGCACAGCCAGGCATTGTGGGTGTCCCCATGATACCCTCCACTAATGGGACAAAGCTGTCCAAGAGCTTACTCCTGTCCTCCAGCACAGCCTTCCCTGGTGCTCAGGACTTGTCCCCAGAATCTCCAAGTTGATGGGGACAGGAGTGGCTGTGATCTCAAAATCAGCATACATATCCTGAATGGAACTCATCACACGAAGATGAGGTCCATGTGTCTGAAATCAGAGGTCTGGATGTGACAAATGCGTTCTTCTTGCACATTCTCTAAAAATACAATCCACGGTTCAAAGAAAAACTGCTTAAATTGAGAATGCCTTGGTTAAAGTTGATTACAAAAAAGCTTCATTGATAATTTACTTTCAGCAGGCACTGATGATGCATTGAAATCAACATTTTTAGTGAAAGTACTGGATTGATCGTCTTTTGGTGAGAAGTCAAACTCTTGTTGTCTTTGGTTTTAATATTTTAAGTGGTGGAAAAAGTCTGGATTTCTGTTTAAAAAGGCTATTTTAAAAAATGAAGTTAAAAAAAAAGAAGCAAGAGCTTAGAACCAAAATGGGGTCAATTGGTTTTCTTTTATTTCCTGTTTTCTTCAACTTGAATTTCATTTCTGCCTCAGAGTCTTCCTATATTTCATAATCATATTTTCCCATTAGAAGTGAGTTTCTTGTTGTTGGAAGAACACATTCAGAATCGTGGGAGAGCAACTTACTGCCAAACAGTCCTGGAAAAATGATTATCCTGACTACACAAAGCATCCTCACACATTTTTAAGGTGAAATTCCTTCCCTTTCAAGAGGTCTGATAGAAAACTTAATGAATAGAAAAAATATTTTTTATATTTTTCTAATCTGTCAGTTATCTAGGATGTAAATTGCACCATGTTCTTTGTAAAATAACCTAAGAGTTCAATGGAATGTGTCCTTAAGAAGTTGTGATTTCTGAAACAGAGAAGCCAAAGTCCTGTAAGAGAATTATATGCAGAATACAATGGGCAAAGAGTGTGACTTATGTGCAAACCACCATAGACCAAACAGGAGAGATACTGCTGCTAATAATCTGTAAATAAAGGGAAAGTGGCTTTTTCGATTTCGCAATTAAGCAAGATAATACTTTCATCAATTATATTTTTATGTGACATATTCCCAATATGAAGATAATAAATGGTATTATGCCTCTTGGTTAACAGCTCACAGAAAATCCATTTAATTGTTCCTGTCCTCACAGAAAGTAACACCCTTTATAAGCCATCCCCTATATCATAAACACAACCATACATTCCTGGAAATGCAGCTCAGCTTGGCATGCCATCGCTCACTAATTAGCAATGTCTAAATCCCAACCTGATGACACACCTCTGCACAGAGGATAAAGTTCTCCCCGGAAAGCAAAGCTGGATTATCCTGACCCCTCTCCAAGTGCACGGGGGCAGGCGATGACCAACGTGTGCGGCACAGAGACTGACTGAGGGGCAGCAGGATGAGGAGATTCTCCTTCGGGGGAGGTCGGTGGTGGTTTGGTAAAATGAGACAGAAAACCCAAGCCACTGCTGCTCAAGGGCTGTGGTGAGATCCAGGCACTACGTTAGGGCACTACTGCAGAAATGTGTTCTTTTATATATATATATTTCAGAGCAGGCTGCCTCCCAGCCATCCAACCCTTCCCCTCTGTATAAGCAACACAGCTCACAGACTGGGTGCACTGCAGCTATTCTTAGAGCTCCCTTTATGTCATGAAACACTTCAGCCCTAAATTTCATCCTACGTATTCCGGTTTCATTTAGGTCGCTGTTTTACATCAAAGCACACAGCGGCAGTCAGCCACAGCCTCATCCATCTTCCCTGCCCGGGGTTTGAACACGACTGACGTGCTCATGGTTTGCCAATTACCCATTCATTTCAGCGCAGAATGACGCTATTGAATATTCCAGTTAGAACCCAAAATCCCGAAGAGAAATCTCCTAAACGTTCCAGAAGCTGGGTGCTTAAGCACCTGAGCCTGCTGAGCAACTCCTGCCTGCTCTCAGACCTTGTAGCCATCAGCAGCAGCTACAAATGAAATACTCGGGACAAACTAGTCCTGACAGTTTCTCCATTTCCTTGAAGGGAGATGCCTGAACACCAAATACGCTGTGCTGAAGGCCCTGCTGTTTGACCACAGCCACCTGCCCAAGAGCAATGCCACTGCTCATGAGTGAGTTTTTCCCCCTAGAACATGCAGGCCCATGAGTGAGTTTTCCCCCCCTAGAACAAATGGTGCCAGGTTTATGGAAAATAAGTGAGTGCATACCTGCTTCTAGGCTTTAATTCCACTCAGGTGGGTGGTGAGAGAACAGCTCAGAAACAAGAGCCACGACATGGAGTAACAGCAACTTCTGTTCCACAAAGCTTTGTAAAGAAGTAAAAATCTGTATCTTTTTTTTCCAAAGCAGGTTGCTTCCCCTAATTAGTGAGTCAGCGCTGCTAATAAAGATTACAACAGGGCATTAAAGCAATGCTGAAGATGGAAGTATTTATGCAGGTCAGTGGGGGTTTTCCTAAAACATTTTGATTACAACTTTAACTGCACTAAAACACATGCAAAAACCCTATCATTAAATTTAAACAGGCTGATGATATGCGGTACAAGACTATGAGAACTGCAAATAAATTGCTGTAATCTGCCATGCTGTCACTTGCTCCTGCTCCTCAGCAGCCATAATTGACTAATAGGATAATAAGGTGGCAGCTTACAAAGCTGAAGACTGTACTCCATTGTTTTAAATGCCCTTGAGGAGAAAATACTCCAAGTCAAGAAGACGAAGTGGCCCGATTGCAATCACCTCCTTTGATTCAACATATTCAAACACTCCTACGGACTCCTGGATCACTCAGTGTAAAAGGCAACGCCATCCCTGCCTGTTCTGCAAGGTGACAAATGTGCTGGTGTCTAACTTTTAATAGCTCTGTGTTGCCATGCTGCCCTTACTCATGAGAACACCGGTCCTGGTTCCTGCTCTTGCAACCACGGCAACAGGGAGAACCCAGCCCCATAGCCCCATAGCCCTGCAGCCTGGCCTGGCTCTTTGGGGGGAGCCTCTGGTTCCTGTGTTATTGTGGAGCCTGGGCATGAGAGGTCATCTCTGCTGGGTAGGAAGGCTGATGGATTCGCTCTTCAGTGCTGCTTACAGAAGAGTGAGGGCTTAAGAGTGAACAAGGAATTCTGCAGGCAGAGCAAAGGCCGATCTAGCTCAGAGAAATCATCGTCTTCCTGTTCATTGAATCACAGAATGGTTCAAGATGGAAAGGATCTTGAAGATCATTCCAATCACTCTGCCATGCCCAGGGACACCTTGCAATAGACCAGGCTGCCCAGGATCCCAACCATTCTGGCCCTGAACACCTCCAGGGGTGAGGAATCCGCAGATCCTCTGGGCAGTCTGTTCTGGAGCCTCATAACCCTCTGAGTAAAAAACTTCCTCACGTCTAATTTAATTTGTTTTACTTTAAAGCCATTCCCCCTTCTACTATCACTATGTTCCCTGATAAAGAGTCCCTTCACCTCCTTGCTGTAAGGCCCCCTAGATACTGGAAGGCCACAATGCAATCTCTCGAGAGCCTTCTCTTCTCCAAGCTGAAAAAGCCCAAATTCCTTATCCTGTCCTCATAGGAGAAGTGCTTCAGCCCAGTGATCATCCTCCTGGCCTCCACCATATCCATTCCAGAAGCTCCATGTCCTTCTTGTGCTGGGGGCCCCAAGAGCTGAACACAGTACCACAGGTAGAATCTCACAAGAGAGAGACCCAATAGTCCATCTCATCTCATAGCCTCAAGTTTGAGCACACCCACAGACCACACGCTGCATTCATGCCCATGTGCTTGAGAAAGCTCCCAGCTAGTGCCCAGACCCACTGAGGTACGACCACAGGGCATGAGCAACTGATGGCATACCACGCACCAGCACAGAGAGCTGCCACTGCATCTCACCCTGAACCAACACTGCTCTTACTGTGCATAGCCTGTGAAAGAGCACCATATAGGAAAACCCTTGGCAGCTTCTCAGTGAGTTATCTTTGAAGCCCAAGGCAAGCTGGCAGTTTTGGGCATCAGCCTCAACCACTCAATCCTTCACTGCAAGGTCATGCTCCCTCCTGCAGCAGGAGCATTGCTGCCCTGCATGGACACATGGCTCCTCCAGGGCTGCCCCAGAGGAGAGGATCTTCCAGCATCCCCAGAACACAGGGGAGCCCTGCAGCTGAGGTCCTGCCCCACAGCCAAGGCTGTGGCACCCAGACACAGCCCCAGCACCTTCATGGGCAGCAAGGAGGAATCGAGGCCCGACTTACAGAAAAGTCAGAGAGAGGATTTCAGAATCAAAGATGGGATTGCTCTGGCAGCACCCAGGGCTAAGAGTTGGGATTAGAAACTACTGACAGGGTTTTTTTTTTAAGGACTTAGTTCCCTTGGTTTAAGACTAAAGATTAACTCCTAATTTGAACCTCATCTAATGAGAAAGCTGGAAAGGACTGCTGTTTGTCCACAATTCAGACTGTTTACAGCACAGCACAGGTTCTTAAAAATAAAATACTCCTCAACAGTTTGCTATTAGGTTCATTTGTGCATGCAGTGTCAGCAAGTGAAACAGTATCTTTGACTCAAGGCTCTAAGAAAGTTTGAGTCTGGGTAATAACTTTTCTTTAATAATGCAAATTACCAAAAATAATGAGAACATTTGCATGCTTCCTCAACAAAGAGGGGCATTTCAAAGTCTCGGGGAACAGCCCTGGCAATAAGAAATGTTCTTGTTCTCATGTGTCAAACTGCTTTGCTTTTCCTCTTTCCTGCTGACCGAGGGGTTTCATGCTGGAAATGCTAATTGTGCTCCCGTTTGCCATAGTTCACCCTCTTGTTCTTATTGTCTATAGAAGCCTGCAATTCACCCAAATCCCTGTCAACCACAGCATTCACTACAGCGCATCTATATGCCCACACATGCTCTACCCAGGAATTCCTCCACACATCCAGATGCATGAATTACCACAGAATTCACAGCCATGGCTGAAATTTCCGAAGTGTTGAGCTAAAGAAGATGAATCCTCTTATTTTTTTGTCTTCTGCCACGTTCTGAGCTTTATGCTCATGCACTCATCAGATTAAAGGGTTGGTTTCCACTAATTTTGAAGTGGCGCTTCTTTCAGAGCCAGATTAGAAGGTAAGGGGGCCTTCTATGGAGGCACTGACACTGCCTGGACAGAATAAAGAATCATGAAGGAAGCTTCAAAACAAAGACAAATATTTGCCAAGGAGTCAACAAAAACGTAGAACAATTTGAATAATAATATGAAAGTAAGATACTTAGGGTCACTAAAACAGTCCAAGTATACTGTTAGATGCTAGCACAAGAAATTTGAGGGAAAGCCCTTTCAGATGACATATAAGTGAAAACTGAGGTTAGTTGGAGGGCAAAATGCAAAACCATGCTGTATGATCAAAGCTAGGTTTTTAATGTTTCTTCCAATCACACCCCGTGCACGATGTCCATGCACCACTAAGGGCTCATCCACTGCAGACTCACCTAGGCAACATAAATTTGCTCAGAAAATTTCTAAGAGGCCAACTTTGTACCAGGAGTCAAACGAGGTGCCATCTGTCGTCCTGTAAGAAGCCGGCATGAAACCAGAAACACAGCTTATACTCCATATCCTGTGCTCTGGCTAATTGAAAGAAATGCAATCAGCTGAAGCTGCCAGATCTGGAAGAAATGAGTCCTGTTGGGTGGTCTGGTTGCTCCCAGTCTGACAGGACTGCCTGGCACTCCGATGTGAATGGAGTGTTCAGAAGTCATCAGCTCTTCCACACCCATGTCCCTCACAAAGAACAATTCTAGCATATCCTGGCACTGCACTGTGACTTCTTTGCTGTAGGACTGATGCCGACCCAAGAATTCACATGCACAAATGTAGTGTCTCCTGTCTTTAGATGCCCCAGGGCCTTCTGCGTGGCTTCCATCTGCTCCTCCCAAAGGGAGAACTCATGGGAACTGTCATCACTGTGCATTCCCCCAACAACAAGACCACCTGGATGAGCCTACAAAGTACCTTCCAGAAACAGAAATCCTGTGACATGACTTTCTGGACAGAAACAACTCAGCTGTGACTCACACATTATCCTCACTAACACAGCACTGGTTCCAAGAGATCTTTGCTTTCAGTTAGATTTCTGGAAACTAATGTTGGGATGCAATGTTTGAAGAAAAAAATCAGTTTGGGATTAGAGTTAGGGTTAGGGTCTAACACCTCACCACTATTTCATGTTTAAAAGCCTGGTAATACCTTTACACAACACCATCTCTGAGAAATGAGTGCCATCAGACTGATGTTTCACTGCGACTCCTCTGATAATGGAGGACGTGAAGATTCTTGAAAATGCTGTTCAAAAACTTCTAATTTCCTTTGGCACCGCAAAGAGAAGCAACAAGTAAAAATAAAGATTCCAGCTTCTCCATTTCACTGATCTGATTATTTACAACAGGAAGCTCTGAATTACCTGCTAACTCTGAGTTAGAAGAGAGCAGAAGAAATGAATGAGTAACACTTTCTAGACCCTAAGATAATGACAGCTCAGAAGACACTGTGGGAAATGACTTCCAGATGAAGCCCTGATTTGCTTTGTTACACAAGGAAAAAAGCCACCCAAACTTACAACTCTATTATGTTTTCCCTAATCTGCACAAAACTTTGTGATGGATAATTGCGTCTTCAAAATGATCCTAAAACATCTCTTCAACAAAAGGTCGCTTGCCTGTACACAGATCTATCTGAATACATTTATGTTGATGTAATATGCACTCTCCCACTACAGAGGAAAGGTTGCATTCAGGGAAAGCACTTATCAAGATTAAATTTACATTTTCTGAGATTGTCAAAAAGTGCTTTTTGTGGAGAACAACTGCAGAAGCCACGCTCACATTTAGAAACACTGCAGAAAGCCTTTTCTGAAATAGGCTTTGCTACTCCTGGAACTGGCAGTGCTAGAAAATCCACAAAGGGCTTGACTTACTGTTTTTAAAGAAAAGTGTTGATGGCTGTGAGATTAAAGACGTATCAATTCAGAATTTAACCTAAATGTAAGAGAGGTTCATACACTGAACCACGCACTCAGCTACATCTCTGACTCAGGATCCAGAGGCATGTATATGCATACCAGCATGTACAAAACACCCTTTCTTCATTTATTTCTCAGCCCAGGAGAAAATACATTTCTTACATGTGGGCTTGTCCTTTTGTGTTAGAAATGTGTGCATGTTCTTAGGAACACACATGCAAGAAATTAATGAGGTTGCAGGAAAAGGAGCTCCCAAGATTTACATCCACTACAACACAGTTTTCTCTTAACACAGAAGGCAAAAAAAAAAACAAACAAAAAACAAACAAAAAAAAATCCACTAACAAACCATCAAACAAACACATGCAACAAAATCAAACAATTACAGCAATATCTGCTCTTCCAACAATCTGCGCTCCAAACCAGAACCAAACTCAGAGCAGCTCTGCTCCTTTCTCCTTCTCACACACCTCTGAGCTGAAGGCTCACATCCACGTTTCAGATGGGGGTATGTATATTTAGAGCAGCGTCCATCAATAAAAAATACTCTCCCAAGTTTAGCAAGTCAAGTTGGGTTGTTCAGATGATGTTAGCAAAGTCATTTGCCAAATGGGTTGTTACAGCTCAAAATTCTTGATCACAGGAAGAGAGTTATTGGACAAATTAATCCTTTCTAGTCTATGCTCTGAAACATCAAGATGTTGGCTGGGTTGCAGTCTGCACTGAACCTTTTCCGGTGTCCTGTGAGAAATGAGTCTGGTATGCTCAGTCTGGCTTCCAGAGACCGAATGTTGCTGCACCGCAAACACGACAGCCTGGGTTATTGTTACCCTGGCTGGCAGCAATCAGCAGAGACCTCAAAGACTGAACATGCCTCAAACCAGCAGTCACTAACCACTGGGAAGAGCCTATTTGCAGTGACAGGGAGCACTGCTGCTCCACTGACAGACCCAAGCCTTGGCTTTGTTCAAGAAGAGGAACTACAGGCAAGTAAAACGCAGAGAGTTTGCTGTATCACTGCTACCTGTGCTAAGGCTATAACCCTTTCCTAGAAATGTCATTAATTATGCATTGCTGAAAATGAAAAGCTAAGAGTCATTGCTTAAGAGCATTCTCATTTTGAATAATTTTTTGCCACTTGTAGGCATTAAACATTTAGACTTGAAATGAATAATTTGGGGAGATTACTATCACACTGAAGAGGCCCAGTAAGCAAAGAGCAGCTTCATTTTAAATTGCTTGTTTTGTTTTTGCTAGAAGTGATTTCAGAAGTGTAGAAATGTAGTGTGCTACATTGTCAACATCACAGTTCACTGAGGTAGCTTTACTCCTTTCTTCTCATTTCTGAATGCACTGAGGATATTCTCCTGTGTCACTTTAAGAACTACGTAACTTCATTGCCAAAACTAACAATAATAAACAAGAAGACAAAGCTAGGATATCTGCTTCTGTGCATGTGTGTGTAAATATACATCAGGCAAGAATACAGCAGCTGTCTCATCCAAGAGCTCCCTGTAGCTCTAAAAAAGTGATTCCCCGAACTCTCCTTCTTGGCCAGATTTGATTTACCTTGATGAATATTCCATAAAGCTCTTTCCTCCTTCCCTCACAAGGCAGAAAAAAATCAAAGTAATTAAAGAACAAGAACAGCCTCCTCCAGACTAGTGAAAAAGGCTGATTGCTCTCACCAACTTTGTTACTTCAGAACAGCAAGCTTTTCTTTTCAGCCTGTGTGAAACTCTGCCCTTGTCTTCAGCAAGGAACAAACGCTGACTTCTGGTGATATGTGATGTATTGCACCACTTGGAAGCAGCAGGAAAGTAAACGACAGCAGTGCTATGGGATGAGATGAAATCTGTTGTGTCTGGTGGCTGTGGCCCAAGTCCAAAGGTATGATGTGCTCGATGCTACCACTGGGGCTGTTTCTTGGCCCCGAGACAGCATCCCTGCAGCATCGCCCTTTGGCCAGGCTGTGTGAGCTAACACAGGTAGAAGGAATTTAAGGTAACCATGCTCCTGTGCTGCTATCAGCTAGTTAGTGTGCAGAAGTCTGGGAGAGGAATTCTGTGCGAGGAAGGTCACACCTGCTTCTTTCCATGGTGGTCTGACATCTCAAAATGATAAATTGAACCTTTCCTCTGCCCTTTCTTTTCCTTTCTTGAAGAGACAGCATGCCAAGAAATCAAGGCTGACCAAGACTCCAGGTTATTTTGCTGTTTGTCAAATAAAACCTCTATCAGCAGCCAAAGTGAAATGAAATTGAGAAAGGACAGAAGGGGTATGTTTATAAAATTTGTTAATCACACACACACACACAGCAAAAAAAGCAGCACTTGTGGCACAATGCAGTATCCTTCTTCCAGAATCATAACTACACACCATGGAAATGATTCAAAAACAGACCAAGATGGAGTTTGGTGCCAAATCCTGGCTAGCACAGATCCATTAATCACTGAAACACTGGTGACACACATAACTTCCTGAAGTATGGTCTATACTGTATCAATATTATCTTGCTACTGCATAAATTTAGGCTCCCAGTATCCTGCACAAACCTGAATAATTATCTCCTTTAACATCCATAAACGTGAACCAGGAGAGATCTGAACTCCAAACCTAACCAATTTAATTGCTGTATTGTCTGCAACGCTGCAGTGAGCTGAGCCGTCAGAGCCTAAACCTCTGCCATAAATTCAGAACAAAAATTCCTTCCCTGTTATGGAAGTAACGGTTGATTTATGGTCATAAAAACCAAAGTAGGCAGGTCAGGGAACTCCTCCAAGGTGGCAAAGCATTGGCATTGGCTGAGCATCGATGGCTGATACCTGACTTCCCACGCTGAGGTAGCAGCTGGTTCACATGCTGTGGTGAGCACACAGGGCTGGGAAGGCTTCTTCTCCCACAGACACCCAGCCATGTTGCAGCCCCCTCCAAAAAAACCACCCAAAAATACAGATTTTGAACCATTATTGATGAGAAAAAGCTCCTCCCTACAAGCTCAGTGTGACTACAAGAAGAGTGGAAAGACAAAAGTCCTGCTCAAAACCTGTATTAAATATTGATGCTGGTACACTTAATCCCAGGATGATCTGAGGCATATATGGGTGTACACGTGTACTCATGCACTTTCCAAAGAAACCTCCCAAAACCTCTTGGCAAAGGGTGTTTCCCTTGTACCTGTTTAGAAGAGAGAGAGAAAATGATCGTTGCCTCCCTCCAAACAAGTGCTGCTCCGAGCACTGCAAACATGGGGATATGAGAGGTTAATTTTTTATTTATTAGAGTACAAAGAACTCTGGCTTGTTTCTCATTAGGGTGTCTTTGGGAGGTTTGGCTTTTCTAGCCAGGCAGCCAATGGAGGACTGGGATGCTGCAGCAGGGCTGGGAAGCTTCTAGAGCAAGTACAAGGCAAGTTTGAGCAGCAGGGGTTTCACAAATAGGATGAAGGTGATGGCTGGGGTTGTCTCACACTGCTCCTGCGATCCCAGCCTGTCACAAAGCCCTTTTGCTTCAGCCTGGCTGGCTTTAACATGGCTGGCAGGGTGCGAGGGCAGGCAGACTGGAGAGCCATTAGGAAAGCAAGCAGAGGGAGAAGAAAGGAAAATGGCAGTGGATGTTACAGATTAAGATATTTAAATATAGCCCTACTATCCCTGATATGTCAGAGCAAAGAGTTTCAATTTAAAGATTAAAAATAGTTTAGACTGCAAAAACAAACCCTGTAAGATGGACAAGTCTTGAAATACATAGCGATGGGAGTCACTAAACTTTTTTTTCCTACAAAGTTTCAACACTGAAAACTCAACCATTCTCATTACACAGAAATCCTGGGAAGTCACCTGAGTATCTCCAGACCTGACTGAGAAAAATCAAACGGCTTCTTCACAAAAATTACTCATAAACTACACATGCACTCCTAATGAAACACCCAGATAAGGGGGCTGCTTGGCAGTGGGGAAGCTGCAGGTCGGTGCAAGGCCGGCCACTGCAGCACGCTCACGCTGCTGTGCTGAGGTTCCTGAATTCTCATTTTTCATTTCTTGTCCTCCTGGGAAGACAGCTCAGACAGGGTCTGGCCTTACCCTGAGATAAACCTCCTTGTTCTTGTCAAAAGCAGTGCTGTGTGAATGACAGCACAGAGAGAGCAGTATTTTAACTCTTGCTCTTAAAAACAGATTAAAGTATCGGCAGCACAGCATTAGCACTAGCACAGGTTGCACAAAACTAACCGATATCCAGATCATTCCAGACCACCAGTATTTAACCGTCAGCTTATTTCTATATGCAGTTCCAACAGAGTACCATCAAATTAAGAAAAGTTTAAAAATAAAATGAACTGCTGACTGTGAACTGACTCCTTGGAAAGCACAGCACTGCTGCCCACCATGGTTCTACCAGGCACAGTCGTATCCGATTCCTCAGCCGTCCCTGTAAAGAATCTGTCTGGGATTTGGCTGTGCTGCGTCTGCCTGAAGATCAAAACATGCTTCTCAAAAAATTACAAAACTCCAAATTAAGTAAATAAATGCATAAGTTGAGGGTGGAAGTATCTTGGAAGTACACCCAAGAGTGAAGTTAACGAGCAGCAGAATTAGAAATAAAGCTGATCTCTAGATTCAAATTTCTTTTAAATTGGAGGTATTTTTAAAGTAGTGAAGAAGCCAAGCCACTGGGATGCAAAAACAAGTATCTATTTCTTTAAATTACTTTAAAAGGTAACTTTATACATCAGAGCCCATGACTGTTCAAGTATTTTCAGAAAATTTGCTGAAAACTCATTAGTATGCCTTTTATATGGTATACTGTAGCCTGATACAGAGGCAATAGCCATAGGTACCACATTTGCATTTTTATGCAGACATTTACATGAATAAATGAAGTGTTTTGTATGTCTGGATTCCAATTTAGACACAAATCCCCGTTTTCGAGAACACATTTTCAGGAGGACGCTGAAAGCACAGCCTTTAAACAACGCCTTGCTGCAGCAGCCTTCACGCAGCGTGGCAGTGAGCTGGCAATTTTAAACTCATTTTTCCTCCCTATCTCCAGGGCCTTCTGAGTATTTTAACCCCCTACAAGCACGCCTCTTTCCCCACGGCAGCACTACAGCTTCTAACTAATTCATTCCTATCAAAATGATTCTCTCCACACTCTCTTTTCGCATTTGCTTCATCATTCCCAGAGCAGCTCCAGTGATGCTCACAAAAGAATCTTGGCCATGTGTCCCTACCATTAAAAAAGGAGGAATGTGGGGGGAGAAAAGGAAATTAACCAAACTGTTCCCATTGCTCTTCTTCAGGAAGGCTTTTCTCAGCCCTGACGCCTCCCTGACTGTGGCTGGGCTCTGCTGAGGGTCTCTGGCCTGCCCAGGGAAGGCTGCCCTGAATGCACAGGGCGCCCAGAAAGGCTGTGGTGCCCCATCGCTGGAGGTGCTCAAGGCCAGGCTGGATGTGCCTCCAGGCACAGTGCTGATGGCACTCCTGTGGCAGAGGGTTGGAGCTTGATGATCTTTAAAGTCCCTTCCAACCCAAGCCGTTCTGTGATTCTTTGATTCAGAGAATTCTCCTCACAAACTCTGCAGCTTGGACACAGCGCTGTTATTTCAGGCCCAGGCAAAGTTGCATTTTCTGAACATCAACACCAATGTCTCGCTGCTGTCCATAGGGCCCAGTGATCACACAGCATCTGGACCCATGAAGGCTGAGCATGGCTTGAAACTAACCACATACACGTTTTTCTCTTCAAGTCCTGTCTCCAGCTCACTAAAGAGCCTACGAAGTGCCTAGATTATTCAATTTTTTTCAAAAGGTTCAGACATTAAACCACTTGGTGAACAATGTTTTCAGGTGTGAGAACAGCAGATGAATCATTATTTCTACTAGGTTTCACATCTAAGGCAGAAATCCTGTTTCTGAAAGTAAGAAAGAGGAGAGCCTCTCACAAGGTGAGAATTGTGCTCTGCCATGAAGAGAGAGCATGAAATCCCAGCGCTCCCAGCCCGCATACTCGGAGTTCAGGACTTCAAAGTGCCTCACACAGCACCCTCGTGCCCCACCAGGCGGTCCTGCTCCGCCGCTTTGCTTTAGGGTCTGCTTCTTTCCCTCACAAAGTAAGCTGAGGGGGAGGGAATGGTTTCCAGTTGTGACAGGAAGTTTTGAGCGGACATTAGGAAGAGTTTCTTCATGGAGAGGGTGGTCAGGCACTCAAACAGGCTGCACAGGGCAGTGGTCATGCCATGGAGCTGCTGCCAGAGTTCAAGGAAGAATTTGGGCCGTGTTCTGAGATACATGCTTCAACTCTTAGGTCACCCTGTATGGAGTCAGGAGTCAGACTCAGTGATCATTGTGGGTCCCTCCCAACTCAGGATATTCTGTGATCTTAATTAGAAAAACAGTCCAAATACTGTTTGCACAGTAGACATTATCATCAAAGTGTCACTGCTCCTCAGCCAGGGATGGCAGCCTATACTGTTGGCTCAGTCCTACTGGCACGGTGAGGGACACGCTGCCTGGAGTCCTCCAGGGGCTCCAGCACTATCACGGCAGCCACAGCCGGGAGCGTGTCTCGACAGCAACAAAGGGAGCGTTTTCCATCTTGTTAGTTCAACCCTATTAGTTTAACAAAAATGAAAAAAGCTCCTTTTGTCCATCAAGACAAAAGCTTCAGACTGGCACAGGCTGCTGGCTCAGCTGTTTCAGTACTGTCCTGGTTTGAGTGCGCGCAAAGAAGGCCTGGGCTCCTTTCTTTCTGCTCTCAGTGTTCACATGCTCACAGTGCTTGAACCAAACTCACCACTCTCTCCTTTTCCTGTGACCAAACAGTCACCACCTCCAAGCTTTTAGTTCTCTGCAAAACGCTTGGGAAGTGAGTGAAAAATTTGTTGCTAAAAGAGAAAAGACCACATGGGAAGAGAGAAATCCCCAGGAAACAGCAGAGCTGCCCTCACAAAGTGAAAAAAAACAAAGTGCCTTCAGATATTTGGCATTAGCCACCAGGAGGCAGGCAAATCTACCCAAGTTCCTGTGGACCCAAAATGCAGCCTGACAGCCATGCCACTGCTCAGCAAGAGAACAATATCACCAAAGGGAAACAGCGGAATGGCTCCCAGTCTTCAGGCCAAGTTTGATTGTAAGCAAAAAATCCTTTCCAAAGGAAGTTATTGGGAACCTATGGGAAATGATGGCACAGCCTGTAATCATGAGAGACTACAGCAATGCAAAGCACTGGGTCCAGCTCAGTCAGAATTGGAAGGCAGACCCTGGCCTGTGCCTGCTCCTTTCAGCTGCCTTCTACAGTGTGAGGCGCCTGACAGTGGAAAAGCTGTGTGCAACCATTTACTTGTAGGACAGAAAATGCTGCAGAGAATTATCTGCCCCGTATCTGGTGAGCTCACCAAACAAAGCCCCAGCAAAGGGAAAATGATGGCTCCGTGAGCTGAGTGTGACTGGAAAAATCCAGGAGAAGGCACCCACTGCCCTCCTGGAGCTCACACACAATGGGGTCACCAGCAAGGTCTGCACAGGCAAACACAAAAATGCACACAAAACCTGTTAAAAAATTAATATATAACTATGAAATTGTTGGGAGCATATGGATAACTACAGTGCACACACTGTATCTTCTGTGCTGAGAGAAGGTACTTCAAGATAGCCAAGTTATCTTGACACAAAGAAGGAATTTATACGTAAATTACAGTAACGTCACCCCTGCTAACAAGGCTGTCATCCCCGCCCTGTGATTTACTGTGATCTTGTAATGGAAAAGCTTCATTTCCTTGACACCTGTGCGGTAATGGGGGTGATAATTCCTCGCAGCCTGCCATAGGTGCCGGGCAGGCTGGGTGCACCAGCCGGTCACTGCTGCTGCACTGGGAGCAGCCAGCGGGTGCCTGCCCTCGCCTGGCAACGGTTTTGAGGAAACACCACCACTGCAGGAGTAATTAAACCACAGGAGGTTCAGATACAGGCTGAACTTCAAATGGAAATTAAAATGATGCTGAAGTGAGGTCTTTCTTAACACATGCACCAAGCACTGACCTTGTTAGCACTACTCTGCATTTCCTTTAAAAAACAAAGCACTTCTTTTATATGTACTTTAGGTCTGTCCTGATCCCCACGCTCTCTCCCACTGTTGCAAGCGCTGAGACCTCCCACAGGAGTAGCAGCTATGCATGGTGGAAGGAAGCGCTATGGGGCAAGAAAAGTGATCAGAATGGCTGAGGTTGGCAGGGACCTCTGGATCCATCTGCTCAAGCAGGGACACCCAGAGCAGGAGGCCCAGGGTTACATCCAGGTGGCTTTTGGAGATCTCCACAGCCTCTGGGCAACCTACGCCAGTGCTCTTTCACCTGCGCAGCACAAAAGTGCTTCCTGCTGTTCAGGGGGAACCTCCCAAGGGCCCTCACAGGCAGCACTGAACAAAGCAGCAGCAGCCTGGGGACTCGGAGGGTCTGTGGCATGCTGCTCCAGCAGAAACCATTCCTAGCATTCTTGCAGAAAGGCTTCAGCTTTCCTTTCCACACTGGGTTCCAATCCAAACGTGAGATTTTAAGAATGTGACCTTGGCCCTTCAGATTTTTTTCTTTCTGTTTATGAGGTAGTAAAAAGATATTTATCTCAATTTCAAAGCTGCACACATTTCTGTGAGCCTAAAATTTCCAACGTGGCAGTGAACTGACCCCCAGTGAAGGTTACAAACTCAGCTAAAATTATGGGAGTTGGTGTAAAGTCTGTATTTATGCTAAGCTGGAATTCAAACTTCCTTAATTAAAATACCTGATGGGTAAGCGCTGGGACCAAGCACCAGCAGTAAGTTGAAGTGCTGAGTCTTCTCCAGCTGGACTTCAGTACAGAGAATAACTTGGCTGAAGAACAACAGCAACACAGTTGTGCATTTGAAGTCAGAAGACCAGCCTGATGCACCCAACCTGGGCTTGCTAACGTTCTGCATCTACACAGTGTTCTTAGACAGAGAGTCAGGTAGAACAAAAAATGTTCTGCTGCTAACCTGACAATTAATAAGGTCCCTTAAATCCACTTAAGAAATGAGAATGTTCCCTCACTCTCAGCAGGACTGTCCTGCTGAAGAAGATACTGTTTATAAATGACTGCAACTACATTTGCAAACAGAAATCTGCTGGAGATTTCGTCACCACTCACCAAACTCCCAAGCTTCAGCAGCAACACTGCTATTGTCCTCCTTGCAAGACTCAGGAGTCTTGCCTTAAAGTAAAGAAAAAGGACAGGGAAACTGAAAAGTAAAAAGAAAAAAACCTCTGTTGGAAGAAAACTATACATTTTGATTTTGTGTGAATGAATGTAAAATAAATCTGGCAAATAACTTTACACCTTTTTATTTCTTGGAGCTGTAACTGTGTGATGGTGTAAATGGTAAAGCCAGCTACCTACGAAGCAAGCTTATCAGAAAAAAAAAGAGTAATTTTCCACAGCCAGACTGGCAGTACTCAGAAAGCCACACCTGACCAGGAGTTCACTGGGGCATTTCTTGGCTTGCAAGCTGCTGCAAAGCAAACTGAAATCATGCTAAATGAGTGGGAATCCCTTTGGTTGCATTGCTAACAAGAAGCTAAGAGAAAATTATCTATTTACACCTCCATGTAACATCCTCTCCAATCATCTAAGCACAAAGGTAATCAGCATTTGCCAGTGATCGCTATGTTGCATGGCTCATGGCAACCTCACGTTGGCCTCCTGGGTTATATCATATGCTTCAGAGAAAAAATAATTATCACTGCAAGCCTAAACAAGTAGAATAAACAGGAGAGCTGACCGAGAGGCTGCAGCACTGTCCAGTGATTTTATGGAAACAGAATAATTGGTACCACCATACCTTTAGAGCAGATAAAAAGAGGACAAAAATGAGTGAAGGTAATTTAACACAGGACATTGTGTATGCAAAGCAGATGGGTGATTAGCTGTACAAGAACAAAGCGCCTCTAACCAGTAGCCTAGCTGTAAACAACACATCTTCCTATTTTGCCCACTCACACCCTCCCATGGCTATCGTGACAGTGACTTTGTGAAAGCCCTGGCTCTCCAACTGAAAACTGACTGATGGAAGCCTTTGAGAATAGCGGGACTTCACGCTTATCCTTCAGACACACATATGGTCACAGACACGAGAACTGCCATTCCAAAGCACCGAAAGGCTTGAGACAAGAATTAACGGGGAAATCGCACCATGAAGTGGGTCAGATAAGAGACATGCATGTCACAGAAGCAGTGTGGGCATGGGACAGGGCAGGAGCTGCAGGCTGCTCTGGTCCTTTCTAGCCTGCCTTTGTGGCCAACTGCGCGGTGCTGTGTCAGTTGTCTTCTCACAGGCCGGCTTCCACATCCACAACAGTGGTACCAATCTCCTTTGTAAAGCTCTGAGTTTTACAACTAAGAATCATTCTTTAAGATTTTTACTACGATATGCATACGTGATAAAAGCACAGTTTATGGAAGATTTTCTGAAGAGAGCAGTCCCTGTTGTAACTGCACTCAATGAAGGCTGGAGAGCCACTAATTAGAGTACGGATTTTCAGAAAAAGGATTTGGTGAGTGCAGTGAATCATATGCTGAGCATAAGCCAAAACATATCCGACTGTTGGGGAAACAAATAAACAAAAAAAAAGAGAGAGAGAAAACCCCCAAATTCCCCTGCAAGCTGGAAGGCACACACAGGAACACAGCCTGCAAGATGCATTAAGTCATCCTTCCACTGGTGTCAACAGCTCATATGGCACCAGCTGATGGAGCACAGTGTGATGCAGCGCAGGAAAAATGCAGGGCAACCGAGTTCCCAGCAGAAGCCCAGGAGAGGCCATACTGTATGCAGGGGGAGCTGGAAAAGTCCTTGAGAGAACTGTGAGGAAGGTAGTGGTTTGTGATGCCAAAGTGGCAAAGAGAACGAGATGGAGATAAGCTGACCCAATGGGGACTATGTTTGGCTGCCCTGCTGGCAGCAGAGAGCCAGGGCAACACATGAACGTCCACCAAAGACAGCGACATGCTCTGGAAGAGAAGCAGAGTGTACTGCTCAGGCAGTACAACAGGTTCCGCCTCAGTCAGGTTACCAGAACGGCCTTCACCGTTCTTCAAGATTAACACTCTGGGTCAAAACATTTTCCTCCAATTCTAGGAAACCCGTTGGCTGAAGCACTGACGAGAAAACACATTTTCTCCTGCTCCCTTCTGCCCTCCCTCCCCAGCTCCTGCAGCTCGGTCTGGGCTGCAGCCTCCTCCCTCCCCTGCTCCCTCAGGTATTTCCTCAGCATCAGCTGCAGCAGTTGTAAATAGAAGCGGGTCAGGACGCGCCAGCTATTCAATATTTGCACCGAAAGAGGTCAGGTGCCCAGGGAACCAAAAAGCCCATTTCCTCCTGGACAAGAAGCATTAGCAGTTTCTTAACAAGAGTGCGAGCAGTTAAATCTAGCGACTCGGCACACACGCGCACGAGGCCGCGCTGGCTTTTCAGAAGCCCATCCAGCCTCGAGATCGCCGCACCTCATTTCTCTTTCGTATAGTTGCGATAAACCAATTTGTCATTCATGCTTGAACATCTATCCTGTGAGTCATGTCTAGGCATAAGGATTTTTTAAGAGCAGTGTCTGGGGACATGAACAAAAAGGCCATTAATGGCAGCAGAGGCCAGGGACAGTCACGGCTTTAACTCACCCGGTTTATGAAGGTAATTTGTTATCAGGTTATTGGCCATGATGGTGGATATCACACTCACATTGCAAATATGAAGAAAGAAAAAAATCAGACATCCAAGAACCAGGCAAACACTAAACTGCAAATGAATCACTGTGGAAAATGTTACTGAAAAATATTATATATTCTCTTTCCTAGAACGGATAAACCCATGAAAAAGAGGCCAGGGCTGGAGACCAGTTCTCCTGCAGTCTCTTTTTTTCTCATTTCCCCATTGTTTCTTAATACTTCATATTCACCAAGTGCAATATTAGATTATGACTGGCATTTCTCTTATGTGGCTTATATTAGAGAGGGGCCCAAGCAAGAGCCAGCTGGAAGGAAGATGGGAAAACATTTCCCAAAATTTTTCATTAAAAAAGTATCTGGTATAAAGTCCACATCTGGATTTTGCTGTTGAGACTTATCTCTATCTTACTTATTTCAAGCTTTTTATTATTTTTGCATATCTATGATTGAGTTCTCCTTATGCATATGTCATTACACATACTCATGTTCCCAGACACTCTCGCAGCCAATAAAAGCCTTTTCCATTGAATTCTTGTCTCCAGTTACCTCCAGCCCTGCTCTCAGTGTAATGCCTACTCACTCTTCAAGTCACCAGTAAAGTGGGACACTACATTACTCAAATTTCATCTTCAAAGGTGCTGTCATTTTAGTAACAAGAGAAGAGAAACAAAAAATGCATACAAATACACCGTATGAGAGTTTAACCAAATTTTAAGTTATTTTATGTTAGGGAACAAAACCTAACACCTCAGAATGAAAATCACTATGTGAGTGTTTAGTCACACACAGGACAATAATACACATATCTATACCCTCACATACAAAGACATTTTGAATGTGGGCATACGTATCTCAAATGAAATGAATGTGTTTCAGTATTATACTTAAAAATTATTACCAGTTATTTGTGGATTTTTTTTCCTAATTTTCCATAAGACTCAGTGATTGAAAACAACTGCCCTGCCAAGGTCTCCTTGTTAATGGATGTGTCAAAATCCCAGGGGTAAAAGAAGTGACTGCAGCTAAGCACATTACACTGTATTTCTCATCCATTTCACAGCACAGAGCTGAAGCTATTTTTTAAGCCATATGGTTTTGCTATACTTGCAACCTACAGCTAACGCTATACTTTTAAGTGCATGAGTAGGCATTTACATACACAGAATACAAAACTCAATCTCCTGGCGCTCATTTACATATATATCTTTGTACACACATGCGAGATTTATGCATAATGGATGCACTTAAGAAGCCCCTTCTGATCCTTGAGATATTGCCACCTCCAGTAATATGCTCCATGTTGGAGTGCAGGCAGGTATCTCTCTGCTTCCTGCTCCTTCCACATGCGACTGGAAGACATAAACCGGTCTATATAGGCATTACGTATTTATAATATATAGTGCATTTATACCCAGAGAAGCGCTCCCCATGCATCCATTTTGAGCTGCCTGTGTGCAGATTGCTGCATACATCACCGGTATGCATCGTAAATCAGTCACCCCTAAATTGAATCTCCGCTGCCACAAGCATATCTTGTATGAAGATGTTATAACTCAGCAACAGTACAATAACCACCTCTCATGACCTACTAAAAATTGCCTGCCCCTATTTGCGACCTTGCTGCCTCGAAAGTTGATGGCACTCCAAGTTGTCACATTCAGCTGCATGCTTGCGCTTGGAGTCAGACCATAAGGTCTGAGAAGCCAATGCCTGTTAGCTGACGAAATTACCACAGGTTTGAAGGACAACAACCACACCAGCACCTCCCAAGGTCACCTTCTGACCTCCTGCCTTGCCCAGGGAGCCCAGCTCGGGGTGCGCTGTCTCCATGCTCTCTCTCCAGCTGTCTTCCCCTGGACATGGCTGCTGCCTCCATCCCCATGCCCAGTACAGAGCAGAGCAGGACAACCTCTTCTCTTGACAGGCCAGCGTTGCTGGGCCTGATGCACTGAAGAGGAAGAGAGCCTCTGAAGACATCAGGATTGCCAAGCCTGGCTTCATATCAAACATCACCCAGCACATTTCTGCTTGTTCCATAAAAGGACAAGGACAAACACACAAGTAAATAAATAATGAGTGCTGGCAAGATGCTACCTTTTGTTCTGGTTGTTCATTCATGAGAACAAAGCACCTCCATGCACAGGCTTGGCTCTCCTGAGCTACAGCAATAAAGGCAACAAGAAAAACGAGGGGACCCTTCCCAAGACTAACTGCTACGCGGCAGGGCATGGACGACAGGTCGGATTTTGATTGGGCATTTGTCTTCAGCAAGCCGGGGACCAGGGTCATGGCACACCAACGTAATACCATGAATATATGCTGCAGAGAATTACAAGGCTGTAAAACACATCGTGGGGCCCAGCTGGCAGCGCATAAACCAGAAGGGTGCTCAGAGGGTTTGCGATGTCAAAGGAAAGCTGTGAAGTGTTTACAACTGGGTTCAATGTCACTGTCTTATTTCTCTTTCACACAGCCCTGTTACTCAGATGCTGCAGCTCAGGCCATTTTTACATTTCAGGGCTTTTGTGAAAGGGTCATTGCTAACTTGCCACCTTTTCCCTGAACTACATTGCCATAATTTCAGCGTTAATTCCCACCCATTACCTGATCTCTCAGACGGCTGTGCACATAAATATTTGTGCGTGCCAATCATGCTGATTCAAGGCAATTATTCAAGTATGTAAAGACAGGAACAAAGGTATCAGCAAACAGGATAAGAGCAAATAGCAAATGATGTATCCTGTTCAATACTCTTTAAAAATAAACAAATGATAAAAGATACAGTGGTCGAAGCACTGTTGAGACTATTAACTAAGCATGATGCTACGTGATCTTTTATTTCTTACTTTTATTACCTGACTCAGTTAAGGGAGCACATTTATTAAAAATACGATGAGAATTAAAGAGAAAAACAGAGGGAGAAGTGGAGGGAAGGGGGCTGAGACTGCCCGGGGCACCACTGGAGCGGTCACTGTGGCTGGGTCCTGTCCCTGCCATGTCCAGCAAGATGAAGCTGGTGACCTGTGCTGCAACCGCCCGCATTGCCAGACACGTGTGTCAGCATCTCAAATAATTACACGCCGGCATCTACAGCTAAGAAAGCATACTTACTGTGTTTTGAAAGCATACTTATGCACTGGTGCAAGCGGACCTTGCAATGTGAGATGGGGAAAAGGTTTTCCTTTTTCCATGCGTCGCTTCAAAAGTAACGTGGAGGAAAGAGCTGGGGAACTGAAAGGCAAGAGGGAGGGAAGAAGCATTCCTGGTGGGGGCTGCTGCTGGCCACAGCCCCTGGACATAGGGACACAACCTGTGGGAGTGTGGGGGGTAAATGCCATTTTGGGGAATAAACCTTTTTTCATTCGTAGTGCAGTTCTCAGAAATAAGGTTGTTCTTTTTTTTCTTTTTCTTTTTCTTTTTCTTTTTCTTTTTCTTTTTCTTTTTCTTTTTGGAAAGGAGTAATTCTATCTGACTCCATGGGAGTGATTCCTATTAGAAATGAAAGGCTGTGGAAGGAGGGAAAAGGCTTAACACGTATATTAAATTTAAATACAGACATTTGACATTTGAAAAAAATTAATCTGCAGTATTTAACTGCAGAGCTGTACAAACTGGTGCTTTCTGTTTACACAGAAGGCTTACACAGTCAGTTCTCATAGTTCAGTGGATATTGCAGTTTAGCTTTTAACTCTATTACGCTTATTTTTCTGCTATAGGGTGGAGGGGTCCAGGGTGCACAGTGTAGATTACACTTGGAGCAGACTCCTCCGAACATACTGGGAACTGAGTTTAAGGAATTCTTCAGCTGACGGCCAGGATGTGAGAGTTCTAGAGAAGGGGCTGGAAGGAGAACAAGATCCACAAAGGCTGTGCTGTGAGCACTCCTGTACCCTCCAGATGCTGGGCTGAGTTGGAGGCCCCCTGCTCATCCCACTACAGGCACTGCTCCAGACTTAGAAATAAATGAAAAAAGTGGTATCTCAACAAACAAACCAACCCCAATGTCATCTTCCCTGTTCTGTAACTGAAAGCAGATTATCTGCACGCCAGCGGAAACAGCAAGGCAGCATCTCCTCAACAACAGCTCAGGGTGTCATTTATCGCCCATCCTGCAGGATGATCAATCAGGCCCTGTTTTGGCTGCTCATAAATTTACTGCTGCAGATAACGCGCTGTATGAGAGAGAGGAGAAGAGAGGAAAGGAGAGGGAGAGGAGTCCAGACTACAATGCCACTTATCCCCAGGGCAATCTCAGTAGCTTTCGGCAATCTGATACAAATCGTATAATAAAACCTCAACGAGCACCTAATGAAATTTGAGATGTCAACATAGAGAGGTATTAATGTTTCAAAGAATCACATCGCTTCTCCTTTTCTTTAAGTAAATAGAATTTAGAAAGCTAAGATCTAAAAAACCCAACCTGTCCTACGGCCCAACACTTCCAGGAAGGGCTCAGCTCAGGGCAATCTGCACCACCCTGCACACACCGGGCCTCGCACAGCAGGGATGTCAAGCTGTCAGATGCACAAATCTCCACCATCAGTCAGGCTGATTAATATTTGAATAAAACCCCTATCTGTACATACACAGGGAAATATGTGCAAATGAGATATAGCAATGTAAGGGAGATTACAGATCCTGTACAACATGAGATTACAGATATCGCTTCTGCCTGGGGTCCAAGGTCAACATCACTTGTTCTGCCCGATTTCACTACATGTGGGTAAAAGTGTGTCCTTCGGCAGCGTGCTAAGGGCCCTTCAGGGCTTTTTGGTCCCCTTCAGCACCAGGAGATAACACAAGTCCCTGGCATTGACGGTGGTAGGGTTGGGTTTCTTTTGGCTGGGATCCAACGTAAGCCAAACATCAGATGGCGATGAGATGCTCAAGTGCTCCCCTGCTGGAAAACGCAAGGTCTGGAAGACCCCCTGGCAGGCAGGGCCCTGCATCTCACTGTCCTTATGGGAGTCTGCAGCTGTGCCCAACAGGCAGAGTGACATGGTCCTCAGCCTTGGCACCCCCACAACATGGCTTCAGGGTCTCAGTGTAGATGAGGCTCTCAACTTAAGAGCACATATAGTGTTTACTCAGGGCTGCTTGTGAACATTGAGAGGCTGCCAGCTTGCGTGCCAGCCCCATGCAAAGGGAGACACCCAAAAATGGCCTGGTCCCATCCAGTAGCCAATAGGTGGCAACAACTTTAAGTCACTGTCAGGTCCCACACCTGCCACGGCAGTGCTTCCACTGACCTTCCTAATCCTGGTGCATTTTACACAAATTGGAATGGACCGAAACACAGAGCTGAGGTCAGTCCTGAGAGTCTCCATTCCTCAAAAACCTCATCCTGTTGCCACAGATCATTGCCTGAACAAGAGTCAACTCTCTCAGTCAACCAGATCTGCTCTGAAAAGAAGGCCAAGGAGACGAGGCCAAATCCATCACCCTTCATGCCAAAACCCTCCAGCTTCCGACACCGGGCTGCCAGCCTTCTGCAGGACAAGCGCCGAGGTTCATCAGCCCGCATCAGCAGATGTGAGGGCCCAGAAACACGCAGGAGCATGCTGGTGGCACAGAGCACCCAAAGCAGTAATAAACTCTCATCAAAGCTCATACATGGGCAGTCGGCCCCAGCTCCACGTTCATCCCTTGTCATGGGACTCCAGCAGTGTTGTTTCCATTGCTGCAATTTCAGGCACTGTATGTTTGCAACAGAAAGGGTCTTAAAACAACAAAAAAACCCAACCCACAGATAGCAATGTTTTTCAGCAGCTGTGTTAGTGGCCTGCTGGTCTCATGTCAATACAATAAGATCCAGAGGAGGATGCAAAGGTTCACGTTAGGGGAGCATAACTCCAGCGACTTCAAAGAGAAAGGCAAAAGCCCCAGCAGGTTTAGGCAAAGGACTGCCTGGAGGTTTCCCTGCTACAGGGACCTCTCCTTTCCCAGGGCCCGGGCAGCCTGTCAGCACTGCATTGCCACACTGCAGCTCACCAGTTCCATTCTTCCAGTGCTCCATGAAAAAAAAGATACACTTTTTAAATTATTCTCATTGCATTTACCGGCATATGCTGGACATATGGTGTACAAGAACCTTTCTAGACCGCTGGATATCTGATGTGCATGAACCTTTCTAGACCACAAACCATCACGTCTGCTTCCTGATATGAACAAGCTCATTGAAAACAAAATATGCACTTGAGGGAGGGCATCCTGTGCTGAAAGGCTGAGGCATTGCAATCGCTTCCTCCCTGAAAAAAAGCAGCAAAGATGAAAACCACTCTGACATGGAGCTGCCTGACAAGGACGCTGTTTGTTCAGGCATACCAACAATCAGACACATGTGTGCCCGCGTTTACTGCAGCTGCAAACCCTGCTTCAGCCACACTTGGCAAATAAAGAGCAATCAGAACTAGCTCATTATCGGCATGGCTAATGGCCCTATATAGCTAATCATACAGAAAAAGTCAATTTTCAATTATTTTGCATGGAAATTATCTATCATACTTCACTCCAGTGCCTTTTCTTCCACACAACTTTGAAGGGCAATGGATGGGAAACAAAAATTCAGAAGCACTTTAGTGTCTGAGGTGCCACCTCAATTCCATTGACTTTCTAAGTATTTAAGACCCTTCTGCAAATCCCGTCCTATCTAAATATACCAAAAATTAAGTCCTAAATATAATATCATATAAATACAATAGTCCGAAAACAAAGCTCAACATGGCAGCAGGTCCCACACTCTGAGCACAGGCTGTCTGTCAATCCCAAACTGCCTCCAACGGAACCCTGCAGAAAGGCTTCACCTATTTCCTTCTCTTCTCTGCCTGCAATTTTTGCCTGTATGCAGAGGATAATAATAACAGGGTTTTATCAAGTATAAAGGGGTTCTGTTGGGATTAGTGCTTAAGAAGCACAGCACGAGCTCTGTGTTACGTTTGATTAGGAGCCAGGCTCAAACTCCAACACGTAGGATATGTAGGAAAATAGGGATGTGTAAAAATCACCATAAGAAAAGCCAGCCTGCAACAGAGGAGCTGCTCCACACGGCCCTGCAGGACCATCCCAGTGGAAAACCTTCCTGCTACAATTTGGCTTTTCTACATAAGATTTTCTCCTCCGTTCTATCTCTCTTTTTTTCATGTGATTAACAGCTTTATTAATTTAACAGCTCCTCACTTAAGAGGATTCCACCAGCTTACTGGTAGGATTCTGCCCAAGAAGCGCAGCCTGCACTGCACACAGGAAGGCAACGTAAGCTCCCTGAAACCTAACAGCTTCATGCATTAACTCCTGTTAATTGAAGACACACAATAAAAGTATTCTTCCTAAACTCATCGAGCCATTAAAACATCAGCTCAGCCCCAACGCATGATGTATGGCACTCAGCTGGCAGGGACTGATTCAGTAGGAGGCCCTGATTGAAGGCGCCCGACCCCTCGCTCCCCTCTTGTCCCCTCCTCAGCTTCCAGCCCTGCCTGCCCACTGCACTGGGGGAACTTGTGCCTCCCCCCCTGCTCTAGCAGCGGCTGAGACAACAGAAAGAAGGATGCACCTTGGGATGCAGTGCATTTGGTGTGCACTGCAGTGTATGCTCAGAGTGAAGCAACCAGCCAAGCAACTTGTAAACAGAAAAAGAAAGCAGAAAAGTGAAGAACCCCCTCAAATCAGGCAGGGCTGGCTGTGCAGCACACCGGCAGGTCGCGTGCAGGCGGATGGCTCAGCATGCAGGAAGCCGCTGCCGTGCTCTGACTCACAGCTCTGAAGGCACTCAAGGATAGCAGCAGCCTCAGCCAGAGCTCCCTCTGATTGCTTCTAAAGAGCTAATGCCAAAACTATGAACAGCTCGTTTGCAAGTTTGTGGGAACCGGGTGGCTTTTTTTTGGTGAGGAACATTAAATGTGACTCAGATGGTGACCTCCTTCCCCGCTGTGGAGGACAGCCATCTCCTGCAGCCAGCTCCATGGGTGCCACGGCTGCGGTGCTCAGCGTCCTGCTGGGCACCTGCATCCACACAGCGCTCACATTCTACATTTTCACTGGAGCAAGTAGGATTAAAAAAACCTTTACGAGTTTTCTAATGACATCAATGGTGTGGGGAAGGAGCACACTCCTCCGGCCACCAAAGTCTGCAGATGGGGCAGAGCAGCTCCACGCCAGCTCAGCTGACGCCAGCAGGTTCCCAGGGGCTGTGCCCTTCTGCTTCATCCTAATGGGGTCAGCTCTACCAGGTGCCCCTTCCCCATCCATCATTCCCTGTTCTTTGGGTCTCCGAGACACCCAGCACTGCCACTTTCCCTGTCCTCAGATTCACATCCTCACCCCAAATCCCAAGCCCCCCAGACTGGCCAGCTGGCCAGACATTTGGGACTGGATCATCACCACCCTGCACAAACTTTTTGTTTTCCCTGCCTCAGAGCATTTCCATGGCAACGTTCTGCAAGCAGAGCATCCAGCATTGGTGAGTGTAACCCTTGGAGCAGCCACTGACCACACGCCTTCTGCAGGAAGCCCTGAATAGGCTCCTGCATACAGCAATTGGTGCTCCAGATTTCACTGCCTCCCTCCTGGGACAGCACTGGACCTCGTGGGCTTTTCTCCACCCCTCCTGCTTTCCTGGCATTACTCACACACCCAGGGGCACCTACAAGCCCTACCACACAAGCATCCTGCAGCACTTGTAACAGTTTCCTCTGATCAATTTAACCACAATGATTTCTTACTCACAAGTGTGAATTTATAAAGAATGGCCCCAAATGTCGCTCTAGGGTATAATTTTGCTTAGTAATTAGTTTAGGCATAGAAACAGTACCAGTGAAGCCCAACTGTAACATCCCTCCCTGCTCTATCCTGTAATGGGAAATCTTTCTCCGATGCAGGGCTGAAGCTGTTGCTGGAGCCAGATAAGACAGTATCAGCTTCTTCTCTTAATGGGAACTGCTGTGCCTATGCATGCAAAGGAGCCTCTTCCCACATGCAACAGCACAAACACACTACATGCTCTGAGGATGCTCAGTGAAGGTGCCCAGGACAAAGCTGCTGACCCACAGGCAAGCCCAAGGCATGCAGGCGATGCCCTGTGCCTCAGGACATGCCTTGTGCCCCCCGGACAGCCGTCCTTCCCCTCCCCTTTCCTCAGATGCGAAGACACGCAGAGCACAAACTGCCAGATGGGGAAACACAAGGGAAACACACAGTGCATACAGGATAGCACACAAGACAAACGGGATAAAGAAAACACACTCCTTCCATGGCATGGTGTGATCTTGGCCAAACAAGCATGGCGGGATTTGCACAGGTTCATAACCTGCTTTAATAAACAACAGACTTTGCTCCAGAAGAGAAAATGTCCCTAATAATTAACTTTCAAGTAGCTCGGTGGGGTATTCTGATGATCCCTTGCTGCCATTTGGCATCTCTGCATGGGACTTTCTGGGCCTGACTCACAGCTCATTATGCAGCTTCCTTACGCTGCCATAACTTAATCCACTCCAATAAACTTACTCATGATTTACATCACCTCCAGCAAAAAAAGCATGGAGTCCTCCATCAGTTCCTCATTCTTAAGCAAAGCTTATTTTTTAATTCGGCTAACTTGTGCTCAGCAGAGTTTCCCCATTAGAAAGTGAGATGAAGAAGGCTAATATGAAGATTTTTTTTTATTATAGAGAAAGAAAAAGGCTGATTGAAGACATTTATGGTATGCTCTCTGCACTAAGAACAGTGTCAATCAACTGCCAGCTCCGTGCAAGGGATGGATGTCCCCACGAAGGAGATGCACACCTGCCCAGTGCTGAGGCACCAGCAGACCAGCTACAGGCTCGCCAGTTTTCTCCCATGGTTGTTTACACATTTTCTGCTATCTCCAAACAAAGCAACCGACTTCAAGCACACTACCATAGGCATTCTGAATAGGAATAACACTTTAAACAGCTGTCAGTCATTCAGGTCTTCGAGGATTATGAGGCTCGCTTCAGTGATCTCTGCTGTAACCTCCCCATATAAAACAGCTGTGTGTTGGCCCTCCCCATGTATGGGCACTGGCACTGCGTGGTTAGCATCTGGCTCTCACACCAGGTTGTATAAACAGCATGAGGCAGGCTGCAGGCTGCAGTGGGAGTTCTTTCATGCACACAAGATCAGGCTTTTTTTTTTTTTTAACAGCCCTCCATTATTGGGTCCTTAGGTGCCTTTCGAATAAATACGCAAAGTGCTTTAAAAAGGAGATCTGCACAGGAAACAGTTAGGAGGGGTAATCTAAAAGGCACAAAGGACTTCCATGCACCCAGGACCCATGGTATGGGGACAGCTGAGAGGTGTCAGGTGTGCAGGCAGGCAGCCACAAGCCCTGCAAGGCCATTCCCAGGCTCTGCCAGGTCTCTGCAAAGCCCAGGAGTGGAGGACATCCTCTGCTGCTCCACTTCAACAGCAGAACCAGCTGGAATGTGCTACCACAGGATGCAGCCTCATCTTGCACTCCTCGGGATTAAAAGAAAACAACAACGAAACAGAACATGCCTAAAATGTTTCTGCTTCTGTCTAGACTTAGGCATCCTGAGGGATTAATCAGCTCCTCCTGCCCAAGCCACGCACTGCAGCAAAGCACTCCTGGTGGGAAAGGGATGTGCTGCACCTTGACAGGGGCACAGGCCCCATAGACAGACCCCTGGGAGGGGCCCAGGAACCTTCCCCCGTGCTTGGACCTGCTTACTTGGGATGGAATCACAGCAGTGTTTCCTGGGTGCAGGGAAAGGCAAGCTGAGCACTCAGAGCAGAAAGGAGGCAGTCCCTGCGAGCAGCTCAGTGCCTCATAGAACCACACAGAAGCACTGAGTGGCGGAGGTGGGGAGAGACCTCTGGGTTTGTCAGGCCCAGCTCCTGCTCCAGCAAGGCACCCACAGCAGGGGGCCCCAGGCCACGTCCAGACAGCTTTCGGAGATCTCCAAGGAAGAGACTCCGCAGTCTCAGGGCAGTCTTTGCCAGCACTCAGCCATGTGCACAACAGATGTTCAGAGGGAGCCTCCTATGTTCCAGTTTGTGCCCACTGCCTTTTTCCTGGCACTGGGCACTGCCCTGCAATCCCCCTTTGTGTATTTATGCACAGCGATGGGACCCTCCTGAGCCTCTTCTTCTGGCTAAGCAGTCCCAGCTCTCTCAGCTTCTCTTCACAGCAGAGTGCTGCAGGCCCTTCACCATCTTGGTGGCCCTCCGCTGGTCTCTCTCCAGTATGTCTAGGTTTCTCTTGTACTGGGAGCCCAGAGCTGGACCAAGCACACCAGGTACGGCCTTGCCAATGCTGAGCAGAGTGCAGAAGCGCCTCATTTACATGAGGCCAAAACGCCCCCAGCAATTTCCAGAGCCTGGTGAAAGGGCAGGTCGGGGCAGGGGGCCATCAGCACCCAGAGGGCCGGGCCGGGCCTGCAGCCACCACCAGGATTCCCACTGAGGGCTGGAGTGGTTTAACGCGCTTAACCGCGTCTCCAGTGGAACATGTTTCGTTCTAATTGCAAAGCGATCGCAGTAAGATAAGGCTATTGGGATTAGGTACTGAAGTGATCTCATCCAGTTAACCAGCTATTAGCATGAGCTTTGTGAAACCGGTGGCCAGGAAGCAGACCAGCACTGGCTCTGCCAGCCCAGAGCTGCTCTCCTGCAGATGCCTGTCCCTGTTCAGCACGGCAGGCTGAGCAGCAAGAACACGTCAGGGCAAAAAGAGGAAAAGCACACACATTAAAAAAAAACACAAAACAATGCAGCTCTTGCTATAAAATCTCACCAGGAACTTTTTCAATAGGTATCAAGAGCTCTCGAGCTCTTTTAAGATGTAGGAAGTGGTGGGTGAGGAGGAGGGCAGGGGGAACTCAGCAGCACATTACAAAGCATTTGTACTGAAGTCTTTTGGAGGGGTGGCTGGAAAGTGTTTATGAATTTACAAGAGTCCCTTGTAAAGACAAAAACTCAAAACGACTCAGAGAAACCTGACTTATGGAATTGTGTCAACTTCTGCATATAATGGAAAACTCTGCGCAAGGAAAACATCTGTGTTGATTTAGGTACCAGCGAAACCGAATGTGTTCTGCAAGTAGCAGCACTCCAGTAAGTAAAACCACAAGAAAGGGGCAAAAAAAGCTCCCGTCACCTTGTACTGGATTTGGGTCTCAGTTGCACAGACACAAATGCAGAGGAAACACTACTGACTTCAAAGGGAGCGGTGCTCCAGGCTGACAGCAGGCTCAGAGAATAGCATCTGGCCTTTCACCTCCAGTTGAATATGTGAAAGACACACACACAACAGAAATTGGAAAGACCCAGTGCTAGGGGATGCACACAGGTCAAGGAGAACTCAATTGGTCTGTAAGAACAGCTCGCTCCAAGTGGCTCAGACCCATGACTGTGCATGCATGCTGTCCCACAAAGAGCTGCCTACTCCTGCTTCCCTCCACCTTTCTGCACAAGGTCTGCTCCCTGCTGCATCTGAATCAGCCATTTCTCTCTCTGATACATTTTAAGCACAGGAATATTTCAAATCCAGTTCAACCCTCATTCCGGTTGGTAGATGTCCAACATGAAACTACACCATTTGATTAATTAAATGACCTCAAGGAAGTTTCTGAGGGACTGTCATACATACTCAGTGAGAACAGTGGAGGAACTTTAAAGGCCAGTATTCTTGATAATCTGGTTATGTGGTTAACATTCTTGAATTTACTGCTCACTAGAAATCAATTTTTCTCAACAAAAATAACTTGCATAGATAAGTACAATTTAAGCATCATAAATGGCAGACAGTAAAGAGTATATTAGAATGTTTCAAGTGCATCAGGTATTTAATACTCAAAGATAATTTTTAATACCCAAATGATAATGTACATTTCTCACATGACTGAGTTCTAGTGGGGACCCAAACATGCCAGCCCCATACCGCCAGGTGGGTGCTCCCAGTGCACACAGCAGAACAACCTCAAAGTCTACACACTGAGTAGCAAATCTCAGCATGTTGAAAAGTTTGACTTGATCTGGAACAAAAGAATGTAATTAAAATGGTCTCTCTCAGCTGACAGCTGTAGATGGCCATCTTCCCAATGTGACAACCTCTGTGACAGCAGCAGTCCAGAATCAAAGAGTAAGACAGAAGAGAATGGTGTAGGAGAGTAACAGGGATTATACAATGTTCCCCGTGTAAAAAAACTTTTTGTGATCAGAAATTAATGCTGGGAGAGGGGGAAGGGCTGCAACACCCCAGTGCTAACAAAGGAGGAGGATGGCCTTGGCAGCATGGTGGTAAGCCCAAGCACACATTGGAGCTGGGTGTGAGCTCCGTTCTGTGCCCTCTTCCCCTTCTTATGGTCATAGAACCATAGAATGGTTTGGGTTGAAAGGGACCTTAAAAACCATATGGTTCCAACCTGGACTGGTGGCCACCCATCAGGCCAGGCTGCACAGGGCCTCATCCAGCCAGGTTTTGAATGCCTCCAGGGATAGAATCATAGAATCACAGAACAGTTTATGTTAGAAGGGACCTTTAAGATTACCTAGCTCCAGCCCTTTGCTATACGCAGGGACACCTCCCACTACAGCAGGTTGCTCAAAGCCCCGTCCAGCTTGGATGGGATATGCACAGCCTGTGCCAGTGCCCTTCCACCCTCTTCTCCTCAGCTGGTGGTTCCCAAGATACTCTACATGTTCTCAAAGCACAAGCTATCATACGTACAGAGGTTTTTTGGGGCACTATTTCTCAAGGGTGCTTTAACATCCCTGGTTTAACTGCTCCCATGTTGTTTTTGCTTCAGAACTTCTGCAAAGACAGGCACTAATTAGCTTTGACTAATTCATGAAAAAAAAAGCTAATTAGCAACCCTCCAAACTTTGGATGACCTCTCCTCCTGATGCTTGCTGTAGGAGCCCATGAGCATCCATAAATTCTTGTCTCAGTGTGAAGGACAAAGAGGAACAAAAGGGTAAATAGCAATGCTAGTTCAGGGTCACAATGCCAGCAGCTCTGCATGGAAGCTCCTCGCCAGCAGCGTGCCGGCTGAGAACAGCGGGACTGAGGGACACACACCCAACCGCTGATCCCTCCCTGGGGGGCTCACCCCACATCAGGCGGGTGAAGGAAATGGAGCTGAGAGAAGGAAGAACCCAAACTTGAGAAGGTTCCAGTGGCTGGGTGCTGGTTTGCGAAGCCCTGTCCTTTCTGGGGGTGATTTCCTGAAATGCAGCACTGGCGTTCGACTCCCAGACAAGGGCTCCATTTTGAGAGGTGAGCTCAGTGCTCTGTGAGCAGCTCTCAGACACACGAGAAAGCAAAAGCACCCCCGTTACAAATTTCAGCTCAAAGTGAAACATTTACCTTGGCATGAAAGCCCAAGCTATTCTTTCCCAAAATTTTCCCAGTAAAATTTATTTGCTTCACGAGACATTTAAGAGCTTACATTGGCCGATAACAGCGATGCTGCGGTATCACAGCGCTTGCTGAGGCTGCCGTCCACTCGGGTTGGAATTTCAGAATGTTTGGACTGGAATCAGTTCATCCCATCCCAATGTTTCTCTCTGATAACACTGTATAAGCCACATACTTTAACTCTGCATTTCCTGGGAGAATTTAAAACCAAAATTACCAAGAAATGCGTGTGTTTAGAAGGCTTCAGCTTCATAATTCCCAGTTAAAATAAATTTGAAGACATGATTAACATTGAATGCATTGATCTATTTATCCAGGAAGATGATGTTTTAATAGACCCAGGCCAAACGGTAATTCATGTGAAAACATATTTGAATTGAAAAATGAAAGTCAACTATGAATTATTCTACTATCCATCACATTTACAAAAGCAGCTCTGGCCATTTCTTGCTGCCTAAATCACACCAGCATCCCTAGAAATACAAGCAATGTATCTAACAGCGCCTTCCAGCTTTTTCTGGCTCATTTTTGACTTTTTTTTTTTTTTAATGTGCTCACTCAATTTACACTCGATTTCTTTAAAAAGGGCATGTTTGATATCTGCTTCCCCTGCAATTCTTAAGAATGAAGATAAAATTACCACAGCTGAAAAAGGACAAATAATTGTCTCTTTGCTCAGCCTGTTTATTTTGTATATACTCTGCTTCCCCGTTTCTTCTGAATATCTGGCAGTTTCTTTGTTTTCTGTGTGTTGTCTTTCACATAGCAACAGAAGAAAGAGCAGGGATAAAGAGGGAAAAAAAGCTTCACACGGGAAAATATGAGCTACTCTTGAATCCAAAGAACTTGGTACACTCACAAGAGCTAATTAACAAACTAAATAACATGCTCTGGAAGCAAACGCTGACGCACAAACACAAAACAAGGAATGAGAATCTGGAGGTCATGGCAAATCACAACATAAACACGAGTCAACAAAGAAATGATGTTTCATGAAACAAAATCTTGATTTTTAGGAAAAGGAGTGGCATACTTAAAAACTGGGAGATAATTGCTCAGGCACATTCCTCTGTTCGGGCTCACACAAGGCATTTGCAGACAGATACAACAGCAGGCAGATCTAAAACAGACCAGCCCCTGAGTGGAAGAATAGAAGTCACAACAGATTCAATAAATTTACCCAATGATCAAAGGATAATAGAATTATACACACAACGTCCAAAATAAGAGAGGACTGCAAAATGGAAAAGAAAGCTAAGTAGAAATTGAATCTAAACTTCTACGTTGAAGATTTCTGTATCCAATGGGGGATGGACAAAATCATCTCCAGTTGCAACAAAACACATTTTATTTGGGATGCAAGGGAAAAAATAACTCAATATTAAGGGTAGAGAAACACAGGAACAAGGCCTCCTGAACCTGCTGCAATATTAACTACATGGAAGTTTTCAACAGCAGCTCAGACAAACGAGATCAAGGCAGGACTTCTTCTTGTCCCAGGGCCAGAAACCAGATAATTTCTAGCACATGTGTGCTGTTGCTTCGGGATTCTTATGGAAATGAAGTCCTGCTTCTCCAGAGAGGCCGAGGAGAGAGTGGCAGTACAGGTAGCAACATCCCAGGGCAGAACAAAGAAAGCAACAAAGCCACATCACCCTGTGCAGCAGCTCCTGGGATCCGGGCAGGGTAATGGTTTGTGTCTGACAAGACTTTTATTGCGTGGCAATTGCTGACATTATCCCACGCCAAGATCCTTGATGTTTGTCTTCACACTGCAAAAATGCATTCCTATATTTAGCAAAACATCCCAATCTGACAAGTAAATGTTTCATCAGTGATCTCGATTAGCCAGGATGGCCGAGTGCAGATCTGCAGTGCAGACATCTATCTGTTCCTGACAAAACTCAGCCAAACTGCAGGGAAATGGTACTGTGGGTCCCTGCCTGCTTAGTGGACCATAAGTGACTGCAGAAGTCCCAGGTTCCCACCTTCTGGCTGCCTTGTGCCTGCGGGCACCGGGCCCAAGCTGTCCCCATCTCACTGCCTGCCACACCTGATTCCCCCTTGGGGCCCAAATAAAATACCCATCTCATTATGTCCACTCCATTCCCGGAGGTGATTGAAATAAAAAGCTGCTCTGGCAGGAAAGCTTAGGAAATGAAACGCAGGGGAGATGGGGAAAGAGGAGAAAAATAGAAATCAAGAATAAAAAAAAAAAGCACTCGACCAGGTGGATGGAATGAGTCCAGAATTACTTACAGCTTCAGAACTGAGAGGGAAAAAAAAGAGGAAAATGAACACCTGGGCATATTGTGAGATTAAAAGTGTATTTAGTATGTGTGTTCTAAAAAGGACAAGTCTTAGATATGAACCATGGGCTGAGAAAAGAAACTCTCTTTCCCACAAAGATGGAACCTCAGTTTGTAAGTTCGGGAAAGTATTTATTCATGAAGATAGCTTTTTCCTTCCCTGCCAGAAGTAATGAAGATCACACTCAAAATCTACCACCTGCACATGATTACCAGCTGTTTAACCACAATCAAAATATACTGAAAAATGTAAGTGAACTACACTGATGGACAGAAATGCCAGTTATGGCCAAACCTCCCCGTGAAATTCCTTTTGTGAAGCTGGTATTGCCACAGGCCATAGTATTAAAAAAAAAGTCAGTCTAAGGTCCCAAGTACTTTCCCACAGAAAATCCAGACACCCACGGTGTGTGTGGCAGCAGACTTGAGAAGGCAGACCTTGGGAAGAGCAGAAGGCATGCTGGCTCCTCAGCACTTGCTGGTATTTGAGCACCCTTCCTTCACTCTGCTGCTTCTTTTTTTCATGCAGGAGGAGATAGCAGGAGTGCTGATTGCGCTTGATTAGCAATGAATCAGCAAACTGTACCTCAACTGAGTCTACTAAGTTGAAAGAAGCCCTTCTTTCCCCATCTACAGGCAGATGTGCTGGTCCGACTGATGGTGACCTACTCTAACCTGCCCCTCAGTTTTCAAAGCAGAAAAAAAATCTGCCCGAACAGCAAGCGACCAGCAAAACCAAAAGAGCAGGGCGTTGACCTCCCAAACCCCAAAGCTGTTCCCCATGGCAGAGCAGCATCTCTGCAGCACAAGATGGGTGTGCAGGTCCTGTGGTGAGCAGCAGCTCGTGTGAAACCTGCCCCACGAGGAGCACCAGGTGTGCTCTGCTCAATGACTGCTCACCCAGGGGGGACACGGTGCCAGTCTGGTGTGGTTTTATTATAAGAGGAGTTGAAGTGAGTTGGTTGAGACAGTGAGGTATGGTTGGTATAAACGGGCTGCTCCCCACCCAATCCAGGAACCGAAAGCACCTCTTAAAAAGAGTATAATCTGCTATTAATAAATCTTCAAAGGCCTGCTGACATGCCCAAACACACACAGAAAATGAGATTTTGCAATTGCACAGCGTTCAAGGCTAGCGCCTGCTAACAGCCAGCCAACATGGAGAGCAGTAAAGGACAGCCCTACAGAAACACAGACACGGGCTGCCCTAAAACCTGCCCCATCCCCTGCCCCATCCCCTGCCCCTTAGCTACCTTGCCAAGCTTTTTGCTGTTTTGACTTCACATTTTCCTACTTTTAAAAACCTGCTTCCTGTAGCTATAGGAAAGATCTATGCAAACAACGAGGGGAAGTTGATGACTCTGGGGGAAGAGTGAAGCTGGCTGACAAGTGTGTAAGGCAGCAGCTGAAAAACAGCCATCTCTTTCCTCTAAACTCATGCAGTTGCAATAAATTCCTGTAAAAATAGGAACAAACCAGTCCACATACAACATCATCTGCTGTGGAGCTGGCACTGCTCTGCTGCTGTTACATCCCTTCCTTCACCTGCACCTTAACCTCAGCCTCCAGAAAGGGCACAGGTCAAGTTAGAACATGTTTAACTCAAAACCCAAACAAACTTTTGTTTCTGGCTTGCAAATATTGTTACATCACTGAGATTGGCGATATTAAGTAGTGGAGACCAGGATGTAATGCTTTTTAAGCCCAGAGGCTACTTGCAAGTAAGATTGGGTGATGGTCCTTAAGAGACAACCCCTCACAGTAGCTCAAACCAAGCCCCCTGGCACATCCTTTATGGCAAAAACTGGAAGAGAAACATGTATCAGAGATCAGAACCAGCCAGTGAGGATCATACAGGAACAGACAACTGAGATACAGGCACCTTGGTGGTGGGACTGCTTTTTGAGAGAGGCTGTCCTCTACCCAGACAAGAGACACGGCTGTAGGGTAAAAGAAGCAAATGATCATTCAATAAGATTTGGCCAGTTTGCTGGGCCTGCAGCTGCAAAGCCTGTTTCTGTCATAAAAATTATGGAAAATTGAGTTGCTGCCACTCACCAGGGATGGTCCAAGGTAGGACCAGGGTTATATGCATGGGAATCAATAGGTGCAACTTCACTGCCCGTACACATCTTCAGTCACAATGATGCTGTCCAACACACATTTCTTTTTCCTCCCTAGTTCTCTCATAGCAGGGTTCTTGGAAAGATTACTTATAAAGCCCTCTTTGGTGCACTTTGATTTAATCAGGTATAGTTTGAATATTCCAAGGTGTATTAATTACCACTGCTGCACAAGTGCAACTGGAGAAGCAAAATGTTTTCCATGTGCACAGGCTGAGTAGTTGTTTAAAACATTCTTGGTATCATTAGGAACTAATCATAACATAGTGTACGATGTTATGCAGGAAATACAAAAAAAAAAAAAAACAAACTACCTGCTGCTTTAGTATCCAGTTTTTTAATAATATTACAGTAATGTCTTGACAGATAATTGGCTTCTCAGTAATAATGAAATTCCTTATCTAAGTTAGTAAAATTACCTACTGGTCTTTTAAAAAGACAAGGAGAGGTTGGGAAGGAAATGATAATTCTCCCCAGCATGGAGAGATTTAATCAGGAAGATAACAACAGACACATCACCTGACTTCTTTTGAAAAAAAAGTGATTGAAGTAAGTTTTACAAAGGCTCCAACACATTTGAAAAGTTATGCAATTGCCATTTTAAATTAAAATTTACAATAAAGTGATTCATAATTGCTGGGTTGTTTCTAATGACCTGTTTGAAGTTCTCTGCAGGTATAATAATACCTGCTTTAGGTTTTAGGACTAAAGGTAGGAGAAGTACGGACAGCATGCATCCTGCATTTTCTCCTTTCCCGTTCTACATTTTCATTTTCTTCCTTATTAGTTTTTATTTATTTATTTATTTTTGGTTGTCCCAAATCCAGGACCCTGAGACACAGTGACCCAGTTTCCCAACTTCTGTCCACCCAACCTTCGAGAAGCAGAGCCTTTTACAATGTTCCAGAGCAGCCTTCAAGACTCATCATGTTGCTTTTGAATGAAAGCAAAACGTCTGCAGGGACTATCAACGTTCTTACACTGCAAACAATGCAAAAACCCAGGAGTGCACAAGCAGCCCATGCAAACATGCATTTCCAGTCTTTGTGGCTTCATTCCTTCTGCATCTGTTGGCTTCTGTTGGTCAGTTCACATGCAGAAATGCATCATTGAAGTCAGAAGCCTTACTGGTTATTTTCAAGAGATCTTAGTCTTCAAGGTGCCCTGTTAATTACAATTGCTGAGGGATACAGATGGAAGATACTGCCCCCAGCTGAAGTGTGCACCTGAGCTAGATTTAAAATTTCTCAATTTTTAAAAGAAGCCATTTTAAAACCTCAGTTTTTATAATAAATCAAGACAACACTCTGTATTCATTTTCAGCAAAACCTTTCTTTCAGTGTTAATTCTTTTAATGTGATGGTATTAATTCTTTAATATAAAGCTAAGCCGGGGCTTAACACTTCTTATTAGAAGTGCATCCAACTTTGCCTACCTATTTCCAAGAAGAGTGCAGGTTCCTCTCTCATCTTTTCTTAACATTTGGCATTTTACCTCACCTGGGACACAACAGGAGGAATTCCTGGGTGAAGGCTCCAGTTTTCCTAACAGTAAAACAGGAGGAAGCACAAAGCAGATGCTTCAGTGCAACCACAGGAGGGGCTGGAGCTGTGGGGTGTGGAGAAGACAAACCTAACTCGTTAGCACTTCTAGGTAATTCTCTGTGTGCTGCGAGAAACTGAACAGTCAGCTAAAACCGCCAGCTATAGCAGAGTACAGATGGTATCAGTAGAAACTACATAATTTACTAGTTGTGAGAGTTGTGCCCTTTCGTGGAAACAAAACTAAACTAGACACACAGAGCTGGTAATTTCCAAGTAGTGGAGTTTGTTTAATGTTCTTCTTTATCATGCTTTGATAGGAATGGGTTCTAGCCACAGAATCTCGCGTCAGAGCTGGGCTCTGCTGTGAGGCTCCAAGCGATGCATCCTCACCGTGCAGATGACAACCACAAGGCCCTTAGAGAGCTCCACCTGCATGGAGAAACCAGCTGCTCTCCCTCCTATGAGTACTGAGACAGTATGAATCCAAACACTTGGTCCAGGTGTGTCCTCGTCACCAGCAGGATAAGCAAAGTAAGTCTAAACATCCTAAGTATTTGCAAGTGGCCTAATAAAAAAGAAACATGTAACTACTGAGTGCTGTACAAACATATATGACTCAAAATCTGTTCTTCCAGAGGACTTCTAGCCTGGTTATTTCTATGTACTTTATTAATATTCAAGATTCAGGACAAGTATGAGCATTATCTTCATTTCACAGGTAGGAAACAGAGATATTTATTGAGATAAGGCACAGAGAGGTGAAGTGACTTGCCTGGGGTCACATCAAGGTTCCTGGCAGAGGCACGATCCTTCCAGATCTTCTGAACTCTGGGCCTCTGCTTTAAATTACCAGCCCTCGTCAGGTTTACAGCAGCTCGCCCTCCCCTTCTGCAGACTGTTTGCTCCGAGCGAAATGCATTCATTGATGAACTCTAACTTGTTCTTAAACATTACTTACGGACTGCAACTTCAAATGAAAATCTCTGCACTGCAGTCATATTTTACCTACCCAGTTATTCTAATTGAGTATTGAGCAAAGTGGCTAATTAGGAGTCTTCAAGGGACTGTTTGTTTAATTTTGTTTTGGAATGTGTGCTTGCATAAATGCCATACAAGAAAAAGTCTGGAGGCCACAATCATCTGCAATGTAAAAATATTTCGGTTTCTGTGAAGTTTTCCCTCCCCTGAGGGTTCTAATTCATCTCCACTAGTTGATAAATCAAGTTCAGAGCACCCTCCCCCCGCACTGGTGCCTAGCAGAAATATGACCCTCTTCTTGTCCAGGCATGCAGACAAGTGATGAATCAGACTTTCCCCAAGAAAATGCTGCAGCTCTTTTCCTAAGGCACACTGCTGCCTAAATAACTCAGCTTTTCCTACAGTGGGCTGCCTCTAGCAGCATGTCTCTGTTTACTGTGAGAAAATACGAGGGGTATGGTCTGGATCTGACCTGAAGGTTACTGAATGTTATCCAGCTGATACCTACAGAAAAACACAGACTGCGAGAGCACCCAGCCCTGCACGGCCGCTGACAAATGCCAGAAGTTTCCCAGTGCCACTTCGCACGCAGTGTGTTCCAGCTCCGTGGGTCAGTCAGGCACAGCCTGCTGCTGCCTGCACCACCCAGCAGCCTCCAGACCTGCTGGATACACTGGAGAACCTTTTAACTACAAGCATTAGCATTCATTATGATCTAAATCACAAGTATTTCAACGTAGTTTCAACTCATTAGATCCCTAAGGCAAGTGGATTTCCCCCAAAAACTTTTTCTTTCCCTTCAAAGTGGAACAGAGCCAATTTCTCTTCTTCCCTGTGAAGGCAGAATTTGATTCAAAGAAGATTTAGGCTGTTTAGAAGTGTGAAAGACATGCATAGTTAGTTGTTTTGTTTTATATATATAATTAAGAATGAACTAAACATTGGCCCATGTGCAGTGCAGTGTCCTTCTTGCACTACTGAGCAACGTAAGAAGGACAAAGAGCACAGAGGAACTGATGCTGTCCACCAGCCGAGTACGTGGAGCTTCCCCTGCAACATCTGCTTTGCTACTGTGCATGCTTCATAGCATGCTGCAGTCAGGAGGGGGGCAAGGTGGTAAGAGTAGAGAAGGCAAATAAACTCGTATATGTTCAAACTTCCTATACAGTGCTGCCCATTCTTCTCAGTTCGCTCTTGTATGTGGTTTTGAGCTTTTTTTGAAACTGCCCTAAAAAGCTGATCTTTAGGAAGAGAGAGCAAAAGCTACATGTGTTGAGAACAGAAGCTCAGTGCATCCTATGGCTTCACTGGTGTTAACTGCTCATGGATTGTATGCAGGAACTGGTATCTAAGAAATTTTGTACCAAATTTGGCAGGCCACCGTAACACAAAACAGGCTCCCAATCTTGAAAAATTCTTCCACAGCCCTGCTCCCATTTCTTCCTTCTGAGTAGATACTAAGCAGACTCTTTTCATCTCCCCAGAGCTGTGTAATAGAAACAGAGTGCTGCAGGATGTATGCATCTACAATTGTTTATTTGGATCCCTGTAATCCAGGCTGATTTACACAAGAAGAAGGGTCTCTATTTAAGTGAGCTTGCTTCAGTCCATCCCTACCTCACACTTGCTCCAGGACAGGACTCCCTGAGCTCCATGAGCTAACGCAGATGTCTGAGGGATGAACTGGGAAGGGAGACTTAGCACAAAGCCTGCAGGCACAGGGTAGCCCAGCTGTAATGCACAGCTCCCCATGCCGAGGGCTGCTGCGGCTTCCTTTCTAAAAGAGCTGTAAGCATTGGATTCACACAGGAAGGGAGGTCAGGCTCCCATATCGACATCCCCTAGTTTCATTGTGTTTGGTGCTTAGCAGTGTGAGAGCGCTGGTGCAGCAGCTGCTGTCCTGCAGTCTGAGCAGCACCCTGCATGTGGCCAGGACAGGATTTCTGCTCCTCAAAAGGTGGACTTGGCCTCGATGGTGTTAGCATAAGAAAAGTTGGTGAAGCAGTGACCAACCTCGGTGAGCTGCATGTGGTGACTGCAGATGTCCCAAAGGCTGGGATCTGAGTCTCACATCGACGTGGCTTGAGTCAATGGCACAGTACCGAGCCTGCTGCTCTCCCTGCATGGCCTGGCACAGGAGGTCCAGAGGGGATCTTCAGCTTCCTGTCCACTTAATGCCAACTAACTTGAAAAATTAATCAAAGAAATTCACATTAATACAACTGACAGGGAAATGTAATTACGGTGTGCCTAACATTTAATTCAATATGGTTACCGAGTCTAAAAAGCATGCTACTTTCTTTATGAGATTGCCTTACTATTTATTAGAGAAAAGGTCTCTCTATAAAATGATTTTTATCCAGCTGCTGGAAGGAAAGAGCGAGCTGGGGCTGCTCCCATGGCATGGGAATTGCTTCACCCTTCACTCAGGCAAGATGCACTTTCTGAACACAAGACAAACCACAGGCAGAATTACGCCCCTGGTCTTCCACTTCTTTAGAGTGATTGCTGGAGGACCACTGTGGAAGGTCCTCCTATCCTGTACTGCAGTCCCTCTGCTCCATCCACACTCCAGATTGTTAAGCCTACAGTTTTAAGAAGGTGATTTTTTTTCCTTTTTTTTGCCTGTCTAATAAGTGTCCTGTTAAATTCTAGGTCACAAAGCTGTATCAGATGGCAGCATTTTATCAGTTTGGCATTCTTGTTTCTCAGGAACTGACTGAGTAGCAGTGGTGACAGAAGAGTCATCTACTTGTAGACCTCAGCAGAACTCACTAATGCTTTTTAAATTAATTTGAAAGGCTGTCTTGGCACTGAAAGGCCAGACCTTCCTCTTTTTAATTAAAACTTTTTTTTTTTATAAAAAAAAAAAAAAGAAGAAGAAGAAAAACAGAGTGAATTTATGCTTTAATCTTAATCTCCCTTTTTGGTCAAACAACACAGCTTTACTCACAGCTAGCAAGTGGACTTTTTTTTCCAAGCCCTGCCCTTCACTCATAAACAAAACCAGGCAGAGCTCCGTCTCATTACAGCCTGCACAGACACATGGTCCTGCTGTGAGGGCAGCCCCATGCAGGGCGCCGCACAGCAGCAGTGGGAGCAGTTGTCTGCGAGTTTCCTATTCCAGCAGAGCCGCCGCTCAGACATGGCTGGAGCTGTTTGGAAATTCCATTTTCATGTCCCAGCCCAAGGGTTTGTAAGCCTGGATGCCAAAATTTGCTATGGGGCGCACAAGCACGTGGCAGAGCTGCACCGACTGTGGCTGTGACAGAATGGTGGATGTGAGCATCTTCCCATTTGGTCCTTGCTTTTGGATTTGGGGAAAACATGAGAAATTTGGCAAGTGCTTCGCAAGCGGTCAATAAACAAATAAAATCAGTACATAAATTAACTCATTCCTGTGCTAAGTGGTGCTGGTCTTAGAATTTTACGACTGTCTTCACAAAGTTTATGGCTGTCTCAATGTAATTAGAGAGGAAACAGCTTTGAACTCTGCAGTAGCGTTCACAAAATTAATCTGGATCTGACAGATGTGCCAGACCATGCATCAGCACAAACATCATTTCTCGATCCACGGATCAAACGTTTCAGCAGGTCTGCCGGCCACTGACAAGGAGAACAATCCCGAGGTTTTTATGGCAGTGAAGACATGGATAATTGGGATAACAGCACAGATTGCTGTGACTTACAAATAGAGAGGCTCTGACCACAACGGCAGGTTTTGCTGATGTCCCTGTGCTCATGTGGCTCCATGTAGGGTGAGGCAGGTTATAATCCCCTTATAGACACAGCTCCCAAGTGCCTCCCACATGGCAGTCCCCTTCGGAAGGGGCCATCTGCCTAAAAACCATCCCAGCACATGAGCAAGGGACTCTGGCAAAAGCCATGGACATCTGAACAGCAGAACTCTGCACTGCCCAATCTTACCCACTGGCTGCCTTCCTACCTGAGCAATGGGAGAACATTTGCGCAAAGCTGGGCGCATCGACGCCTCTCCACAAACCTCCTCCTCATTTATTATTAACAAAAAGCCAAGAGCCAGGCCAGAGAAGCCAGAGAGGCCACTCAGTTCGCACTCCCCTGCTTCCCCCTTTTTCATCAGCAACGCAATGAATTTAGGGCTAGAGGGATGCTGGCTGAATCAGCCGCATTGTCTGCAGCCTAGGCTGCTTGGCTTCTGGCTGTGGCACAACCTCCTCGCTATTGGGAGGCATCTGTTTTGCATTCATTTCAAAACGGCTCCATTGTGGTCCTGGGCTTTTCTTTAAACCGCTTTTATCGCTGCTCTTATCAGCTTTTGTGAGGCCGTGCAGCCCCAGGAGTAATGGATGCAGAAGGAGGTAGGGGCTGCACCAGCCCAAGTCTGAAAAGCTCCTCCTGGATGCTTTGGGATTTGGGGTGAGAAAGGCGTAAGCGAGGCAATGCCTGTCGTGTTGCTTGGATACTTCCGAACTATTGAAAGGAGCTGAATGCTGCGCTGCTGGCAGGCGCTGCTCACAGCACTGTATAGATAGATGTACGGATATTTGGGAGCCCACAAACATAACCAGCAGTGTTTGTATTTGAAAATGTGAAGTGACCCAAATGAAAAAAATCTCTAAAAATCTACTTGAAATAGAAGTCTTTCAGCTCCATGCTCCAGGCCATTTCTCAGCTAGCTGCCACTTTTTACTTCAAAGGTTAGTCCTTAAAGCTAAATAAAATATTTATGTTATCCAGTATGAGGCATGAAAATTTTGTTTTGCTCATTTCTGCACGCAGATTTGAAATCTGTCTGTAATTTCCTTTCTGTTATTTGAAGGTTTGGCTGTGAATATTAAGTGCTCATTAGTACCAAAATTGAAAAACCAGCAGCCAATCCCAGGGCCAGACCCAGATACTAAGTGCTGGGTCATTTCCTGCCTCGCTAACAACTCTTCCCCCAAACACAAGCTATCACATCAGCTCTGTTTGGGTTCTTTTCTTTCTCTATCAGAGGGCACTGATGTTTATATCACCCGTAACAAGAAGTGTACTTCAGCCTTACAGAGACAGGCTGTAGGCTGTCAGACCCTATATACATGCATGTGGTTGATACGAACACCAATACTCAGCTTACCAAACAGATTTGTTTTTCTCTATTTATACCAATATATCAAACATATCCAATTTTGTTTTCTTGGTTTCAACCAACTCAGTTAACAGCTCACTGCATGTACAGCCTAAATAAATCTCACAACATTGCCATTCCATTTGTTTAAAACCCCAGCTTCAGAGCCAGCAACTCCCAAACCAGAAATGGAAATATATGTTTATTCATCCCTGACCAAATTTAACTCTGCTAAATTCAGTGTTATTTCGCTCCTAATTTCATTCAGAGAAAGAAAAAGACTAAGGCGTTTTATGTCCCGACTTAAATATTGAAACTTCAGCTCTCATCAAATACTGGAAATGAAAAGCACCAGAAAATGCTATTGTTATCCATCTATTCCCTGTGCATTTGCTAGCAAAATCTAACCTTTGTAAAGGCTACTTTTTCCTTTTTTTTTTTTTTTTTTTTTTTTTTAATGAGCAAATTTAATGCTGTTCTACTGCCCTCACTCCTGAATTCCATACCTGAGAGGTGACCTCAGCTCTGACAGCTATGAGCTGTGTGGACAAGAGCAGCGCATCCTCACCAGAATAGCTGCTGGAATCCATCACGTAACAGGTTTTATTAGAACATTATAATTGAAGTAAATAGAAATAAAGATGATGAAATACTCTTACTACCTTCAGTGTAAAGGGCCACAACCCACCTTTAACCTGGATCAGATGAGAGAGAAATCCCTCTTTGTACACAGCAGCTGCCATCCCTGCCAAAGCAGGCCTGAAACTAGGAGATGCTTAATGAACCAGAAACTCCCGTCCATGTTGAGGTAGTGTAACCAAATATACTTCATGTACAACACACAACAGAAACCTATCTGGGCACAATCCTGGCTGGCATATGCTGGCACGTTAAATAAAACCCACTTGGTGTGACAATACATGTGTGGGGCCAGCGCCTCGTGTAGCCCAGCAGGCAGAAGATCAGCCCCATCTAAAGGTAACTTCGAGAGAGGGCCTGCCTTCACAAACTGAAAAATGAAATTGTCCTCAGCCTGACAGCATAAGAAACACAAATGAAGAATTATCCAGTAAGTAAACTGTTACCACGTGGGGGATTCAAGTATTAGAAAGGAGCTACTTGAAGCCAATAGGGGGAATCAAATGTTAAATAATAACGTATGAGAAGTAATAAAGATGAAACATGCTTTAGTATTTCAGTCAGAAGAACTTTATTCTGAACTTTAATCCGAAACTTAAAGCCACAGCCTTTAATCTGGAAAAATGCAACTTAACTGAGAACAACCAAAATATCATTAGCCTCCGGATTGGTGCTGTGACTGAGAGAAATAAAAGGGGCCAGGTTTAATCCCATGTGAGGTTTGATCTGGCACCATCTCAGCCCGGTGCACTACCTGGAGGTGTGTGTGCCCTCCCAGCAAGAACCTTTAGGCTATGTGTGGTGCCATGGGGCTGGGCCGGCCTGGTGGGCAGCGGCACGGCACGGCCTGCACCGGCTGCACCTCCACATCAGGAGATAAGCATGCCTGCAATCTGTTCCACTTCATGCTAATTACAGACAAATCCTGTTTAGTCTACTCATGAAAGTAAATTGATTTGCATGGGATTATTTCCAGGGGTAAAAGGGATCGAGGCTGGTCCTGAGGATTTGGGGCTTTGGGGTGAGACGTCGATAAAGTCCCCTTTGGGTGAATTTTGAGTGCTTCTGATAATGTGTTAATTGATAATGTGTTAATACAGGTCACCAAATGTGATAGATACCCTCCCTCCAACAGCCCTACATCACACAACTTTTTCTTTTTTTAAATTTCTTTTGTTTTTAAATAAGACGGTTAGTTTTACTATTGTAAAACTTAAGCTTCGGTTTGAATAGCGAAGAGATCTGATTATAGCAGACAACTGCAGACATTTTTCTTTTTTTTTAAGGTGTTCCCTAAGGGGCTGCCTTCTTTAGACCAGTTAACACTTCTGAACGAGACAGATACAGCACTACCACAACTTGGCCTAAGCCCTCCCTGTGCCCCACTTACTCCACTCCCCAGGGACCCATGCATCTCTTTTAAACAAGGCACAGCTTACGTGCCTCATACATTATTAGTGCAGCGTTTTCTCCACAGGCTTTCCAAGCTCTCTGTTCCCTGCAGAGCCACTGTAGACACTTCACACGCACCTACTTTGTACCCCCTTTGTCTTATGACAAGATAATCAGTGCGGGGCAGATAATGCCTCCTGCATGATGGCTAGGGCACAGGGCTGTTGGCTTCTGCAATGCCACTGCCATGTGGTGCCCTGTGACACAAGGAGGGACAGCTATAGACCTCCAGTCTCTGAATTTCAACTTTCTGGTATTCCCCTGTTTCACAAGACGGTGTCAGCACTGTCAGGGAGAAAAAGGAGGATTTGGTGTCTCTCCTGTCATGCTACAAGGCTGAAAATTTCACATCTACAGCACCTCCACCTTTCATCAAGTGCTGTATTGGGATGGCAGAATCAGTCCCTGTTCACTTCATGGGTACAAATCCAATTTAGGATTGCACTTAGTTTAGCTATACACTGGTTTTTCTTCACACAATGTTAGCTGGACAAGAAGAGGAGAAATTGCGCAGTTCCTATATGTACCGTTCTTCCTCAGCAAGGGAGAGCAGCAAGCACAGAGGATTTGGACAACAGAGTTTCAGTTGAGGCGTTAACTAAGGTTCATGCTTGGATGAAGTCTTCTAACACAGAAACCTCTCTGGAGCCTTGCTGTTCTCTTATATATGGCAAAGTCTTCATCCTTGGTCAGATTTTCCAGCACACAGGGTTTCAAAGGTACAGACCTGTGGGCTCCTCCAGCTCAAAACAGGTATCTGAACAGCACGGTTAACACAGTCTGCTCAAAAGCCACATTTCTGCACTGCTGTTACTGGATTCATGGACGTTACCTAGGATAATTCTCATTTGGATGTCTAAATAGCGGTGAGACTGACCCAAACTCGCTGTCACCCTGGTCAGGGTGCTTTAAAAACCATTTCCAGGCCGGCAACATTTTGTAATGTTTTAACTGCAGCACCAGCTCAAAAAAAAACTCCTGTTGCTCCAGCTCTTGGAGCTGGGTGGCTCCAGAAAGTAGGGCTGAAGGCAGATCACCCTCCCCTTTAACACTCAGTAAATGTCAGGTATTTACAATGGCATCACTGCTCTCAAGTTTCTAAAGTCTCTCTGATACAGACACTCAACCACAACCTGAGCTTGTACACAATAAATGCTGTGTTGTTGTTGTTGTTGTTTTGCGTGCCCCTTACAGCACTCAAAAGCTTTTAAAACAGAAAATTCTCAGTCAGCTCCAAAAGGAAGGACAGAATTGCCTTAACCCAGCTCCTCTTCTCTCCCTGTGATCACTACTTGCTGTTCCCATCAGTGGTTTTGGCAATTTTCCCTATTTATTTCTCGTCTTTGCTGCAGCCACTCCTCTGCCAGCTGGGACAGGCACCATCTCCTGGATGAGCACTTGCAGGGACGTAGAAAAACGAACCCCAGTTCCCAGCAGGACCCTGTTCTGCCCTGCACACAGGCCAGCAGCTGCAGGACAATGCACCACGGTCCAGACAGGCACATGGCTCCTGCTCTGGGAATCAGTGAGCAGACAGACACAGGACCTGGTAACATGGCCTGGCAGGCACCCCCAGCTTAGGACAGGATGCAACTGGGAGCCCATCTCCTCCCTGCCTACTGATGCTGGCAGTTCGTCTGCAAACCAAGGAGCCTCTGGGCAAGGAGCCAAAGTAATAAGATGTCATCTTGACTCTGCAGACCCTCAGTTCACGGCAGCTTGGGATTTGGCTCCCTCAGCCATTTCAGCCAGTACCAATTCCTCCCCCCCCACCCCCCAGCATCCCCCCTACCAGAGAGGCTTATCTTCACCGGTTCAGCCTGACTGAGAAATGCCTTAAGGCATTTGGCTTTGCTTGATGGTGGGTGTATCTGGAACCCGTATCACAGACAGTAGTGACAAGTGAAGCCCACAATTCCCAAACTTAACTAATTAGACGAATAAGAAGAATTCAAGCTGGATCAGGAGAGCTCCTTTGCTAACTCACTTTATTGCCTGTATTGACCAGCACAATCTGGCCAAATCCCCAGTGCAAACAAGCAGTTTTAGCCAATACCGTCACAGAGCCAACAAGTCTTAATTTGCTACAGGAAATGCTCATTTCACTGTATCTTGTGCATCTGGCAACGGCCAGAATGCATCTAACTTAGTCAACAGTCAGATGTGATGAAACACAGCCAGCATTTTTTCACTGGCATAACGCAGAGCTCAGCAGACGGGCTGAATCCAAAATCTGAACACCACTGAATATCAGATGTTTCTACATTCATTTTCAATTAAATGTTTTTGTGTAGGGCTCAGAGAGACAAAGAGGCTGTCTAGAGATATGCTATATGGCAGAAGATACAGAAAGGAAAAAACAAATAAAAGCACCTACCCGAAGCACAGGACTGTGCCAGTAGCACTGCAGAGAAGATCTCGTCTTCTTGCAAATCAGATTTCCCCCCCCCACACTCAGATACTCAGAAAGCCTGTTTATTTCTTAAAAATTCTTTTTTTTTTTTTTTGCCAGCTGCCCAATACAAGTAATTAAGTTCTACATTAATTAACTCGTTCCCATCTGAAGCATATTAAAGCTGTCTGACCCACATTAGATCAAATCCCCAATATTTGTTTTGCGTTTGGATAACATTTTGTAAACATGCGATTTCCTTCCAGCCCTCGTCAGAAAGGAGCATCGTCCTCATAGGTGCTGAAGCCACTGCCAGAACCTTCCCCACCTCCTCTCTCCATACACACAGATTTCAAGCATTCCAGGATGGGAAGAAAGGCACGTAGAGACTGGGATAGTTCTCCTGCTGGAAAACATGACTAACAGGCATCTGAGATGGCTTCAAAACGGACTTGTTCTCCCAACAGAACAGAGCTGACTGCTGATGTGGAAAGCCCAAACTCCCAGCAATCGTGTAATGCCTGACTCATCCCTCTTGGCATCATTTGTTTTCCCCTCTCCTCTTTGCTTCTCTCTTCCCTTGACCCCCAAAATACATAACCTTGGGGAAAAATAAACGGTCACAATTACATTGTATTTTAAATTCTCTTTAAAATGTTCTCCATCATTCTTCTTGGTCAAAGGAAAAGAGGAAGCAATGACCTTTATACCTAAAAATAACACTTCCAGGATCATTTACTGAATATATCAATTCAGAAATACTCAGTCTTTCATACCAACTGACTAATTGGACTCAGTTTATATGAAGAAGTAATTACCTTCTCTTCTGTTTTCTAGAACAGCATACAGAATGACAAAAAATCCCCTTTGTTTCTTTGTTAGTTGTCTTTTTCCATGACAATAAAATCCTTGTTTAATACCAAAGCATTTAAGTTCATATTAAGAAAAGCATTAGAAAAAGAAAGAAAAAGAAAAAAAAAAACAGCTAGAAAATTAATTTCCTTAATCAAGGGCACAGATATCTATAGTCAAAGCAGGGGCAAGAAACTGGGTCTCCAATGGAAGCTGACATCCATTTCTCTCCTTCGTGTCAGCCCTCACTTTGGCAGCCTTTATTTTGGTTTGACATGTTTATCAGGGTTGGGACCAGATCTAGGATCCACCAGTTTTCTTGTGGGAAGGATCTGTTCGGTTCAAGAGTGAGTGGGAGAGGAAGTGTCTGATTTTGCAAACACAACCTGCATGCAATGATATTTTTATTCCCTCGCTCCCTATCAAAAGCTCTAAACTCAAAACTGCTGAGCATAAGGTGGGTTAAAATACCCAGATTAAACTGAAGGCTGCAGGTGGGAGGACCTTCCCTCTTCTCTGAGGTTAATGCTGCCATCACAACTGCTTTGCTGCAGGCCAGTGGATGAGACAGTTGCCTTGGGCAAGGTAACTGTTTCCCCACCACACCACTGTATGGATCCAAGAAGTTTTGTCCCATTTTATGGTTACTTTTACCTGGTGTCAGAAGGTGAGCCACAGAGTGCCAGCTCACTGGACCTACTGAGGGAGAGTCAATATGTGGGGCTCAGCTCCATCACAAAATCCTTTACAAAATAATATTTTCAGATTGCGTTTTTCCCCCCAAAAGTAATAGCTCAATGATGGAAGCCCCATGACTCCTGTCCCTTGCCCTGGTGGGAGAAAGGGAGCACTGTGACTCCTGTGCTGGGCCGTTAGAAACATGCAGCCCCTTCCCAAAGCCTCCAAGAGGAAAAAAAAGCAAACCAGTGTCACCTTCATCCTGGGGCTCAACAAAAGGCGCCTGCCTGTCAGCCTGCTCTAACAAGATGTGTTATGTGGGCATTTAACATTCAATCAGAGCCACTCCTCACCGTGCATTTCGGCACCAAGGCACCCTTTCCAGCCCTAAGACCTTACCCCCTTGTAGGCTCCCCTTGCCCTGTTTGCTGGCACAGCACAAGCACCCTAAAGCCACTGCTCAGATGCACCCCTGCTGTTTTGGCTCCCCACCACACAGGCCCACAGGTGTGCCTTGCAGGAGAGCAGGGCTATTTGCTATGAGGTTAGTTATGCAAATGAGTGAAAAACCCCCCAAATCAGTGCTGAATGTAAAGTACGAAGGGGATTAATTTCCAAAACTGCAGAGTATTTGAGCAGTATCCAAGTCAGCAGCAGCATCTACAAGTACTCAGCACATTTGAAAAATCCATCAATACTTTGATGGATTATTTTTTCTGCGTGGCAATGTTACTTTAATGTAATTTCCCATGTGAATTCAAAACGACAGCATACATATCTTTCTTCTGATCCAAAGCAAAGTTTTTTCACTTCTCAAAGCCAGCTAAAAATACCTATAACATATGAATGCAAACCACTAGAAAACAGAAATATAACCTCCCTACATAGTATGCAGCTCTTCCATGCGACTCATCAGGACTGACAGAGGGCTCAGTTGTGACAAAAATGGTGATGATTCTTTGGCAAATACAGGAGGATCCAAAAAATTAATCCTTAGTCTTCCTTCTGCTTCTCATGCTCAGCACATGGGTCTCTGCTTTCCAAGCAGCCTTGGAGCAGGCTGTGAAGGAGAATCTGCTCTGAGGTGCAATAAAAGTTTAAGCAATTTAAGTAATACCCCCCCCTTGTCATGAAAATGGAAGATGGAGGAGAATGAGACAGATTCATATCCGGAGGGAAGAAAGCCAAAAGCATTCTTCCTTAAACTCATTAAATACTGCCTGTGTAAAATGGCTGTCCGCTGCAAGAAGGCAGCAAGATAAACTTCATTTCCAGGGAGAAGAAGTACCTGGTAGGAAAAAGCAGTTTGAATGAAGCTGGCGTAGATCATGTGAACGTAATCCTCAAAGCTATTTCCAGCTAGGCAACAGTAATGAGAAAGAATTCTTCAACTAAAGAAGTGGGTTACTTTCAAGCTGCATTCTTTACCATCTAGGTTTACCAGCTTCTTCCCTACACTATACCTATGGAGAAAACTCACAGAAATTGTGGGGTTTTTTGTTTGGTTCTGAGTTTGGTATTTGTTTAGAAGCAACTGTTTCATAACCAACACATAAACAGTGTTTGCAAACACTGTTTGCTTTTCAGACAGATGTTGCACTGTAATTCTGTCCAAATGAGATTTTTTTGGTTTTTTTTTTTTTTTCTGATTAGGGAACAAAGCTGATAGGAGCAAAACAACTGGGGCCACACAAAATCTGTGGGGTTCTGATGAACTGGCATACAAGACTGCCTGAAAGCAGTGAGACTGCCCAGCTGCACTTGCAGGCCAGACCTAGCAGCAGCTCCCCTCCCAGTCACAAATCTCTACACCAGCCTCAGGCAGACCTTCTCTTCTCATACACCAAAGGGCTTTAACAAACTCCCAGGGACTGAGGGGAGAAAGAAGAGTGGCTACAGGGGACCCCAATACAAGAAAGATGGGGAGCTGTTAGAGAGGGTCCAGAGGAGGGCCACAAAGATGATCAGGGGACTGGAACACCTCCCCTATGAACACAGGCTGCGGGAGCTGGGCATGAACAGCTTGGAGAAGAGAAGGCTGCGGGGTGACCTCGTTGTAGCCTTCCAGTATCTAAAGCGAGCCTACAAACAGGAGGGGAGTCAACTCTTTGAAAGGGTAGATAACGGCAGGACAAGGGGAAATGGTTTTAAGTTGAAGAAGGGGAGATTTAGGTTGGTTATCAGGGGAAGTTCTTTACAGAGAGAGTGGTGAGGTGCTGGAACAGGCTGCCCAGAGAGACTGCTGATGCCCCATCCCTGGAGGTGTTCAAGGCCAGATTGGATGGGGCCCTGGGCAGCCTGGTCTAGTATTAAATGGGGAGGTTGGTGGCCCTGACTGTGGCAGGGGGTTGGAGCTTGATGATCCTTGAGGTCCATTCCAACCCAAGCCATTCTATGTTCTGTGATCAGAACACTGAAGAGAGCCACAAGTACATATGCAGGAGCTCACAACAATTCTGCAGGAACCTGTTGAGATGGCAGAATGATGCAAAAGAACCCAAAAGCATGCTGTGAAATGGGGATTGTTAGAGAGGAGATGAGGGAAAAAAACACCCTCATGTGCCAGAGAAAAATGATGGACCCAGAAGGTTGCTTTCCTGCACCAAGGGGAAAAATGCTGCCTCTTACGCAGTATGAGATAAATTAATCGAAGCAGGAGAACCAGCAGCTGCTCTGCAGATGGCATTTTCCACATCTATACTGCCAAACTGGCCAACTCAGGACTCCTTGCTTCCCTTAATCTTCTTGGGCATGGACGGGCCACAGCAAACAATTTGTATAGTCCTGTCCTCACATCCTGGGAGTCCGGGAGCCTGCAGAGACCAACAGCTCTGGGGTTAGCTGAGCAATAGATCTGATGATAAGCAGATGCCATGTGATTATTTTGGGGGGCTTCCACTAATTGTAACCCATGCAAGTGCACTTCATGGTATACTGAAGATCAGAACTAACAAGAGCCCAAGGCTACTACTGCACAGTTTCTCTCATGTCATTAAAATTGTACTAGTGAGAAGACCACTGGGCCATTTCAACAAGAGGAGTTTCTGTCTCATTTCTGTCACTGTAGTAAGCCTTGTTCACAAAGAGCAGTACACTGTTAGTTCAGGCTCCTCTTCCACATAACTTGAGAGACTTCCTCTTACCAAGAAAAAAGATTCAATCAGAAATTATGATTAATTGTGTGTTAATCCTGAAGTTCCTTCCCTAGCCCCCACCCTCACGAATACAGCATCGTTCCTTCCTAAATTATAACACAGGAGCTGCTGGTTTTTTTGAGCACTGTTGCACATTTTCTGTAGGAGCTCCTAAGTTACGTAACAGGATCTTGGTCAAAAACAAAGAATTTTAAACATCTTTTTCCCCATGTCTGCATGGTGATTTTAAAGGAATCTAAACCACGAGGCTCTGTTAAGCTATGAGTTCCCATTATGCTATGTTTGGAAGAAAATGCTTTCTATGAAGAGTGATGTAGGAGGCAGTGGCAGATATCCAGACAAATTTACTTCTTTGGTACATATGTGGTCATTTCCCTGTATGAAGAAATCTGAGTGACCTCAATTTTTGTGTCTAAAGTTCAGTTTTCACAATATTTTAAACACGTTACCAACCCAAATGCTCTTCAGATCTATTACATGCAAGAATTCCAGGAAATTCCTTTTGGTTTACCCTTTACTTACACAGAAAGCTTTGCAGATGAAATTCATTTCTCTTGAATTCCCTAAACAATATGCAAGCAGCCCAGGCTTTGAACACAGTGCTAATTGTGGGTAGCAAGCCTTTTTCTATTTACATGGTCAAGTTACAATTTATCGTGTAGTTAATGAACTACAAAAATTCCTGGTTTAGCAGTTAATGCCTGTGGCCCTTTGCTGTGAGAGGGGACCATGATGGGGTTAAAAAGTACGTCAAAGCATAAGATTAGAGAATCATAGAACAGCTTAGGTTGGAAGGTACCTCAAAGACCATAGAGCTCTAAGCCCCTGCCATGGGCAGGGCTGCCCCCCACCAGTTCAGGCTGCCCAGGGCCCCATCCAACCTGGCCTTGAGCATCTCCGGGGATCAAGAGAGACATTTTAAGTAAGGTATAATAAAGGTTACAAAGTTAAGAAATGCCAGGGGCACAGTCCTCCCAGTGTTTTTATTTTCACACTGTGGGTTTCCCACATGAAAGCTCTGCCTGGGTATCACGAGGGAGAAAGCGCAGAAGCAAGAGCTGCATAGAAATGTAACTGCTGTCCTTTGCGGGAAGCCAAGTCAGCCTGGCTCCTTGGGTATCAACTTGTGGCAGAAACTCTCAACTTCCCAAGCTAGCAGTGGTTTACACATCACTTACAGTTCTTAGCACATCTTTCAAGTCAGGAAAAAAGCCTGAAGAACTCCTGTGCAAGCATCTTACCTCAAAGCCCTTTTCCTTTGGGGTCAGGTAAGGAATGACAATGTTTGAGATTCACAACTGAAACTGTACTCTTTCCACACCCTTCCACCCCTAACTCTGCCCAACACATTGCTTTTCTGCTATTCAGAGAACTCAGTCCTGTGTTTCTTTATGCTCCGGCATCACTCCCTGCCAGACGGAGATAACAAAAGACTACAAGCACACAACTGGACGGTTCACCCCACTGCCCCAGAACTCAGGTTTGCCACAAACACCAGCCCACAAGCAGCTCAGAAATGTCCTGTGCACTTGAAATCCCCCAGGAAGGACAAGACCCAATGTGCCAGGTAACACAGAGAGCCCTCACTTAACACAAGAGGCATGGCGGGGCTGCTCAGAAGCAGAAGGCTAGTGTGAACGATTCCAGCACTTCTCCCCTTTCCCAAGCGAGCCCTGACCAGATGCTGGGAGCCATTCCAACTCCATCTGTTTGAGGGTTTTGAGTTGTGCAACATAAATTTTATTAGAATGTGTGGTAATAATGACCTCCAAAACCCCATCTTTCCTCTCTCAGATACACTAGCTAAAAGCCAGTGTTCATATATATTAACGCGTTAAGTATTGTGAGGTGCATGTTAATGCTGTTGATGAAGACTAATCCATACAAATTCCCATTAGCACTAACAGTTATTTCATGACCTAATCGCTGAGAAACACAGAAAAATGAGAGAAGCCCGAGGCTCACTCCCTTTCCCCGCTGCACTGCTCACTCCCACTCACCCGTTCCACATGCACCCAACCTCATTAGGTCTCAAGCTCTGCAAGTTCGCGGTAGGTCATGCATCCAGACTGAAGGCTTCTTAAAAAGTTACAAACTGCTACAGGAAATCGTTCTGGTGCTTCATTAAAGTGAATTTTCTGTCCTAAGGAGTATCAGATCAGTGCTAGGGTTTGTCAGAAAGTTTGAAAGCCTTCAACTTTGCTAAGAGTTACTCTTTTGGCATCCTTGCGCGTACATCTGCATGGCCTGTTTTAACAAACCAAAAACAAATCTTGGCTGGGCTCAGTTTCTGTATTTCTGCTTTTCCACGGCCAACCTATCCCATTTCACCTACTTTTTCAATGGCAAAATGGAGACACAAAAGCTGATGAACCGGGTGTTTTCAAATGTAAATCTCAGTTCTCCATTGAAAAGGCAGAAAGCAGTGTATTCTCCTCCCACAGGATGCTTCCCCCAATCTTCGCTTCATTTCAATTCATGTCCTAGCAGACACTGAGAAGTACTGAAGTGCTCCTTTCTGGGTGACGTATTATTATCGTAATACACGTTATTTGTGTTCACAAGCACATATTTATAGAGAGAGACTTTTCCAGGTGGCACATGTTACTCATCGCATTTTCTTTTGCAAGTAAATCCCCAGCTATGGCACCAACCGGCACAAGGGCTATTTCCTGTCGCTCCACAAAGACCTCTGCGGAGGTCAGGGTCATGACGCAGGAGCTGTGCAGGCGGCAAATTGCATCAGAAACCAAGGAGGGGCCGAGCCGGGTGGTGAGGCAGGCTCACACGCCAACACCATTTGCTGTGATTCCCAAAGGAGCAGGCTTCCTCTTCACGCTCCCTGGCCTCCCTAACCCAAGATCGATACTACAATCAGCTCCTTTCTCTTCCTGCCGCTGCCCCCCTCTCTCCCAGTACCCCTAAACCGGCTGACTGTGTCTCCTGTACCCACTCTGCATTGCTGTGGGCTCCATTGCGATGGGTGCAGCATTCTCCTCTGGGGACTGAGACAACCGTGTGTCTCATGCCATCCATCTCAGGCTACAAACTAAGGTCAAGGCAGCAAGCGACACGCCACACAACAGAGCAACACAATGACAGGCGTCATTTACCAGAATTATTCAGCCCTTGAGACAGAAGTAGTGTCTGTGCATCCAGTTACCCAGAGAAAAATGCTATCCTCAGGCAGACAGAATGAAGTCACATACTTAGCCTTTGAGGTAAAGGAATTTTTCTTGTGAAGTGTCACCGGTAATAGATGAACAACAAAGCACTCCTCTGCTCTTTGATGATGATGCTATTTAACGCACTGGAAGTACTGCACCAAATATTGCCTTTTTGCTTGCTGTAGCAGTGAAGACTGACTGATATGCAGGCCTAAATATATTCTCCTCCAAAAAGGCATTAAAGAAACCGATGTCCATAAAAAAAAAAAAAAAAAAAAAAAAAAGAGGTCATAATTGCATACAACACAATTCTATGCATATCAAAACCTGAATTAATTTATCCAGGAACTTGCTTTACTTTCAGCACAAACCTTTGTCTTCTGAGCTGCCACAGCTCTGGAAACTCAGCAGAGTGGTGAGAGACACAAAGCCCTAAATCTGCAGCGGGCCCAAAGGACTGCCACACCTCTGAGCTGAGATTGTCTGCATCTATTGCTCCGGGCATCTCACACCAACCACAAAGTCGGGAAAAAATCAAAGGGCCAAAAAAAAAAAAAAAAAGGCTTATTTCTTAAGTCACTTAAAAAGTCAGACATTTAAGAGGAACCAAGTGACTAAAGAAACTGAAGTCCACTAGAGCGGCTGATAACATACATTGAAAAAAGCTCTCTGCCAAGTTTTCAAAGCTCAGCTTGGATGTAGTGAAAAAGCAGAATCAACTCAGGACAGATCTGAATTCCCAAGATGAATAAAGAACAAGAGAGATAAGGCCAAACCATGATGAAATCATAATTTATTTTGTTGAGGGCGGGAAGCCCAGACTTTTCCCACTGGCCTATTTCTAAAATAAATAGGAAAAATTAACTAACGGTCACAAGCTACAGAAAGTTTGACAAGCAAACGGATTTAGCCAAGGGTTCCAGACTCCAAATTCTAGCAGCTGGCACTGGCATCCTTCATCCCTTTCTGGCTTACCTTTTTCCAATTTTTCCATAGCTTTAAACATACAAAGAGAATCATATTTTAGGCTTAAGAGTTTTGGAGCTGAGGAGAACCCAGACCTCCTCTTCTTTCCCACATAATGTAACAGATAGGCTTAATCTAGTTTCCTCAGCAGGGCTCCCTGCCAAATTATTTAGTCATTTTTAGTCTGTTTGCTTTTGATACAATTATGTTTCTGTTTTGTCATAGCCTTATCTGATTCATTTTGCTATTTGTTCAACGTGTTACCGAATGGGGTTCACCATTCATGTGCCCACTCCCAAACCCCTACAACCATCACCTCCAGAATGCACCCCCATGCCTCCCCCATACTCACACACAAGAACGAGGACACATGTAGATAACTACCATATGGAAAAGCAAACATGACCAAAATCAGCTGTGAAAGAAGACAATGAGATGCTAAATTCTGAAGCAGTACATAAATAATAGTTTCAAGGCTTTTATTTGAGGAAAAGATCAGATCATCTAGCATTCTGTTTTGGCGAATTTGTGTCAAAATGACATTCCAATTTCAGCAGCATACATAAAACTGCACAATTATTTAGCACTGTACAGTTTTACATAACTCTTGAAGTTACTGACTCGATTCATTTTCCTTCCCGCCATAAGACAGATTAATCTGAAATGAATTAAGACAGGCAACCAGAAGTAATGTTACTATAGCCAGTAAACATTCTTTAAACTGCTCTATCACTAAGCTGCTTAAAATCCTCACTATCATCGTATGCTGCATCTGCTCAATAATTACTGCCTCTCAAACCAAGGATTAAGAGTCCACACTGAGTACAGCCACACAATGCACAAAGTGGAACAGGTAGCCGGCAATCCCAAATGCCGCATTTTCATTTAGTGCAGTACTTAATTCTTAACACACAGCATGTCAGCCGCACAGGCAGCCGTGCCCTCGCGCAGGCAGATGCTCTGAAGCCTCAGAATCACAATTCCCATCTCATTTTAAGAAGAAAAAAAAAAAAGACATTATATGCTCACTCTCGGCTACGGAAGTTTCCCACTGGAAACCAACCGCAGATTCCCTGGCACCAACAAAGGCTGTGCTTTGTTGCAAGAGGCAGAAATATTTCACTGAAGAAAGAAAAACTACATTAGCAAGGATAGGAGAGTGTATCGTAATTACAGTTTACCAAGGTTGACAGTGCATAGAGTGGGGTGGGGAAGGGAGGAACGATTCCTCTCACTAAAAAAAAAAAAAAGAATTAAAAAGGCTTTACATTTTGACACTAAGATAAGAAGCTCTTTGGGAAAATGTCTGTGAATTCCTGTTGGTCTGTGGTGCTGCCGTGGTTTAGTCCTCTATACCTAAAGGAAATGAAAGTGTTTAACAACAACCCCACAACTCCAAACAAGTCTAGAATAAAAGACAACCTCCACCCGCAAGCACTTGAAGTTTAGAAAAGGTCTCCAGATGCACTGAAAATGCGGCAACTGTGCGCTTACAGAGTTTGGATCAGTAGAAAGGAAATCAGTGCCACGCAGTGTGAAACTGGGTAGCTGAGGTCAGATTATGGCTGTATGCAAAACTGCACTGCAATAACTGCACTAACTAAAAAAAATAAATTCCCCAAGCAAAAATCATAGTGTTCAAAAGATGGGCATAGAGCACAGCATGGAATAAGAAGAAAGAGAAATTTGTTTAATAGGAATGTCTTCAGTTCTAAGTTTAAAATTAATTTCTCTAAACTTGCCAAAGAAATAATTTATCTCCAGGATCTTAATTCAGCGATGTCTCAGTCTACATAGTGAGAGACAGCAAAGAATCAAAGGAAGAATTAATTGGCAGCGCAGCAGTTCCCAGTCTTGATTTGGTTTGTCTCCTCCAACAGCATCTTGTACATACATGTTCTAATACCCGACACAGAAGGCACGTGAATTTTGCTTTCAATCTCCAAGAAGAATGCAAGAACACAAGAAAACAGCTGTCTTCCACCTGGGCACTTGTTTATACTCTGCTTATCAGATTGTTTGCCTTTAAAAGTTTTTTTAAAAAAATTAGTTACATAGAAATTTGAGTTACTGAAGAGAACTCAAAGACTATTGGGAATTTTTCCATCTCTTGTCAGATGAATCAGAATCAGAATCTCTAAGGTTGGAGAAGACCTCTAAGATAATCTAATCCAACCATCCACCTACCACCAATATTGCCCACTATGCATCCAAATACCATAAGATGCATTCCTTCAGAGGGAAACAGAGCTGTACTGTTAACCTCTTGCTCTCAGGATGTCCTGCAGCACATGGACCCTCTCCTCATAAAAAAGGAATGCAAATGTCACAGAATTAAAATTTCAGGTAGAACCAGAAATGTGTTTCAACTACAATTCTGGAAGAGATTCAAAAGAATCATGGAGAACGCAGCCCTACAAGCTGCTTTTTTCAAAGGCAACTTGTACAATTTAATATCAAGTAAAATTATGAATGGCTGGCACAGTTTTCCTGAATGGGTGTGCTTGACAGGACTTCAAATATGCTATTTAACAAATCAAAAGCAATGGACCATGCAAATGCTTCAAGAAAATAGGATCAATGAATGATATAAAGTTACTTAAACAGTGCTCAAAGTGAAAGAAAATTAGAGTCCGCAATGAGAATATTTAAGAAGAAGATAATTCTTTATGAAATAAGCCCTCCTTTACTGTTGCCCCTTCTCTCACATCAATAATTAATTTGGGATAAAGGACCAAACTCTGTAAGGACTCCCACGTTTTGTCACTACCCACTATAAAGAGTATCTATTACACAAAAGTCCAAAAACAGTTCAGCCCCCAAGCTTTTGATGAAGTCCTTTGGTACGTTTATCCCCTCACTTCTATTCTATGGTTTAAACCACTTCAGAAAGGACTGGCACGGAATTGGCACAGCACAAAGGAACCAAGCAGATTACCCAGCTGCTGCTCCCAGGCTGCCCGTGGCACGGCTCACCCAGTCCGAAGGGAAGCATCCACATCTGCAGCACGTGCAGACACAGCCCAACAGACCCGCAACTCGTTTGGTGGCCCTGCAGTCACCCTGAGGCCAGCACAGGCCCAGTGGCAGCCGGCTGGCCCCACGTGCCACGTCTCTCTCCATTCTGAAAACTAAGCTTGGCAGCATGCAGACGGCTAACCCAGTGATCTGCTGTATGTGCACAAGTCTGCTCTGTGTGGGCGCTCCTGCCGACTTGCCGTGCACGGTGCAGCAGCTGCGTGAATGGTGCTGCTCTGCTACCCCAGAGCATCCGCTGCTGGCTCTGCTCCTGCCACATCAGTTTTAGGGTGGAAGGAAGGGGAAGTTTCTCATCATCTGTGTTTCATTTCTGCGTCCAAAAATCCAGTAAGAAAATTTCACTGCATTATATGAGCAGGCAGGAAATATTAATCTGTTTTTTTTCCTCCAAACGTACAACCGCAAAGCTTTAGACAAAAGACAAGTAACTAATCCTCATCTAAAATAGCTTACTTTGTCTAAAATGTAACACATGCCCCCTGGCATCAACTACTTCAGATCTGGGGGGCTGAAGGTTACTTCAGGATTCAGTAACTAATGGAATAATTATATTACTGGAGGTTTAAGTAACAACATCTACATAGTTCAAATATCTTCCTGTAACTGCTTGGTGATAAACTACATTACACATCCTCCAGAAGGCAATATATTCCGAATGTTCAGACAATATTTATGAGTTTGTTTCAAAGGTTTCTGATTTTATTTAGGGTGTTCAAAGTGTGTAGGCATAGTCAAAGCAATACATTTAAAACCCCGCCATAAATCATTCACTGTGCAAAAGCAAACTTTCATTAAAAAGAAAGCCCTTAATTGGTGAGAACTTCCTGAATGTAAACTGTCACTCTGGATACCACCTCTCGAGCCTTTCTTGTAGCAGATGGCCATAAACTTGCGGCAGGGCGGGCACCTGGCTGCCCCAACCATCCGGCTCTGCCTGGACCCTTTTGGGGGACCCCAAATTCAGCATCTCTGTACCTGATCAAGAAAATCCAAGCTGAGTCACTATGTAACAACTGGCAGAGAAACCCAAGACTTCTTTTGCCATTATTCAGATTCTTCTCTGAGGCATGTTCTTCAGCTCATATATTTAACCTGGTGAAGTAAATAGGTACTTATTAAGCTTACGGGCAAAACAAGAGTTAACAGAGATTTCTATAAGGCACAAACTGACAGCACTCCAGAATGTGAAAACCAATTCCCACCACTTCCTTCCCTGCCACTACTTCTAAAGGCCACTTCACACCTGGATGAAACCATTCACATTTTAATTTACGTACTTTGATTTAACCGACTGAGGTTGATTTGCCATCAGGTTCCTGGCTGCTCCTTCTGAGGAGTCTTAAAGCACTGACATGCCCAGCAAGGCACCCAGCAAGGAGCCTTTCACATGCACAGATCCCCAGGCCAGCTCCAGGTGAGCTTTCCGGTTCGCCTGGAGGAATTTTGCAAGTGAGGGTCAAGACAGAGGTGCTGAAAATCACACAGAATGGCAGAATTCAAAACTTCTGAAAGCAGGGAAAAGTCTTCAGAAGAAAGACAGCTTAAATGTAACTGTAATTATCAATAAAGCCCTAGTATTATTTACAGGTGTTCTCAGCAGAAGGTGCCTCCTCCCTCCATGCTCAGCTCCCAGCAAAGAACATAACAGTCTCACCTAGAGGATTACAGCACTGACCAACCTTTCTGCACATCCCACCTCTTACGTCCTCTACATAGAGACCACTATGCTGTAGCCCATGTCCCAATTGTTTTAAGTATCAGAGAAATGGAGTGCTTCTCCAAAACAATGATAATTAATATCAGTTAAGAAGCAAACTCTGTAAGCATTAAAAAAAAAAAATGAATTTCATATACAAGAATCTAATTCATTTCTTTCGTAAGTACTAACTGGTTTGCTTACCCAGATTTTCCAGAAGTGAACATCACTCTTAAAAGCCGATCACTGACTTTTCTTGTGATCCCCTTTTCTCTTGTGCTAGCCAGAAATTTCATTATCTTTAGCCTCACTTTCTATCGTGTATTTGGGAGAAAGTATTCTTATCCGACTCTTCCCAGTGCTATCTATCTATCACTGTCACAGAGCCAGAGCCATCTGCCAGAGGGGCCATGATGGGCAAAAACACCTTCCAGGGCCAATGTCACTACTATGAACATGGAGGGAAACTTGTAACTTCCCAAATGACCACAGTCCATAACATGATGTTTGCCAGCCTAGAATACTTGGATATTTTAATATATATTGCAATTTATGTAACGCAAGATTGAATTAATATGGAATGTGAGAAGAATGGAGAAGTCTGAGAGGATTAACAGCTGTAGACTGAACACCATCATGGTGCTCAGTGGAGGGAGGCCAATTGCTGAAGGCAGCGGTGCCAGTCCCCAGGGAGCTACAGTGCTCACCAAACAGATTCCAGTGTTCCACACAGACATTTGGTAATGTTTGCTCAAGAGAGAAACCCAGGCTTGAGCAGGAAAAGATCTCAGATGTGTCGCTGCTGCACAGGAAAACCCAGTCAGGTGAAAAGATTTAGGTCACCCGCAGAGCAGGACTAGGAAAATTCATGCTGACTGTCTGCCCTGCAGGTGACCTGCTGGAAAAAGACCTCAAATCTACTCGCCAGCCAGCTGAAGGAAACTGGAGATTATGAACCCACTGGAAATCATGGCTTCGGAGATTAATGCGTGCACAGATGTACGCATGCACACAGGCACCAGCGCATGAGAAAGGTGCTGCTGGATGCATTGCAGTAGGTGGGAATGCACCGAGCAAGCAGGCCTCCTGGGTGCGGCTCACACCATAAAGCTCTCAGCTACCCAGTGTGGCACGTACCAGCAATCCAGTTGGCAGCTCGGTGGTGGTGGCAGCGCACTGTGAGATGGCCACAGGTCACCCACTGCCCTGGCTTGCAGAACCAAGCAGCCTGCATGCATAGGCACGGCCTCCTGCCTCCGTGCTGGGGTGGAGAGGAAGCGTATGCAGAAAGCTGACACCATGTGTCATCCAGGAATTCGCTTGATAGCAGCCCTGTGATCAATCGCCCAGGGGAGTGGGCTTTTGGGGAATTATCAAGGAATGCGGAGGCAACCAGAAAGCTCCCTCTGAAGTCTCAGGGCAGTGAGTGACCTGCCTAAATGCCAAGGTGACAGATGCCTGTGTCCAGGCGCCCGGCCACTCCTGCCAGGGCACAACAGGCAGGCTTTCATGAAGTGCACGGGATACATTTCAGTGGGTGCATACCAGTACTGCAGAGCTGTCAGATAGCTCTGTCAGTGCAGCCAAGCCTTTACACAGAAAAATGAGAACGTCTCTTTAACATTTATTTCAAGTTCCTGCAAAACCAATTTTGATGATGAAATCACCTACAGGGACTGTTTCCTTCCTTTGCTAAAATAACATCTGCAGTCAGGTGTATCAAAAGCAAACCTCAGTTACTGGGTTTTAGAAAGCCTTTGTTTGTTCATTGGTGTTTGTTCTACATGCTTTAGAATACTTCCCCTCCCTCTCACTTTTACACTATGCGTCCTGCAATGTGGTAACTACCACTGGGTTGAATTTTCAGAAGGAGCTGGCTCTGCCATAAATTCATCCCTGCTTACACCATACTTTCAAGGCTTTGATCAGCAGCCATCTAGGAATTAGCAACTATGGGTAGTTTTTAGAATGAATATTCACTTTCAATTTTTATTGTGAATACTCAGTGTCTTAAAAATATTTTGGTGCCCTTCTCCACACTGTGTGACTCCTCGACTGATTTCCACAGGTGCCAATCTCCCATTGAAAACATACAGTGCTCTTCTGCTGAATATAAAGGGAAGCCAGACCTTGCAGAAAGGGAGAAGTTGTGGAGGTAGTGGAGAGACCGGCAGAAGTATTTTTGCTCAGTCACAGCATGTTTTGATGGGTCTCACAATCACAGCCTTCCTGCAAACCAATGGTGTATTTACACACTGACCTTTGGATGGCCACAGGGGTTGGCCTGGAACACCACACAGCCCCTGATATACTGAGATGCGATGCTCTGAAGAGACAAGAAAATGAGTTTTCTAGTTATTTATGTAAGCAATTCAGAAAGCACATTACTGGTTTCTCATCTCAGAGAGATTTTATTTTTTTGTGCAGACTTTCCAAGGACAAAGATTTCAATTCCAAAACTACACCCAGGAAAAGAAAAGCAAAAAAACATAAAAATCCCATAAAGCTATTTCAGCAACAAGAATCACTGCACCAGTTGCTCATGTAGTAACTTCCTGGCATCCCTGGCATAAACAAGGGCCGAGGTCAACCATGTTACCAGTGGTTGTGTTTACTGTTTGCCTCACATCTGCAGAGCTCCTGATGGACACTGCAGTGCCCGTGCCACATGGCATCCTCCCGCCAGCACTGCAGCCACTGCCTCCAGAAGATAAAATGCTCCTGCTGCTACACTGAGGCAATAATGAGACACAGGAAGAGTGGACTCACATTTCCTTCAGGCAAATTAAAGGTAAGTTCACAGAAAGGTTTGAAATAGAAGGGGCACCAGGCAGCATTTCCCTCAGTAGCAGCAGCTCCAGCTGAGCCCTGCCTTCCCAGGCATGTCTTGGACCCAGCTGTCTGCAGAACCCCAGCTTTTTGCCTTCCTTGTGAGGAGGAGAACTTTCCCTTTTTCCTTCCTCTTTTTTGTAAAAATCCCCTAGCATTTTGGGCCCTCGATTTACAGCAGTTTGGTCCCATGCCTTTAATTCGAAACCTTTACTGTCTCCTTGCAGCAGCCTTCCCCATCTCCCTGCTATTACTTCCCCAGCCCCCAGGCAAACATGGCTGTGCTTCCAAGCCCCCATAAACAGAAACAAGGAGAGTTAATTGTTTGTGCTGCTCACTGCTCCTTCAGCCAGCACAGCCCTCAGACATGCCTCCCACCCCGCACCAGCACATGAGTCTCTGTCTCCTCTGAGAACAAGGCTGGGAAGCTCCTTTGCATTTTCCCTTCATTTTCAGTTTCCTGCACTATAATTAACGCCAGCTATGGCAGATAGATAAGTGACAGGGGGGAGAAAGTGTCAGCAAGGAGCCGGCCTCGCGCCCATAACAGCGGGGTCCTTCCTAGAGCCGCATTGCTTGGGGCAGAGGTTGGCCATTATAACCATATGAGCCACAAAACCCAAAATCACTGAATTGTAAACGTGAAGATTTATGAAAGGCACCACAAACAACTCCACCTTTGCGGTGACAGCGAGGACGTACTCCATCCGTCTCCTCCGCTAACGGCCTGCGCAGCACGGCAGTGAGCTGCACGCTGCCATCGAATGGAGGCCGAGGGTGTATGAAAACGTTGGGTGTGGGCATTTCTCTAGAAAATCCAAGTTATAAAGCAACAGAGAAAATCTCAGTGTCGCACTTTTAGCAGCAGTGTCTTACTACCAAATAGTCCCATTAAACACAACTGGAGAATTCCAGCACCCAGGTATTACTGCGCCTGAGTAAAGAACAGCACAATTGTTCCCTGAAAAACAGACAAAACGTGCACGTGAGGGAGCGTTAAGTAAAGCAAACTGAGAGGTCTGCAAAGATTACTAGACAGGGTAAATGTACCGGGTATTGAAAAGACAATTGGGGAGGAAAAAAAAAAGAGTGTCTGTACAGAAAAAAATGAGAGGCAGTACAGACTTCGCCCTTCTCAATATTTCTAAGGAATACCACTGCAAAGTTTTGACAATTATGAAGCACGTTAGCTAATCACGGAAATTCATCAAGTGTGTCATAAGTGACAAGGAAAGAGTACTTGACTGCTAAAATTGGATGAGCCACAAAACCTCCTGACAATCACTTACATAAATCACAGGAACATATCCATCATTTGACACAGAAGGTGTTTCCAGAGAGTAATATTTTCATGCCAAGAACAAGAAAGTTTGTATACCTCATTTGGAATCACAGCATATTTTGATCATTACCATATCAAAGCATTTTAATGAAAAAAATTGGTTACGCTTTTGTGGTTTAAAACTAAAATATGTGCAAATGAAGCAGAGGAATTTCATGTCCACACCAAGGCAGCATGAGCAGGTCAGAGCTGCGTGCCAGCAACTCAAGGCTGTCACTTCCATATAAATAGTGAGGAATGACAGCAAACACACGTGCACATTTTAGGCAGTGACACTTCAATCCAGTAAGTAGCACCACATTACAAATGTTAATCCTAAATAGTTTTTTATGTTACTGGAACAAAAGAAATGTGGCAGAAGGTTTATTGCATTTTGTTTCAAGGACTGTACATGTGATATTACAACGTTTGAAAAGTTAAGCACACTTCAGTGAAAGCAGCTGTAGTTCTTTGCTTTCAAGCATTAGCTTCTGGTTTTGCATCCATAACTGGAAATGTCCTAGTTTATTTTGCTGGCCATTTTTAAACTTGTATGTCCCCGAGCTTCCCCCAATATTATTCCAGATACAAATTTATAACATCATTAATAAGAAATTTCGCTTCTTCCTAGTACAAATTAAAAACAAAAACAAAAAAAACAAAAACCAACCAAACAAAAAAAAACCCACAACAAAGAAACAACTTGCAACTTTTCTTCCAAAAATGAAGCTCTGGCTAACCTGTACATCCTTTGGTGCTGATTGCAGCCAGAACAAGAACTGCTCTCCAGACACTGGGCTGCACCCAACCAGAGGGGACACTCTGTGTATCACTCCCATTAGAGCAACTGCCTTCCTCTTCCATAAATCTCCAAGCATGGAGAAAGGAGCAGCACATGGACTAACATGGGTTAGCAGCTGACCAGCTCCAGAAACTGATACTCACACAAGGCATGGGCTTCCCTTCAGAAGGGGGTGGCAGAGGAGATGCAGAAGGTTGTTGTAAGTATAAGGTAACAGGAAGATGCGAAGAGCAGCAATAAAACACATACCTCTTGACACATTATCCCAAGAAGGAATAACCTGCCATTCACAGCTTCTTTCCTTGCTTCTGCAAATAATTTTTTGCCTTATTCAGACTCTCATAGTAGCTCTCAATCTCATACCCTGGAACTTTACGTAAGATTATGCTTTGTCAACATCCCATGGACTTTGAAGATATCAATGACAGCTTTAAAAATAGCACACTTATTCTGTTCTCTGCCACTCTTGAAATGCTGTCAAGAGATATATTGATAATTAAATCTCTCAGTACATGAAAAGACATCCCTCAGCCAGGTACAATGCATATACTCCAGCAGTACAATTAGTCTGAGATGACATCCTAGATTTGCTAGCTTACAAGGTCAGAAGAGAAAAGATGGGAAGTAACACCTACTCAGCTGCTACCGTTACTGGTTTACATCTGTGAATGTGTTTGCTGTGTATCTTTATTTAAATCTTGAACTTGTGTTACTGGTAGAAGGAGATAACAATTAGATTTTATACATTCATAAATAAAATACAGAACGTTTAAAAACAGATTAATAGAACTCTATTTCACACGCCCAGCAAGACTAGCAATTGTGCAGCAGTTCTTAATGTCTTTGTGTAAAAATTTCTGCATAGTTCCTACCTGCTTGACAATGAAATAAAAAGTAGGTTGTCCCAGTAAAAGTAAGGTGTCTGCATGTAATATCATGTGCAAGTTACCTTGGTTACCAGAATCACAGGCAGGTAGATAGTTTAAAAACAACTTATCTTCAATGATTTTAAAACAGTTTGCCATAAAAAGTGCTCAGCTCTATTACCAGCTGCATACCTGTGTGTAAGCTTGCAGCAACACTGTAAGCAGCTGCAGGTCTCCAACAGCAGCAGCACTGGCTATGGCCACACAAAGGAAACAAAGAAGTCACTGATATTTATACATGACTCAGTTTATGTGATGATATTTCACAGAAGTGGATGAATCTGAAATCCCAGTTCTTTGGATGACCTGCAGAGAACGCAATATAGCAGAGCTCAGTAATTTTGCTGTTTACCTCTCCACAGAGAGAGAATTACATTTCCCTGTGCATGCTGTGATTTGTAGTGTTCTGTTTTGTTTGCGCTCATGGATTCCTATTAAGACCATTAAATCATATAGCCACTGATGGACCTCAATTAGCACTGAAAACACACAGGAAAAGCTTTGTTAAAAATGAAGTTAGCTGACAAAAGACATCCTTGAATCCAAGTTTTCTCATACAACAAAACAAATAACCTGATGAAACAAAATACAATGGGAAACTAGGACCAACCTTAACTATGGGGAAACACCCCAGCAGTTCATAATGAGCACAGGACAGTCATTTCTCCAGAAGCTCAGAACAAGGCATTGTCCATCCGCTCCATCAGTTCTTTGTTACCAATTCCATGATTGCAAGCATATTAAACACAATTAACAGTTTTTAGGAACAAGTATCTGGCCTTTCCTAGGAAACGTAACGAATTCTTTGGAGAGAACTCGGAACCTCTTACTGAATTTCCTTTCATTGCACAAGTAGTCCAGGCTCCTTCCTTACCACTCCCAGCCCCAGAGGATGGATTTTGTCACGTTCACTTTACTCGGGGTTGAACTCCCAGGAAGAGGCTCAATGGACAGCCTAGAAGAAACCTCTGTTCCAGAAATTCACTTGAAACAAGGATACAACACATAGTTTGAGTATAAATCCAGATCAATCAAGTTCTAAGAGGTGACAAGAGCCTTAAACTTGAATCAATTTTGGCATTTGGTGGCACTGTCATAAAAAAAAAACAAAACACAGCAACTACAGAACAAAAAATTCAATATGCATTTCTGTTTAGTAGTAAATTTGTAATTTACTGCTATTACTGCAAAAATTTGTGATTTGCTTTTAATGTATTCATATATTACATTTAAATCTATCTTAAACCTTTAACAGAAGAATTAGGGTTAAATTAATGGTGATGAAAACAAGTTAAGAGGTACATTACCTATTTCAGCCCCAAACCACCTTCACCGGTGTCTTTACATTCTATAAAACAAGACAACTTCTCTTCCAGCTCCTCCAAACAGATTATCTCATAACAAACTTCTGGCTGGGAACAACAATTGACAAATTTTTCACAAAATGACAAACCAAACCTTTTTTCTTTAAAAAGACAAAAACAATGTAGTCAGATTTATCAGTGTATGTGAAGGAGAGCACCAAAAGATGAATAGCTCCTTTTTACCCATTTTGTTTCTCACAAACAGCTGAAAATCAATTCAGTTTAAAAAAGCTTGCATCGGTTGGCTTAGTCTAAACCCATGTAATATGTTTTTAATTAGTGTAAAAGAAATTCTCCATGTATCTTTAAGAATGAATGGATTCAAAGTAAAATAAATTAATGCAGTGAACGCACAAAAGGAACTTATAAAACTTTACACTGACAGCAAAGTACCAGTGCTAAAAACCCCAGCCACAGGGCACAGCATTTTCCCTCTTGTGCAGCTCTGGAGGAAACGGCAACTTAATGTTCTAAGCAATGCATCCCAACTCAGACAATGCTGCTCCTTTGCAGAGATTATGGGAAATTAGTAACACAGCCAAGGACCGTATAGTATGAACGTCCTAAATGCTGAGCTGCTTTCTGAAGAGCCAGCAGTGGGAGGAAGGAGCCTTAATGCCAGGGAATTAAATTTGCCTGTCATACGAATGCCATAGTTTTTGTCTTAGATGGAAGGATACAAAAAGGAGAGAGGGAATGTTGCCAGACTATGGCCCCCCAGCTTAGAAAGAGGCCTAGCTAATGACTGTCATTCTTCTTTTTGCATTGAGACTGATGAAACCACGGCCTATTTAGACCTTGAGGGGCAAAAAAAAACAACACTGCAGAACAACAAGGTACACTCTTAATGCAAGCAGTGGCAGACGTTGGTGATCCAGCAATAATTAGCAGCAAGGAGTTATGAAGAAGAAAAAATATAGATATATTTGTGCTCAAGTCAGCACAGAGAACTTCTCCCTTTTCCCACATATTCTAACACAAAAGGAGAAGCAAAACAATCAGTATTTAAATTGCAGTCATCTCCTATCAATTAAATAGCCAGTCTCTCTCTGACTGAAAGCAATCATCTATATTCCACTCATAAGTGGCTGCAAATTTGTATTTTAATTTCAGTCTTCTACAGCTGACCTGTGGTATTTATTAGACTTAACACAGGCGTTTAAGAAGTAACCAGGATGCATCATTTCACCATGTGAAGATACCATCAGGAAAGAGCAATACTTAAGTCAGAACTGCCATACCTTCTTTTGTAAGTATGCAAATCTCTGTTCAGTTGGAATAAACCAGCTGATCTAATTAGCACACCACAAACCACAGCACGTATGAGGCAGAAGACTCCCTGGTGCATTTGCCTCTCTACTGGTGACTAGGACCATCCTAAGATTATTTCTTAAAAAATGTTCCAGAGAGGTCATGGTTTGACTCAATATCTAGAACTCTAAGTCTTCCCTTTCTGAGTATTTTAACAATATTACACAAACAGTATGAAAAAGAGTACTGAAGTTAACTTCTTGAAGAAGCAAGAAGTTAACTTCTTCGGCAAAACAATACCATTGACAGGCATGCCCTCATGACTTCCTCCTACAACTTTCCACTGATTTAGTGCATCCATGTTAGCAGGTAGATAGAAGATAAAGATTTATTTGCTCATAAACACCTCTCAAGTCAGCAGCAGACAGCTGCCCTCAGTCTCAGGGAGAAGACTGTATTCTGACTGGCATACTGAATGTTTTTATCAATACAGATTGGACATATTGATGCGTGCTGTTTCACATCTCCCAGCAGTACCTCTTCCCCACCCCATGGGGCTTGACATGAAATCTGACTTCTCCTCAGGAGAAAATGAAGTTCACACACACTCACATATGTACACGTGTCTTTGATCCATAGAAACTCAAGACACAATGAGCAATTTCCCATCCATTATTTTTACCCTAACATTTGACAACTGCAGAAGAGAACCTGACTGTTAAAGTAAGATGACTACTGAACAAATGACACCCCAGCCAGGCATGTGCCCAGACTCTTCTTCTTTCAGAGTGGAAGAGAAAGAGATCTGGATTTAAATTTTGCAATTTGGAGCTCACTCCAGGCCACCTCTTCCATCTTCTTCCACCAGCTGTAGCTTTCAGTTGAGGCAGGCTACAGCTAACCAAGTCATACAGTTTAGCAGATCCAATAAAATCATCCAGATGGGAAAGATCTTTCCTCAAATGGCTTGTTATCTTAATTAGATAATAGTTTTTAAAGTTCGTTAGTTCAGGCTGCTAGGAGGCAGACACATACATATGACTCATTGGAATGACTCTGGGCAAAGTTCAACCACTCTCCTTGCACCTGCATCTGATTTAGCATGATTGTCTCTTGTTCTTTCGCCACTTGCCACATCAGCTCCTTAAGGTTATGCAATTTACTAAAGTGGGGCAAAACTCTACCTTCCATTTCTCTCCATTACATTAACTTTGGAAAAGGTCTCCTTTGCCTTCTCTAGAACACGTCCTTTCTTTCAGCCACCTTGCTATTCACGCCAAATAAAAGAGGCTACACATGCAAAGCAAGCCAAGAAAGGGGAAAAAAAAGTCCCAGATGATTTAGGAAAGAGTTTTACATGCTTACAAAAAGTTTCCAAAAACTAATAACTTTCATAGATTAAACTGCGCCCTACATTAGCAGAATGATTTGTTTTCCATGATCTCCTTTGGTCTTTTGAAATCTCTTAAAAGCAGCACATTTCACATTGCAATTTGCTGTAGGTCTGTTAATTTTTGCTGTGTTTCATAGAAAATACTTCTCTTTCCCTTTGCAACAGACGTTTTAGGAATGTCCTTCTGTTCATTTTCTGTTCCACACATTGTAGATGTTCTTCTCTAAGAAAAGCTCCACTAAACACAGCAAGCACACTGGATGCAGGGAGGCAAGAGAAATGTACTTAAAGTTGTCTCAGAATAACAAATTGTAAAGGCAAGACACAATTATAGTCACAGTATCCACAGTTTATACATACAAATTATCTGATGAGAGACAAGTTGCTCAAAATTCTTGAACTTTATTAGGGACTGTTGCTGGAGTAAGACACTACTCATAAAACTCCTGCCACTGAATTTCAGCCATCTGAAAGCCAGGCACCACCTGAAAGCCAGCTATAAAGGCAGTTCTTCCCCCAAAGCCAATTAATTCCATCTAACCATGGCCACAGTGTCCTGGGTGTAAACCACAGAGACCCCAGCCTGAGGAGAGCATGACTGCCTTTGCAGCTTCTCCCTCTTCTCACTGCCTAAAACAGGAGTGTCAGTGCCCATCCTGATGTTCACACTTCACAAGACTAACTCTGAGCAAGTCAAACTCCTTTTTAAAACAGGTACTTCCAACATTTCATACAGAGATGTTATACATGTTCATGTACAGACCTTGGCACTGAGTCTTGTATACTGAAATAAATTATCAATGGAAGTAACACTCACCAGGGCATCCTACTTTCATGACATGCCAGTGGCACCTAACTGCCACTTACCTGGGTCTGTTAACCAGATGCAACAGGCTTATATCTACTCTTTATCTACTCTGGTCTAGCATTATTGAGGGGGTTGGTGGCGCTGCATGTGGCAGGGGGATTGGAGATTCATGATCCTAGGGGTCCCTTCCAACCCTGGCCATTCTGTGATTCTGTGATTCTTTACACCTTTCTTTAGAACAGGCATAAATGAACTTGTCCTATAATATGCTCAGCAGCTCACCAATGCCAGGTTTGGCACATCTGAAAAGGGAGACTACAGAAGCAAAATAGGAGCTGATCTGGTGATGGAAGCATAGTAGCAGAAAACAGAACTACTCGAACTCACTTCTTTATGTGCAAGAAGATGCTTCCCAAAGGAAATAACTCACTTTCTTCTGCACTGAGAAAAAATGATAGAGTAGTCACTGATGAGTGAAAGGGAGAGAAAATAACACAAAGAGAATTGAACACAGCCTAGAGCCTATTGTGTAAATCGTCAATTTCAACCTGAGAATGCTGTCTAGAACTACTGCCACTGGGCTAAGTAAGCTGCACCAACTTGCTGTTACGAGGCCACAAGGTAACACCTTGCCATAAAATGGCTCTACAGTAAGTTATTATGAAACAAGACTAGCTGCACATACCACATGCAAAATTCAGTGTGCAACATCAGGTCTGTCCTTTCACAAAAGAACAGCAGCATGATAAATTTAGTCAATGCATGATCACTCATTTTATGTATCAGTCCAGGGCATGCAAATCCAAGGCACCATGTGAACAGCCTGTAACAACAATTTATGACCCATAATGATATTTTAATACATACTCAAACACTACATACCCTCCCAAGTAAAGCGGAAATATATAATATACATATGCAAACACTGGAGCAGTGTTATCTTGAGATCCTAGTTCAGCTACTGTCGGGATTAAAAGAAACTGCCCTAGCATAGGACAGTTCCAAACTTAAGGGTTAATAAAATAAACAATATCTGGATATAACCCACTGGGGAAAACACAAAAGGTTATTTCAAAGTTAAGGCTGCCTGTATCTAGCCAACACCAGGTCCGTTCTGTGCTCCAAGATACTTGTCATCAGTATTTTGGCCTTTGAATTTTTGTTGTACCTACAAACAAGGATCAGGCTCGAGCACATCCTCCAGCCAGTGACCTGAACGCTTTGTGTTTTTGTTGCCTTCGGTACCCTACTGGAGATCAGATATGAACCAGTCACATTGCTGACAAGGAGCTCAGCCCACGTGGGCTCTCACACTGGCTTCAGCATGCTCAGCCTCACTTCTGCCTGATCCCATGAAGATTTACGAGGCACCGGGACCTCTCCTAGAAGCTTCAGGGCCATGCCAAACTCCAAACCTGAACACACACACTCTCCCTGCAGAAGCAAAGGGACACTGTGCTTTAACCTCTCCAACTTACCGTTTGGATTTACAGGTAAACCTATTTTTACTAGCAGGTTAAATATTTAGGACAGTAACCCAGAAGCACACAAGAGTTCACCAACTGCTCTACAAGTCAGTCTTCCAGCAGAGCTAGCAACAGTAACTTAACAGACTGCAGCAAAGAGGTACCAAATCTCAGTGGTTCACAGAAGTCCAAAGAGGGAGGAAAAAATAACTGTCAACAGATCTTCAGCCAAATGGGACCACTGGTATGCCAAGAGAGAACACAGCTTTTGCAGAAGTGAACCTGCCAGCACTATGGCAAAGTGCTGTGTGGACATGGCCCTGGGCACCCTGTTCTGGGTGCCGCGGCTTGAACAAGGGTTGGACTCAGAGGTCTCTGCCAACCTCAGGCAGTCTGGCATTCGTTTTCTGAACACGGATACCAACAGCTGGGAACTGAAATGTTGCTCAGTGGCCTGAATTGTGAACGTGTGCAGGCAGAGAGAACAGAACCTCTTATTGCTGCCCACTGTTACCTCACTGCTGGAATCAGTGCTGTTACAGGAACTGTTTTTACATCTTCTCTTAACAGGGGAAAGAAAGTAAGAGCCACTGTTTTGGTTTGAACAGTAAAAGAAGCTGCGTGTAGAAAAGGAACAATATGGAGATGGTAATTTCACAAAGCTCAAGGCTGGTGGCTACCCTGAACACCTCCACAATAAAGGGCAGCACTCAGGGAAGGGCTGGAGAATGGAAGATGCCAGCTGAGGCTGTCATCTCTGTTGCAGCCCTTCTGAACGTGGTCCTTGGGTTACGGCTGCTATTCAGAGGTGTGTGTGACAGCACAGTTAGTGTCAAAGAAAGGACAGGGTGAGGAGGGAAATCTCTCCTACCCACTGCCAGGTGGTTTTGACAGCTTTCGTACTTAATTTCCACGCATCACATCACCAGGGAGGAAGAGGTCTGGGTTGCAAATACCTAAACCAGAGCTCAACCACAAACCATGATGAGAGCACAACCAGACCCCAACGTTGCACGGCTGCTGCCCTATCTCCTTGCCTTGGAGCCACCCCCAGCCACACTGTGTCTTTGGAGGTACAGTTGGTGTTCCACACTATGCCTGCACTCCTCTGAATGGCTTCTTGGCCATGTGTCCCAGGCAGGTGCTGCTGCATGCCCTGAAGAAGGGGGACATCTGCTCTGGGGCATCCCCAGGCAAAAAGGACGTGTGACTATCTGCTGTCCTATCAGAGAGGTAGGTGGGAAGGGAAGAAGCCTTATAGGGAATTTTATGAGAAAACAAACACGCAGGCAGAGTGAACTGCATCTCAAATAATTGTTTTTGCCTTTCAGGTATTAACCTTAAAATAAAACAACACAACAACAATATACTGAAGATTTCAACAGAATTGGAGAAAAGGGCAAAACAAACTCATAAACAGAGCAATTTTGGAAAGGGAATTAACTCTCATAAAACGTTAAGCATGCTAAACTCTAACATGTTGATTTTCTAATACAAATGTAAATTTTACTTAAAACTTAATTTACTTTCTTTGCATTTCTTCCAGCACACATATTACAAGCAAGTTGTTGCTAGTGGGCTTACTCAGCTATGAACACTACACTAACACTATCAGTAAGATCAATCATGCACTAAATTGCTACTGAAAATATACTGTCTCTTCTGGCTTTATTTCTCCACATGGTTGACCTGCTATTTTCCACTGTACATTTTTTATGTAGGGAGTAACTGCATTTTGAAGTCGCCTCCAACTTAACCAGTGGCTTCTGCACAAAGGGTCAGCATGAAATATTTTTTCTCATACTTCGATGATACCAAAAGCAGCGGCCAATACAACAGCAAGGCCTTGGTCAGCTTTTGTTTCAGACTGGGCTGGTTAACCAAGGCATGAACAGCCTCTGAAATGGAACTACAGCCATTCTGCTCACTTGTCACTGACAGATGCACCAGCAATATTAACTCTCTTCTCTTCAGAACAGGCTGATTTCAACCACAGCTTTCACTTAGAAACTAATTAAACAGTAATTACACTTAAAACAAAAAACAAAAAAACACAATACTATCAGCAAAAAGATCACTATCAACAATCAAGGGCCATAATTTGAAAACAGAAATATGCTTATGAGGTCACAGAGGCTCTGTTTGGCTTTGGTTTACCAGCGAGAAGTCCAGGAGGAACCTGGGCCCCCAGTCAGGGTGTCCAACTCATGAAGCAGATGTGCGGGTGACTGTGAGGCTGTAGGGGCAGAGACAGCTCTGCCACAAGTGCTTCTGATGCTACAAACACTGGCAGACCCAGCAGCCACCTTAAAATACCCAGAAAGGAAGTTTGTTTTTCTAGCAATGTCAGTCAATATTTACCTTAGTACTCTAAAGAAATTTTCTGAAGAAAATCTGTTTTCCTCCAGTGGGATACTACAACGCGAGTCTTACAGACATCTTCATTTTAGCTGAAGGCTTTGAGGTGTTGCATTCCTTTGGGCTTACTCCTAGTGGAAATTCTTTAGATGCTGAATTTAAATGGGCTTTAAACAAGCTCGGATGCTCTCATTCCATTGTTTTCTCTCTCTGGCAGTTACAGCTGCGGCAGTAAGGCTGGTCCATCAGCGGGTGCCTGACCTACTTCTCACAGATGCTCTCCCTGACCTCCCCCAACATCAACATGAACTTCAGGCATTTTAAAATGAGCCTCAACGTACCCACAACGTGGTCAGTACACAGATTTCTGCTGTCACTGGGCCGTAACACCAGAGCTGTTCCACAGCTTACAGAAAAAAGAGCACACCAGTAAAAGGAGAAATAAAGACTGGTGGCATCATATCGAAAGCTGAAAAGCAAGCACTGCTAGTCATCATTTCAGCTTTGGCTCAGCAAACCCTCAGCTTTCATAACACCAAGCACACAGGATTTCATCTTCTGTGGTCTTGAAGACAGCTGATTCAGAAAGGGAAGCCTCCGTATCGCTTTCGGTTCCCCAACTCTCTGACAATCCTTACTGTAACCCTGACCCAGCCCATCCCTGCTGCTGCTGGCAGCGTGAGAAACATCACAAGTCCTCAGACAGAATGAGGAGTACTGGAGACCGTGTCTGGGGTTGTGCTCTGAATTGTATTTGTCTGCATAATGCTGAGCCATGCTTAATTCACCAACCAAAAAGCTGATTAGCCATTTCAAAAGCCTGCCACGCGGCTTAATTAATCAGCATCTGCTTCTTGGCTCGAAGGTACTGAAGTTACCGATACAGTCATCAGGTTTCCCAGAAGCTAAGGGTGAGGAGGGGACACATTTTGCAACATACAGCATCTTCAAGAGTGCTGCCATGTAAAGGTAAGGACTGTCTCCTTAGAGGAGGGTGAGAAATATCATGACATATCAGGAGGGACCCAGCAGTGAGCAGGACAACCTGCCGCACAAGGGCACAGCCCTCAAACCTTCAGCCTCTGCAGATGGGGCCCTGGGCAGCCTGGTCTAGCATTAAATGAGGAGGTTGGTGGCCCTGCATGTGGCAGGGGGGTTGGAGATTCATGATCCTTGAGGTCCCTTCCAACCCTGGCCATTCTGTGATTCTGTGATTCTGTGGATGAGCACTGACGCCTCAACTGCAAAAACTTCTTGGAGGACAACGTGTTATCTTCCCTTTGCAATAAGAAATTACAAGGGCACAAACTGATAGGTCTAAGTTGACAAAAATTCTCCAGCAGAGCTGGGATTTGAACCCAATTCCAATCCAGGGCTTTATCTATTAGGGAAAGCTGCCCAAAAAGATAAGCTCTGTTTCTGCGTCCTTGCTAAAACAGGGTTATCCATATGTTGGTTTTTTTTTCCCCACAATGACCTAGCTCTTTCTCATTACTGTTTCCCTTGGAAACAAAAATGAATTTTGCACAGTTTCCTTTGGTTTGTTTTTCTTTATTTTTCTGAATAATTGCTCCTAAAATTAAGGTTTTTTTGTTGTTGTTTATGCAGCTCTATATGGCTCTTTCTGATAAATGCAGAATGAAAGCCCAACAGAATTTCTCAGCCACTGCTACTGAACAACCTTCATCTATGGGCACCAGCACAAGGCGCAGAAGAATGTTGCCTTGTGCTCTGGGTGGCTGCTGGACCAGCAGTGCCTTTGGCTACTTCAGACTTTCCAGGCTATATTTTTACTCTTTCTCCTTGCTGAGGAATTACTTCCTAAAAATCACAAACAAAATGGGTAGCATCCTATCTCCTGGACATCAGTCAATAGTCCCATGTCTGCGCCAGTAAAGAACATGTCTTTGTGTCTGCAGCCCTACTATGGGGAGGAAATGATGATATATTGGGAAAACTTTTGAAGAAAATATCCAAAATAACTTTTCTGTCTGCAGGCTTTAAGTCCTCACGGGATGGTCAGGTTGGATATTAGGAACATGTTCTTCACCAGATGATGGTAAGGCACTGGAACACGCTCCCCAGGGCAGTGGCTGCGGCTCCGAGCTTGCCAGAGTTCAAGAAACATCTGGACAACACTCTCAGTCATATGGTCTCATTTTTGGGTGGTCCTGTGCTGAGCCAGAAGCTGGATTTGATGAACCTTATTGGTCCTCTCCAACTCGGTATATGCTATGATTCTATGAAGTCCCAACGTCACCTACTACGGTAAATGAGAGCTCTGGCCATGCCACACAGAACACCCCTACCTGAATGACAGGACCCGATGTGAAGCTTAGGCAGCTTCCCACAAGGAAAACATGGACATGCACAGTAGAGAATGCGTCTTACTGGGAGAGAACAGCATACTTACTTACCAGGTGACCTTATTTTGGTAGAACAGGAGCTGTACCTACATCTGAAGGACACTGGGACCTTGTCAGAGCAAGAACTCCGTTGCTGCCCCTCAGCAGAACTGCTGCTGGCCCCTGCTCCAACTCCAGGGCCAGAAGTTATCAGAGGAGAATGTCAATATAGAAGCAAGCTGAAAGTATTTTCCTAAGAATTAAACGTGTTACACAACCACACTCTCTATCCTTGGTTGCTGAACACAGCAAAAGGACAGTGGCAAAACCAACACTTAACTTTAAAAACCAGAATGTGAAGCTGCAGCAGCTCCCTGACCACAGCCTCAGGTTCCAAAGCCAGCAGGTTAGGTGGCACTGAGCCCCAGCCATATTCCTGACTGTTTCATCTCTTTGTAAGCAATTACTAGAAGACCACAGTATGGTCTCAAGTATATAAGAAATGAGGGATAGCCTATGACAAAAGTTTTACCAGACTGCAGCATCTGTGAAAAGTACATCTGTTTGTCTTCTGCCAGAAGCGATACAATGGAATCTGTTATTCCTCACTCAAGCTTATTTCGTTGTACAACCACTCAACACAATTTCATAACAACAGTTATGAAACCATTTATGAAATTCAATGAGTAACATATTATTTTCCTTTCTTTTTAAAACATATTAAAAATAGAATAGCAATAGCAATAAAAGTCTAATTTCAGTGTGTCCAAGTTCTGTACAAAATCAAAATGAGAATTATTATTCACTTACAATTCATCACCGGTTTGCAGAATGAACACATATCCAGATCTCAATAAACATGACATCACAAGGATGGTAGATGAGACATGAGAATTGGATGAGACCAGCTAATGAAGACAGCATCCAGTCCAAGCTTCTACCTTTTCCTGGCTGTAAATATGCGACCCAGAACCTCAAACCACATGTGACGAATGGCAATGGAAATACAACACACTGCTTGAGCTGCAATGAACTGCAGAAGTAAATGTTTTCCATTCTGTAAGTCTTAATTTTTTTTTGAATTAATTTTGAATCACATGCCTCTGAATAGATACGAAGCAAAAATTTATTTCAGCATACATTCCTTTCCTCTACTCGGAGATGAAGAAAAGAAAGAAGGGATTGGCAAGACACATTTAAACTCTAAAATAATCCTTTCAAATGACACTTTGCCAGGAAATTCCCTTCAATGCAACACAAAAGAATTAATACAAATAGACTACCCTTGTAAAGAGAATTGAAACATTCCCTTCTCTCTCTGGTGCTAAAACCTTTTAGCAGAACCACTGTAAAATATTTTCATTCAGGAACACGAGCACAATACACCAGATTTTTTCTTCATTTCAGAGATACCGAAGCCCTTAGTGCTCTAATCCTCCCTCAGCAGCCCACCACTCAGAGCCCGCTCAATCCCCACCTCGCACTGCTGCTTCCCTTTCCCCCCACACTCCACGTGTGCAGTGAAATCTTCCCTTCCTGTCTCATTCCCTCACTTTCCCCCAAACCAAAGCTCGCATTACTTATTTCAAGTCGTTCCTGCAGACCCTGGGTTTGAGCAGGAGAGCACCTCAAGCCTTTTCTCCCAACACCAGGTGAGGGAGGATACATTCCTGGGGTTGCTGCTCCATGCTCACACATCAGCACTGGCTGCTGCCTGTTGCACTGTCCCATCCTCAGCAGAAGCCCGTGCACACAACAAGCTGCAGGCTCCACATTGTGCAGAGCGAGCCCTGCTCTGATACCAGCTGCTCCAGCTGCCTTCAGCTGTTCAGGAACATCCTGCCCCAGGGTTTAGCACCTGCAGCAGGGAGAAGGGCTCATGCTCTGCATGGGGTGAGACACCAGGGCACCAGCTGGAGATGGATTTTTTTTCTCCAGTTTTCCTGATAAAGATGCTGCAGGAAGTCGAGCAACTGGCCAAGCAAAATGAAGGCTCTTAACGTTTCTGCTCCCTCAGGCTTTTCTTGCTTCCCTGAGAGGAAATCCTCACCAGCACAGGGGGTCAGCACAAAACTGAGATGCTGCTTCAATCCACCTATGGTATTTGGGCAGATACATGAGATCTAAGGGAAGTCTGGGTCTCACATAACATGCTTTTACTGAAAATATGATCTATACATATGCACAGCAGCCATGTGCACAGGGGAACTCCTGCCTCTCTTGGGAAGATGGGGCCATAGGCTCCATTCATTCAGATTACTGGAGGCCAAGACAATTTGAAGAAGTAGAACTGGTGTTCGAAAGGATTTCCTCCTCATGCCTCCAGTCACCACAGCACAGATCGTCTGCACACCTTTCAAATCTTACTGAAAAAAAACCTAAAAATTAACTTCCTACCCTCTAATTTCAGTGGGTACTATCCTGCATTCACCACTCTGGACTGCAAGCATCACTCCTAACTGAAAGCAGTACACAACCACTGTGGTCAGCAGCTTTTAGAGATGGGATCCATAAATCAACATGCTCACAGAGCCTGTGACTTGCAGTAGATTCATGGCCTGCTCCCACGCCCACAGGCCATTAGCCACAAGGCCACCTAATAGCAAGGACACAGTGGCAATTCCATAGAGAGGCCAAGCAGCCTACATGCACATGGGTGTGCTCCAACTTCATGTGAGGATGGGACCACGACAAAGCCAGTGGGAGAAGGAAATCTGCAGTGCTGGCATCTCTGAACTGAACTTTGCCCCAGTATGGCATCCAAAACAAGCAACAGGGAAAGACACTCATTTTCCAGGCAAACTCAGTATGTGTCTTTTCCACAGGCAGTGGAAACAGAAATATTAGTTCTTCCATGAAAGCACCACCTGTGCCTAGTCTGGCTTTAAACACAATCCCAAACCCATATTTAGATGCATACAATCCAGGTACAGCTCCTATTCTCACTGAGCACCTGCAATGCCAGCCAGACAGGCAGGATTTCTGCAGAGCTCATGGTCAAGTTTTGAGGCCTGAGCCACCTGACCAATCTCTTAATGCCATGTCAGGATGAGAATTGCACCCTGGGGCACTCACTTATCTCCTACAACACTAACACACCTTGTGTAACATACGGCTGCTGTGATCTAGTGGCTCCACTTTATTCAGCCCGTGTAGCTGATATCCAGCCCGTACCTCAAATGGTGTCAGTCAATGCATATATGTGGCGGGGAGCCTCAACCAGCATCACCCCACGTTTGGGATGGGGCAGCCCCATGCTCCCCAGGGTGCTGGCAAACAATGTGTGTGTGTCCCAGGCCACAGGCACAGGCATGGGGAGGAATACCAAGAATGCAGTGCTTGTGTCTGTTTTCTCACTGCAAACACTGAGAAGTGCTTGGCTGGGGTAGAAGATAAACCCTTCCTTCTGCCCCTGCTTTGCTGGATTAGATGGATTCACTCACACACCAGTTACAACTTTGAGTTCAAGTGGAAGATTTCCCTTTCCTTCCTCTTGAATGTTTCTTGTTACAGGAGATTGAGTCAGCAGGACACCTGGGGATCAGACCGAACGGATTCCAGCACAGAATCAGAGTCTCAAAGCCAAATCCCACTATCACTGAAGTGTGGCTAGGTATCTTTGTTATTCTGCCCAATACCTCATGTTTCGGTGCTGTCAAAATGAAGGTGTTCTCTCAGCACACAGATACACTGGCTGGCATTATTACTGTGCTCTAGGAACGTTATGTGGCGCTTCCAGCTCCTGGAACCTAACAGGGTCTGCTGGAGCACACCCTCCTGCCTAGGAACCTGCAGGTGCAAGGATAAACAGTGAGATACACACAGAAACAGGTACATGCTACAGTAATTACATGGGGCAGTGGCGGTGAATATCAGCGTGGCTGGTTGCAGTCTGCATTTGTTAAAGAAAAGTGCAACCAAACAAGTTTCAAGAGAGATTTTTAGTACGTGTGTATATTTTGCTATCAGCAAGGGCACAAAGATTACCAGCCTGAGTCCCAGGGACTCATTAGCTCCAGCTATCGACCCACAAAGCAAACCTCATTTTCTGGGAGGAGCTGGGCAGGGACGCCCAGGCTGACCCACAGCGCAGTGTGTTTCAGTCCCTGCCCGCAGGCACGTCGACACCCACTGCCTCCCCAGCCAAGCAGCAACGCCGGGATCTGATCCTCCCTTTGTGTGAGGATACTCATTTGGAGGGGGGTGATGGGATCCTAACATCAGGGTTTAACTCAAACACACAAAAGCCAGGAAATTCACAGCTAGGGCTGAAAATGTGTGCTGACACGGCAGCATTATCTCCTGCCATTAAGCCTTTTTGGCTCTTTTGGCACAACTGCCTCAGTTTAAGCCTGCGTGTCAGCAGAGATTTTCAGCCTGCCGCGTGAGTTTCTTTGCTTAAGTCAAGCTGCTGGTGTTGCTCGGATGTATTCCTCTTAACACCAGAAGAGGACTGAGCGCACGCACTCACGCCTTTCCTAGCGGCGCACTTTCCCCTTCATCCTCCCAGCAGCCAGAACTGGGCACAAACCGCTCCCCAGACCTGCTCCTCCCAGCGTGGGCACACAAAGGGGTCTGTGAGGCGCTGAGGGGCGCGGAAGGCAGAGCCATCACTGCGGCATGGCTGTGCAGCACGGCTCGCGGCCCACCGTTAAACGCCCCGCCACGCAACAGCCACGCGATCCCGGCGCGCTCCTCAGGCCCAGGCCGTTTGCTGAGTTGAGAAATGACTTAAATTACAGAGAACTACCACGAGATCCTATCTCACCGGGAACAAAATGAGCTAACTTAGCTCTCTAAACCAGGCACTTTAGAAATTACAAGCTAATCTAATTAGAGACTTTATCTTGTCTGTTACAAGCCACTTGTTATAGATTTACCAGCAAATTAACAAAGGGGAGGTGACTTCCATTGGCCCACAATATAGCTTCATTCAATGGACTTGCCAGAAGGACCTGCCATCAAATGAAAGGGCTGGGTTGGATTTTACAGCTTGAAAGACACACAGCATCATCTATAAATAATTGAAACTGTGTCTCAGGGTGAAAGGGCCATTGTTCATTTTTATTACAGGTGTGGGGAGAAGCACTATGGGGAAGGCAAGAGAATGTTACAGATTTATCTAAGAAAAAAAAAAAAAAAAAGCAAAATGAAGCTAAACAAAGCAGAAGGATGACTTTAGGACAGCAGTTTCAGGTGTGCAGGGGCAGGAGCTGTGCCATTCACACACCAAAGGGATGAACCCAACCACGCTGTTCAGGGAAAAGAAAGGAGGTACTGGTGACAGATACATTTGCATTTTGTGGAGACTCTAAAATGCTGCAGAACTAAAGTTCCTGTTAAAACAGTATAATATAATAGAGCTGCTTAGGAGGATTTTTCCAGATGAAACTAAGCCATTTTAGACTATTACACTTCAGCAGTTTCACAGCCACTCGAAGCCTAAAACTAAATCGGTAACAACATCGTTAGCATCAAACAAGATCAGCCCCAGTTCTGGTTCACTGGGCAACCATAGCAATATTTGTCTTATCACAAGGAGGCCAAGGTACAGTCGGAGGCAGACACGTTCCTTTTGATGGCAGTGACATCATTTTGACAGTAAAGTGACAGTAAAAATTTGGCAGGCGATAAACTCCTCTCCCTAAATGCCGCTGCAACAGTAATAGCTGTCAGGAGCACACAACATCTCAGGCTTTACAGCCTTAACCCAAAGAGCCTGCATCTCCGTGCATTAATCTGACTGGCAATCAGAAGGTCACAGCCTGCTTCCCACCAGCTCCATGCAGAATCCATTGCAGAACCCATCAGCGGGGAGGGCAGAGCTCCCTGGCCAGACAGGCCCATTAATCTGCCCTGGCCGAGGAGCTGATGTGAGCCCGGGGGAGATAACCTTGGTCCCAAACCCAGAAGAGACTGGGAACCTCGAGCTGAACTCACGACATCTTCCTCACAATTAACCACAAAAAAAAAAAAAAAAAAAAGATGAAAATGGGGGTGGGAGAGGTTGCTTGGAGAAATAACCCCAAAACTCATTGGTTAGCAAGAAAACAAGCAGAAAATAAAATCCAAGGCTATGAGATGTCCCCCTCCCCCACAAATGTTTTATTCCATAGATGATGGAGGGCTCAGTCAGTCAAGATCTGCAAATTGGTAGGCAGCACATTCTGTGCTGTCTGTCAGTATTACACATCCTAAAGGGCTGAATAAATAATTGAAGAATAAATAATTGTGCCAGGGCTTTGTCTCATGGGCCATTTTTATAGATTGCTGTCTAATGATAGCACCATCTGCGACACTCTGCATTAATATGGGATAAAATTACATAGCGCTTTGTTTGCTCTGACACTGTGATGTTATGATGTCTCTTAATATTATCTCGAATAAAAGGCTAGAACAATGATGGAAGTGTCCCAATTGTTAGGAAACTCTCGTTTAGGGAAAACCAACTTTAAGCAATCAGAGACATTCTCCCCCAGGGACGGGCCAGGGAACAGTGGGAAAGCCTCGCTGTTTCCAGTGCATGTCCTATCAATGTAATTAAAAAGAGAGGAGCTTGTTAGTGTGTTTTTGTTATTCAAGTCCAATTCAGAGGAGGTAGGTTAAAAGTGCAATAATGCAAGGAGGCAGCCCAGCCTCCTCAGGTGAGCTGCAGTCAGACCTTGTCCCTGCCTCGACACAGACAGCGATAAGCACAGGCTCTCAGTCTCTAATTCCAAGGGAAATAAAATGACTCCAATCAGTTCAATCTGAAATAGAAGCACACCATGGGTGATGGGGGATCCCTACGAGGAGACAAAGGCTGTTTGCATGGCAAAGCAAGCAACCTTTAGCTCCATGATAGGACCACCACCTGCTTTCTAGTAATGCATTACTCTCCTTAACAATTTTCTGCCCAAGGAACATTCTTGCTTTTATTTTTTGAAAGAAAAGCCTGAACCACAGTTAAATATTCACCTGCAGTACAGCTTGAAGAGGCCTGCACTTCACTGCACTTCACACCCTCAGGACACAGTCAGCTCTCCTCTCCTGAAGCTGCAAAGGAGAAACATCCTTCTCTCCCTCCCCACAGAGGCACAGGGTGACAGGGACACCAGCAATGCCCCTCACTTCATGGCTGTACCCACGGGGATGAGCAGCTGCTGGCCTGCTGGGTCTGTGCAGACAGGAGTTGATTTGGAGCTGAAGGAAGCAGAAGAAACGTATTTGCTGCCACAGAGCTATCACTTACCTGTGGAGCAAATTGTGAAATTCTAAGTAGGCTTTGCAGAGCACAGTCTCACCACCTTTGCAAGCTCCCAAGCCTAGAAGTGAGCATTTCAATTTTCACATCCCAGCACAGCAGCATGCGCGAGATGTTTGGCAGAGGGGGCAGATCCCAGCGTTAGGATTCCCATAATGTCAGGGCTGCCATTGAAGGCTTCGGGAACCAATTTGCAAAACAAGGGTTTTCAAACTCTATGGATCAAATGGAGCAAGAGACACAAAGGATGAGGGCTTGCCATGGGATTTGGAGAATAAAGCCTTCCGGATGCTCCAGTCACCAGGAATACACTGAAGGGAAAAGCCTCTTGCCTCCAAGCCTTTCTCCTCCTATCAGCAAAATCTGCTTAAATCATTCAAGCCCACCCTGCCACCAAACTAGCACAGGCTGGTCTGGCCTTTGGAGACTAAGTTGTAACTGGATTAATAATTTTTTAAAAAGACCTTAGCAGAAAGGTGCCTCTAACCAGTACAGCACTTCTCCAAGCAGATCACCATCAGATCTGTATTCTCACCCCAGCAGACGATAGCTGAAGTGGTAGCATGCAATCCAATTTCTCTCAATCCTCAGCAACCCTAATGTGACATGCTCCTAAGCACACAAATGCAACATGACAACAGTGGAAAACCACTTCTGCAGAATGCCCAAGTGGGGCTTTCAAACATAGGTGACCACGATGCACACGTGTAGAAATGTCGATTGGTGACCGTAGTTCACATAAAACTCTCAGGCTTTAGCCCCAGACTTGTATTAAAGGAAACCTACACCAAGAGCCAAAACCAACAGTGGCAGCTTTGCCATCCAACCTCATTGATTCGCCTTCTGGATGTGTTTCCAGCACTCCCTGTTACACACTGTGCAAAGGCAAGATAGCACAGATGCTAAACAATGAGGCCCTGTGATTTATGGGGGGGTGTATCCGGGTCTACAAATCAAGTAAAACAAGCCCAAGCAAAACAACATACAATTGAGAGGTGTGTTCAGCACGAATAATGTATTGATAAGTCCCCACTTTATTATTTTCAGAGGTTGCACCTAAAAAATCTCCTAAAACAACTTCAGCTGTGGGGACATATTCTTCCTGTAGGCAGATGGCAACTTAAAAATAGGAAAAAATCCAACATCTGCATCTGCAGCAGGGAAAAAGGGATCTGTGCCCCATTCTGGTGGGGTTTGGGCCCCTGTGAGCAGCTGCGGCACTCAAAGGAGTTCAACCCCAAATCCTATCTGAAAATGGCACTGTGCAGAGCTCATCAGGGCTGTGAAGGAAGAAGCAGGAAGGAGGAGGAGAAGGCAGCTAGGCCTTGCAAGCTGCAGAAAAAAAGGAGGGGGGGAAAAAAAATATATATATATATTGAGACCATAACAGCATTAGGGTAAAATATTCACAGCTACAGCTCAAAATGGGAAGGGGTGCAGAAGATGTGAGCTGCGCACACTGGCCACTGCCTGCTCAGGCCTGCTCAGGGTGAAAGGGGTTGCTTTTATCAAAGGAGAGCTATCAAAGAAAATAATAACAACAATACAAAGTACTGCTCTTGGCATTAAATATTCATGGCAGCAGCTACAGCACGGCTAATGGAAAGTGTCCGTAAAGCCTTAAAAAACTTTGTTAATGCATGGAGACTGGCAGAGGTCACAGCACGCTCAGAGCAAATTGGGAGCCATCAAACAAAAATAGTTTGTCCCTTTTTGAAACAGCACTAAAAAGCTGTGCATTTACTGCAGTGAGACCAAACCAGCTGAAGGCACCAAGGAGGGTTATACATGCTCATTAACACCACTCTGGGCAGCCGGCTGGCAAAACCACACTTTGCCAAAGCAAAGATCAAATCAAGACACCTGTCACTTTGTTCTGCTGGGGATCTCAGAAAGCTCAGCACCCACATATAGAGGAGATGGCATTAAGAAACCAATATGTTAGTCACATTAGTAGTTTTTTTATGAAAGATTTGAAGACACAGGGATCTGTCACTTCAGTCACCTGGTTCATCTGCACTGGGTTATTTATGTCCTATGGCTTGCTCAGCTTCCCAAACATTTCTACAAAGAGGTTTGCCCTCTTTAATTTTTCAATTAAAAAACAGAGTGGAGAAAACATGTGATTCACTCCCAGGACATAAAAAAATGGAAAAAAAAACTACCAACACATGCAAACGTTTCCTAGAAAGTCAACAACTGGCCTTTTCAGGTTAACATTCATGGCATTCCACAACCTTATTTTACATAGAAAAGGTCACCATCGCTTTTCCATCCTGAACATCATTAACCCTCTCTGTTCTGCAGGCCGTAATACCTACTTTCCACAGATCAGGCAAAAACTGTGACAGTCCCTCACCCATTCCACATGAGATCCCATTTGGCCAACAATTTCCTTCCCAGTTTCTTTGTTTTTAGAGTAATTTCACAGTAAAAATTTCAAACTAATTAACTAGTGTCCTTGCACAGGCTTTCCCTACACAATACCTTCAGTGTAGATTCCAAATACCAGTGCCTTTAATGTCTTAAGCTTTATGTCTGTTATTAAATAAGGAGAAAATTGACAGACCAGGAGAACAGCCCCAAGCACAGCACAGAATTCATATTCAAGACATTTCCCGATGAAGTTCAGCATATTAGATCACACTTTCTCAAAAGTGTTTTTATTTATCTAGACTTTGCCACAACAATAAATTAAATCCATACAAAGCCAGAAAGCATCAGAGATGCCATTATCCTCAATAGACTTGCATCAAGGATAAACATAACTTGCAGTGCTCAAAGGAAAGATAGCAAAGTGCCCAAAATAAGATATTAAGAGCCAAATTAATTGGTGACATAAGCAGGTACAAGTACATTGAGTGAAATGGAGTAGCTTATGCCTGCAATGAAAATAACCATAAGCATTTAGCATTTTCTTCCTCAAGTCTTTGTTTAAACGAATCTGAATTTATTAGTCTTCTGCTGAATAGATATGATAAATTCCTATAGAAATTATCCTCTGGTGAGCAGCAATAAATACTTGGCAATATTCTTTCAAGTGAGCCATTATTTTCATCTGGCTAAGAGCAAATCCAGGTTTTCTGCACACACAGATAAAAGCCATCTTCAGTGCAATAGGCAAGTGCAAAACAGCATGGTGCTGCCAAGGAACAGGGAAACCTCCCCAACCTCCACAAGTGGAGCAACTCAGATGCTCCTCCTTGACTGAGTCCATGCTGTAACAATACAGAATATGTCCATACATAATGTACGTGCTCCTATTAAATGCTAGAGGTCAAAACTTTCAGGGCATAATTTAACAATGAAAATACGCACTGCATATCAGATCAGCTCATGCAGTAGGGACAGGGGGGTCAGAATAACGCCCTGTGATTCAGATGGAAACAGTTAGAGGCCTGCTACTCCACCTGGACCGTCACAACTCCATGGAGCCAGATGAGATTCACACATAAGGTGCAGAGAGAGTTGGCAGAGGCGACTGCCAAGCCACTTTCCATCATCTATCAGTAGTCCTGGTCAACCAGAGAGGTATCAGAGAACTGCAGGCTTGCCAGTGTAGAATGCAGGAAGGATCACAAGGAGGATCCAGGGAACTACAGGCCTGTCAGCATGACCTCAGTGCTGGGGAAGGTTATGGAGCAGATTGAGTGCAATCACATGGCATGTGTGGGACAAGCAGGTGATAAGGCCCAGTCAACATGAGTTCATGAAAGGTCTGCCTCATCAACCTCATCTCCTTCTCTAGACTGAGTGACCCACCTGGTGGATGAGAGAAAGGCTGCTGACGAAGTCTGTCTTGTCCTCAGCAAAGCTTTTGACACTGTCTCCCACAGTACTCTCCCAGAGCAGCTGGCATCCCACGGCTTGAACAGGTACACTTCTTGCTGGCTAGAGAACTGGCTGGAGGGCCAGGCCCAGAGAGTGGTGGTAAATGGAGTTAAATCCAGCTGATGACCAGACACAGACGGTGTTCCCCAGGCATCAGTACTAGGGCCTGTCCTGTTCCGTATCTTTACTGATGACCTTGCTGAGGGGATTGAGAGCACCCTCAGTAAATCTGCAGACGACACCAAGCTGGGAGAAAACTGTCAATCTGCCTGGGGGTATGAAGGCCCTACAGAGTGATCTAGGCTGGATCACTGGGCTGAGGCCAATGGGATGAAGATAACAAAACCAAGTGCTGCATCCTGCATTTCAGTCACAACAACCCCATGCTGTGTTAAAGGTTTGGGGCAAGTTGGCTGGAAAGCTTTGTGGAGGAAAAGGATGTGGGGGTGCTGGTCGATGCTCTGCTGAACATGAGCCAGCAGTATGCCTGGGTGGCCAACAGTGCTAATGGCATCCTGACTTGTATCAGAGATAAGGTATTCGGCAGGACTAGGGAGGCGATTATCCCCCATACTCAGCTCTGGTGAGGCCACAACTTGAGTGCTGTATTCAGCTTTGGGCTCCTCACTGCAAGAAAGACAATGAGGCCCTGGAGCACGTCCAGAGAAGAGCAGCAAAGCTGTGAAGGGTCTGAAGCATAAGTCTTAAGTGGAGAGGCTGAGGAAGCTGGAATTGTTCAGTCTGAAGAAGACACCTTACTGCACCTTATAACTACCTGAAGGGAGGCTGTGGTGAGGTGGGGATCCATCTCTGCTCCCAGGTAACAGCAATTGGACAAGAATGGCCTCAGGTTGCACCAAGGGAGGTTCAGGTTGGATTTTAGGAATAATTTCTTCTCTGAAAGAGTGGAGAGCTACTAGAACAAGCTGCCCAGGGAGGTGTTAAGAAATGTGTAGACATGGCACTGAGGGACATGGTTTAGTGGGCAATATTGGTGGTAGGTGGATAGTTGGACTACAGAATTGATTGTGGAGGTCTTTTCCAACCTTAATGATTCTAAGATTCTATTATAACAAAAACAAAAACAACAAAAAAAACAACCTGGAGTAAGAACACAGATAGTACTTGTCATTAGGAAGAGAAGAAATCACTCCTTGTCAAATTGATCATCTAAACATACAAACACACAAATTGTTCCCTTATAGGAGAAAAAAATATATATTTTTAATAGCATCCAATTTGTGCTCCATTACACAAACACGTCTGCATCACCTCAGCACTTCCCAGTGTCCTCCAGCTGAGGCATTTAACAGATGGGTGTTGTGAGCCACTTTCAAGCATTGCTGCTTAATTCTAGAGGAGATAAAACCCTTTTGAAGTTCCTGGCTCAGGAAGTTCAGAGGTCAGGCTGCTCGCCTAATTTGCTCTTATACAAAGATCCAAAGCAGGAAATGCCTCATCTTTTAAACCTTCCACTGAAGATATCATTTATGGTGAACTGTCAACCACCACTGGGTTTGTTTCACACAGCAGTGCGCAGCCCTGCACCTCAGCGTGCTCAGGTATGATGGGCACTTGGTGGAGCACAAACTACCAGATGCATTCACATTATCACATTTTCACACTTCAGGTGTGAAACTTTTATTTGTTTAATGAAATGTGAATCAGTGAGTGAGCTCACATGAGATTTGATCTTTGCACCCCATACACATACTGCACTATCCACCAACAGAAGCTCTAGAACTCAGCTCATCTCGTTGTTGGCTGGAGGTGCCTCCTCATTGCCCAAACCCAAGCAGTGTAACCCTGCTTCTACCAAACACACATGGGAAGAAACAGAGCCGAGAGGGAACAAAAAGCTGTTGCACTGTGAGTGCTGCTTTGCAAATTCTTAATTCTCCCCTCTCTCCATCCTCGGGCTTTCACACACATTGTTTATCTTTTAATCCAGGAGCCTTACACAGGGAAGAATCATCATTATAACATAATCCAGGATCTGGGCCAACATATGACACAGAGTAGCCCTAAATCTCCTGAAGCCCTTCAAAGGAAGCAAACCCAGCAAGTCAAAGTTCAGGCGGTTCTGCAGCACCACAGTTTATTTAGTCCCAGTGTGCTGCCCTCCTCGGGACCCTGGTGATCTCTGGGATCAGCTCCTGGTGTCCACCTGCAGACTCAGCACCCAAAGAGCACTGCCAACCTCTCAGGTTTCTTGTTGCAATAGGGGCTTATTTTAGTGTTTAAAGCAAAGCGTGTATGTTTTTTTAACCACTCATATTTTCTAATAAATTTCATAGTCTTCTTTGTTATCTTCCCATAACTTCAAAAATCAAAAGGTCCAGCAACAAACTTTATCTCTTAACAAAGAAGTTGATAAGCATAAAAAGAAATGGCTCACAAAAGCTATGTCTAAAGTGAAGGAAATATTACAACATCCACAGCTTCTTCACTTTGGCTTTCCATTCCCACAAACCACTCAGGAGATGACCACTGTTCAGGTAACTGCAGAAACAAGGGCTTAAAGAAAGTCACTGCAGCTGCACGGGTCTTGAAAGCCTCCTTCCCTCCCCCTCCTTCCCATTTGTCTTTTTTTCCTCTGAGTATCCTCACCCAGGAGTTGTAAGGGAAAGCAGATATAAGAATACGCCATTGTCATTAATGAATTGGCTCAGTCATGCTGTTAACAGCCCCATTTAATTGTATAGTAGTATTTGCTTGGCAGCTTCCTTCACTATAATGTAGTAACAATCCGCTGCACTGTCCCAAATGAACTACCAGGGCTCAGTTTACCATGGCACTATATTCACACCAACTACCTGAAATTTTAACCATTTGCCTCTTACAGTTCTGTAATCAAGCACATAGTCAAGGCTAGAGTAGTCAGTATTCATCTCAGCTTTCATGACCAAAGCACTCAAAGAAATACTACTGCACAGGGGTACTTACCAGCAGCATCCTCATCGTGGGCAAATATGTCATTAATCATGAGGTGAGGTGTCCAAGCTGGTGGGTTTGGGTCTGTTTTGTTTTGCTTTTAGCTTTTTGTAGAAGAGAAATGAACATTATCAATATGACAGACCTATCAACAGCAGGACTCAGAACCTAGAGCAGAACCATAGAGCAGTCTGGGTTGGAAGAGGTCTTAAAACTCGTCCATTTCCAACCACTGCCACAGGCAGGGACACCTCCTGCGAGGTCAGGCTGCCCCGAGCCCTGTTCATCCAGGCCCTGGATCACCAAGTACCACCCTTCTTTCTCACCACTCCTCTTTGTTACTGTTACTTACCTTCCATCACTTGATATAACCAGTCTAACCAGAAAAGTAAAGTCCAGAAGAAATCTAGACTTCCATCCTAAATAACCACAAAAGCTAGTTGTGAATGGCTATGGATGTGGCCACAGAAAGACACAATCAGATCTCCCCTTGGAAATGCCCCATGGCAGCAGGGACAGCCTGGTGCCCCAGCCCATTGCACTGATCTGCCCCCAGTGCTCTGCCTGCCCGTACAGGGAGGAAGATTTATGCACATGGAAAAGAGCACCAAACCCTAACCTGCACCCTGCGCTAAGCAAAGGAGGTAGCTTCACATGGCACCTCTTATCTGAGGCTCACAAAGCACTTCTAAAAATTCAGTATCCCCATTTTGCAGAGAAAGAAACAGCAAAATTACTCAATCCAAACAGAGCTGGAGAAAACAAAAGCCACAGCCCTGCATGGCACTGTATAGGTTTTTCTTTCTTTCTTTCTTTCTTGTATGTGTGTGTGTGTGTATGTGTGTGCCATCTCTAAAAGATAGCAAAAACTCTTTCCACTTTTTTATTAGACATGCTATTTTAAAAGATTGCATTTTGGAAAGTACATACTCCTTTCTTTTAGTTTTCTTTATCGTGCTAATTGACCCTGCCAGCTTCACGGGAATCAATCCAGCTGCACAGGGCAGGCGCGAGCTGTCCCTGTTAACAAGCCACCGCGGGCTCCAGCCCGACCCTATTGGGAATCCATAACAGCAGCTGCTCCCATTGGCTTCAGCAGGAGTGGAGAACCTCCTCCAGGCTGAGGAAAGTGATCCTATAGAACAGGAGACAATGAGCAAAAACAGAGGTGGAATCACTCCTGCGCTCCCACAGACAAGAAATATTTTTGTATTTCCAGCTATTTAAATGCAGTGAGGTCAGAGTAGAAGAGAAAGGTCTGGTACAATTGATCCCAGAACTAGGAAACAATAACACTTGGGAATCAATATGGATTTTCTTTAACAACAATGTAAGAGGGCGTGTTGCAAAAATAGCAAAAACAGATAAATATAGAAGACCTGTCTTCCACTGAAGAGCCAAGTGCTGGAGTCTCTGTTTACATGTACATTACTAGCAACACCATGCACTGTATCAAATTACAGTGTGATTTCCATTTCAGTGCATGCAATTCCTCCCCACTACCCCCACCAGTCTCACGAGGAATCATACTGCTAGGCACAGCAAAAAAAAATCCAGACACCTTTGGCTATAAACGCAGCTGTCTTGCCTTATGATAGGATGCTTTCCCTTGCACCACAGTGCATCCACACACAGCTAACTGGAAAAGATTGGTTTTTTCCTCCCCACACTTCAAATATTTGCCTAAGTATCCTTTCCTTTTCACTAATTGATAAGAGTCAGCTACCATCACCAGTCTGCTACTGCTCAACATCCAAACTCAGCTGCTGACAAAAAGGAGAATCGCAACATAAAGGCAGGGAAGACAACTGCATGAGAAATGTGAGCTTTGTTTCTGCTCTGTGCAGCCTTCCTGGGCAGCCCGATGAGCTGGCTCCGCTGCAGCTTCCCAAAACACAGCACTCGTGGCATGGCTGCTTCTGGGCTTCCCAGCCTGCTGCTGACCCGGCACAGCTGGGCGCCAGAGGAAGCTGCAGCAGGGCTGGAAATAATAATAAACATCATAAACAACTAGAAAGTAAATAAATAAAACTGTTGGGTTTGTTTCTCCTGCTAACATAGATGGGAGCACAGCTCTTTAATGGTCTGAACTTCCCATAGCAAGTATCACAAGAGACCTAAGCTGCCCAACGTTAGTCCAAGCTAGACTTTTATTCTCCACCCCACTGCTCTTCACAGGTCCACATTCATAACAAAAGAAGAATTTAATAAGAATTTAATCTACATAAAAGTTACCTAGATACTTTGAAGATAAGTGAATATGTGCAAATAGCACAGTTTCACTTATATCACATCTAAAAGAAAATGTACCCAAAGCTACCACCCTGTAGGCAATGAGAAAGAATATACAGAATAAACCGAAAGAGCCTACATCACGCCTATAGCACAACAGAAGCTAACAGCTTGGGTTAGGGGACACTTCCCCCCCCCACAATTATGCTGGGACAGTAATACCCATTTACTCTGGAGACACAAAGAGGTTTCATCAGAGGATGCCCCAACTTTAAAATACAATTGCATTGTTGCAAAGCAAGGCTGATCTCAGAGCGTTCTGCACACATATCTGTACACTTTCCAGGGAGGTATCTCCCAACCCTATTAGTTAGAGAAGCAATGCCCCCTGAAAAGAAAATGACAAAGAAATATGCATTCCAGACCTTTCACAAAAACTAAGTGGAGCATTATGCAGTAGGGGAGGGGGTCAAGCATCTCAGACCACTTGAGTCGTGAATAGAAATGCATTCTGCAGTCTCTGGCACACACTTAGCTCATGCAAACAAGCCTTTGCTGCCAAATGACACGTTTACACATCAGCCTCCAATCTGGCACTCATTCTTTGCTTCTTCAGAGGCTTCTTCCTAAACAGATGAAAAACTTCTGGCCACAGAAGTCGAAGCAGCTCACCTTCAGCTTACCTCCTAACACTTCACTGCTGCTAACAGCAATCAGCTGCCCAAAGACCCAAAGCAGCCACAACAGTGATGTAAGAGACAACCAGAGCCAGCAAGCTGCCTATTACACCGCATCCCCAGGTCACCTGGCAGGTTCAAGACATTTCAAGCAAAATGCATTTTGAGGGAGTGATGCCAAAGCAGGGCAGCGAGAGAGGAGCTGGTCAATGCCGGAGCTGTTGCTGCCCATGAGAGCTTTATGCTGCTCTGCTGGGCCATTCTCTGGGAGCAGCAGGCAGCGCTGAGCCTCTGGAGCATCCACATCCCTCTCACATCACTGAGCACTTTGAGGCATGCTCCCAGCCCCGCTGTTTCCAAGAGTGGGAAGAACAAAAGCAGCTGCGCACTACGGTTCAGAATTACAGGGCTTAGCTCACAGAGAGAGCAGCACCGAAGTCCTGGTGGCTTTTGAGAAGGTTACAACTCACATAAAAGCTGAGAAGCTGTTTCCTCTCCTATCACTCTAATTAATTGTGCAAATGAGAACAGGGCCTAAGTGAATGTACTGCAGAGCGCGACTCCAAGGCGCCTTGCAGCCCTGCAGCTTTTAGCTTTCAGCACAAACACCCAAAATTCTGCTCACTGCTATTTTCAAGAAAAATAAACAAACAACAGGCTCAGACTGGGAGTTCTCCTAAAGGTTTTTCTTTCCCCCCACACTTTACCTTTAGAACAGTCAGAAGCCATTAGCATGTCTCACTTTAATATCTAATTGGTTAAATGATCCAGATTCACTTTTTCCCAGGGAAAGAACGCCTGGGAACGGGTCACTATCGCACAGTGGGCTCTGCAGTACCACTGGAACACACTAACAGAGAATGAGGAAGTGCTGCCTACCTGCTGCTCCTCCCCCTGCTCCCAGACCTGCAGGAGGATGCCATCGCTCCCAGGCGTCTCCTCCTCCCCAGGGCAAACAGGGCTGAGCCAGCAAAGAGGATGCTCAGGAAACCTGGCTCCCCAGAGCCAGCTCATGTTTGGTAGTGGCAAAGGGGGGATTACAGCCAGGCAAAGCGAAGCAAAAGGGCATATAGAAACACTGACCTTCTTTGAAATGGTCTACAGATTCCCCACTTAGACTTTTCCAAAGCTTTCAAGTAAAAACCCATTGTTTGGGAGGGAAATTTTTTAAAAGAAGCATAAAACACATCCTCCCCATCCCTGAAGATGCCCCAGTGCCTCTGTGTGTGCGCTCATGCTGACTCACACCCTTCCCAGAGGAGCTTATAACCCTGTGTAATTGATGCTCTACCAATTTGGAGAGGGGCTGGAGCCATACAAAGAGACCCTTTATCTTACAAACAGAACAAAACGAAGCAGAAACGAACTCATTCTCAGGCTTATAAAACAGGCCTTTACAGATAATTATGTTTTATTACTCTTCATTTTATGAGAATTGTGTTATACAAAACAAATACCAGATGCCTATTTGTTTCATATTGGGAAGGGGGCTGGGGAATGAATCTCTTCAAGCACTGCCGTAAGCAGCACTGCTTTTAATTAAACACAATAAATGCATAAAAATTAATGCTGTTTGGAACCAGCAGGTAGGAAGCAAATGTAAAAACTGTAGCCACTGAAAGAACCTCTTGTCCCTAAGCTCCCATGGCAAGTGCCTGGGGCCTCCAGCTGGTGCTCTGGGAGCAAGGCTCCTGAGTTGTCATTTTTTTCTTGAAAATTAATACCCAACTCTGCAGATAACCAAAAGCTTAAAAAAGGAGGTGAGGAACTTAAATGCTACTGCTACTGAAATGATGCACAGACTCAACAAGGAAAACCTGTGAGTTATAAATAAGCCAGCCACGCAGCTTAAGGAGGAAGCTATGGTTCAAATGATGGAAGATGAGGGTGAAGGCAAAGAAACGCAAAAGTATTTCTGGCAACTTTAAAATAATCAACCAAAGTAGCAGCACTGACATCTCAATACGAGCAGGATTCTTTCACTTGCTAAGCTGACACAGCAGTCCTCCAGAAGCACGCAGGACCCAACTCCACAACAGAGACCAGGGACATGCACTGGAAACACAGAGAAGACAACTGGAGGGAGGCACACAAAGCACGCACAAGCACAAAAGCAAGAATTGGACACAACTCCTCAAGGAAAATAGAACATGCCCAACTCCTCAGCAACAGCCAGATGTCAGCAGTCCACCCCCACAGAAGAATCACCAGGAAATTCATTTCCTATTTGCACTGGTGGTTTCCTTTTTCATTTTAATTGCATCAAGATCCAATCATAGAGGGACAATAGATGCTTCTTTCTCAAGGCCAATACTAGCTGTGCACTGTCAATCCAGTTTTCAGCATCACGCCTGATACTGCTTTAATGCTAACATTCTGCAAAAGAAACTGGAATTGTGTTGGCAGGATCGTTCTCCAGTGGGAATCTTCTTCTAGAAAGACTTTGGGAAAGAGAGATTTTATAGACAGTGCAGTAGCAAATGCCAAACACGTAACAGTGGAATGGTTTCCATGTTTAGCTGTTCAATTCCAGGTTTCCTCACACTGTAATTGTTGAGAGGGTCTCCTGTCCCACCCTCTACCAGTGCCTATCCTCAACCTTAACTGTCTCCTCATTGTATTTGTTTACAAATATTCATTGCATTCTACACTTTATTAGTCCAGTCAGTTAATTGTAAGACCCCAGTACTACTCAATACAATTACAGCAATCAGTGCATTGATTATTGTGAAACACGGCTATCCGGAGGATAAAGGTGAAGTCAACAAGAAGCACTGTTGTAAGCAGCAACTGCACTACCAAGGCAACCTGGGGCCACATCACCACCCCCAAGCCCGTAGCTCTCATTTCAGACACAACATGGATTTCACTGCTAATTATTTTACTGTGACCTGTGGCAGAACGGTTTTTCATTAAAATGAAACAACATTAAAAATCCTTTTTGCTAGAAAGGTTTATTATAGGCTGCTAGAAGCAGCCACCCGAACAAAAGGAGAAAAGCTGTTTTCGTTGGAAATTCAGGGATGTTTCTACACACAAAGCCAAAGGACACGCATTCTAATCACCACATTTGCTATTTCAGCTTGCAGTGCCTGTGGCAGCTGATTCGCCAGCAATGCAAGGGAAGCATGCTGAGCTACTGAGCCTGTGGGTGTTGCTGCATCCCCAACCTCCTCCAGAGGCTCAAGCGTTCCACTGGCTCACCTCTTCCCTCCATCACTTCATTCAGTCACTTTCATCTTGCCACAACAGCGGTGCCATGAAAGGAAAGGGGGGAGTGGGAAGTGTGTGCTAAAATGAAGCAAAAAAAAATGATTATTTGGGACTGAAAAAGTCAATTTGACAGAGGAATCTGGCAAGAGCTGACACTGCGAGCCAGAGATGAAAGCGCTAAGTATGGGAACTGTGGTGCAACGGATGGCAATGGTGGCATGATTCTCATCAGGAAAACTCATCTCTAACACCTCCTGAGCATCACTCCCATAAAAGAGCCAGATAACAGCCTAGGACTACGAAATTTAGCTCAGATTTCATCTTCTGTCAAATATACACGACATCGCCCTGAGACACGTGGCCAAGTCAAACCTAAACCAAAATGGTTTTTAAACCCTTCTTAAATGGATCCACGTGCCAAAGCCAGACGTGCAGTCTGAGAACATGCCAAGTAGTAAAGGGAAAGAGAACGCCAGCCCGCGTTAAGATCTGTAGAACTGTATTTAAAAACGCAAGCAGGGAATGAGAAGAGAGAAATGAAAATGAACAATTGCCTAAAATACTTCCCTGAAATACTTCCCACCTTCAGAAATGTCCCCTTAAAATGCCTACCTGTTCCAGTCACCTTGCTGCTATCAGATTTTTATTACTCTTACTTGCGAGAAATTCTCCGGCACTTAACATGCAGGAGCGGTGCACGGGAATAGATCCTGCTGCCATAGATAATGCGGTTCTAAGGGAAACCCATCAATTGTTAATGGCCATGCAAATTGTTGAAACTAGAGAGTTATTCACAGTTATCTCACTGTGATTTGGTAAGTGTCCATGCCTGATGCGATCACTCACTTGATATATTATTCCATTACCATTCAAGCAGCAGCCTTACCTTTCAGTTTTTGGGGGAACAAAAAGCGTGAGAGAGAACAGGAGGGTGAAGGGCTGCTATTTGTTTTCAACTATCTTAAACAGCCACACGTACCTACTTGTGAGAAGGTTTTACAGCACAGTAAATCTCACCCTGAGACTACAGTCGTGACTTACTGAATTTCTTAAACCCCTCTGATCAGAAACTAAAGAAGTTTAGCACGCAGTTTCATACCCTGCTCTTGCAAAGCACCTCCTTAGGTTTCACCCAAACGCATGGTTCCCACATCCTTTGTGGCACTGGATTTTCAGGCTGCAGATCGCCCACTTCTACATTTTCTGATCGGGGTTCTCTACTGCTTATGTAAAAATGTGCTGACACCCAGTAAGCTACAGGTGTTTCCTCAAACCCGTAATGCATTCTCTCTCTTTCGGCACCAACTTAGCAATTATTAATTTTCAGCATTACTTCAGCTCCAACATATTAGATGCCTTTTTCTGTTGTTGTTGTTGCTTCCTGCCTGTGATTTATTACTTTTAGAGAAGCATAGTTTGTTTTTCCATTTTGTTTGTTCGTTTACAAACAGCCCTTCAGGGGGAAATGTTATTCTTCTTTATAAAGTAATTCTGAAATCGCAGGATACAAAATAAATCCTATAATTATGTTTCTCACTGGGATTAGGTAAATTATATTTAATTAAAAAAACCTGCTAGCACCCAGCACAATGGTTGGTGACAAATCTAGGAGATGAAACATTTATGTGTTTATCTTCCTGCTGCAGCTGATTGAGTCCCGAAGCAGGCACACCCATTCCAACCTTCTCAGATATAGAACCAGACATTAAAACAAAGACTCGTCCTCCCCTCAAGACAAAGGTTCTGACTTTCAGAGGTTGCCCCTGATTTCATTCCTGCAGACTGAGCAGGGGGAGGTTCCATGGGCCTTGGGCAGTCACCCACAGAACTACCCAACTGCACCAGCAGTTCGGTGCTGTGATGGGCATCTGCCATTGTTTGCAGGGAAAGATCTATTCAGAAGTCAAGACTTTATAAGGAGAATAAAAGAAAAGCAAGATTTGTAACTAAACTCCCTGCAGCTGCATGAAGGAAGCGCTTGGTGCTGGCTTAGCCCATGGCCAGCAGGGTCACATCTGCCCCAGCACTACAGCTAGAGGAACCATGCTAACCTGCTTCCTGTGCACACTTCCAGCACAAAATGCAGGAACCCACAAGGAGAGGCATTCTGCAGCAGCAGGGGATTTCCACAGCTTCTTGTTCTGCAGGCTTGCAGTCACACTCCCATCCACATTGCTATACCCAACGCAATGCAGCCACGCTCATCCTGCAATGCTCTCACCAGGCCGGGAGTCTCCAGGTCCTACAGCTGTGATGTTTTAGGGAATCATGTACACCAGACATGTCCAACTTGTGACCTACTGATGGCACTGTGGTTGTGTCATGCCCCGTGCCATCATGGCAGCAGCTCTGCCTCTGTCCCATAGAGGAGCCTGGACCGGCCACAGCCATCATGGTATCACTTTTAGCTGTACGTCCATTTGTGATCAACTGTTTTCAAGGATGAATCACAAAAGAGTAACACTTCATCAAGAATCTCTGGTGGGCACCCTGAGAACTCACTGTAAATTGCAACCACTGCCATTGCACCAGCCTGACACTGTAATTTCACGAAAACAGGGACTGATATCCCACTAGTTTTACTGCCTTCTTCTTAATGTGCATCTTAATGGAATCCTAATAATGATAAGTTCTGTTACTTATATACATTAACTTTATTACATATTTTATGAGGGCTGCTCTGAAAGTAATGCCTTCTATTCCATTATGTTGGCCTGTGATATCAGAGGTGGATGGTTTTGGTACAGCAGCAGAGGCTGAACCTTCCCACCAATATCCCTTTATTTGCTGCTGTCATGCAACAGATGGCAGCAGAGGGGCAGTCTGACAGAAGAGTCTGACATGGGAGTGCATATGAAGCAAAGGTGTGTCATCAAATTCCTCCATGCAGAAAAAATTGCACCTGTTGACATTCATCGATGTTTGCTGATTGTTCGTGGAGACCAGACAGTGGATGTGAGCACAGCGAGGCGCTGCGTTTCAGCAGTGGCAACAGCAAGTCACCTCCGCAGGCTCTATGAAAACGCGTAGCTAATAGAGGTGACTGTGTTGAAGAAGTGTTCTGTAGCTGAGAATTTGCTCCATTAAATAGTGTCACTGTGCTCTTTGTATCTATTGCAGTTTCCATGGAAATAATTAAAAGGCATTATTTTCAGAGCAACCTTTGCAGATGCAGCTCTAGACAATAACCCTTTACTCAGTGTAGCCCAAGCAAGACAAAAGGCTGGACAACCAGGATGGATGGACATCCACGCTTTTCTGCAGCATCAGGACAAGGTCCCCCACACCTAGTTTAAAACATTCCGGCACACATTTTCCATTTAGGACTCACTGGCTGTGTGCAGCCCTCAGCATTGCGTTCCTCCTGCTGAGGAGCCGAGCAGTGATTGATCTCATTGATGTGTGTCAATGGGCTGACACAGCCGCATCGAGCAGCGCTAATCATTTGGTGGGAGGGGAACAGAGCTGCGCTGCCTGCAGCCCAGCGTCCTGCCGAGGTGCTGCTGCTGCAGCAGTGGGACCGTGCTGGGATCACACGGGAGCAGCCAGACACTTCTCCTGACCGTATTTACAGCCAGCACGCTGTCGAACGCCTAACTGTATAATTATAATCTATTACAATTATGCAAAAAAGTAACATTTCAGAAAGGCCTTCTCATTTCCCATTCTTAGCACTGAATACTTTTGTTTTGCAGCCAATCAGCTAAATTAGCCCTAATTCTGCTTCATTCACAAACACAAAGAGTATATTAGAGAAAAAAAAAGTGAACAAACGGGAAATTCACTTAGGAACATAGGAATTATTTTGTTTTCATCTATCTCTGGAATAGAAACCAGAGGGAAAGAAGCCCACTTCAGCACAGGCAGCTCTGCAGACTCCTTCGCAGCACTGTGCAGCTCTCTGTACAGCACCAGGACTGGCAGTGCCTCAGCACCTGGGTGAGCAATGACACTTAGAGCTGTCCAAAAGAAGCAATGGAAACCAAAGAGTTCGTATATTGAAACTGACCATACACCGTGATCTACAAAACCTGAAAAAAAACCAACAAATTAGTTTTTGTGTGATGTCTAGAGAAAATGGCACCTCCTTCCTCTCGTGACTGAGGAGTCCCAACCTCCACAACTGGCTCAAAGTTATGTTTCCTTATTCCCATTCACAGTACTATTTTAGAAAGTCACATCACATTTGAAAGTCATCTAACTGCATATGCTCGTTTAGGTTCTTTCTCAGCAGAGCAGCTAGGCACAGAATTCTGCTGAGCAAGTGCCTGGATTTCTTAAAGCATTACTTCTCTTTCCTCATGTGAAACAAATCTCTCTTTTGTTCTCATCTTGAATTCACTTCTCCAGCTAGGCTCCTCTGCACAGCCCCAGCGTGCCCATCTCCCATCCAGCTGTGGGCAAGCCACCTCCTGCTGCAATTCCAGGACAAGCATTGCTTGGAGCATCCTCCTCAGCCTCCCCCAGTGCAGGAGTTCAAGCTGTTGCAAACAGCACCTGCTCCACGCACAGAAGAAAGTACCACCCCCAGCATGCTCTGCCTTGGACTTGCAGCCTCCCAGCATAACAGTGAGTGTAGGCTGGCCAGGACACCCATATGCCCCAAAAAACTAAGCATCCTGGAAAGCTGCAGAGCCTTAAATATAACCTAAAGTTACACATTCCTGTGTGCTGAACTCATCTCTCTACAACACGGAACAGGAATACGCATCTTGCATCATCCCTCAGCTACAGCCAAGTCCTTGAGGAATAAAGCCACCAGGGCAGGATGCGGCCATCGCTTCACTTCCAGTTATCCGTGTGCCCACCGACTGCCTTCCTCTGGGTATTACAGCAGTGTGTTTACCAAAGACCACAGAACTCTGTGGATTTGCTGAAAGAAAGCTCACAGTGAGAAAGGGAAAGCAATCACAGATAATACTCCAGAAATCATCAGATTACAGCACATTCTCTTGACTCACATCTGTTGAGTAAATAAGTGTTTTGTGCCCACCAGTCTCATTTACTTCCTTCTCACAGTCGGCTGCCGTTTTCCTCTCCAGTGGACTGTTCCAAGGCTGTAGATGGGCCAAACTGCTGGATTATTTCCAGCAGAGTCAAACTGAAACCCAAGTTTCTTCCAACACTAGGTTGGATGCAATAACTTTCCCAATACTGTATGTAGTTATGTGCATTTATCCTTCTCTTGGGGCAGATGCAGGGCATGAGCAGCACATCCTTAAAATCAGAGTCATTACGGCTGGAAAGACCACTAATATCATCACCTCCATGCCACTAAATCACACCACTCAATGCAACATCTACTCTTTTCTTAACAGCTCCAAGGACAGTGACTCCACAACCTTTCTCAGTTTCAGTCCTCATCCCTCTTCCTGAGAACAAATTTTTCCTAATATGCAACCTTGCTACAGGCATCTTGCTAGGGCACAGCTGGTCTCAGTCCAGGCTGGAAGCGTGACTTTCAGCTCAGTGTTGTGTCGGGTTCAACAAAGTGCCAACGACCCATTTCAGGTTTAATTCTGCATAACGTGGAAACGATGGCTTGGACCATTTTTTGTTTGAATTCTGTTCTACTGCCACACAGTGATAATTGTTTATCAGTAAATTATCCTGCAACACCTACATTTCTGCCTACGGAAAAAGGACCAGAGCAGCCACCTGCTGTAACAGTTTGTCACCACACAGCCTCGGGTTAGACGCCTGACAGAAGTGATGTAGAAAAGCCTGGAGTGAGCAATTATAATAATAATTCACCCCACAAGAAAGCTTAATCACTCAGTTAGGAGGGAGGCTGGATGCACCCACAGGCAGAGTGCATGACCCTGTGCAAGTGGGACGGACAGACACTGGAGCATGTGGGATGGATGGACAGCACACACCCATGGGGTGCCAGCACAATGTCCCCTTATGGCATGCATCAGTGACAATTACCATCCTTATCTTGGTGTCTTTGGGGGCACATGCACTGCACCTTCCTCAAAAACTCACAGCTTCTCCCATCTGCTCTAACAGACACATTAGTACACCCTGATATGCACTGAGCACGGTGAGGAACATGTTGCAACAAATGTTGTGCTTCACCAAGGTGTGCTGAGGTAGGGGAACTTTGTTATTTACCTGCTTACTGCTCTTTGGAATAAACATATTGTAGAACAGGCAAATTTCCAGTTTCTTGAAAATTGATATGAAAATAAAAAAGCAGTCTGATGGGGATAGGTCTCTGCAGGAGCCAAGACACTCTGGGAAAACGCCCAAGGTCTCTTAGCAGTTCTTGAGTTTCACCCGAGCCCCAGAAACAGACGGGTGATATTTGGGATCCGTGGGCCCGTTCTGTCCCAGCTCAGCTCACTGCTCTCAGGGTCAGATCCGCTCCAGACAGACAGCACAGATACTTCTCAGCCCTGTCCTGAACAGCTGCATAAAAACTGATCTGTAACACCATATCAGTAACGTACCTTCATATTCTAATAACAATGCACTGAAGCTCAAGGTGTTGAAAAAGGAATTCTGCGTTTGTTCAAAACACGCACATACATGCACAACATTGAGATTCTCATCACACGTTCAGCAGGCGCGCCTGAGCCTTCCTGCATGTTTTCATGCCACTCCTGTGAGCAGCACACTCAGCCCTAGTGCCCGGCACTTCTTTATTTTCACGTGTGTACATAAGCCCTAGTGGGGAGGAAACAAAACTGAAATTGCTTTTCTTCCCACTGTGTGCTCACTGCACATCCCTGTAACCTTTGCTCAGGACGGTGCTTTTATGGCAGGAGGTGCAGCAGTGATTGACACACGTTCCACCAGTAGAGTGCACACCAGGTAAGCCTGCAGCACACCAGGGATTACAGAAAGCAGCACACATGCGTCTGGCTGGGTGTTTTCCCCATAACACCCCACACAAGCATGCTGAAGGTCCCCGTGCATCCTGCAGGGCTGTCCCAGATATAAGCACGCTTTCTGCCAGCACCCAGGCAGCCCTGAGTGGGTCCAAGGCGACCACTCCTTACCAAAAGCTCTCGGCCTCCTCTTGCCAGTCCAGTCCCATGCCATACTGTCCCACAGTTTTTTGCTTGGTCTCGTGCTATTCACACTTCTTGAGCACTGACTGCTTGAAAAGAACTAAGTCTATGAAGAATGCTTAGCTACACAAGGTCTCCACCACCACAAGGAAGTTTACTTGTCCAAAAATTTTGCTTACTTTCTCTTTTCCTGCCTCCTCTCTTTTCTGTTCATTATCTGTTCTATTTCCCCCATCATTTCATTACTGACATTAACTACAGCTATCCTGCACAAACCCGAGTATAAGGGCGCTGAACAATGAGCCCTTACACTTTTGTGTACCTCTGTGCTACGCGCCCATTTTCTGAAGGCAGGGCTGCACAGCCAACAACGCCACAGACAGCACTATTTACTCTCCTAGAAAGATCCCCATTCTGGTGTGAATCTATGCATTTGCCTTGATCACATTCTACAATTTCTTTCAGTATCCATAGCTATTTATATTACCTTCCAAAAAATAATTATTTGGAACCAGTTAAGCCTGTACATGAATTCTGCCTTTGTTTAAAATACATTGTACGTACGTATATATTTAAACCGTCATTAAATATTTAAGAGGCTGTCTTCAAACTTCAGCAGCACTGCTTGCTCACTTAACCCTTTGTGGAAGGGAAAGTTCAAAGCTAAAGTCCTTCTGAGCAGGAATTTGGGAAGTCCGATGGTTCCAGCACTGGTGGCAAAGTCTGACTTTGACGGAGCCAAAGGCATTGTGGAGAAACCAGAGGTTTTCTTTGTTTTCCTTTAAGTTCTGCTTGCTAGTAGTCTAATCATAATAATGCAATTCATTTTGGTCTGCTTTATCTGCTGAGATGCGTAAGTGGGATGCAAATTAATTAACTGTAACATATAAACGGATCTTTCAGTACAATTCAGGGACAGGGAGTCTAACACACACATGCCGTCCTCACCTTCCCCCCCAAGTAAAAGAAGATGCTTTTGCATTTCGCACGGATAAGAAGGCCACCTTTCTTGGCTCTGTCACATTCCCAGAGGGGAAGGAACACAACCTGCAGACACACAAGCCTTGCTCGGTCTCCTGTGCAGTAGACAGATCTCCACGATGAGTAACTTACAGTGTGTGCTGCACTGAGGGTAACAGAACACACCCCACCTCACTGACATGAGATCACTGCGTTTTACAATCTGACCACCTGGTCAACCCAGCTCAGTCAGCTCTGCCCCTCGCACCGAGCCAGCACATCAAGGCCAGCTCTCCATGGAGAGGGCATCAATGCTCTCCTTGGCCCTGCAAAGTGCTGCAGCATAAGAGCAGCAGGGTGCTGCGTGGCTCTCCCATTCCTACATGGATATGCAATTATGTGCACTGTGGAGAAGGCGCTTACCCTTTCCCCAATTAAAACCTCAAAGACACATTGTTAGACCTGAGCTGAAAAAGCCCTACAAAAGCATTGTGTGTGTGGTTCTCAAGGCCCACAGAGTTTACTCAGGCCAGAAAAGGTCCAGTTTAGAGACACTTCCAAGCACCACAGCCTCACTGATGGTCAGGTGCCAGGGTAGGCTCACGGCACTCACATCTGAGCCTTATGCCCAGCAGAGCAGTTACATGCCCTCAGGATGTGACCTTGCTGGGTTTACGGAGCCAACAGAACTCCAGGTGGGGTCAGTGCCCTAATGGTGAAGCAGAACCGAGCATCAGCAGATGGCACACGTGGCTGCCGGCCGGCGCTGAGCAGCACAGGGCAGCAGCACTACAGATGGACGCTCTTACCAGACATGAGGCCAAAGGGCTTCAGTAACCACTCAGCACGGTGTCTGAGCACCAGGAGCTCAGTGTGCCTCAGCTCTTCGTGTCATCTCATTTTCTGGTAATCATCTTTTTTCACTTCCTGTCTTACCCGGCAGCGCTGCGAGGGAATGCTGAAACCACCACCAGCACGGCACGGCTGTGTGCCAGCAGGCAGCACGGCACACCTCTGGGGGCTGTGGGTGCACTCAGCCCTGAGAAATAGGCAGCAAAGGGCAAAGCTTAGGAGGAGAGCTGTATCTTGTATTAGGACAAAACACCATGGCTGGGGGGGAAAAAAAGTTCTTACTCATGTCAAACAACGGCCAGTGTTTGTTTTTGTGACAACCAGACAACGTGGAGCACAGTAAATAATGCAGACCTTTCGTATCTCACAGTTGGCTCAGATTGCTCCTCCTCTGCCAAACAACAGCACAGCCAGAAGGCCACGGCCACAGCTCTGCTCTCCCAGTGCCACCCGCAGGAGACCCACAGGACCCCTGTCACCAACAGTGCGAATTCAGCTGAGCATCTCCGCGCCGCTTCTGCTTTTCATTCTGTATCACCACTGGGTCTTTTCTACGTGTGCATCATTGCATCCCCAACCACTGAAAGCTTTCTAACAGCAAGTGGCACTAAACGCCCAGTATTTTGCTGCTGCCTCCCCACTCCGGGGCAGATTTACCAGGGTGGCCCCATATTTTGGGGCTCCCAAACCCATCCCTCCCAGCTCCTGTGGCCACTTTTGGTGGGAAGCGGGCGGCCGACGGGAAGTTCTGCTCAGCGTTGGTGCCATGGGAGCTCCTCCAGCACTCCTCCCCAGGAGCGTTTCCACCCATGCTCACAGAGCTTTGCAAAGCCCTTCCCGCAGCCCCACCACGCGCCGCTGGCTGCACGGCACAACGCCGCTCCGCTCAATTCAGCGTGTGCCTCCTGCAACGTGGAAACTGTTCTTGTGGAAAACTTCACAACGCATCCACTCTGCGGGCAGTGGTGCTGGTCAGCATTCAGATCGACTGCCCACAGCTTAATCAGCACCGCAGCGCTGGATGTAGTTCCCCAGGAGCGATTTTCCCGGCAGCTCTACACACAAACCTGAAAAGCATTCAGGAAGGTAACGGCACAGCGATCCGGTACTGCCGGCACAGCACAGGGGACAGCCAGGACACGGAGCGCTGAACACAAGCCGCGTTCACAGCACTCACACATCCTCACACACAGATGTAGGCACTCGCACGCAGGGCATCGGCACAGCGTTTCCCTTCCCTCCCTTCTGCCCAGCGTTGTCCGCTCCAGCCAAGAGCCGCGAGGCTGTGACGCCCGGCAGCAACCGGCCTGGCAGCACGAGCCCTTGGCCTCCAACTCTCTCAGCTCCAAGGCAGGGCTGCGAGAGGGCACTGCCCGGGGAGCGCCAGGTGCACAGCATCCCCAGCAGCACCTCCGCCGCCCAAGGGCCACGGGCACTCTGCTGGGCACGGTCTCCCGGCCGTCACCGTGCGGAGCAGCCACGGACACACCGACCCACCCGCGGGACCGCGGCTTCAGCGCTCACTTACTTCTCGTATTCGGTGTTGTCTCTATCGCAGCGCGAATCCTTGTGCTTTTGCCAGTCTTTGCCGTGCTTGCAGGTGGTCAGGAGGACAACGTCCTCCCCGTTGTGGACGTGATATAAGGCATTCCTGGTGTCTGACCCTATCCCTGTCAGGTACCTTTTCCCCTTGAATACCAACATGTACTTCCTGAGAGGAGGGATGGTGTTAAACCTCAAAAATCCCTTCTCCCCTCCTGTCCTAGGGTGATCCTTAGAAAAGAGCGGAATAGAAACATCAAAATTGGGTCTGAAGTTCTCGGTGCTGATGCTGGCTTTGGCCAGCATGGCCTGCCCGATGTCGAAGCCCACGTCCTCGGTGTAGTCGGGCCAGGTGCCGGAATATAAATTAAAAATCAAGTGATTTCTCCCGTTGTTCCACAAGTGGAGGCTCTGCACTTTGGAGCGGAGGTTGTGCACGTACTGCGGGGAGAGCTGGTCCCGGTCCAGCGTGTCCAGGCTGAGCACGAAGAGACACGCCTGGCTGGGGTCGGAGGTGTAGAAGCGGGAGCCCTCGATGGCCGCCAGGACGTTCTGGTAGCTCTCGGCGATCTTCTCCCCCTTCTGCTGCGGGTACACGTAGACCTTGAAGCCGTTTTTCTGGCAAAGGGCGAAGTCGAAGCAGGACTCCATGCGGCAGCGGCGCCCGCGGTAGAGGCCGGCGCTGGCGTCCCGCCGCTGCCGGGGGGAGACGCGGGCGCCGCCGCCGCCCTCGGGGCCGGGCGCGAAGGGCCGCAGCGCGTCGGGGAAGCGGGGCCAGGGCCGCTCGGCGCCGGGGCCATGCCGGCTGCTACCGGGCGGCGCGGCGCGGCGCGGGGCGCGGGCTGCCCGCAGCTGCACGCCTCCGAGGTAGAGCAGCAGGGCGAGACAGGTGCCGGCGGAGAGCAGCGTCAAGTAGCGTTTTTTGGCCTGCATGTGTCCGGCGGGGGTCCGGGGGGCTGCGGAGGAAGGCGGGGGCGGCCCGAGTTCGCCGGGCGCCGCTCTCAGCTCCGGTCCGCCATCTTCCCGCCGGCAAACACTTCAAACTCTCTTCGCCCACCTCCGCTCGGCGCCTTTCCCCAAGCCGCGGGCTGGGGCTGCGCATGTGGGCGACCGCCGGAACTTTTCGCCGCCGCTCTCTCAGGGGCGGCGGGCGGCGGCGGGCCGGCGGCGGCCCGGCGGGGCGCCCCGCATGCACTCAGGGGCCGGCCCCCCGCGCGGGGCGGGCACCGGGGCAGCCCCGCTCCCGCCTTCCCGGCCCTCTCCTCCGCCACGCTCCCGCCTCCCGCCCTCCTCCCTCCCTCCCGCCCGCCCTCCCCTCTCCGCCGCCGGCTGCCGGCCCGGCGGGGCGGCCCCAGCGCTCACAGCCGGCGGGCGCCGCGCCGCAGCCTGACGAAGCCCTGCATCGCCCGGCGCCTCCCGCCCGGCCCCGGCGCCGCTCGCTCCTCGCCGCGCGGCCCCCGGGATGCGGCGGCGGCTCCCGATCCTCGCCGCCTCCTTCTCCTCCTCCTCCTCCTTCTTCCCCGCCCCTCCCGCCTTCTCCCGCCTCCCCCGGGCCGCGGCTGCCGAGCCCCGCGCCCTGCCTGCCTGCCCGCCCGCCCGCGGGCCGCGACCCCCGCCTCAGCCGGCCCCCCGCGCGCCGCCCCCACCCCGGCCCCGCCGCGCTGACCTCATCCAGCCACGCAGCCCCGCGCCCCCATTGGCGGGGCGTCACGTCCGGGGGGGCGGGGCTTCCGCTGCACCCATTCATAAGCCGCCGCCGGGCGGGGGGCGCCGCCGTGCCGCCGCCGCGGGGACGGGCGGAGGGGTGGTTGGAGCGCGGGTCGCCATCCGGGTACTGCGGTGGGGTCGGCTGCGCTCCTCCGGGCTGAGGTTCCTGCGGGGTTGGGCCTGTCTGCACCTGTGGCTGGGGGACCGTAGCAGCCCCGCGCGGTTCACGTTGCTCCGGGGGTCGGCTCGGGCCTGGTTGGGGTTGACCCGGCCCCGCCCAGCCCGCTGTTGCTGCCGCCCCCTGCCGAGCCGGCACCGTTGTGCCGCGGCGCCCCAGGGCTGGGAGCAGGAGCTCGGGGCAGACCCGAAAATACGGGAAAAAAATAAATAACAGTCAATCCGAAAAGAACGAGTGTGGCTGGGAGGCGGTTGTCCCAGGGCGATTGGGTGAGCGGTGCTGGGCTGTGCTCAGTGCCCGCCCTGCCCTCTGCTACCGCCGCCGCTTAGTGCAAGCGAGCACCCAAATGCTTGAACGTAGTTCTAGCTGTGTGGCTGTGCATTGTCTCTTCTGCTCCTTGGCACCTGGTTCTGTGACTGGCAGCCCGGTGTGCTGGGAAAGCCTTGTTCTCCCAGAGGCAAATCCATCTGAGACAAACCCCGGGGCAGGGGGCTGTAGGACGGGACAGGAGCGTGGCGAGCAGCCCAGCTTGCTGCAGCTTTGCCCATGCGTGAGCCGCTCTGCGAGGGGTGATTGCACCCCAGGTGGATGTAAGTGCCTCAGTCGTGAGCTCAGCCACCGAGCATGATGGAGTGTGCTGGGGACCCCATTCTCTTTCATGTCCCTGGGGCTTCTGTTGTGTTTTCTTGTCCCCCTCTGCTTCTGTGGAGCTGAGAAGAAACCGTGTGTGTGGAGGTACTGTGCCTCCTCACTGAGGAGAGGGACAGCCTGGTGTGGAGGGCACATTGCTGGCAGTGAGCGGGGTTGGATCTGCAGCTGGAGCTGAGAGGAGACTGTTCCCTTCTGCAGTAATTCATTTGTAGGGAGGACTGCTGAAGGAAGGAGGCCAGGGTTTGAAGGAGAAGAAAGGAGTGAGAACGGTAAGAAAATGTCATGTTCCCGGAGTGAAGTGTTATTGATAGCTAGCAGAGATTTGGGTCTGGGGGCAGAAGTTTTGGCCTGAGACGTGATTGTGAGGAAGCAGGATTAAATATTAATGTGCGTATTAACCCTGTAAGCCTTCCTTGCAACATTTGTCACAGCCCACATGGCAAAACTGGGATGCTGCTGAAGAAAAAGAGGTCAGCTTCTTGAAAGGTGAACTCGGGCTGCTTGCAGAGGCACCTTCTGTCAAGTGCAGCAAGATGGAATCCCATTACTGTCTGCAAATTAAGCCTCTGGGGACCAGTTTCAAACGGAAAGCAGCCTGCAAGCTGTGCTGTCTGTGCCAAGCACTGTTGCAAGCTGATTTTGAAGATCAGGTGCAGGCGATTTCATGGCATGGAGGAGCTTCTCACTGCCACAGGAAGGACACTTCCTGCGGAGCTGTGCCGCACTGGAGGTGCTGAAGCCATTACCAGCTTCATAATATGGACTTAAGTTTTAAAATGTCTGGTTCAGGACACAGGCTGAAATGATGTCCAGATCACTGCTGCTCCACCTGTGCCATATGATTGCTGCTAGTGGGCCTGGATGGCATGGTGCTGGGTGCACTTGGGGAGATGTGTGTGTGCCCCTAGTGGGGCTGTAAAGCTGTGGTGATCACTGCTCTTTCTGAAGACTGCCTTTACAAGCTTACCAGTAGCTGCACAGTACCAGTGCTGACAGAACCAGCAGGCCTGGCTGTGGCCTGATAAGGGCCGCAGGCCCTTCTGACCACAGTCCTTCACCATTTGTGCCCTTCCACCTGTCCAATCTGCATTAGTCACCCCGAGCCAGATTTAAAGAGGTTAATCAGAGAGGGCTCTTCTTGGGTCTTCCTTCTGGTGACCAGGTACAGGCTTGTAATTGCACGGAGTTCCCTGCTCAGTTACCACCTGACTTGTTGACTATGAAGTCCACAGTATCTTCCTCCTTCTTTATGTAAAAATTCCGTACTGCTTTGCATGCTTAGATACACCTTCCTTGTACCTGCTTGTCCCTGACCCACCCAATGGACATTCCTCCATCTTCTTTGCCTCTAGGGTTTGATCTTGTGTCTTGGAAAATACTTTAAAATCCACATAAAACATAAGAGGAAGTGCTCTAACGCTTCCATCTCTAACTTAGTTTTTAATCCAGTAATTTGTTCTTAAAGTGTTTGCCTACGTAGGACACCAAGAGTGACCTCCATGGGTCCACCCTACTGAAACTATTTTGCTGTGGCTCCTTGTAAGCAGGATTCAAGCACCTTCATCACTTAAGCATCCGCTTGTTTCCTGTGTTTTAGTTCACATGTCAATGCGTGCATCATTTTTCACCAAGCTGACATGGGAGGAGCTGCTTCAGGCTAAAGCCCTGGCGTCAGGACCCATTACACTCCCCGCAGTGCTATGAATGTGCCTGGGGTCTAATTCAGTTGGGACCACAGTGAGCCTCTGCTAGGAAAATCCTCCCACACCTCAGGGAGGATGCTTCAGTGCTTCTCCCTGGCTGTGGCAAGCCGAGCATCTATGTGTTACTCCTCCATGTCTTATTGCTCCATGAGAAGCACCTCTTAGTAAATCTAACTCTCTGTGGGCTTGTAGACTTGCTCAAGTACCCAGCTCTCACCTGTTTGACCTCCTTTTTTTTCCTTCTTTTTTTCCACTTTGAGAAGTGCTGAGCTCTATCTCCGGCTCGGTGAGGCCATGCGGAGCCTCACCTGGGCTGATTGTGCCATTAGGCCGTTTGTGGGCCTTAGGTTTCCCACTGAGAGGGGCTGATGGTGCTTCCCCAGCTGACAGGACACTGTGAGTGATTTATCGCTACTGCCGAGTGTGTTGTGATCCTTGGAAGAAAAGTAGCATCAGAGCACAGAGCAGCTGAGATACTTGGAAAGTCTCGGAGATAGGCATGCGTGCTGTTAAACTGTGTCACCCATTGCTTAATTAGCTCCGACTGCCAGCCTCTGTGGCATGGATGCGCTTGTCCATGACCAAGTGCAGCCAGGATTCCCAAAAAGCTGAGAAAACCTTACAAGGAATCATGGCATGAAGAGCTTGAAGGAAAGCAGCATGGTTCTCATGGGTGCTGAGCACCCACAGATCCCACCTCGGGTGAGGTGAGCTGGGCGCTGGAATAGGCTGCCCAGTGGGCACAGCCCTCAGCTGCCTGAGTTCAAGAGATGTTTGGGCAATGCTCTCAGACATAGGGTTTGAATTTTGTGTGGTCCTATGCGGAGCCAGGAGCTGGACTCTGTGATCCTTGTGGGGCCCTTCCAGTGTGGGATGTTCTATGATTCTAGATGTACGCACAGGAGCTGATAGCAAAACCCCTCCCCCGAGAGCTGTGGGAGAGGCGCTGATTCCATGGTGACGTTTCCCTACCTTCTAATGGAAGCAGCCTCACTCAGTGCTTGGTAGCACCGGGTTCAACTTTGGAAGGCCTTTCTGATGCCCACTCCCTGCTCTGTGCAGGTTGAAGGTTGGTTTACTCTGCCTCAACTCAGCCTTTTCCCTGAGGTTGTATTGCTTCATCAAAAAAGAACAAAGTGGGGGGAGTGGAAATAAGGGAAAAACAAGGCACACTTTGAAATAGTAATTTGTGCAATGATAATAATGCATTAAAATTATTTCTCAGCTTGGAGCAAATTAGAGTGATCTTTGCTCCACAAATTAATACTAGCATTATGGTTGTTTATCATGTCTTGGTAATATCACATGGGAATAAAAATATCAACTCTTACCCGTATAAATAGCCGAGATGTAACTGTTTGAGCTTCAGCACCGCAACAGCTGTTTCTCGTGTCCTCAGAAATAATTGGTTGTTACAGAGGCTATTTAAATGTGAGAAACTGACTTTGGTTTTATAATTAGTTTATTTTTAAGGAAAAACATAACTGCCCTTTGTTAAGGAGGTAAGGATTTCAGGTGGGATGGAGGGACAGCCATTCAAACGCTGACTTACCGTGACATGAAGCATACAGTAAAACCAGAGGCTTTGTGACACTGAGTTACTAATCTCACAGCAGAGCTGTGCTGGAGAAAAGCCAGCTTTCCTGAGCTTGCTGTGGGATCAGGCAGGATTCAGGATGGAGCAGGATGGCTGTGTGAAGTAGCTGTGCTAGTCGTGATGGTAGCGTTTCAGGGGTTCCTCTGGGCAGGTTCTGTGGTTTTAGTGCATACACTCATCAGTGTGAGGTCTCTGGGTGCAGCCAAATTTGGCAACACCTGAAGCCCACCAACATGTGGGTTTGGACAAGAGGAAGTGGTTTCAAACTAAAAGAGGGGAAATTTAGCCTGGATGTAAGGAAGATTTTACATTCAGGGTGGTGAGGCACTGGAACAGGTTGCCCAGAGGGGTGCTGGATGCTCCATCCCTGGAGACATGCAAGGTCAGGCTGGACGGGGCTCTGAGCACCCTGCACTAGCTGTAGGTGTCCCTGCTTATTGCAGGGGAGGTGGACTAGATGGCCTGTAAGGGTTCCTTCCAACTCAAACAATTCCATGATTCTATGTAACACGGTGTAGCCAGGTAGGTCTGTCTGTGCTGTCCTAGGGTTGTGCCAGTCATTCCTGACCTCATGCACCACCAGAGCATACGTTGTGCCAGCCATGGTCCGACCTCTTGCATGCAGCCACGCTCAGCCAGCAGCTCCTCAGGTCATCCAGCAGCATCAAACATCTTAGGGGTGGCATTCAGAGCTCTTTGCAGGAGCACATGCTGTCTCTGCAGCTGCCTGGCTTCATTGGAAGAGCTCTCCGAGAGTGCCGGCAGCCTGAACAGAGCCCGTTTGTTGGTTCTCCTTCCTTCAAGGAGTGATAACTTCCAGATTTACTCCCTTTCTAACTGAGCATCTTTTGAAGTGGGTGTAGAACTATTTAAATAGCTTCTGTGGAGGTGGGATGAGAAATTGCTCTTATTCCGTAGTCTGCAATCAGCACCAAACAAGCACTTTTCTCCACTGCACACACAAACAGGCAAGCAGCTGCCAGCAGCCTCAGCACTTTAGGTCTGATTTTCCTCTCGCTGCTGTAAGGCGTGAGGAATTCCACCGACATCAACGGAGTTTCAACAGTGTCACTGTAATTTGGTTTTATTTTTAATCCACTTAAGTCTCTATATTTGTTTGTTTGTTTGTTTTTCCAAGGAGTGCCCAGTGGCAGCATTCTCTGAGGAGGTGCCTGGGCAGTGCAGCCCATCCCTGGGCTACAGCATGGTTCTTCATAGAATCCAGAATCTGGTGAGTTGGAAGGGACTCTTAAAGGCCATCAAGTCCAACTCCCCTACAGCTAGAGCAGGGTGCTCAGAGCCCATACAGCCTGAACTTGCATGTTTCCAGGGATGGAGTGTCCACCACCTCTCTGAACAACCTGCTCCAGCGCTTCACCAACCTTACTGTTAAAAACCTTTTCCTTATATCCAATCTAAATCTCCTCTCTTTCCAATTGAAAGCATTTCCCCTCGTCCTATCGCAACAGATCCTGCTAAAGAGTCCATCTCCTTTTCTTTGCCCAGCCTTTGGAAGAGGCAGGGACCAGCTCCATGATCCACCTTTTCCCAGTGTCCAAAGCTTCCTCTTGCAACAGCCCAGAGCTCCAGCTGAGGACTGCCAGTATCTCACAGGAGCTGAGGGCTGTGGCTCATCCACCCCTCGTACAGAGCAGAAATGCAGAGGAAGCACAACACAGTGGTGGGCCATCAGAGCACAGCGAGTCTCTGGTGGCTCTCAGAGAGCCCTGTACCCGACAGGAGCACAGCCAGGTGTCCCAACAAAAGTTTGGGCCACTGCCGAGTCAGTTCTGACGCTGGCAATGTGTGGTGTGTTCGTGCACCACTTTTTTTCCCTTTGGTGCAAACATGGGTGGCAATCTGATTAGCTTATGATTCACCATCTGGCTAATGTCCCTCCTTCCCCCAGTTCCCACCTGTTCAGATAACTACTATGGTAGTGTAGGCTGTTGACTTGAAATAACTTTTCCATCCCCTTTTGTAAATGAGCTCTGGAAACTGCTCTAACTCTCGTCCACGGGTGGAGGTTGTAATAATTTAACTTCACTGCCAACAGCTCAGTCTGATGCAAAACTCCATGTGGGCATTTAAGAGGAAGCAAGTTCACCTGGAGCTGGTTTTCTTTGACCAAGGCTGAGGTCAGATGTGCTGTTTCGGGAGGGCTGGGTCTTCAGCCCCAGCACTGCTCCTTCCAAAGGCTGTCACTTCCCCAGCACTGCCATGCAGGGACATTGCCACCTCACCAGCCCTGGGGACATGGCTGAGCCTGGCAAAGCTGCCCAAAAGCAGTGAGCACCCCAAGTGGGTCGGGGCTGGTTGCGTGCACTCAGTTGTGCTGAGATCAGCAACTGTGAGCCCACCTTTGGTCCTCCAGCCCCACGCCACTGCTCATCCTTTCTGTTAAGTCAACATCAGTGAGTTGCCCCCGTGTGCCCTTTGTACCCATTTAAACAGATCAATTGGGCTCAGGGCAAGTTACAAAAGACCTAACTTATGTAAGCAATGCAGTGCAAGAAAAAAAGGGGAGTGGGGGAGAAGGAATGCTGGTGCTGAAGTCACCAAAGGAATGGTTTATTTAGAATGATAGAATAGAATCATAACATCATTAAGGCTGGAAAAGACCCGTAAGATCATCTAATCTAACCATCAGCTCATCACCACCATTTCTGCTAAGCTACGTCCCTCAGTGCCACATTTATTCCCAAACTGACCAACATACTACAAGAGAAAGGTTATAGCTTTGAGGCTCTCATGACAGATGCATGCCAATCTCTGTGCTTTCACCCGTGAGAAGACCGTTAGGCGACTTAACCCTACCCCTCACCCTGTGCTGTGAGGAGGACATGGCCTCCAGAGGCCACAGTGAGAGGAGCAGCTGCGGTCAGGAACCGGGGTTGGTGCCAGGGGAGGCGGATGCTTTGCCCTTGGGTGAAGGCAGTAGATTTGCCAAGAAAGTGCCTCTCCATAGGCGGTGTGCCGATTTCACCCCTGGCAAACAGCATTAATATAATACATCAAAGCTGGGCACCTTAATAGGAAACCAAGGGAAAGGATTTGCTATACATGCTAGCTACTTTTCAAATGCAAATATCTGTCTTAAATCAGATTAAGACAGAAGGAAGCCTTGAGAATGCCAATAATTAATATGTGATAAAGGAATAAACATCCAGGGCATCAAAAGGTAAAATGCAATCATAGAGATAAAAGTGCCCTGGGTCCTCTGTGCCAACTTGCTGCTGTATGGGGCAAGCAGGCACCAGTCCCATTCCCACCAGGAAGGGCAGGGGGACGTCACCAGCCCTGAGTGGCTGCTGCTGCTGTGCTGCATCCCTCTTCTGCTTCAGGGGAGCAAGAAGAGCCACTAGCTCAGGCAAGGAATTGGGGCTGCACAAGGTGCAAGCAGTGCTGCTTCACCTGGAACTGCCACTGTATTGCTCAGCTTGGCCAGGTGGGAGGACCTGGCAGGGCATATCTGGCTCCTGTAGCTCCCATGTAGTAGGAGAGATGGTGGTGGGTGCCAGCACCTCTGAGTATCTCAGTGTTTAGAATCCCCACCACCACCGCTGTTGGCTGATCTCAGAAATGTTTTGCATTGTTCCTTTGCCTCTTCCTCACATAAGGAGCAGACTTAGTGTTCCCTGTTCCCATCTTTCCCCAGTCTTGTGTGTTTAGTTATGGGCACAGTGGGTCTATCTCACCTATCTCGAATCCTAAAAGACTAATGGGTTCTACTTCCCTTTCCTATTCCTTACATCGGGCTGGCATCGGTCCCTCATGAGTCTCCTGTTGTTGTCTTTCCTTCTTCAACTAATGCTGAATTAGCAGTGTTTCCTCCAGCTTTCTGGAGCTTACTTCAGCTGCCTTTTGTTACCCATCGATACCCAGGGATGGCACCAGAGATGAGGGCACTGGCAGCCTGTGCGTGCGGGACATGAGCTGCCCAGACGGCAGATGACATTGCTGTTAATGTTTGAAAGCTACACTGCCCATCTGTGTGCTGGTCCCTAGAATTGGAGGGTGCTTATTGTACCAAGCTGTTCTTATTTTTAGCCCCAGATACCAGGAAATAAGTGGCATTTATTTCCAGGCCTCTTAGGAGATGTATTGCTGACAAAGGTACTCAGACTGCCCCCAGATTGGAATAGAACTTAAAAATCAATTGAACATGGAACAGCTGCTGGAGGACTTTGAGAAGCCCATTTCCGTCCCCATTTCTCCAGCCCCTTTTGGAATTGTTGCTGGTGCAAAACTCACAGCGAGGCTGAGATGGGAGGTCATCTGGTCCCAGCTCACTACTCACAAACAAAATGAGAGAGCTGTGGGCAGTACCTTGATGGCTGGGCTCTAAACCACACCTAAGGACAAAAATGCCAACCAGTCCTCCCAGCTGATGTTCTCCCACCCAGCCATCAGGATTGAGCAGACGAACTGAACAAAGCCCAGCCAGGTCCCCATCCCTGCAGGAGATCTGGAGCACAGCAGTTCCAGGTATGAGGGAACGTCTGTGCTGGCCACACTGCACAGTGAGGAAATGCCAGATGCTACCATCAGCATTAACAGCACATAGTACCCGCGTTACAGCCCTGCTGCCAGCACATATGGGTCTGCTGAGGCCATAGCAACCAGCAGTTATCTTTCAGAAGAGAAGCTGGGCCAACAGAGATGGTCCTGTGGATCTTCTGAGCAAGTTCATATCCACTCCACCAGTGGTCATTCAAGCATGACCCTATCAACTCCTGATAATGTTTGTATCCACTCTACCAGTGGTCATTCAAGCTTGACCATATCAACTGTTGACAGTATTCAGGCCTTCTGGCAGATTGCTGGCGTCAGCATGGACTCTGTACTTTGGCTCTTTCCCAAAGAAATTATTATCACTCCAACAAACACTGTCCTGAGCAAGTTTAAACAAATCTTGTGTCCATGTTCAGGATTTCTGGTAATATCAAATCTATGAAAAGTTTGAATTTCCATGTGGCCTTGGGACTCGTATGGTTCAGTCCTTCTAATTAATACAATATGACCAAATATTACAGAGGTGCTTACCAGCCTTGGTCAACAGGACCTCTGAGATGAAAGTTACCCTGGGGAGGTGTGAAAGGAATGGAATTCGTTCCTGGCCACAGCCAGGGTGGCCTTCTGCCTGCAGTGCCCATCACTGACATGAGTTCTGCTTCACACCTGCCGACAGCCTTCCCTATTGCCCCAGCCCATGGCAGCTTTGGTCCCTCTCACAAACGGCCACTTGCTTGGTGCTGTTCTGAGCCTTAAGCAGTATTTCTTCTTATAACTTCATTTTTATTTAGTGCCTGAAGTTCTAGATTAAATGCCATCTCCTAGCAACTGGTATATTTTTATCTTTAGTCTGCTAACTTTTGGTGCTTGAATATTGCTTTCCATTCATTGTGCTGTCTCAGATAAAAAGAGAAAACATGAGTTCCCAGATACCTACTGGTATTTCCATTTGTTCGTTACATTTACACACAGCCAACTTTGCAATCATTTGTTGGGTGCCTCTGCAGCCATGCTCCAAAGAACAGCTGGTTCCTGAAAACCCGATAACTTGGTATGGATGGAGTCATCCCTACAGGGACCTGGCATGGCAGCAGGCTCCTGCTTCCTTTTGCCCTGGAATCCCGCAGTGTGCCTTCTGACAGCACGTGGGCTTCAAATAGCATCAGCAAGCCTCATTTCAGCCAGCCTCAGGCTGCACCTGAGGAGTGCCAAGCCTCCTGAGACCATCAGCAGAGGAGAGCACTGGGGCTGGGGCTGTGTGTGGCTGGGATGGAGGCTGCCCCAGCAGAGCCATGGGCAGACATTGCTGCTGTCCAGGTGAATCCACCACCACACCGCAGCAGAGCCCATCCTTCAGCTTGCAATCTCTTGTTCTCAGAGCCATGCCACTTTTCTATCCATGCAAACTTGGCTTCAGCTATTTTTTTTTTTCCGTTTGCAACAGTTAAAAATTGAATTTTTATTTAATAAAATATGCTGTCCATGATCATTAAAAAAACAGCTGATGATTCGTGACTTTTATTCCTGTAACTTCTCACTTTCAGAATATCCATTTGACAATCTGTGAATCATAGATATCGGCTTGGATGGATATACTTAGCTCTGATCTGTATGGTGAGATGTAAATAACCAGTTAATTAAAAGGAATTTATCTCTGCACATCAGTGGTTCCCCTCTCTCCTGTTTTCCCCTACTCGTGCTTCAGCTCACGGCTCACAAGCACTGGCAGTCACTGCAGTGCACTCAGAGCCACCAGCAGCAATGAGGCCAAAGCTGCCCTGGGGTTTCCTGCAGAAATGATGCAACACCGAGATGAGCTACAAGTGATGGGGCGTTGTTTATGGGGGCTACAGTTCATTGCTAAAAAAAAAGTGCTTGCAGTCCTGTGAACTGCACTGTCCCAGAGACAAGGACTCCTGTGACATCCTGTAATGCTCTGTGAGGGACCAGCTTCAAGCAGCTTTGGCAGATGGCTGCAAGAACAAGCTGGTGGCTCATGTCCAGCTTTTCACCCACCAGAACCCCCAAGTCCTTCTCAGGGCTGCTCTCCGTGGGTTCTTCTCCCAATCCATACACGTATCTGGGATTGCCCCAGCCCAGGTGCAACACCTTTCATGTGGCTTTGTTGAACATCATTATATTCACTTGTCCACTTTTCACCACCATTCAAGCTTATTCAGGTCCCTCTGGATGCCATCACCCCCTTCTGTCATATCAGCTGCACTCAGGTCAGTGTCATCTGCAAACTTGCTGAGGGTGCACTCAATCCCACTATCCAGATCACTGATAAGGATACTGAAGAGCACTGATCCTAAGACAGACCCCTGGGGAACACTGCTTGTCACCAGCCCCCACCTGGACGTGGAGCCATTGACCACAACCTTCTGGCTACAACCATCCAACCAATTCTTTGTCCACTGAATAGTCTACCCTTCAAATCCATATCCTTCCAGTTTATATATAGGAGTGTGGCATGGGACCATGTCAAAGGCCTTGCAGAAGACCAGGTAGATGACATCTGTTGCTCGTCCTTTGTCTACTGATGACATCACTCCACAGAAGGCCACCAGATCTACCTATCACCACATCTCTGGCTTGGTTTCCCTAGGAATTACCTTATTTCTCATAAGTTTTGTGACAGTCAGAAAACCAAACCAAGGTGCCAGGAAGACAATCTGCCTCAAGTTCCCCCCCTCTTCTCCCAACAAGTGGCTTTTACACCATGTTTTTCCTGCCTTTAAGCCCTGAGCCACAAAGCAGTGACTCAAAGCAGTCACACTGCAGGAGCTGTTGTAGGTGTACAGAGTGTGATGAGCCTATGAGTAGTTGAGAGCTGCCCCATGCACAGGGTCAGATCAGGAGACCGCAGCGGTCCCTTCTGAGTTTAGCATCAATAAATCTATGACAGAGGAGCTTTAAACTACGATGAAGGGCTGAGTCCTTAGAGCATCACTTGGAAAGCTCTGAGTATCTTGAGATACTGACCTTTAATATTGGGATTTGGGGGTGTAGGAAATCTATTTCAGGAGATTTTTTTTTTTTTTAATGTTTATTTCAACTACCTGGTTTTGCAGGCAGAGGATATCAAAAAACTTGAATAAAATATTTAAAGCCCTTTAAATATCCCTAAAAGAGTCTTTTCATCTCGTGTGCTGCATAAACAGGCTACGTGCTGCTCGGTGCGATGCGGGCATCACCGTTTGATGGCTCCACAGATCCCAGGGCCAGCAGGCTCCCTGCAGAGCTTTCCTCTGCCCTCCTGCATAATGCAGACCATGGAGCTTCGCCCAGCAATTCCCACACCAGTACATGAGCTACATCATGTAGAAAGACATCCACACTTAATTTAAAGACCTTTTTTGGTGATGGAGAATCTGCCATATCCCATGTCAGCTCCTCCAGCAGTTAATTACAAGGCTATTAAGGAGAAAAATATGCCTCATTTTCAACCTGATTTTTTTTTTTTTTTTTTTTTTTTTTTAGCTTCTGTCTTCCTGGCTCGTATACTTTTGTCTGCTGGAGTAAGTAATCCTCTGATACTGCACTGCTCCTTTATATGTAGATTCTTACAGATCATGGTCAATTCATCTCTTATGCTGCTCTTTGATAACATAAATGGATTGTACTCCTTTGGGTCATCGGAAAATACACTTTCAATCAGCCTCATAGCCCTTCTTCCAACCTTTCTGAGTTTTTCAACGTTTTTAAGCGTTGACAGCTGAACTGGACTGTTTTGGTCTCATTAATGTCAGATACAGCGCTAATACATTCCCCTTACCACTCAAAACTCCCATTTACTAGGGAGGGTCATATTAGCCCCTTTAGCAAGAGCAGCACTTGGGGAACTCACATTCAGTTGTTTATCCATCAGAACCTCTACAGCAAACAGCCGGTGTGAGCTTCCTGAATATCCCCTTCATGAAACCTCCCATGGGATCACTCTTCATTTGCAACTCCTCTTCTGAGACCTGTCGTTTAACTGCCTCTAATCCATTTAAAATCTGCCTCATTGATTTTTTCACAGTGCTACTGCTCAAAACAAAGCCAGCAGCAACGCGTTGCCGCCAGGATCTCCTGGATGCTCCCCAGGCTCCATTCCTGTGGAGGTGGATGAGCACGTTCTTTTTCACAGGGTGGTACCCAGGGCAGGGGACACAAGTGGGTACCACTTTGCGATGGGGGTCTGCTGCCTCCTCAAGTCTGTATGGGAAGCAAGGAGAGCTGGAGCAGAGCCATGAGCTCTGGAGCAAACAAAGAAGGTAAAGCTAGCTGACGGCAACAGCAGAGCAGAGAGCAGCTATTCTTGTGGTTGGATAACCAGCCTCTCTATGACTTTCAGACAGTATTTTGAGACAATATCCAATATGCAGGGGGTCCCAAACCATGGCTAAAGATCCCATGGAAATGCCCTGCTGACTGCTTGAATCCATACTGCTTTTCTGGTGGTTTTAATTTAAGTCAGATGGGGAGGGCTTTGTGAGCGGCGACCCGAGAGATGCTGAAGGCTGAGGGTGGTCCTTGGTCCAGCACGTTTGGGTAATGTTCCAGGCAGTCTCGTTTTTCCTCTTGTTTGCCTCATCCCTGGGGGAATGGCAGTACATGATCCAAAAGCTCCGTATTTTGGGAGCAGGAGGCAGCCTGTTACTGGACTAATAAGGCAGAGGAGGAGAAATGTTCATTTCCTCTACCTAATGCACAGCAGCCCAGTGGAGCAGAGGGAGGGCAGCAGAGCTGCTGAGGGGCCGTTGCTGTCACCAGCAGCAGTTGGGCACCGGCAGCCCCAGGCTGTCCCAGCTGCTGAGGCCTCTGGTCGGGTTGTACCTCCCACAGCCTGCCAGCACTGGGCTGAGCCCGGGGCTGAGGGTGTGAACACGCATAGCGCGGCTCTATCCTTCATGCTCTGCATTACAGCTTAAACAAAGGCGGAAAAACCCTGCGTTTTCCCCCAAGTGCTACAATTTCTTGCTGTAACAATGACAGGCAGAGGCTTATCTGGCCTTCCTGCGTGTGGGAGCATTTTCATTGTGCTTACAGCTGCACTTCTCATCCGGGGCAACTTTCTGCAGCTAAATAAAATTGTTCAAATGAGTTAATCAGCTTAGCACGATGGTTCCCAACATTTTCCACCAAACAATCTGCCTCCCACGTTGTCTCCTTCCACCCCGCAGTGGGGAGAGCCGCGGAGCCCCAGGGCTGAGCGTCGGGCACCGACCGCGGCTCCCCGGGCGCTCCCTGGCAGCGCTGAGCACAGCTCGAGCTGCGACTTGCTCCGTGCCCTCAGGCGCTTCCTTTCTCTGCGCTAAAACTCCCCAGCGAAGGAAAAGTGTTTCTCCAGATCTGTCTTCAGGCACTGGAGATGGCCACACACATCTCCAGCCTGCCCCTCTGCCGGGGGGGGGGGGGGGGGGGGAGGGAAGGAAGGAGGACTGAAGCTTTCAAGGCTTTGGATCACGGCAGTAAAATGCCTTAAGTATGGGGCAAAAACGTTTTGTTTGTTTTGCTTGGGTTTTGTTTGTTTTGTTTTGTTTTTTAAATTGGTATTCACCCATTGTCTCAAGCCTCTCTTCCAGCTTGCCCTTATGCCCTGCTTTGCACAGCAAAGACAGAGGGAAGGCCTGCCCGGGGTGGTGCTCCAGAGCACGATCCTCACTGTGATGCTGCAATGAGCTTCCATGATGTCGTCAGTTCCATGAGTTTGGTACTGGCGCTGGTTGAGGCTGCACCTCCAATGTTGTGTTCAGTTTTGGGCCCTTCGCTGAGGTCCTGGAGTGTGTCCAGAGAAGGACATCAAAGCTGTGAGGGGTCTGGGCCACAGGTTGTATGGGGAGCAGCTGAGGGGGCTGGGATTGTTCAGTCTGGAGAAGAGGAGGCTCAGGGGAGACCTTACTGCTCTCTATAACTACCTGAAGAGAGATTGTGGTGAGGTGGGAGCCAGCCTCTTCTCCCAGGTAACAGCAATAGGATGAGAGGGTATGGCTTCAGGTTGCACCAGGGGAGGTTCAGGTTGGATATTAGGAATAATTTCTTCTCTGAAAGAGTGGTCAGGCATTGAAACAGGCTGCTCAGGTTGTTGGTGGAGTCGCCATCCCTGGAGATGTTTAGGAAATGCGGAGATGTGGCACTGAGAGATGTACTTTACTGGGCATGGTGGGGATGGGCTGATGGCTGAACTAGATGATCTTAGTGGTCTTTTCTTTCCAACCTTAATGATTCTATGGTTCTATGATTCTATGTCTGGCACCCCGTCCAGCTGCATCCTCAAAACCTCTGCAGATGGGGAGCAGATTGTGCCACTGTTCTCAGTGTTAGGCAGCTCTCCTCATGTTGAGATGGAAGCCATCCCAGAGCAGTCATACTGGAGGGAGCCGCTGACCCCGCAGAACAGCAAGAGCTGTGGATGTGCCCCAGTTCCTCAGCTGACAGCCTGATGCATTGACTTAAATGAGCCAGAGCATGTCTGGAATTACTCATCACTACATAGTGGTAGGTTTCTACCTCCAAGAGGTAAAAAAAGAAGAGCTAAATTCAGTTCCAGCTGAAATGCAAAGTAATGATAATTAACAAAGTTAACTCTTTGCTTCCTGCTCTCATTGTACCTACAGAAAAATCAGTCAGTAAGAAATCTCTGTAGAATGCTTAGTGCAACATCTGCCCCTCCACCGAGTTGGGATTCCCCGCAGATGCTTGACTGAAGTTCTCCGTTCCTGCAGGTGGCCCCTCTCACTGTGTCAGTGTCCCCATCCCTGGAAAGCTGTGAAAGTAATATCTACCCTGAATCTTTCTAGCTGCTGTTTCAGCCCATCACTGCAATATGGGGAGTGAGGAGGAGACTGATCCCCTTTTTACCCTAGGACATAGCTACAGCAATTTGACTCCCTTCTATCCCCTCCTAAGGTCTTGGTGCCATTTAGTTAATGCAAAACAGCTTCCCTTTAAAGTATGTTTCTGACATGCACTGCTTCAGTGCATTTCCCACTTGATGTTAACAGCAGTGGAAGGCAAGGAGTCCCGTTAGGTGCTGAAAAGCAAGAAGGCAGTGACAAGGCAGTGGCACAAATGAGGTGAAGGAGGAACCAACCTCAGACAAATTGAAGCAGGGCTGATTGGAAACCTCACCCCCAGAGGAGCTTTGGAAGCATCACAGTGTGCTGAGACCCTGACAGGTCGAGCATGATGCAGCAAGAGCTGAATGCCAGTACTAACAGCAGCCTCTTCTTTCTTTACAACTGTACCAAGATGCCTGTTCAGATCAGTCCCACTTGCAACACAACCTTTGAAGCAGCAGCGTCTTGGCAGAGTTGCAGTTTTTCTGTTCAGTCTCAAGGTTCAGCAGTGGCAGCTCAGCACAGTTCCCATTTCAGATTACAGGTGAGAAGGTGGGATAAGAAACAAAGGACCTTGTTTTTTCTCATGCAGCATGCCAGTGGTGGGACTGGGAGCTTCTCTGATGCCTTCTGCACTTCACTACGGACTAGAGGCATTTGCTCCCACCACGTGGCTTTGCTCCACCTTAGCACAGGGCAGCCTGGTCTGGTGGTTGGCAGTCCTACCTATTGCAGGGGGCAGGAACTCAATGGTCTTTAAGGTCCCTTCCAATCTAAGCCATTCTCTGATTATCTGATTCTTCTGATTTCCTTCAGCCCAAGATGTATACAGATTTGTGCTAAAATGGAGCTTTCTCTGCTAACATATTCTTCTCACTAACAAAGTTTATGGAGTAGAAAGCTTTTTAAAGATGTAAACAGAATTTAGTAAATTGCAGCCCAATCACAAGATGTTACAATAAAAAGCATGATTTCTCTTTTTTTAGATGACAATTTATCCTGACTTTGTCAGTTACACTGCATGCTATGTAATTTCATTCTATTATTTTGTGTTAAGCCCAGTATTTTCTGTTTGACCAAAATATCTCATCAATCTCTACCTTACAAATAAACGAACACTCATGGGTATGGCTGAAAACAACAACAACAAAAAAGCACACTAATATGGGAGAACACAATACCGTGCTGGAACTTCAGTATTAGTTTCTGGAACTACCTCAGTTGCTGACTTGTACATCACTGTTGTGCCCCAAGTGCTCATCTATACAGGGAATAACCAGGGGTGGGTTGGAGATGGGGCGATGTGCACCCCATCCAGTACCTGCTTCTTTGGTGCTCTGGAGATTTGTTGAGGCCCTGGTGTGTGTCTAAATAAGGGCAGTGAAGCTCTGAAGGGTCTGGAACACAAGTCTGCCACAAAAGTAGCAATGCACTGGCACAGGCTGCCCAGAGAACGGTGGAGTCACTGCCCCTGGAGGTGTTCAAGATAAGGGTAACTGTGGCATTAAGGGACACGGATTAGTGGGCACTGTGGGGATGGGTTGATTATTGGACTAGATGACCTTAGAGGTGTTTTCCAGCCATAATGATTCTATGATTCTATGAGATGTCCTACTGCACCTACGAGTACTTTGCATTTCATAACACCTGCAGTGCCAGGCAGCAAATTCCTCACATCCCGTGCTGGAGCCCCATCAGTCCAGGACAAGCAATGGGTCAAGCCCTGAATTTGTTTAAATCAGACAAAACCCTTTTACTCTATAATAAAAATTCCATGTTTTAATACATTGCCATGCACAAATGAAGTCAAACGATGCGGAGTACAAAATTGTCAAATATACAAAATGATAAAGCAGATATCCAAAGCTTCCAGAGATCATGCCCAAAGATACCAAAAACTTGATATTGATTTTAATTTCATCATTTATTAGAATTCTTCCCTCCCACCCAGGTTTTATTTTTCATTGATTTTTGAAAACGGAAGGAATTAAAGCGGAAATACAAAAACTGTAGGGTGGAATTAACAGTGATGGCCACTTCGTGTACTAAAAATTAGATTGCATGATAATTTCAGTTCTGGGAAAAAAACACTGCTGTACAGAGGAACACCTTGGATGCCTGGGGAAGAGCAGAGCACATCCAACAGAAAGGCACACTTTGTTGTTATGCCACCTCACTTGGCTTCATCTCTAAAATGCTCTCATAGAAGACTGGGAATAATAGTGTGTGACATGTTCACGTTTTGAGTGCTGCCATTCTGCCAGATTTTCAACCAAGTTAACATTAAAAGGAGGTTACAGGAGAATTTTCCTGGTGCATGTAGCTCAGGGCTGAGGCTGAAGGTGGCTCGGGTTCCCTCAGCTCCTGTCCATCACCAGTGGATGGGGCTGGTTTGGTTCTTTGTATGGGCCACAGTTTTTGGGCAGTCTTTGGAGATGATGCTACAATTCCAGCTGTGAATTTTCAGCTCTCCTCAAAGACAGGCTCAGCTAAAATCAGCTCCCTGAAATGGAGGAGCCAAATGCTGGCAGACATAATGTCAGACTGATCGTGGGTGGGTCTCACTGTCATCCATGCTCAGATGTGAAAAAGGAATAACAACCATGAGGCAGGTCCATATATCTGGAGCCCTTAAAAGAACCTGAAGACAAAGCCAGGTGCATCCCAACCCAAGTACAAGATGGCCCAGCCCAAGGCAGGGGTGGGACCGGATGATCTGGTGTTACTTAATGTCCTTTCCAACCTCAGTCACTTTGATTCTATGACTTTGGTGCTGGCAACTCACATTTGCAGGTTCTTGCTCCAGGCAATTCACCCTTATTTAGGGGAAGCCTACCATTCAGCAATGACCACCAACAGTAATGGCCCTGAGCCTGCTAATCCTGCAAGGTGGTCTGTTGGTCTGTCTGTCTGTCCATCTCCTGCCACGGCCCCAGGACAGCCTGGTGCAGGGCTCTGAGTGCCCTGCGTGGCCAGCTTCTTTCTCTCCATCAGTAGAGCTGAGCTTAGTGGGGAGAATGATGAGCTTTGTGTAACCCTTCGTGTAAACTGGAAGCTAACATCCCTCTGTGATTTCTCCAGCACACTGGAGGTCACCTAATCTTTTTCTTACCCCTCTCAGAAGAAAAGCAGAGGAGCCTCCAACACACAGTAAGAGGGCTCCAAGCGTTTGTCTGGATGTGTCCTAAGTCCAGAGCCCGGCTCAGTAGGGAAAGCCCCTGCCTAGGTGTAAAACCAAGCTCTCAATAAACAAACCCAAACAAATAGGTCCCCTAAGGCTCCATGGGCAGATTTTTTTTTTTTTCCTCTGCACACCTTTTTGTTGCTTACATGCACTTGGGCTGCAATATTGGTTTCCCTGCTTTTAAAAAAAAAAAATCTGTATGTCACTATTTAATTTCGTAACATGATATTAAATAGATGAATCCTAGGCAAGTGCTTAATAGAAGTAATATGATTACAGACATAACAACAGTTATACAGGATTTTTTCTTTTTCTGAAAAGGTATTTAGAGATACTTGGAATTAAAAGCAGAAAGGAGCTTTTCATCTCACTCTGACTAAGCCTGTCTTACAACAATGCTGAAATCCCACTTTTAGGGAAGAGGCAGCCCTTGTGCAGCCATCATAGGACTGCTCCACTGCTGGCACATAAGTCAGCAACCCTGCAAATGTACCTGACTGCAGCTGGTATTGACCAAGGTTCTCTGAACAATAAATCTACACCAGACTCATTTTCTTAGGATTTCACACTGGATTAGAGCAAGAATCCCCAAAGATCTTTATCTTCTTAGCTATGTCCCTTTCTGTTCCAGCTTCTTGATATTGATTCAATACCAATTTGCAGTAAGTATTGCCTTTATGGTTTCTTTTGCCTGTGTGAACTGTTTACTCTCTAAAATACACATCCTATTTTGTGCCATTTTCTACAGCACAACAAAGAACTCTGAAAGGCAGCTCATAGCTTTGTGCTTGCCTTGTACCTGAGAGCAGCAGCTTCATGAGACGTGGATAAGAAGCCGAGCACTCCTGCTTATTTTGAAGGTACAATATTCAAAGCAGCCACCTGCAATAATGCTCTCAGTGCACATTGCTCTGGGTTATCCCATTGAACTCATTTCACTATGAGGGCTCCATTCACCAGCTGCAGAGGGGCTCATTGGCAGAAAAGGAACAGTTGGCTTTGTACCCTGTTCAACTGCAAAGCAACACAATGTAATTCTCAATCAGCACTTCAGCTCCTCTACTAGCTGTTGAACATAAAACCTGTTTCATGCCAGCAAAATGGTGCCTACTTGATCAAGAGGCAAAGCCATGGTCTCACTGCATGCTCACGTGGGTCACGTGGGTACAGGACTTTATCCCAAGCTGTTACCACCGAACAACAACAGAATAATTCTGTATGGCCAGCATCTTTTGTTGTCCTTTCTTGTTTTGTTCTCTTCTGCAGCCACATGCAGAAGAACCTTTAAATGCGAGGAGACCTACTGCAGCTCCCACCAGTTACAGGTCAGTTCATAGCTCTCTAAGACAATATTGTGTGAAAACAATGGATATAGGTGGGCCTGCTTTCCTTCTGTATTTAAACTTCATGACATTTCAATTCAGAACCTTGCATGTGATGATCTAGTGATGATCCTGGCTGAGCTCTTACACAGCGCACACCTCACTGCCTCATCCAGGGACTACTGAACAGAGCCTACATTTCCATCTGAGGTAGAGCTTATTGACTTAGAAAAAAGCTCTGCATATACTTAAAGACCTTATGTGATAGAGAATGTAATGGAAAGTAAGTTGTCTCTATGTGTAATTATCCTCCCCGTCGAGCATTTGTGCTTAATTTCTAGCCTGAAATCTGTTTCCAGCCAGTAGAGCACATCATTCCCTTTTCCTCTGAATAAAAGCACTACCTGTCCTCAGCCAGCACTTCCTGCACAGGTAGAGCTTGTGATTGCAGGCAGATTGAGTCATCTCTTCACATCGTCTCTGATAAATTAATAGCTTGAGCTTCATTAGTCTAGCACTATAATAAGAGCTGTTTTCCTGCCCTTGAATGACACTGGGAGCTTTAGAAAACAATCTTTCCAAATTGTCAATATATGAAAGATGCACACTGTTGCCAGATCCTAGACATCCTCCAAGTCCTACTGATGGTGCTCCTCAGAGATGACACTTTCCTAAGAGCTCCTGGGGGCTGACGCTGAGTAGATGACATTGACCTTCATGGCCACCCAACTACAGACACATTCCCAAGCCCCAAGGAGGCTCTTCTCCTCCCCTTGGCTTCTCCACTTGCAGCACTCCAGATTCATCACCATTTCATGGCACACACCTGGCTCTGTCATCTGTAAATGCTCCAACAGTAATTTTCTGTTTCTCTGGGAGAAATATTGAAAATAGAACATACCTTGGGAGGAGCTCATTAGAAATAGTCTCACTGATGATAATGTCATATTTGTAACCATTTTTTGTGAGCTAGCAACTAATCAGTTTTAATCCACTTAGCGTGGTCTATTCTGCATTGCGCCTTTTTGTTCTTTATCAGAATCAAATGATCTATAGGAGGCTAAGGATAGCATGTCAGCAGAGCCTCCTTTATCAACAAGCCTTTGATATCACAAAAAATGATAACAAATTTACTTGACACAAATTCTATAACAATCATTTGGAGGGGTTTATCAATTTTTAATTGCTTTAATGATTGCTTCATATCAACCTTTCTATGATTTTACCCCGGACTGATATTAAGCAAATGAGCCTATAGTTTTCTGCATCAGGTCACTCATTCTTTTTCATTATTGCTTTGGGGTTTGGTTTGTTTTTGTGTAATTTAAAGCTTCTTTCAATGCTTTTAAGTTCTGAAAAATCTTACGCTTAAGTTTCCCTACGCTCACATATCTGGTTGTGTGAATTTAAGAATATGTTTGGATAGCTGCTGCTTAATATTACCCATAATTACTGATGGAGTAGGAGGAATTACATTTTAGTGTGAAAATTGACTCCTTTATTCTACTGCTTTCAAATACAAAACAAGAATATTTGTTGGTTTCACATGTTCAGTGAGTAACCACCATGCTGTACCTAACATCGGGTTCACTGCGGCTGTTTATGAGGATGCAGAATGCATTTGGTCTCACTAGCCCTAGTCTGCTGGCCACTGACCTCCCCTACATTTTTTGGCTTCCCACATCAAACATCTGCTTTGCTTATTTGTTGATTTAAACTCACATGCCTGCCTAATCACTCATGCATTTTGTTGGTGGCATTTTTGCACTCCAGATGGCTTACTTGCATTTTACCATAGGAGGCTGCAGGTAATGCTGGTCATACTTTCCCCCAGTCATCAATTTTCGTTGTAACAGAGGACTTTTTAAATTAAAATCTTACTGACCAGTTTACATATACTCGTGTCAATCAACATAGCCTTGTAGCAGGGTCCTTCAAAGGAGAGTCAGACTGCAGAGAGTTAAAAGGGGACGGGGGTGAAAAATGCAGGATTTTACTCTGCTTGCCTGAAACTATTTTGAATAATTGAGATCTCGTGGCTTTGGGGAGGGCGGAGGGAGGCTGCTTTTGGCTATAGCACAAAATCCCTCAGGACTGGCCCCACAGCTGGCATTAACCAACACACCTCAGGAGAAGGATGGAGCAGACTGTTGTAGGTCTGCTGGGGACCTGGCCTAGAGTCTTCTGCAAATAGGGAACAAAACAAAGAAAAAATTTTGTCATTAATAATGGTTTGATTTCCTTAGTGACACTGCAGCTGCTTTCAGTCTGGCTGCCGAGAAGCAGCCAGCCAGGAAGGAGCCCCCTGCTACAGCATGACACAGATGGACCAGCAAGGCTAAGGGGCTTGCAGGGCTTTTGCAGTCTCCCCTCCTGGGGAGCTGTGTTCTCCCTCAGAAAATAAGTGATGGGGACTTCGGGCAAAGAAAGCCATGCAAATGAAAAAAAGCAAGGACTAAACCGGTGCAAAAGATGTTTTCATTCGCAGCATGTTTTTTGAGGAGAGCAATTCCTCCAGTTTTCTTATGTTGCACTTGGCATAATTTGAAGCACTGAGGATGGCTGATTCTCTGCGTGTCCCTGCCCAGAGAGCAGTGGCCAGGCACTGCACAGGGATGCTTCTGCTCCATCGTCTCAGAGCTGTGAGCAGTGATCAGTGCAATGGTAGCACTGGGCTTTGCGACTATATCCAGCTCCACAGGGCTGATAATTGCTCCTTTATTAAAATAGCATTCATCTTCTACTCTTTTGCACAGAACTAATGGCTCTGAGCATATTTAAATTCACTTCCTCTGCCGGAATAACTTATTCACTCCCTTTCATGTTGACTTGGTCTTTGGCACTCTCGACATAAATGATTTATTGACTGGAGATAAAGCATTGTTTCCACAGAACTGTTCTTGCGACCCAGGCAAAAGCGGATGTGTCCGCTCTTAGTAAGGTGTTCAGCATAAAAAATGCAATAGACTTGATTGTCTGCACTCAAGAGCCTTTCCGAGAATACAGTACCTGCCCCCATTCACAATAACAAAAAAAAAAATCTCCCCCACATTTTTATTTATATTAAAAAGTTTTCGGAAGAATACGCTGGGATCCAGATAGTTGTTCAGTAGCTGCAGAACAATTTCATAAATATCCCTGAGGAAGCATGGCCTACTTTGGGAGAATAACAGTGATTAAAAACATCCAAACACGATGAATAGTTAAATACAAGCCAAAAAGTACAGTGATTTCCTTATGGCTCCTGCAGACAGTTACACACGTGAGGAGTGTCACAGGGCACGAGGGAACTGTTCTTGCTTATGCTTAGAGTTCTCCACATGCACGGCTGTCTGTAGGATGGAGACCTACAGCGCTGCCAAATGAGCTTGGTCCATGGGCACCTACAGCAGAGCTCTCACTGAGTTTGGCTACACGAGGGTCTGTATTTGTTTTCACATTTCTCAGGGCCTGTAACACTGGTTTTCTAGATCACCATAGCTAGAATCCTGGGAAGCTTTTAAAACAAACTGTTTTAATGGGAGAAGTGCACACATCTAAATTCATGACCATCTACTGGAAGATGTTCAAAACTAACACTGATACAAAAATGCTTCTAGCAGCTCTTTGCCTAACTCATATTTTTCTCCTATGACCTTTTAGGATAATACTCTCTGATAAACTCTTCTATTATCATTCAAATTATGCCAGAATTTTTCGCTGGATAATAAAATAAGAGAATTTCTACTGCAGGAGTATAGCATTCTCCTTTTGAAAATAATTTATATTCAAGTTGTTTTTTGTTTGTTTGTTTGTTTTTAATTGCTATACCAACACAAAATTGGTGTCAGTTGCCAGAGCACATTTTTAAAATCTGTAGCAGAAAGAGCTGTAAAATTTACTGGAGCTTATAATGGAATTCTGCAAGGTGCTCAGCCACTTCTCTCAATAAGGATCAGATTCCAACCTGCAATACTATGAAAAGCTCTAAAAAGTGCAAATGATGCTGTTGGCAAAGATTTTTACATCATAAGGAGAACTTGTACACCAATAAATGTAAAATTAGGGCCAGGATTTTCAGAAAAAGAATATAAAGCTTACTGCCTTATACTTTTTGGGAGATTCACTTGGAAAGACCCAAACCCATGCAAAGACCCATACCACTAGAAATCACTAGCAACTTCTGAAAATCTTGGCCGTCAATTTCCTTCTTGAACAGTAAAGAAGTATTCAACATGCTGAATCTGAGCTGGGTGGAGAGCTGTAACCTAATCCTGCACTCATCTGAAAAAAATTACATCCTCAATGTATTTATTTGTTGATTCTACAGGCACCCTCAGAGGCTGACCTTGAATTCTCTAGCAATGAACTGTACAATAGTTTTTAAGTATCATAACACAGGAATTTGCTCTAAAAAGGTGCCTTTACCTTGATGTAATTGTGTCTTCTCTCCACTGCTGCATCTTCACACCTGTATGGCACTTCATCCACAGTTTGGCATACACACTAAAAGCAACTCTACTGTATCTGCCTATTAGGTTGGAGAGAATGACAGTTTTTAAATATACAAAAGCTACCTTTGATTTTAAAGAAATGAGGAACAAATAGGTAAGTCCCCTTAGCATGTTGATGGCATCAGTTCATCACAAAGAGTGTGTCAAGAAGGTCCTGATGTTAGGGACAGACATTAATTCCACTAAATCCCCGTGGAAAAAAAAAATAGTACCACAGCCAGCTGTGATACAGCCAGTGATGAAGCCAGCCATTCAGAGACTGAACAAAAATCAATGCTCAGATTGAATGCAACAGTCTTGAGCCTGCTACAGTATATTGAAAGGCTTATTAGAACCGTTTGCTTATTCCTATTTCCTACCAAAATATGCTTTTGGATAGAAAGTGGAAAAAGTTAACAAAGAAGTCTGCCCCCGTTGGAGGGAGTGTCTCGGTCCTCAGAAGTATAGTCTTATGCATTACCTTTTTCAGAGCATTTGGTTTGGACTGTGATTCCCAAGTCCTGCCCAAAACATAAACAGTGGCCAGCAAAAAGGATCTGAATTCTTCCAGTTTGTTCTGTTCCTAGTGTAGACCAAACTCTAGGTCCAACTCCCCTCTGAGAAGGGTGCTCTCCCTTTCCTCTCCCTCACTGAGTAAGAAAACACATTGGCATAACAGGAATGAGAGCCTTTGATATCTGCTGGATGGGAGGGAGAGCAGACACAGTGTCCTAGAGCTCATTCAACCAACCCTGTTCTTGGCTACCTCTGTGGCAGCTGTTCTGCAAGTCTCCACGAAGTCACACCTCTGCCATGTGCAAATCTATCTACACAGTGTACTGTGACTCGGTGAAGGTATGCTAGTAGTGGACTTCAGTTTGGATGCAGTCTCAGCACAACTACTGAAACATATCCTCAGTATTTAGGAAAGACCATTATATATATATGGACTGTGCTAATTCTGTGCAGAAAGCACGCATGAAGTGCTGATATTGTTTAACGGAATACTATTAGACTGCAAAACTAACACATACAAGACTTCTACATTCCTATCAGGGGTGTAGTAATGTGAACATATCCACGGAGATTGGAGAATTCCTGTAAGTTTTTCCTAAAACATCATGCCATCTGCATACATAATAGAAGAATCCAGTAGTTGCCATGCTAAAACAGGACTTCTAGTGAAGGGCATAGGCAGTCCCCTAAAGGGAACCCAAAGTTATGCACAGTGATGAAAACCGGAAGAAATTTTCCAGCTAAAGGTCTGTCAATGACCATTTTGAACAAATTAGCACTGGATATTATGCACCACATTTTTACTCCACAGCAAACCAGGTCTTCTCAGAATGCATCATCTTGAGTGGGCTGATTTTACTTCAAGTTTGTCTTCACTCCTCCAAGGTCACCTTCTGGCAGTGCCATTGATTATTTTTTTTTTCATGAAGGAAAGTTCATTTTCATATCAAGTGGCAGGACAGCAGCTTTACAGGCTGGAAATGTTTATGGAGAGCTCTCTGCTGGGGCTGTAAGAAACAAAACAGAAAACCAAAACGAGACAGTGAGCATAGACCAGAGTAAAGGAATTACCATGTATTTCAACTACATGTTTGTGCTGAGCAAATGCATTTCTGCTGTAAAGATAAACTACTCTTAGAACATACATTATGACCCTGGCACTTTCTTTAATCAACTTTACTCATCAACCAAAAAACTCCGTGCTTAATCAATTTCTTAGATAAATATAAAGTGCAGACCAGCAATCATTTGTCTGATTTAACAAATGCTGTTTGAATTTTATTGCCTCATCTTAAAGCACTGCTCACTCTTTCTCCAATCTAAGTCCCAGAGGGGCTGGGTCTTGGCTGGGCTTGCATAAACTACTGAGGCACCTCAGTAGCCAAATGCTGGAAAGGTTCAAGTGTCAATGTAGAGGTTGATGCTCTCTCACCACTTCTGCTGGTCAAGACAGTAAGACTTGGCCACTGCTGTAGTAAAGCACCTTCAATTTCTGTAGCACTGAAGCTGCTATTCCTTGCCTCACAGTCCTCACAAAGCTGTAAGTCAATCACATAACAAAAGATTATGTGGAGGTTTCTTATAATTTCTTCTCTCCTCTGCCAAACTCTTCTCTGAGATGCAAAGCAGAAAGACAAGAGATAATGGACGCAAGATGCAGTAAGAGATATTCCAGGTAGATACAAGGAAAAAGTGCCCAGCAAGAGTGGCTGAACATTGAAACAAGTTACAGGTTGTCCAGTCTCCACCTGCAGAGATTGTAGTGCCACAGAATCCTTAGATTTGGAAGGAATGTTTAAAGGTCATCCAACTCCCCTGCAATAAACCAGGACACCTACAGCTAGATCAGGGTGCCCAGAGCCCCATCCTGCCTGAACTTGAATGACTCCAAGGATGGGGTATCCACCACCTCACCAGGCAACCTGTTCCAGTGCTTCACTACCCGTACCATAAGAATCTTATTCCTTATATCGAATCTGAACTTCCCCTCTTTTAGTTTGAAATCACTTCCCCTTTTCCTTTCATAACAGACCCCGTTTAAGAGTGTGTCCCCTTCTTTCTTACAGCCCCCCTTTCAATACTGAGCTCTGCTCTGCAGGGTTCAATTGTCAGGTTCTGCCATCCTGCCTACATTCACCTCTGGAGCCCCAAACCATTGCTGCTATGGAAATGAAGGGTTGCTTGAATGGGGGGAATGGGCAGGATGCAAACCTGCAGGTTCTGGAAGAGCACTGAGTGAGATTTTACAAAAGATAAGAAAAAGAAAAAATAAGCTAAAAACACCTTATTCCTCAGTTTAAATATGGTCTGTGACATAGAAGAACAATAAAACTCAGTCTTCTTAGCCACTTTCTTCCTTATTTAGGCACATTCACTCAATTACAGTGCTTGCTTTCATTTTGGTTTCCACTACTTTTATTCTCAAGGTCCTTGAGTGCAGTGATCCCTCCAGCACCTGCTGTCATCTGCTCCTCGACAGACCCGCGTCCAAAGTGGCCTGAAAAAGGAACGTGTTTGGGACCCAACAAATGTTTATTCTATGAGAGAACTGACAGGAAAGTTTTGATCCTTCACCTGGCACAGGCAGATAACTGACTGCATCCCCTGGGGCAGAAAAGGAAGCAATGGGGATATTAAGCAGGTGTGAAGATTAAGGGGAAATCTGGGGAAAGGTTTTAAACTTGGAGAGAAGCAAACAGGTACCTAACCTCAAAAATGTTGGATTCCGGGTGAACTGGGATTTTTGCAGCGTTGGCAGAGATGCAATTGTTTCACAAAGGAGAAATAAGACTTCTTTTTTGAGGCTAAATAGCTCATGTGCTGCAAGGAAGGGGAAATTTGAAAAGCTCTCCCAAGCAATCAAAATATCTCACCTATCCGCAGAGTGACAGAACTAAAAAGAAACGGGCAAACTGGCGACTTACATCAGGTCAGGCCTCAAGATTCCCATGCTGGAATTCCCACCATCCCCTCTGTCTGAACCCTTGGCCTGTGCACGTGTCTGGGTTTTACGTCAGTCAGTGGGCCATGAGAAACCCGAGAACACAGAACAGGGACTGATCCATACCCAAGCTCCATCACACCGTGGTGTGAGCGGAACCGAGCCTGGAAGCAACCAGTGACACTGACCTTGGGAAAAGCAGTAATTCTGTTCAGTTCTGAACTTCGAGTAAGCAAAGCAAGGGGTTAGCAGTGATTTAGTGCATTTCTTCTAATTTTATCTTTCGAGGTCAAGATTTTAGAAGCGCTTATTCCCACTTGTAACCTATAATTTTTGATGCCCAGATGGAGAGTCCTCTAACGATCTTGGTTTTCTAACAGCATGTACCCAGCACTTTTAGAAAGTAAGATCTTTTTAAAAGGTATCACAAGTGAGCAGTTGTCTTTGAAAGCACTGCCTTAGCCTGTAGGCTCTTGGAATGATGACTGCCTTTCGCATGGGGTTTGTAAGCTTACCAACTCGGCGGCCTACAGATCTAATCTCATATGACATTTTCAGGAAGCTGCCATAGAAAGACACCAATCATTTCAAAGCCAGAGATGTATTTCATTTATGAGCGTGTGATTTTTTTCTAACTGGAAAAGAAACATCCTTTTCATTCATTTAAAATATATGTTAATTCAGCTCAACCTAGCAGTATTGCTTATTTTCATACCTTCATAACTGAAGGATCCTGATAAAGAAAACAAATATCTATTTCCTTTGCTACATTTCTTCTATACTGGAACTAATTTTATAATAAATTTCAAGGCAGGACATTTCAAACATGAGACTGCTAGGAAAAACACCTATTTCCAACATCCGTGTAGCAACTATTACTTTCAGTGTGGTAAAATCTGCTTTCAGCTGCATTGACTAGTATGTGTCAGAAAGGCTGCAGGTATCTCACTTCATGCTTCTCACGTAGCTTGGGACATTCCAGTATTCTGCAGATTACTGCAGACTTGTTGCATCTTGCTTCTTAACATTGAGCAGCAATGCTAGCTTTGAAAAATTTCATACAATGACAAAAGGAAATGGTTGCCAGCTCATTCCTAGATTTACCCTTTTTCTTTATTGTTCACTGAATTATAAGCACTGAGGTGTGAGAACTAATGGAAATTAATGCAAAAACAAAACACCTCTTTGGGGAGCTACTGATCCGGGTCAACCACCACAAGAGAAGGAGGAACGAGGATTACCAAGGGCTGGGAAATGCAGCCAAGGGGAACTGCAGCAAGAACAGGATGGTTCCACACTGCAATCAGTGCCCCAGGCCAGATGACACCAAGTTTGGTTTCATTTCACCATGAAATCATCCCCTGGCTGTTCTGGGCTGAGTGGGAGGAATCTCTGCACTTTTGTTGTCTAGGTAAAAGCAGCTATTGTTGCACATCCTTATTACCTAAGCCTGATATGCAGAGTCAACAGTGCCAGAGCTCAAAGGTTACCTGAGGGTCTGCCTGTCGTAGCTGGTGTCCTGCAGCCCACTGCACCCAGCTCCCAGCCCCAGTCCTGTGTTGTAGGGCAGCCAGACAAGCCTCAGGGCTGGAGGAAGACAGCAAGCTGCTGGGCTGCCAGAGACACTGCCTCTCTGCTTCTATTAAAACGGTGCTAAGCCATTAATCAATGGGCTGAACACAACACCCAGCAGTTAAGAAGGAAAACAGGGATGTGGGTGATTCTTGATCAGACAATTTTGTTTTGATTCCTGACTGGTCATTTGTTGGTCAGGCTTGCTTGATTTTCCCCTCATTACTAAAACCTAGTAGCTGACACAGTCTTGAAGGTTACTTAATGTTGTTTGTAAAATGCACTGTCATTACGGTAGAAAAATACAAAGAGGGAAAAGGGAGGAAGTCTCTTCTTGCTTTTGATTTTTGAATTTGCTTGCCAAGCAGGAAACCAACATTTCAGTTTTGGAGCAGACAGAAAAGGTGGGTCTATAAGCACAACATCTAGAGCTTCAAACATTATAATCCCAGTTGCAAACCTTTAGTACTCATTAATAAATCCATGTTAGATGATTTTAACAGCTACAAAAATATGGAATTAAATATAAATGTTTCCTTTCAGTTCTACTTTTTTTTTTTTTAGGATACCATTATGACATATTTTTCATTTTCACTCCTGAGCCATGAAACAAGATGCTTTGGTTCAAAGGATCAGGGACACAGATGTACCACTACACGACTCCAGGAGCAGACTCTTTAAAACAAACAGCAGCCAACAGGGAATTGTTATTTCTGCAAATGTGAACTCAGGGTTTCTTATTTTTTTGAAAACACTTCTTCTTCTGGGCAGCATGCTCCCATAACCAGGTGCTCATAATCCACCTGAATACATTTTTAATACCGGTCCATAAATATGCTACTGAATATTCCCATGTGGGACCTCTGAAAGTGGATGTCTCTACATGCAATAAACTCCTTGGCATTATTTATGTATTTCTGCATTGCTCCCCCTGCATGGTCCCAGGTCCAACAAGGGCTGTAAAGAGGCAGCTGGCATGCAGCCTGCATGCAGCCAGCATCGGCATGGCACAACATGGGACAGAGCTCAGTGCAGTGCGAGAGCCATCATCAGCCACTACCTGCACATGGGAAGGTGGGATCTTGGCTCACTTGCAGCTTTGCACTCTGGATCAATGGCAAATCTCATCTTAAGGAAGGCTTCAGGGTGGCCTTCAAATGATAGAGAAGACATATCTACTGTCACTTTATGCTGATGTATTTTTCTTCCTATATTCTCTCTTATGCCGAGACTCTAAGGAGCTCAGCTGGGGACACCCTGGTTTGAAAAGGAAAAAGCACTTCAAGACAGATGATGAAGATTCAACAAGGTCGAGCAAATCCTTTCTCCTATATTCTGACTAAAGAGAAAACTCACTTCTTGCTTGTGATGCAGGGCTCTGTAGCCTGTATCAGGCAATTTTGAGATGAAACATTTCTGGGAGAATGGATGTCATGGCAGATGCTCTCAGCAGGTAACCTTCCAAAAAGCCAATTAGTCAGAGGTTATCGCAGCTGCTCTGTGAAACACAGTTGGTTCACACAGAATGGGTTGGAAATGTAGTTGTCCAAAATGTGTTTCACTAAGCTATTCAGCGTCCTCAAATGGTCAGATTAGCCAAAAGTCTCCTCATGAGTCATGCACGATTGCAGCTTCCCTACTACAGCAGATCTCTCACCAACTTTACTAGGTTAAACAAAATGAGGACACACATTGATTCTGTCTGCAGATGATTTATGCAGTAATTTCTGTTCCTTGCCTCTTCCTTCAAAAATCTGAGTTCACAATGGCCATGATGAGCTCTCTGATGGGCCTGAGCTACCACTCCATCTTTGTTTTGAAAAGTATTCTAAAAGCGTTCTAGCATCTACTAAGCTTGATTTTCCAGTGTTTATCTGGAATCCTCAGAAGGAAAAACTATCCTCCAAGATGTATGCCCTTTTCATGTCTAAGCCTAAATAAAATGTGACAATTCCCAAAACAAGTTAAAAGTCAAGTTCAAAAAGCTGGCAAAATCCTGGGAGAGACTTTCTTTGTTCAAAGTGGCTCATTCATCCCTACTCAGGATGCTTCACACAGCTCACCACCTACCTGCTGCTGCAAACATACAAAGAAAAAAGAGATGTGCTTTTGCATTCAGTAGAACACGATTTCCTTGAACTAACAAGCAGCTAAAATATTTTGAAAATTGCATGCAACCACTTCCTTAGCGTTTATAAATTTTTTCAAAGAATTCTTCTGATATACTGCTAACTTACCTATCAACGTGAACAGTGAACTGGCTGTCCACCACCATCCTTCTCTAGAGACTCAAGTTATAGCGAACAGAAAGATTTAAAAGAAGGCGATGCTAAGCAGGCTGAAAGTTTCAGCTAGTGCTGTCTGAGACTTGAAGTGCACCTGAGATTGCCATCTTCATTCCCTCTTATGCATGTCTTTCCCTGCCTGACTCTAATCAGTTCTTGATCTCACAGGTCCTTGTGGGTACTCTGCAGGAAGTGAAAAAGGTTGTCACAGATAAATAGTCTTCCATAAGTTGGTTCTAAATAGTCATTTGCACTACATCTTGAGCCTTTGCATATCCATTGCTTTTGTCCTGAGAGACTGAGTTTTAATACAAAGCACAGGGAACTGTACAAAATGAGTGAACTTAAAAAACAGCCTCAAGTGGTATCTCTGCTCTGATCCCTACCTTGAACCTGCCCTTGCTTTTGTTCTGTGGCTTCTACAGGATGTTTTCAAAACTATCTCACTCAAAACTATGCTGTGTCTTATGGAAAATAGTTCTGCCCATTATATCACTATATTACTTACCTGAGGATCCTTCAGCAAAATATGCAGTAAGTTAAGAACATAATCAGAGGAAAACAAGGACTTCGCTAGAAAAATCAAAGTATTATAGCAAAAGGGTTTGGAAACTGGAGCTACAGCTCCCTCACTGCCTATGCAGAGCTGACACAGGATTAATAGGTGGAACAAACTACCCTCCTTCGGGGAGATATTCACATATTCACTGTGAGGTTCCCTGCAATGAAAGTTTTAACTCAGTTCTCATTCTGTGAAGTGATTAACCAAGTGAGAATGAAAATTACACCTACTCAAACCACTTAAATGATTGCATGTATGTGCACACATTTACTACAAAACAAAAACATAGATCATGAAGCCTACAAAATCAGCTTCTCCCCCAAGACATTGAACAAGCAACTTTATTTCCCTCTTTGGAGGAATGAATTATAATATATCCTTCTACCCTATTATCATAGCGCTATCACTGTCTTCCCCATTCTTCTGCATGTAGCAGAGAGAAAGAACAGAAGAAGGCTTTTATGTCATTTGTCACTTAATTTTCCCCTTCTACTTCAGTACGCGGCCCACCACCTCACTTAATGAACAACAGTCAATCTTAATCTGGAAAATAATTATTGCTATCCTCATGGGCTCTTCTAGACACACTGTCCAATCATTTCACAAACAAAGTGCCTCAGTTCCAAATACTCTGTGAGAAGACACTGCCTTATTTTACAGTTCCTAGTTCGGCACAAAGAGTTCCAGACTATGCAGCTGGCATCTGTCTGGCTTTGACTCCAGCTCTGGAGCTCCTGAGTTGGGTGAAAAACCTATAGAAAGAGAGGGTTTGAGAAGACTGCTGGAATACATAGCTGGGTCTGGAAGCTGGAACTCCGAGGAGGGGTACAAGCAGGACCCTAAGCATGCCAAAGGAAGTTTGGTTTCGACCATCTGTACAGACTCCTCAACATGCTTTTACATGATGCCTTCTTCTAATCTGCTCTGAAGTGTGATTTTTATAGGAAATTGACTCTTGCTGATTGCCCACCTGACAGGAAAATCTGCTGACCTGTCATTTTACAAGTCAGCACAGCTTGGAAGCCTGGAAAGCAAGCAGTCACCATGTCATCCTCATGAGCTTGGCTGTGACCAGACTGAGAAACTCTTCTTAGGACTCTGCAAAGCCAGAAAAATCAGGCTGGTGCATATGCAACTACAGTTTCTTAAAATTAAACTAAGTAAAAGGCTTCTGGCCTAATTTTATAGCTGCACGACCAATCTCAAAAAGGTGCTGCAGCAGGGGACACTCTTCCCTAGACAGAGATCCCCTTCCATCCCTGATGCCATGACAGAGCAGGCAGCTGAGCGCTCTGCAAACCCAGCTCATATCCCTTTCTGGGTGACTGCAAATGAACTAAAGAGATCAAAACAAGTTACCACCTCTAAAGAGTTCCCTGGGTGATGATTAAGACCATGTCTTAGTGTACAGCCTTAGAAGAAGGCATCATGTAAAAGCATGTTGAGGAGTCTGTACAGATGGTCGAAACCCAGATACCACTCTGCCTCTGCAGCAGAGCTTGAAAAGTGAAAGATGGACTGACTGTATCAAAGAGGTTCTTAAGTCAGGCATGAAGACTAAGGCCTGAAATTATGCAGGCTGTGTTGATCACAGAGCCAACCAAGTAAGGCTCTCATGAAGACGTGTCAGGTATGGAACAAAGAATACCCAGCCAACAATAAGAAGGAATTTCAACTGTTGATGTTCTTGAGACGTAATAATCAGATCCACACAGGAACTGATTGATCAGTTGAGAAATCTGCTTTACTCTGCTTTGCCCCTTTCCTATTTTAGTTTGCAGGCTATCCAAAACACTCGCAGTATTTTATGTCTCCTTTTGCATTATGCACAAACACGATCTGAAAATACACAGAAATACATCTAAATGGTTTCAGACTGCTGGCTTTGCTGTGTTCTGTGGAGCTGACTGCTATTGTTGGTTGCTGCCATCCCATGTTATTCAGATTGTGTCATGTTCCCTTCCTTCCAAAATAAGCACTATGATGTCTGTACAGTATGGCAGGTGGGCAATGCCAATTTACCTCCAAGGGAAGCTCATTTCTGGGAAGTCAGCACCCTCCCAGGTGACACCCTCCCATGCTGCCATCACTCACCAGCACTTGGGACTGGAAAGTGCTCTCATGAGCTGCACTGTGGACATACCTTGTATAAATCAAGGACAGGACCAATGGACTGAGTGGCAGAAAATAATTCAATACCAGGTAGAAATTGACCTTTAAAAGTCAGACAGAAGGGCATCTCCACACTTCAAATAGAAGGATTTGGGGCTAAATGTCATATTGGGAAAAATATTTTCATTCATCATTCTGATTCTTTGCCGGCACTTACTAAGGTATGGATGGATGCAAGACAGGGAAATATGCAGCAGGGCAGTGGCTTGGGCTCAATGTTAAGATGAAGGCCTTGCCTGCCACATTACAATCCAGCAGACTTCCCTGAGCTGTTCAGCTAAGTAAATACGTAACTGTTCTGCACAAAGAAGAACAGCATCAAGAGAAGATACAGCCTGTCTCCTTCCTTCCTGGGGGCCTGTCTTTAAGGATAGAGATGGAAATAAATGTGGTTGCGTGATCTTTTGAGATGATGATTCAGTTGAGCTGCTTTAGTGTAAAGCTGACTGGGTATCTCCACACTGCATACTGCAAGGCTGGATGTAGATGAGAGAGCAGTAGGGTACAGCTATGGGTAGGAACTCTCTCTGCACTCATCTCTGAAGCTCACCTGGTGTTTGCACAAACTCATTTCTCCCATCCCAGACAGGTGACCAGTCTGAGCTAATTATCGAGGCTTCTTTGATGAGCAGGGGAGAAAGACGGTGCTTGGAAGAGTTATCCACCCTACTCACTTGTCATATTGGATAAACGATTCTTTGGAAGGTCCTCTCTCCACTGATTATCCAGACAAGCTAAATGATTAGTGCAGAGCAGGTACCCAGCAATTAAATGGCAAATAAGAACTGACAGGAACTGCAATGTAATGCTTAATTTGATTGTAACAAATTCCAATTAGCATGTGAAATGTAGGCACCACAATGTTCAGGATTAGCATGTTTAATGCTTACATTTCTACTGAAATCAGGAATGATATAGATTCCAGTGGGGGACAAGAGCCCCACATTCCTTTGAGGCCTTGGATATTGGAATTCAACAAGGAAATTACACACTAAATAATCTTCTTAGAAATTTCTACACATAGCTGAGATAATGAGATGCTTCCTGCAAACAATCTACAAAGTACTGAGGATTTTTAGAGAAATTATTTGCTCAGCACTATTGGTACAATTTTGCAGCTGGATATTTTATTGTGTCCATGCTGCCAAAGAGTTTCGATTTGCCGCTGATTTGCTTTTCATTTCTATTTGCAATATGCGAACAAATCGATATCAAGGAATTCATGCAGGCATGTAAAACAAGAGTAAACAAAAACAATGCCTTGTTTATTATTAAACACCTTTCATATTTTATCTATGGTAGGCAATTAGGTTGGTAGGAATTTGCAACTGGAGAAGTTGCACCATTTTATCTCAGGCCAAGCACTTTATCGCTATTCGTGCACAGACAAACTTCCGTGCTTCAAAAGTCAGGGGAAAATATGTAATGGGATGTGGTATTTTTCTTCCAGTGCCAGAAATATACAGATCCTAATTACATTTTTGCTTCAAGGAAGGAAGGAAGGAAGAATTTCTGCCATTAGAGCATGAAAGAAATTTTGGCTAGAAAAACTATGGATAAGATTTTCCAAAAAAACCCAAAACCCCAGATGATTTGCACACCAAAGTCTCATTTAGAAGTCAAAAATACTTTGATTTCTAAGTTACTTGTGAATATTTTCTCTGATGATTTCTACAAGTCATTGAATATTTATCCTAAACAAGTGCTGACATATTCAGAAGCAGATCTGGGGCTGCAACAAGTTCTGGTAACCCCTGAAGACATTTCTATAGCCTCACCCACTAGAGATTCAAAACTTCTGGCATGTCCATATGTCTGAAATCTTCAGTTTGCATCATGCATTTGTCTATTTAGGATAATTAAGGGTATGCCTCCGTGAACACATTACTGCGAGGTAACCAGGGTCTGGATTTACAGCAGAACAGATGCTCTGCTATAACTGTCCATGTGCGTGCCCTTACCCCGTGGTAAATGTAAGGCAGCTTAGCGCCTGTCACTGAATGAGAGCAGGCAACACATTCAGCGTTCGCACTCCATCTTCCAATTACCCCTCAGCAACTTGCTCAGGTAGCCGCGCTGTCATATTTGTTTTACACCCCAGCCACTATCACAGCCTGCCCAGGAATAAACACAGGCAGAGTGTCCTTCGCCAAGACATTTTTTAGGCTGTTTACTGTCACCTCCAATCCGCCCTTCAAGGAGTTTGTATGCAGCGCTCATCCCTGCGTTCTCTGAAAGAATTCAGGAGTCTGGACTCTGGTCCAGAGGGTGTGAGCACAGGGGATCTGAGAGAGCTGCAAACACGTTACATACCAATTTCCTAATGACACTGCCATTTAGCTACTACTTTCAGTTCCGAGATTACAGAGGAATATGATCTCACCTCGTTAGGGCGTAACGACAACATGCTGCTACAGCTCAGGCCTCGCAGCTTTTGCAGCTTTCTCTGGTTGGACGCTCCCATGAGATGGCTGTATCCGTGGCCCTAACAGCATCCTGGATACGTGTCTGTGATCACTGGAGCACAGCCCATCAGCAAGAACTTTTGTCTTCAGCCTCTTGGCCCATACTCTGAGTTAGAAATTCTTTCCACATCTAAGTGGGACCTTCTGATATCGTTCAAAGGCATTTCTGTGTTGCACATGTATTTGGTTCAGTTCTTACACTGACCAGGCCACTCCAGTGAGCAGTTCTAAATCCAGTGCAATAAACCCACCTTGACCATCAGTTGGAAGCTAAGGAAATCCATCCATCTGGGATTTTCCTTGCAGATACTACTGGATATTTGGATATTTGGAAAAAGTAACAAATAAAAAAGCTTTTTACTTTTGATTCAAATTCTGAAGAATTTAACCAACAAATAACCTGTGATATCTCTAATAAAAAGCAAAAACTTTTGAATTTATTACATAAAAAAACAATCCAGTGGCATTGCACTTCTCTCCTGGAAAGCAAGTTTTCTCTTTCCATCTGTGAAAGGAAGATCATGGCTCTGCTTTCTGCACATACACAGTTCTGGGAGCACAACTGCATGTGATGAATCACGTGGAGACAACCATGGGCTTCCAACTTCTCCTTCCAGCCAGCACCATTGCCCTTGTGCTGGGCCAAGCCTGCTGCATGGGACAATGGGACGATGAAATATGTCCCTGTGGCAAACAAGATGAAAGAGCAATGCTTGTATTAAACCAATTCATGTCACTGATCTGCTTTAGAGCTCCAGCACAGCCCCAGCAGCCCTGGCAGCGAGCGGGCAGAATGGCTGCAGGCAGCGGCAGCAGCATCTCAGGCCAGATCCACCACCGAGGTATCATATGGTGGAGTCACATCTTGTGCCTCCCCGAATGCTGGCTATGATCTTCCATAGAACATTGATGTTTAACTCAATTTAGAAAGGTAATAAAGAATTGCAGTGGCGTGCAAATGGATAGACAACACTGCAGATAACTGGCAGGGCTAATTCTCTTTTTAACTAACAATAGGGACAGCAGACCCACTGGCAACAGCCAAAGCATTTGTTCAGATTATGCATTCTCTGACTTTTCTTTTGCTACTGGAGGACCCAATCCTGCAGCTATTTTTGGTAGTGTTATTTTGTCAGTGCCCAGCCATGAATTGGGGTCCCACTGTGCTATTCAAACACTTAACTAAAGGCTGGTTTCTGCCCAAAGACTTTGAAACTTAACTTAAAAAATCCCAGAGGTTTTAATGGCAGGAAGAACTGCATTAGCAGTACTTTCTTCTATTGGCTTTTATTATTTATTTTACTAAATATTGTTTACTTCATTTGCAGTAATTAGAGTAGAATAATGAAAAAAATGTTTTCAAGCAAAAGCCTGGAAGGACTCTGCAGTACTGCTGGTGAAATAACAAGCCATTTCAATGAAAAAACCCATAAGAATTGAACAGCCCCAAATGGCTTCCACAGAGCCATTGTATGTGTAATACTGCCACAGCAGTATTGTATGCAAATATATAATTTAGTTATTTTTATGTAACCTGGTTATTTTGTAATCACAGAGGTAGGGTTTAGACAAATGGGACATACACCATTTGTAAAGAAACAACCTGGGAAAAAATATGCATTGCAGTTGTAGTCCTGATATGTAAATTCAGATACTCAAAATGCACATTGTCACCTAACAGCAGATTATTCAGCTTCACTAATGATACTGATTTTGAGTTAAACTAGAATATAAGGAAATGAAAGCCTATATAAGCATATGATCTTTTAAAACAAACTTTAATGAATAATGATTAGCTTTTATAAAATACTGTTCATTCAAGCCTGTTTTCAGAACCAACTGCAGACTCACACACTCTTTTGTCCCCAGACAAAGGAGTTCACCAGGTCTTTCACTACGCAACCATCACCACTGGTGTGACAACATGTGGTGCTTGTAAAGTTGCACAACTTTACAAACAAACTCTGTTTGTACCATAAATATGAAATACAGACAGGACATAGGATACATCTAAAATATGATGAGAAATATTTATATAGTTATATATCACTAAATCTATTGTGACTATATATAAAATAATCATAATTGATTGTGACTGAATACCTAAATTCTGCAGATCCAGCAGCATTTCCAATGGCATTCATCCATACCATCATGCTGAGATATCATTTGCAATGACCTTTAAAGAAAATGCCCCCTCTTCCAAGAGAGCAGTCTGCCTGCAGGACAAGTGTCTCAGATACGAGCTCATGATTGAGTGGCTAATATCTTCACACAAATCCATCTCACCTGAATGAACATGAAAAACGGTTCTGAGACTGTGCTATCTCCCCGTGTCTGAGATTCTGACTGCAAAACCTTCTAGCAGCCTCTAAGAGTTTTTTGGAAACCATCCTCTATAAAGCCAAAAACTCAGACACAGCCTTCTGCACTCCTGACACCCACAGCTTAACTGGATTTCTCCAAATACACTTTAAACTCTGTGGTAAGGATCTGAATCTGAAACCACATTGAGTTGTCCACCAGAGAGCAGGCCAAAACTACTACTGAAGATGACAGCAAATAATTATTTAAAATGCTTGTTTCCCCTGGTACAATATTAGCTACTTCAGTTACACTGCATTCAACAACAGCTTTAAGCTAAATGAGGGGAGATTTAGCTTAGGTGTTAGTAAGAAATTCTTTTACTCAGAGGGAGGTGAGGCGCTGGCACAGCTGCCCAGAGAAGCTGTGGGTGCCCCATCCCCAGAAGTGCTCAAGGCCAGGTTGGATGGGGCCCTGGGCAGCCTGAGCTGGTGGGGGGCAGCCCTGCCCATGGAAGGGGTTGGGTTGGGACTGGATGGGCTTTGAGATTTCTTCCAAGCCAAGCCGTCCTGTGTGAAGGGCTTGGAGAATTTGCCCTACGAGGAGCGACTGAAGGAACTGGGGCTGTTCAGTCTGGGGAAAAGGAGGCTGAGGGTGACTACATTCCTAAACAAGAGTTAATCCTTATCTTGTCCTTTCCTTACTCAAGGGGAGACCTTACTGCTCTCTTCCAATATCTGAAAGGTGCTTACAGCGAAAGCAGGGTTGGTCTCTTCTCACTGGTGACAGGATAAGGGGAAATGGACTCAAGTTGTGCCAGGGTAAGTTTAGGCTCGATATCAGGAAACACTTCTTTACAGAAAGGGTTGTTAAGCACTCCCCAGGGAGGTGGATGAGTCACCATCCCTGGATGTGTTTAAAAACCGTCTGGATGTGGTGCTCAGGGACATGAGTTAGCAGTGGGCTGTTAGAGTTAGGGCAGTGTGGCTAGGCTGTGGTTGGACTTGATGATCTTTGAGATCTTTTCCAATCTGAGTGATTGTATGATTCTATGACTCTTATGAACTCAAAGCTAGCTTGGCATCTTCAGGCTCACGTACCAACAAAGGACTTGCAGATGAAGGTGTGGCCTGAATTCACCCATCTATATTTAGACACCTACTGCTGTTATCTAGATTATATCTGTAGACTTTCTCTATGGTCTGTGGAGAGAAACAGTCGTCTGCCTCCTGTCTGCAGCCCCAAATCTTACTGATCTCAGAGATCATTGCTGCTCAGCTGACCACAGCAGGGACACAGAAACCTGGGCAGCACATGAAGGTAGATGAGATGGATCTCGACCTTGGTTAACAAGTGAGTGGATTAAGTGTGAACTGCACCAGTTCTACAGAGCTAAGGGAAATAAAACAACAAAACTATTTCAACTGGCCAAGGCTGCGTGCATAAATCACCCAGGGAACAGATTTTTTTGAGTGAGGTGGTGCCATTTTTACATACTGATGAGTAATAACACACTCTAAAAATGTTTTATAGGATTTGATCGTGAGAGACAGAATGAGTTTGGAAACTTTGCCTTTTGAACATCATGCACCATGGCAACCACTAGAAAGGTGAAAACATTCTCCCTGGGTCATTTCTGTGGAAGGTTCTGATTGTAGCTTGGCTGGTGCTCACTTCCCTGCATGGCAGTGGAATTACTAACTTTGCTGGGAATGGCCAAGACCCTTTACTTAACATCAAGTTATCACAAATCACTGTTAATTCTAGCGCTGACTGTAGATTATGTTAAAACCCTTACTTGAAATTTTAAAGACCAGGCACTTGAAGGATTGGTATTAAATTGTCCCCTGTTGATCAGTTACCCTGTTAATTTCATGTAGCTGCCTTGATTCTTGGATTTCTTCTTTCTCTAAATAAAAATGAAAATTTGATCTAGCAGTCTGCCAACCGTTAAATACTTTTTCTTCTGTGACTGCATAGCAAATCGTTCTGTTCTGACTGGGACTAACAAAGCTCCTGTCACCCATCCCAAATGGACAGTTGTTCCCAATCTTTCTAATCTTTGGATGTTATGGTGCAGCATTGCAGTTGTTTAATGTAAGGAATGATCAAAACTGGAATATGTATGTGTATATACACACACAGTGAATGAGGAATTCACAGCTTCTTCTCCAGCACCTCTTGGGGACCTGAAAGTGTCATCTCTGGGTGACATCTGTAACTCTTCTGAATCAGGGGACAGCCATCAGCTGGTTCCTACTTTCATCTGAGAACAGAAATTCCCATGTTACATTTTACATTTTTGGAACAGTCTGCAAATTTTTAGCCCCTTAATTTCCAATGTGAGATCAATTTATATAAACAACCACTCTCTCACTCAATAGAAATACTGAACTCAGTTTCAAGGAAGAATATTCAGACTGAGGAAGAACGCATTTCTATTCTTAAATTACAGACTTCAGTTTGAGGTTTATTCCCTAAAACAAAGGCCTGTTCAATTTTGAATGGTTTGCATCAGTTTGAGCCACTGATGGCCCAGATGAACCAGCTAGAAGCGGGACAAAAAGTCTCAGCCTTTCTGAAGACGCCACCTGTATAGATGGGATGAACACTGTCACTCATGTTGACAGTCTTATCTGCCCTGCTGGGGATAAATCAGGGAAAATATTCCTTACTGACAAAGCCATTTATTTATTTATTTGGCTTTCCGATTCTTTTTTGTCTCCCTGTGCTGGCACTTACTCCTGCGCACACCCGCATTGCCAGCAGCTCCAAACAATTTTTTTTCCCACTGTTTTAGTTCTTTTTGTCTGTGACACAGTGTATACCAGAGTCACCCTAAGAAGTCTGCATTTAGGTGTTTCTGTTCTGTTTCTCCGTATTCTGAGTAATGCTTACAGGAAATTTGCTCTTTGATTTCAGTGGAAGATTGAAATGGACAAACATTGATTCTTCATCAGGGATGATTTGTCAAAATACTTCATGTCATCTCCATAACCTCATGCAAATCAAGTGCTTTTAAAAAATACTTCCTATTATTACTAATAATTACTAATGCACTGGAAGCCTGCTGCCAATTTCAGCGAGTTTTCTGCTGTGTTTTTTCTTTTTAACCAATTCTGGCTCAAAAAAAACCAAAAACATCATACAGTAGTACGGATAAATGACTTCACTTCTGATTTGCAGAGATGTGGCAGCCTCCTTTATTTTCAGGAGACAGGAAGTGAAAAACAATTCTGCATACTATCAGAGAGAACATGCCTAAATATGTGTGTACACATGTATGTATAGAAATACACATATATAGAAAACCCATGACAATGGAATTTGACATAAGTTATAAGCTAAACACATGCAAGCAGACAAATTAACCAGATGTGTATACATTAATGTTGATACTAGGCTTCTAGAAATAACTTTCCATTATGCACTACATAAGCAAGCACAAATTCTGTTAGCACTTGCATACCAATAGAAGGAGTGAAACATCTGGCAATATGAATTATTGTTCTACATTATTTAAAACAATTACATCTTTATGCTAGCTGAAATTCTTTACCGTTCATAATCAGCTTTCTGCTCTAAAATCCAAGTCACCAGGATACATACATAACTTATATTACACTGTAAGATTGAGGCTGTAAAGGAATATTAAGAAGGAACCCTTACAAAATAATACTAAATAATTCCTTTCTAGTTAAGATTAAAATTATGGCTAAGAGAGTAGAAGTTTGCTAATTCACTTTAATGACTGGGAGATCCATTGCAAATTACTGAATTTTTCAACTAAGTGAGAAACACATTAAAAAACACAAGTGTAATTTATCACAAAATGCACTTTGCTCATTTATTTTGACAACTGTTGTTTAAATTATTTACATCCCATCATCATGTACTAGTAAATGTACTCTAGTCTGTTGTGTAAAAATAGTAATCAGTGAGATTAGAGTAGCATAATATCTGCTATCACCCTTTGCTTGGAGGTGAGTAGAAATCATTATTTTGTGCCTTGCCAGTGCAGAACAGGATTTCAGAAAGGGCTTTCTTTTTTTTCCCATTATTTTTTAAAGAATGCTGAATCCAAATGCCACCTAGAAGATTCGAGCATCCGCAGTTGAAACTTGAGTGGAAAGAGTTGTGTTGTTACCTCATTTAAATAAGTGCCTATTAAGGGCTTAGCACAATGGTATTAGGATTCCTCCCTGGAAAACTCCACCTGTGCACATTAAAAAAACTCTGAACCTCAACTGAAAGTCATTGGGAACTTTGCTTCAGCAGGCTGACAGACATCATTGAGTATTACAGCTCTGCATCGATGCATCTTCTTTAAATGCAGGTACATTTTGCTTTCTCCATGTTTCTATTTCAAGTCAGAAGGAACAAAGGAGGAAGCCACATCTTCTCTCTCCGAGCTGTGGTTTGACTTTACAGACTTGCATCATGGGCACAACCTCCATGTGAATAAGTACAAATGGGAAAGGAGAAAAGTTAAAGCAGATTTGGCTTTAGTCATTCCTGGAATCAAGTTGTATCAAGAATATTAAGCACTCGGGGTGTTGGCTGGTGTTGCATCACAGCCAGCCCACGCTGATGAACACCATGTACTCAGGAAACAAGGCAGTTGGGCATCCCGTGAGGATCGGCGTGGCAGGCCTGCCAGTGCATGTGCTTCCATATGTTCTATCAAGTATACTGCAACTCCGAAGCACAGGAAAAAAACCCACAGCTCCCCACATCCCCAGCAAAAGATTAGTCTTGTGAAAGACGCCAGACTGACAGTCTGGGAACCCAACATTTCCCTACAATATTTACAGTAGCTTCCACGAAGGAAGAAGCAGCACAAACCCTCCCTTTTCAAGGGAGCTGAAATCTTCATGGCTTTTGGGGTGGAGGGGAAGCAGAACCGTGTCCTGTGGGGCTGGGCAGCGCAGTCTCTGGAGCCAACCAGTCCAGGTTGGTACCTCTGAGGGATGCTGGGGATGTTGGCATCTGTACCTAAGCAAGGTATGTTACAGGATATCTTTGGATGAGAGCTGGAAGACTTTTTGAGGCCTCTTATCTCCAATACAGATAGAAATCGGATCAGCCAGAGTCTGACCTTACAATTGGATTCACTCCACCTAATTTACACCTTAATTAATGATTATTATTAATTACCCTTAATTACTTTAGATCCCTAAATTAATGACAGTGCTTCTAAATTACAAGTGCAGTTACCACTGGTATTAGCTGCCTCAATAGGTGCTATAAATCCAGGCCCTACAGTCTCACTTCTTCACTTCAATACTCAACCAAAACAGCTGAAAATCCTTTCTGTGCACTGCTTAAAAAATGGCCTCGGAAATGCTCACTGTGAAATCGAAGTTAGTCTCTCCTGAACATCACAGTTAGCAAGTGAGCTTTTAAACATGTCTGAGGCTTTACAAAAAACCTGTAGCCTGCAGGCAAGTTGCCCTGTATCCCAGTGGCTGCAGAATGAGGACCATCCCCGCTGCAGGACCAAGGGAAATTTAAGGTTCCAGGAAAGGGACACACTTCAGTTTTCAGCAGGGTACATTTTGAGAAGCAGAGTCATTAGCCTGCAATGTAAGGAAGAGGGGGAGAGGGAAAGTGTGAAAAAAGATTTCCCGATAATCTCACTGTACTCACCAGCCATGTGAATGAGCTTCCTGTATGCTGACTCATTTTTAGCTGTTTAAACGTGTTTCCTTAGATATCTTCCTAGTTCTTTTTTTTTTTTTTCAACAGCATTAACTTTTCTCAACTTAATATGGTAACATGCAGTCAAAGACACTTAAGTCTTTGCTGTGATCATTTTTTCTTCCTGTTTTCTTCTGTTTTACTGAGCCTATGGAAACCTAACCAGTTTTCTTTTGGATGGTGCCTGTCTACAAGGCCCCTGAAAGCCCTGTAGCGACCCCAGTGTCAGACAAGTCTGGAAATTTCTTTTGGAAATGACTGCATCATAGAATGGCTTGGGCTGGAAGGACCTTAAAGCCCACCCAGTCCCACCTCCCTGCCATGTACAGGGCTGCCACCCTCCAGCTCAGCTGCCCAGGGCCCCATCCAACATGGCCTTGAACACCTCCAGGGATGGGGCACCCACAGCTTCTCTGGGCAGCTGTGCCAGTGTCTCACTGACCTCTGAGTAAAGAATTTCCTCTAACATATAAACTAAATCTCCTAAATCTTAGCTTAAAACCATACCTCCTAGTCCTAACACTATCAGACCATGTAAAAAATATCACCTGCAGCAGTTCCTCATGGCCGGCTCAACCGGACTGCACTATCACCTCCTTCTCTTGCCTTTCCCTGCTCTTTGTTAGGCAAAACACAAAATGAGTCATTTTCAGTGGTTTATAGACCTCTAACAAATACCCTCTGAAGGTGTTGGTCCTGTATAATGAATTGAAGTCTGCTGAGAGAAACGTGTCTTTTCTTGCTTGCCTCACGCCAGTCCCTCACTATAATCCACAGGCTCCCAGAGTCTGCTTTGAACAATAAAATGACTGCACTGACATTTCTAGAGTGTGTGTGTGTATGAGAGTGTGTTTGTGTGAAAGGGGCATTACTCTTCTAATTCCCGTCTGGATCTCATTAGGATCAGAGTAAGATCTCAATTCAGTGTCTCTGAAGCACCCTGGGAGAAAAAAAAATGCTGTCAACCACAATTAGCTAAAGTGGAACTGCAGTGGTAGTTTTGTGCTCACAGCAAATTATTAAACACACTTCAACTATAAATAATAACGAACTTGAAGAAGCAAATCTTCTTAAGGTCTGCAAAACTGAATCTTAAAATTTTAGGTGCAGTTCTCTAGTTAAATTACAAAGCACTAAACCTAAAATTAAGTTGCTCTGGGCAATCTTAAAATAGTAGATTGCTGGATCTAAGCTTATGGGTGTTCTCAGTTAACTGCTTCTGAAGAAATATAAAAGTGGTTTATTACAACTATAATTACAGAAAAACTTTGCCCTGTACTTTTCTTGCCTGGCTGGAGGAGAGGAGTTTGGATACATCATGTGAAACTGAGCCCTGAAAATCAAAACGACAGGAATCAGAAATGCACACTAAGCAGGCTGAGTTACCAAAGCTCCTGGGACAAATCTACTACAGTCTTATGCAGCATCATGCAGATTTGTCTCTTATAGAAATACAGAATCCTTGTTGGAAGAGACCCCTAAAGGCCATCTAGTCCAACTGCCCTGCAATGAACAAGGAGACCTACAGGGTGCTCAGAGCCCCATCCAGCCTCTTCATCTGAAGGACTACTAGTCAGTACAAACATGCACACATACACACACATATATATATGTGCTTTGCACAAGGATAACACATATTCATACTCCCACAGAGAAGGAACTTCCAGGGCACATTTCAAAATAGATGCTCTTGCACACTCATGCAGTTACTTTTAGTAGTCTCATTTTTTTCCATATTTCTACTCTCATTTTATCTATCAATAGTTTTATTTTGTATAAAATCTGAGGCCCTGATCTTGACAATAAAATATACTACAAAAGATCACAGAATATTGACAATACTGTCAGTCTCAGCAGAAGATGAGAGTCAGGCTCCCCTCCACAAAATCATAAGACTGGGTGAAAAATCAATGAGAGATTGATTTGCTTTCTGATTTTTCAGTTGTTAAGAGTCGCATTTCCAAGCTGTTCTCTCCAGACCACGAAGGGACAGAAACTTCTCTTTTATTGCTTAATGAAAGCTGAAAACTCATGATTTTACATGACTTCAGAAGCTGTAGCTCTTTGAGAAATACTGAATATTGTCACAGACGAGATAAACCGCATGATTGGCCACAGTTTTAAGATTTGGAGGGTTGAAAGGTGCCACCTTTAGCAGCAAGTCATGTAGATTGACTTTTAAGCAAGGCAGGAGTTGCAATAAAATCTGGAAAATCATTTTTATGGAAGAAAAGAAAGAATACTGCTACTTCTATAAAGAAATCCAATAGAGCGTATTATAGATATTTTGTTAACTTTTCTACAGGGATTGGAGCAGTCATAGTTTATTTATAAATTCACCTTTAACCTAACACATATTTTCAGGTAGAATATTTCTCTTGGAGGATTTTTATATGGAATCAGATGTAGTTTCTGCTCTTGATTGCATCTAATACTGTACTGCAACATTTTATGATTAAGTCAGCAAACTTAACAATATTTAAACTGCTCTTCTGATTAGAGAATTTAAAATATGTGGAGAGTAGTGGGGTTATCACCAAGAGCACTTAGCAATTTTCCAGCTACTGAATTAAATGAAAATGACAGATTGAGAGAAACATCAGGTACCCAGATCTAAAATAAATCCAAACTCTTCCATGATGCTATTTGCCCTCCACTGCTTTTTCTAGTGTTTTTCTGCCCACTGATATTCTTTAACTTTTTCAAATTTCCTCTCATAAACTGGCAACTTCTTCAAAATATTGGCAACATGAGAATTAAAAAAAAAAAAAAAAAAAGCCACATCCACAATTATTCAAATCAAAATGCACTAAAAATTTTGATACTTTTCAAAGATCAGCAGTCACTTTTATAGTCAATACTGATGAAAAGATGGATAACTCTGGGAAAGTAAGATTTTCTCTTACAGAATATTTTAATATGCAAGACAAATCTTGAAATGTGAAAAAGCAAGTAAAACAATAATAAGTGAGAGACACAAAGATTCCTGGACTCTCAATAAGATGAGTCATGTGTTCGTTTACAGCTAACCTTGGATTTAATTGCTAGCAGTGAATCTGGAAGCTGAAAAATAAAGCCAAAACTGCTGTCCAAAGATGAACTTCCCATGTCATTAAAAACCGAAAGGATTTCAATATATATTCCCTGGAGTTTGTTCTGGTAGTCAAAATCAATTAACAATAGAAAATGATGAAATTTTAGAAAACAAGAAATGTCTGACTATTAGCAGTTCTTTGCCTAAACCTACCTTACGACAATGCAAAGGCCCTCTGTTCCCTGCAGTGCATCATCTGTTTTTCAGTATTTTATGCAAAATAAATAAGTAAATAAAAATTTAATAATCTGTTCCTCAAAGTACAGCTTTGGGGAATTTAAGTTAGTAAAACATTCAATGCAGAACCTTTTCAGTTCTCCACATCCTTGCCAGATCTGGCCAACAAGGGCCTGAATGTCTGAACCATATTAGTCTCAATCTAAGAAAAAACTAAGATAACCCCTGCTTTTCAGAGAACAGAAATGAAAATCAAACAAAAATGTTAAGCTAAAAAACAGACACTGTCAAAAGTTACAGAAAATATACAGTTGCTTTTGCCTAGGGATTGTTTAACTCAATCAAAAACTTGGGTTAAAAGAGATTGATACAAATATGAGGCTGTATATTTGCATCAGAACATGGATTATACTGTGTCAAAATTCTCCCAGATACTTTCCCTTTCCTCATTATCTTCAAACCAAGCGACACCACGAAGTGTTTTACAGGAATTCTGAATGAGATCAGAATCTGTAGGCCGAACCCACTTGCACAACCTCCTCACAGGGCTTCTTGTTCTCACCAGCTGGTGTTAGGGTGGCATTGCTGGTGAGATGCAAACCTGCCTATTTGTAGGCTGAGTCTTTCTGAAAGGTTTGCTGACAGCACCATGTGAAACATGGAGCTGTGAAGCCATGCCTCCTGTGCGTGGACTTGGTTCTTCACAGCGTCAATCAAATGTCTGTGAGAGATAGCCATCCTTGTGTGCTCCCTGTCTTCCCCCCCTCATATCACATCCCTATAATTAAAAGCAACATTTTTATTGAATAGACATTATCATGCCAAGACATCTTGATTCTTTGGGCTTTGAGTTATACTTCAAAACAGCATGTATCAGCAGTGGTCTTAGGATAGTTAAGAGAATACATATAATTTCCTCTACAGTAGTCAATACATGAAGATCTATCAGGGATTTTGTTTGAAAGAGGCATAACAGAACATCATAGAATCATAAAATGGCTTGAGTTGGAAGAGACCTTAAAGGTGATCAAGTTCCAACACCCTGCTGCAGGCAGGGCTGCCTTCCACCAGCTCAGGCTGCCCAGGACCCCATCTGATCTGGCCTTGAGCACCCCCAGGGATGGGGCATCCACAGCTTCTCTGGGCAGCTTCACCACCCTCTGAGTAAAGAATTTCCTCATAATATCTAATCTAAATCTCCCCTCTTTTAGATTAAAACCCTTTTTCTTTGTCCTATCACTATCAGATTGTGTAAGAAGTCAATCTCTCTCCTATTTACAAGCTCCCTTCAAGTAACAGAAGGCCGCAATGAGGCATGTCTGGAGCCTGCTCTTCTCCAAGCTTACAACTGACTTGTAACACCGCTGATTGACCTTGGTGTTTAACTTTGCTGTTTTCACAAACACAGAATGTGACATAAGAAAGAAATCTGGTTTTAACTGAAATCACTTAGAAGAGGCAAAAGTGAACATTTTCATGCATCTTGTTCCTACATCATTCTAGGCTAACTTTGAACTAAGATGAAGGAATATGGGGATTGTTAGCAATTTTGTGCCATTTTGGCGCTTCTCTAGTAACAGGCAGTCCTTCATTACACATTGGGATCACAAACTACCCTGTGCATTTGGCCAAAAATGAAACCTTTTTTGAACAGTTTTCTTTGAAAATCATAATCTTAAAAAAAAAGTATGGCCCTACTATTAGCTAAAATCAAAATAAAATATTTTAATAGCATACAATTTCTGTGTCTTAGTATCTTTACAAATAAGGATCTCAAATGTTGAGTAAATGCTTATTTGTAACTCTTTTGGGTCTTCTCTTTTTTAAAAATCTTTTCTTCTGCACTGCAATTAGGTTTATCTGTTTTCAAAGTTCAGTTAAGCTGAAAACATACAATGGAAAACTTGCCCTCACTTGTTAGATACTATTTCACAACTGAGGTTAGGAACAATGAGAATCCTTTCATTGTATGCACAATACCTCAGCTTGGGCTGAACTCGTCAAACTGCCTTGAAGCACTCGCTGTGAATGCCAGGAAAGCTGGATTTTTGAGATTTCAACCTTCGAAAAAGCTGCACTACATTTGGGCCTATCTGGGTATAAACACGTGTAAGACAGAAATTGTTCCGTAAGCTTGTAGAAAAAGGAATCTAAATTTAGGACTCTAACATTGTTTTTGCATGTAGAAATGACCCAACAGTAGCAAGCGTGGGTTCACGTAATGCAATGGGACTTCCAGCACTTTTAGAATTATGCTTCCTAATTACAAGCATACTGTTTGTAGGAAACCTACTGCTGGAAATTTAGACTACCAAAGGACAAGGCTTAGCCACATCATGGGAAACTAGAAGTGATCTTTTAACTTCTCTTAAGATTTAACAGACTGCCTATTTCCGAATAGGAAACAAACTTGACTTCTAGTGACTTCCACAATTTGATGCTTCAATGTCCTTGTTCTCATGAACTTTAGCAAAGGGAAATGCAAAGTCTTGCTCCCAGAGAGAGGCAGCAGTACATGGGGATGACCATTTCCACAGCAGTTCTGCAGAAAAGGCCCTGGGATTCCTGGTGGACACTAAGCTTACCATGTCCTTGCAGGAAAGGCCAACAGTATCCTATGCTACAGAAGACCTGGTAGTCTGAGAGGAAAGATGGCCAAGTTGCCACATGACAGACGGCAGCAGAGGGGCAGTCTGACGAAATGGCATCTGACATGGAAGTATGTATGAAGCAAAGGTGTGTCACTGAATTCCTCTGCATGGAAAAATTGGTACCCACTGATACTCATCGATGTTTGCTGAATGTTTATGGAGACCAAACAGCGGATGTAAGCACAGTGAGGCAGTGGGTGGTGCATGACGTGGGTCAACTCTGCTGGTGTAGTATTTTATGATCATGGCATGTAGGCTCTTGTTAATCGCTAGTAAGAAAAGCTAATGGTGGTGACTACACTGAAAAATAGTGTTTTGTAGCTGAGAATTTGCTCTCTCAGATAGTATTATTGTGCTCTTTGTGTTTGTTGTAGTTTCAGTGGAAATAAATGGGAGGCATTACTTTTGGCACAACCTAAGTAGTAACCGTAGTCCTAGTATTTGTGGTTAAAATAAAACATTTTACTGTACAAGTTAATGAATGTGGCTGAACAGTTGCTACAGCCACTGCTGGAGGAAAAGCAGTAATTTAATAAAGAGTAAAGTGATAATTATCCAGCATCCTGATTCATTTTAAGATAGCATCTTCAAGCAACAGAACACACATATTCTTTAATTGATAACTGAAAACATTTCCTTGGGCTAACTAAATATCTAGTTGACTGAATTTTCATTTAAAAAATTGTGATATGATTCCCTGAGGAGAATGTTCTTCAATTATAAACATCTATGTTTCATTTTATATTCCCCTCTCATACCTTCTAGAGAAGCCCACAGGAAGTTTGTGCCAAAATCTCTTCTAAAGCAGACAATATTTACTTTCATTCACACTTTTTCCAGATCAAAGCATAAATAAAAAGGTGTTTTCCACATCTGGACAGTATTGCATGCTACATATTTTCAGCACTACTGAAGCACAAATCCGCCCAAACAATGTTCCTCCACCAATGGCATTAGCCAGATTTCATACTCTTCCAAAGTGAATGTAGTTGTTCTTGGCCTTCTGAGAAGCTGCGAGAGGGAATATTCTCTGGAGATGACCTCCTATTATGTCATTGGCATAATATGTCACTGGGGGAAAGAAAGATGGGCCAAGGGGAGAGGATTTGTGGCAAATCAGGATCATCTCCTTATTGCTCTTGTTCTGGCCTCATCCCTAAGGCTTTCTTCCCATGTATAGAGGGAATGTAACAGAGGCAAGGCAACTTAGCTGCATAATTTCTTCCAGGCTCATTTCACCACAACGGTGAAGGCCTCTGCTGTCTCTCTGCTCTCCAAGAAAAAATCTTTCAGTTTCTTCCTCCATGGAAGTTTTCATGCATGAGCAGTGTTGCAGAAACCTTGGTTCTTTATGTGAGATCTGCGTGCAAAGATCACAAAATCTTTCTGATCTATGAGTCCATATGCTGTCAACACTTGGAAATATATCATCCAATCTCTCATCACATCACACTTTTTATTCCTGCCACCTGTTCCTCCTCCACTCTTGCTGGCCTGCAGTTCTCTACTGCACTAAAAACATTGCTGTGGGGGCCATCATCTTCTTATGACTTTGCCAGCTTCATCCTTGTACCCCGGGCATCTCATCTCATCTCTGATCATAGAATCACAGAGTCACAGAATATCCTGAGATGGAAGTGATCCACAAGGTTCACTGAGTCAAATTCCTGGCTCATACACAAGACCACCCAAAAATCAAATCATATGCCTAAACACTGTCCAAGCATTTCTTGAACTCTGGTGGCTTGTTACCATGATGACTGCTTTGGAGAGCCTGTTCCAGTGCCTGACCACTCTCTTGGTGAAGAACCCTTCCTAATATCCAACCTGACCCGTTTCTGAAGCAGTTTTAGATACTGCTCTGATGCTGTGAGGCAGCTCACTCTACTGACTAAGAGAAAGGTTGAGGAGAAAAGTTGGAAGGTAGATGACACTTGTGCGCTGTGGGAGAATTGTGGGTAAAGGAAGAAAATTGAACCAGTTCAAAGGAAGAAAAAGATGAAGAAAATAAAGTTGGAAAAACATCCATCATCAGCCTGCATGCTAACCAATTTTTTACAGATTTGTTCTATAAATCTTTAAACAATGGACTTCAGAAGCAAAACCAGGTACCACAGTCATATCAGCCTCTGCCTGTGTCAGTCTCTGCCTGAGATGAACTATACCCCTCTGGCTCAGTGTATAACATTGGGCAAGAACATGCTATAAAATGGATTTGTCCCATAATTATGACCACCTCAGGGGCCCTGGAGCAACCTGAGGTGCTCTGTCACTTGAGCTGTCTTTGCACTGAAACTGAGGTGTCAGGGTCTTCTGAGAGGAAGCAATCTTTCACCAGCATGGAGCTGAGAAGCAGCCAGAGTCAGGAGCTGGAGATTATTACTGAATCCCATGGGATGGACACAACCAACACTGTTTGAGGGCAGGGAGATTCATATTGAGGGATGTAAGTACAGTAAATAAAATAGTTGTTAACAGACAAGCCCTATCTATTCCAAGCTGGAATTCCGTTGAATTTTGGGATGAACTTGATTGAAAAAAAAATCAGCCAAAATAAACCCACTAATTTTTGCAAGTAATATATTCAAACCATAAAACCATTTAAAATCTAGCAGTACTCTTTGTTCTTCCCATACACTTTGATATTCAAATACTTTAATCTCTGTTACGAAGCCTCCTAGGACAGCCCCTTACAGACTTAATTTCAGTACCATGAGCATAGTTATTTACTAAATTTCTTCAGGTCACAATGTAATCCCCTTAGGACAGGATTCATCTAGCCAACAGCAGATGTCTACAGAGTAGGACAGACGAGAGTTCCATGGCTACCCTCCTTTCTTCCACAATGGAGAACAACAGACATCTCTGTTGTGCAGCTCATTTCATCTCACCTCATCTGGAAGTAGACATTTAAATTAGGCAAGATGAAGGTCACATTATTAGCATCTACAGCTAAAAGCTCAGATTTCTCTTTGTGAGATCCAAGCTGAAACGTTTCCCTATGCCAAATACTACCTACCTACTGCTGTTGAGCCTCAGAAATCATCTGCTAGGAAACAGTAACTGCATGAAAAAATTAGGGTGTCTCACTGAGCTTTTTAAGTGTAACATATCGCTAACCATGTAACACAAAACAAACTATAATGAAACACAATCTCTTCATCAAGTTTTTGTCAGAAATGTATTGGTATTGTTGTAAACATTACAGTCATGGATGCTTGTAACAGAAAAAACAGTTATTTTTAACAAGATCCTAGAATTACCAAATACTCTCCTGTCATCCATTTTGTGTCAACTAATAGCAGAGACATGATTTAGAAAAAAGCTATGAAGTTATGTCACTAGAACACAAAAGCAGATCCTTTAAGACACTTCAAGTGTCCTTCCTTCAGCAGGCGTACTCAGATCAACCCATACACATAGCCTGCCTCATGGCAGCTCATTGAGTCCCACTCAGAGCAAAATGGGGCATTACAGCAAGTCTACCGAGGGTACGAGGAAGCACAGGTCTGGCTGTCCTCACGTCCTCAGCTTCTTCAGTAGAACAGAACTGATGACAATGAGGTCATGCTGCATATCTGTTCTTCAAAGTTTTTTCTGTGCATGGGGAAGGAAGTTCTTAGTTCTGGACACTGCCATTAATTTATATGCAGTAGGTGACTATTTTTATTATTAATCTTCTGCACCTGTGCCCAGCATGTTGGATGGGTGAATTTTAAATAAATTAAATTTTGCATACTCACTCCCTTTGTGATTTTATTATGCAAATAACACTCATCTCTTCACCTCTGAAACCATCCACAAACCACAATTCCAAAGTCAGCCTCATTTATAAAAATGCTGATAAAGGCTGATCTTTTTAAGGATTCAATACAATAAGAACTGAATTCTGTCTCTTTGTAATCTGGAGGGTAAATGGGAGAGCCTGCTGTTCTCACGTATTTTCTTTCGTGGAAAATAGAAGTTTAATTGTAATTTTTATCTATGCTTCTATTCTGTTGTCTCCATATTTCTACAGGTCATCTTAAATCACGTCTGTTCAACTGGCTGTGCTTATTTTATAATTTGCTGTGACACAATCTGCAATTCTGAAAGCGCAAAACACAATCAGTTCTTGAGGTGGCTGGGGATGGACGAATCCCCGAGGCAACGGGGAACAAGCAGGGGAGCAGGAGAGGCAGGACAATGTGGAGGACAACAAGAGGGAAAGCTGGCAGCTTTCGGAGCATTCAGATTGCTCTCGGGAGGCCTTCCCTGGAAATCAGCAGAGTTCTCAGCAGGATGTATTGAAAGGATATTGAGCACATAATCCTCAGCTCCTTCATAAATGTTGAACCACAGCTGGGTCACATCAACTGCTGCAGAGCACAAGCAATAGTAACAGATGCTACCAATACATAACTACGTTGGCTTTGTTAAGCCCCAAGTTTTGCAGAGGTAGGCATAGGCTAGTTGATTTTCACATTCATTTTTGTCGAGCCTTAGGTGGAGCAGGGCTCCCCCCACTACCCATTTTATCTGCCAGTTCAAACAGTAGAACCAGTTTCATCAACATTTGGTTCCTTATTTGCCTAAATGTGAACATTTATTAGAGGCTCTCAATGTATGCACAGTGATTATTTATCACCCAGAGCAAGGGTCAGTCATTCTTGGCTAGAAAATGATATCTATTGCTCACTGCTTTCTTGACCTTACTCTTGAAAATTATGTTAGTCAGCTGTTTGGTGGACTGAATACAGTCTCGCTGCATTGGATTTGGTCCAATTTCAATTCTAGAAGTTTTTGGAGGGCATTTTTCTATTTTATTGGTTCCACATACTTTTTCCTTTGAGGATTTTTTTTTGTCAGATTAACTAAGAAAGCCAGTCATCAGTGTTCTCAGCCAGGACTCCTTTTCTCTTTATTGTCTTCAGTTAATATTTTATCTTATCTTCTTTAATGAGTGCCCCATCACCTCTATATTATGCAAGATTTCTTTGGTGCTTCCAAACCAACCAGTAACTACCAACCCCAAATACTCCCACTCTAATGATGAATCCAGCAGATCAGATAGAGATATAATTCAAAGGAGTGATTAGCAATCTTAGCTTGCACAAAAAAAAAAACCTGAAAAACAATGAAAAGTATACTTACATGACCTGTTCATATTTAGCATCAATTATAGAGATAGTATGAAGTTGATAGATCTCAAATTTTAATTACCTTGAAATCTGCAGAGTGGTTTACTAAATGCTTTTTTGTTTAAGTCTATTTAATATAGTATTTAATTAGACCGCATTCTAGGTCAAAGTAATTTAATTTAGAAGTGTATTGCCTATAGGTGCTACATAAACAGCATTAAGAAAACCTTGCAGGTTGAGATCATACAGTCATTGGCAGAGTTGCTCCCTTGCTTGTGGACAAGCTGATTATTTACAAACCTCTATTACAGAAAATGAGAAATCACAAAAATGTGCTTTGTGATTTATAAATTCTACACACGTACAAAGCTACCCTGTTGTATGTGGGATACTGCACCGCATGCCCAGCGCACATCCTTAGATGAGTGGGAACAGGAGTCAGAGGTTAAAGAATATTAAGTTGCACTCAAAAGAATTTTTTCATAAGGCAGTGAAAAAATCCCAAACGTACACACTGCTCTAACACAAAACTGGTAGCTTTAGACTATTCATAGGGCACTCATACTTGGCTTAGAGCATGTCATATTTGATGCACAACACTCCAGCCATCACTTTAAAATCTGTCAGTACAGAGAGTGCTCCAGCAAGGCCTTGGACAATTCCACACAGTTTAAAAACGTATTTAAGCCTTGGCAGTATTTCCCCTTTACACTTAGAACATATTTTCATCACCAACACCAAACGAAAATTTGTCCAAGCTCATCCTACCCTGAGAGCCAAGGTCCATCACCGTGCTCCTGGCCTTGCTTCCTATCCACTCAAAATGCTGCCACAAAGACTATTCCCTGTTTCCTTTCTTTGATAATAATGGATTTGTATTTGCAACAGCAGACTCAGAAGACTGTCAAGGTCCCTCCAAGCACAGCCTATCTTTGCCTATCATTTCTTATTTGTTGCTGAGCTACTGATCCTATCTCTGCCACTGACACCAAACGCTGCTACCCAGTTCAAAAAACCTCCAAAGACAATTAGATTTTCTCACAGAGGTTCTCACTTCTGGGCACAGTTTGTTCAAAAAATCTGCAAGGCCAAACCTTTCTGTCTTCTTGAGAAATCCTAGAAAGATTTTCTTCTAATGCAATGTCCATAAAAACCTGACAGATTTGTTGGGATCGTGGATTATCATGAGAGCTGTTGTCTTATTAGTCTCTCATATTCACTTGATGCATTTACCTGCTGCTTTCTCACATATTTTGCATGCAATCTTTTGCAATCTTTAAACTCCATATTCATAAAGCACCAAGTGCACTGCGGAGTTGGCCCACAAGGAGGGCTTCTGAAGCACTGTCATAATACAAATAAGCACAAAGACATAACAGCAGCTCACGGAAAGAATTAATTTATCCTCTGCTTTTAGCAGTAGGAAAAGAGGACAGAAAATGACGAGGGCATACTGCAGAACCGACTACGTGTGCCAGTTAATGTACAGGGAAGAGATTTTGCAGGAAGCCTCATGATTGCCTTCACAGTGAATCAATCTGCATATCTGCAGATGGGTTTTGTTCTTGACGATTTAAGCAGAATCCAGGTTGAAGCACACTCAGGCACCTCCACATGGGACTTGCCTTGTTACCAGCTCCTTTGCCACCACTCCCTGTGCTGGGAAGGGCACACAGCTCTCCCAAAAGGCTGCCCAGTTCTACAGTGAGGTTACTGTTCTTTGGTTCAAGATTAGTTTGTGATGTATGACAAGGGTATTTCCAAGAAGTAGCATAGACTATCGCCATACATCCATTTGTGATCAACTGTTTTCAAGGATGAACCACAGAAGAGTAACACTTCATCGAGAATCTCTGGTGAGCACCTTGAGAACTCACTGTAAATTGCAACCACTGCCACTGCAGCAGCCTGACGCCGTCGTTTCACAAAGACAGGGCCAGGTATCCCACCAGTTTTATGGTTTTGTAACTCTTTTTAAAATGTGTTTTAATAAAATAAAATAAAATAAAATAAGGCTTGTTATTTAATATACATTAACTATATTACGTGTTTTATGAGGGCTGCTCCAAAAATAATGCCTCCCATTTTATTATGTTGGTCTGTGATATCAGAGGTGGGTGCTGAAGGTACAGCAGTAGAGGGTGAATCTTTCTACCAATGTTCCATTACGTTTTATTGCCGTGTGACAGATGACAGCAGAGGGAAAGTCTGACAAAACGGGGTCTGATATAGAAGTACATATGAAGCAAAGGTGTGTCACTGAATTCCTCTCCATGCAGAAAAACTTGCACCTCTTGACACTCATTGACACTCACTGAATGTATGTAGAGACAAACAGTGGATGTGAACACAGTGAGCCAGAGCATGGTACATTTCAGCAGTGCTGACAGTGACAGCAGGTCACCTCTGCTGGCGCAGATTTTTACAATCACGGCATGCAGGCTCGTGTTAATCACTGGTGAAAATGTATAGCTAATGGTGGTGACTAAGGTGTTTTGCAGCTGATATCAAGTAGCATTACTGTGGTCTTTGTATCTGTTGTAGCTTTCATGGAAGTAATTAGGAGATGTTACTTTTGGAGCAACCTAGCTGTTTGCAGACCAAGACATTTCCTCTTCACTCAGTGCAGCCCAGGCAAGCCAAAAGGTTTGATGTGCTTGGAATAAATCTATAAAGATTTGATACAGAATTCTTGACACTTGTAGGTACCTTGCAAAAATCTTGCTGTCTCAGGGAACACGTACAAAAGTAGTGCCTGTTTTGTAGAAGATGCAGCCATGTGCTACTGCTTATTTAAAGGAAGCTTTGCGATGTGCAGATAGACAATGTTGCAGTGCTGTGGTAAATTATGCAAATATCACTTACGTGGAAGTATCCTCTAACAGTGATCTCGTTTGTGTTTTCTCTAAATTTCCATCAGCTTGGAGTTTAACTAAACAAACACCATTCTGGTGTTATTATTTGGAGAGAGAACCCAGTGGGAACTCCACTTCTTCTCTGAATCATGTCCCAGATCTATCTAGACTAAAACCTCCACCACCCACATTCCCAGACAGTTCTACTTTCACCTGCAAAAATTAACCCTTGGCTCTGCTGCATCTCTCCAGATCTCAAGGCAATTGGTTACTAAGCAACCAGCCCCTATTTTCCCTGTCTTGCTTGTTTAATTGAAGCCTGTGCTAAATAACATTGCCAAAGAGGGAAGTTACTCACTAACAGTGCACAGCTATTACTGAAATCTCTGGTGGAGATTGGTAGGGATGAGAGAGGAAAGCAGTGCACCCCATTACAGTGTACAAACACTGTAAACAATCGTTAAATACATGAGGAAAGACCTTTTATCTGTATTATCCATCACACTGATCTTCTAATTAGATGTCCATCCTGCTGCTTGAGTCCTACAAGAGGCAGTAGAAATTTGCAGCAAGAAGGGGAGAAGCAGCAGCAGCCTCCACCTAGATTGCCTAAATGCCTACAGGAACTCAGAAAACTTGAGCCAATCTACTGAACATTCTCACTACTCTGCTAAGTGGAAAGGTGTGCTGGAGACCTCACTGCCTCTACAGACATCCTCTTTGCTAGATGCAGAGCAGCTCAAAGCAGCGCTGACCTCCAGCACAAACCTGCAGAAAATTCAGAGCAAATGGAATAAAAAGTAAATCTACAGATTTCCTTATTTAAGGAGTGGAAAAGGAAAAATGTACTTGATTTTTAGGAATAGTGTTCAACCACTAGTTTTTGACCCAAGTCTTAGGCAACAAAGCAGCTGTATCACACATTTTTATGATGTGAGATGTGTGCAGCTAGGAATTCTTCTAAAAAAGCTCTGCTTGCCTTCTCCAAGTTAACTCCTTGCTCCCTGAAAACCAAATTCTTGTCCAAGCAAATTCTGTCAGACTGCAGATCTAGGCATTATAGTCTGCCTCCACCCCTCTTCCCTTCCCCCCAATCAAAAGCATTTAAAAGCCTTGATAAACTTAGAATCTAATTACTCTATATTCCGTATAAACATAGCCTCAAATTTGAACTTCCCTCTGGCTGCCTATCTGCCGTGGTGGCTTGAAAGGGGTTTCTTGTCTCCCAACTTCAAGTACATAGTGCAAGTTTGGTGGAAGAAACCCAGGTTGTAATATTTCCTGACTGCAGCATAGAGCACTTACACACTTCTCCATTGTGCCTAATTTTTTTCCTTTCTGGCAAGGGAGATTTTCCAAAGAGATAAGAATAAAATGTTTCACTCAAGAAGTTCAAGCACTCAGAATTAGACTGTGATACCTGAAATAGCACTACTGACACACCTGCTTTATATCTCATCCTGACTCATGACACCTATCTTCAAGTTATCCTCTGCCAGCCAGTGGATAAGACTTGTCTAGAAGCTCCAAGTGACTAATTGGCAAGAATATATCTCAAAGAGAATGTTTTTAATTATGTGTGTTTGACATCTTTTTGTATATTTTGTGAGATAATAAATACATTTTCACCAGGTTTCCATTGACGCCATATGGCAGCTCACAAAAAGCTGAACAAATCAGGTGTAATGAGGCTCATTAAAAAAAAAAAAAAAAAAAAAAAGCAAGTTCTACTATTTAGGAGGACTTCTGAAATTTGCAGGACGAGTTTCAGATGGAGGACATACCCTGCACCTCGCTTCTCAGGAACTTCTGCTCAATGACCAGAGGTAGCAGTGGACAAAAAGCTGTCTTGAGGACGCTTGAACTGTTAATTAAAGGCAGAATAGAAATAGCTTTCACAGAATTAGATGCAAACTACACACTCTTAAAAGGGGGACATTTAGAGAGGTGCCAGCTGAGCAATGTACTGATACTGGCCTGGAGTCAGATAACAGCTTCAGTTAGTCAGATGTCTATGGATTTGAAGGTACCAGGCCACTAGGCCAGCTGAAGTAGTTGTGAAAGTAGGGTGAAAGAGCAAGAAATGGGAAAAGGGTTCCACTGAGGACTTTAGTGGATTAGTCTCTGCCTTTCGTCTCCAGTCAAGAGGGAAGGAGAATTGGAATATGTCTTGATCTAAGTAAAGTAAAACAAACCTTAAAGCATAGTACTGTGGACTGATGTTAAAGATTCACAATTAGATCACAGAATCTCAGAATTGCAAGGGTTGGAAGGAACCTCAAGAGATGACATCAAGTCCAACCTCCACACTAAAGCAGGTTCCCTACAATAGGTTACACAAGTAGGCATCCAGCCGGGTCTTGAATATCTCCGTACAAGGAAACTCTACAACCTCTCTGGGCAATCTGTTCCAGTGCTTTGTTACTCTTACCATAAAGTTCTTCTGCATCTTAGTACATCGCTCCTTGTCCTATCACTACACACAACCAAGCCTGGCCTCATCCATTTGTCTCTCACCTCCCTTTAGATTTTATCAGCACTGATCAGATCCCCCCTCAGTCTTCTTTTCCTCAGGCTGAACAGACCCTGGTTACTCAGCCTTTCCTCATACAGGAGATGCTCCAGGCTGTTAACCATCTTTGTGGCCCTCTGGTGGACTCCTTCTAGGAGATCTCTGTCTTTTCTGAAGTGAGGAACCCAGAACTGGATGCAAATCATCAGGCAGCAGTCAAAACAGCAGCAGTGGCTGCTTGAAGAGGTTCCTGGGGGTCTATTTACATCAAACACTGTTGCTTTTCTGCCAGATTGCACGCATCTTGGAGGGCAGTGGACAACATTTGTAAAGGAGGTCAACCTCTGCCAAGGATAGATGCTTCCCAGTTTGGTCAGGAAGTGATATCTAGAAACAGAAAGGGCAGCCTCTGGCTAATGCTGGTAGGGCAGAGTTCTGGCTCTGTTGCAAGCAGAGCTCTGAATCTTGACTTTCTTATTCTTTTTTCCTACACTGTTGATTTTCCTCTTTCCATTTCCCAGTAAACATCTGTTTGTTTAAATCTCTTGCAGCTTGTTGCTTGTGAGATGGAAATACTGTGTATTGCCAAGTCCACAGAGACATGGGAGCCTGAGCCTGCAAGAACTGCAGCAATCCTATAAAATGTAACAGGATCCCTACTATCACCTTGTGGCACATACAAATAACCAGGCAGTGCTGTATCCCTTCCATTAGGGATTTCTGAGTACTTCCAGCAGCACTAAGGATGCTTTTGGGTGACCCCAGAAGCTATAATTTGGACACAACCACATCAGGTTTAATTTGCACCATGGTTGCTCTCACTTGAGCTATGCTACTTAGAAGAGAATCACTTGAGCTAATTCTGCAGTGAAAATCTGTCTGCAGACTTAGAGAAAAGCCTAGGCGGTATTATTGCAGGACACATCCACTGCTTAATTGTTTGTTACAACTGCAGCTCAGAAAGACCAGGCACTTTATTACAGTTGCTGTAAGAAACAGCCTTCCTATCCTCTGCTTTGCACATTTGAGTGCATGCTGCTTCTCTGCTGTTTTGAGGACAAACAGGATGGCAGTGAGTCACCTAATTCTGCAATCATCACGTTGATAGCCTGTGATTTATTTTGACTTATTTCATTATATATTTTTATGTTGCGATTACTAAAGTAAAGAGACCAAAATTGATCAGTGGATCGTTCAGTTATTCCAAAGTCATCTTTCATATAAAGTCATCAATTCTTATCAGTATGGTGGTAAAAGCTGGTCACAGCATGACATGCAGATGTTCTTCCCATCTCCACATTTCCCCTTCCTTCCAGTCGTAACAAACTTGCTGGTCACAACTGTCGTATGTAACCTGTGGCAAGTTCCTAAAGCT